>NW_027361751.1:20202500-20880000 GCF_039654945.1 Dendrobates tinctorius
TCTTTAGAAGGACCGATAATTGGCAGGCCTTGTGTTTATAAGAATTGTTGGCTGTGTAAACATATTGCTTGTTATTCCTTGGATAGAATGGTTTATGCAGGCCCTAAAATCAATGTGGATGGTACCACATCTCGCTGTGTAAACAGCGAATTTGCTGCTGACAGTATGCAGACTTTATGGAAACCGAATGTCAGGAACACCGCACTGAACTTGCTCACTGAGCCAGTGCACGTGTCCTGAGTAAAGCGAACAGTGCTCAAAGATACCTGTGGAGCGGGCAGCAGCCGAGTGGGTGCATACTTCAGAGCCACAGAACCTGAAGCACGTGACTACTAGGGGCGTGGCCTAAACTCCACAGAGCTAGGAGCTGCAAGATAACTCTTGGCAGGGTAACTGCGAGACAAAGTTACCAGGGGGCATAGACAGGGAGAATAGTCAAGACGTAGCCAATGAGTCACACACAGAGATAGCGGCAAAGGTACAAGAGGGGGGAGCAGAGAGTAGTCAGGTAACAGGCAATGAGTCATACACAGAGATAATAACGCAGTACAAAATCAACAGGCAAACTCACAACGGGAAACAGAACCGGGTCAGAACCATATAAACAAGCTATAGCAACAAACAGGCACACAGGGGTCAGCACACTAGGCCAAAGGCAAAAGTATAACTGGCAGGGATTGAAGCTTCCCAGGGGTTTAAGAAGCTCTCCCAGAACCAGAAAGAGGCCACAATCATTAACCCCAGGTGTGCAGGTCAAAACCTGCACCGAGTTCCAGACATTAACCCCAGGTGTGCAGCTTAAAAACCTGCACTGGGATCATGACACCGAACATTAACTTGACAACAACCATGTGCCATAGATTTACCATTCTTGGTTATGAGCATTAATCCCATGCCATTGTAAATTTCCTGCTTGGGATTGGAGCTCCTGCAATCTATTAGGAGCAGGTTGGGTCCCCAAATGGCAGACATAGCTGGGTATCCCGAAAAGAAGACAGAAGCAGCATTTTACAATTTTTGTCTTCTCTTTTGTCAGCTACATACCACTCAATGATTGCTTGTGCAGAATAGAAACCACCTGAGGATCTCATGATGTCATGGTGTCTGAGTGGAATAGCAGAGCTGCTGGGTCCTAGCAGATCCTGATCAGTTCTGCAAATAATTTAAGCCACGGTAGTGGGCTCTTTTTGCCTCTAGCTGATGCTCCAAGGGATGCCCCAGGTACAGTGGAAATATTCACAAAAATTGAAAACGTTTCCCAAACATACAGTATTTTATATGTTGGGTGATATTACATGTAACCAAATATCATTTTTTTTAATCATAGTAGAATAAATATAAGTGTATATACTGTACAGTATATATATATATATATATATATATATATGGCAAAAATTAAGAGACCACTGCAAAATTTTCAGTTTGTCTGATTTTTCTCTTTATAGGTACAGTATATTTTTGAGTAAAATGAAAGTTGCTCTTTTATTCTATAAACTACTGACATGTCTCCGAAGTTCCAAACACTAAATTTTGTATTTATTTTCAGAAAATGAGAAATGGTCAAAAGAACAAAAAAATGCAGCGCTTGCAGACCTCAAATAATGCTTAGAAAACAAGTTCATAATCATGTAGAAACAACAATACTAATGTTTCAACTCAGGAAGAGTTCAGAAATCAATATTTTGTGGAATAACCATGATTTTTAATCACAGCTTTCATGCGTTTTGGCATGCTTTTCACCAGTCTTTCACACTGCTTTTGGGTGACCTTATGCCACTCCTGGTACAAAAATTTAAACAGTTCTTCTTTGTTTGATGGTTTGTGGCTATTCATCTTCCTCTTGATTACCGTATTTTCCGCTTTGTAAGACGCACTTTTTTCCTCCCAAATTTTTGGGGAAAACGGGGGTGCGTCTTACAAAGCGGACATGCCTTACCTAGGCTGTGATCGGGGGCGTCCGGCGGTTGCTGGCCGGTGCTGCGGGTGTCTCCGGTGCCGCATTGTGTGCCCGTCCATGCCCGTCCATGCCCGTCCCTGTGTGCACGCGCTGTGGTGTCGGTAAAACAAATGGCCACCGGCGCGTGCGCAGATGGGATCTCGGGACCCAGTTCTCGAGAGATGAGAACGCCGCACCGCTGGGCACCGGAGACACCCGCAGCATCGGCCAGCAACCGCCCGACAAGCGGAGAAACCCTGCAGCAGCACAAGACCCTGCAGCAGCAGCAGCAATGGCACACATCGGAGCCCCCCCTCATCCCTGAATGTGGCCTGCATCATCACTCCACGCCTGCTCCAGCAGCTAGTCTGGGACCCCGCTACACTGCAGCCACCAACCCCAGTAAGCAATAAGATGTAAGGATTATAAGAGGCACCACCATTTTATTAAAAAATATTTTTTTCTTATTTTTCTCCTTGTCTTATAAAGCGAAAAATATGGAACATTCCAGAGGTTTTCAATGGGGTTCAGGTCTAGAGTTTGGGCTGGCCATGACAGGGATTTGATGTGGTGGTCATTCATCCACATATTGATTGACCTAGCAGTGTGACATGGCGCATTGTCCTGCTGGAAAAACCAGTCCTCAGAGTTGGGGAACATTGCCTGAGCAGAAGGAATCTACTGTTTTTACAGGACAACCTTGTATGCAGCTTGATTCATGCGTCCTTTGCAAAGATTAACCTACCCAATACCAGCCTTGCTGAAGGATCCCCAGATCATCGCCAATGCTCCACCAAATTTCAAAGTGGGTGCAATAAACTGTGGCTTGTACGCCTCTCCAGGTATCCGTCTAACCATTAGACGACCAGGTGTTGGGCAAAGGTGAAAATTAGACTCATCAGAGAAGATTACCTTACTCCAGCCCTCTATGGTCCAATCCTTATGGTCTTTGACAAACTTCAGCCTGGCTCTCCTTTGCTTTTCATTGATGAAAAGGTTTTTTTCTAGCTTTACATGACTTGTGCCCTGCCTCTAGGAGCCTGTTACGAACTGTTCTTGCCATCCACTTCACCCCAGTTGCCATTTGCCATTCTTTTTGTAGGTCACTTGATGTCATCCTGCGGTTGCTGAGTGACATTCAAATAAGATGACAATCATCCTGGTCAGTGGAGAGTGGCTTCGCCCTCTGCCGGTCTGTAGCTTTGTTGTGCCCAATGTCTGCTGCTTGACCTTGTTGTAATGGATTGCTGTCTTAGAAATTTTAAGGATGGAGGCAGCATGATGCTCACTGAATCCCTCTGCTAGCAAAGCCAGAATTGAACCCTTCTTTTCCTCATTCAAGATTTTTCTTTTCAACTCCTTTGGCATGGTTAAAAGTTATTTTTTTTATTTCTATTACTCTTAGGATATTACTAGCACTTGTTTTGCCATCCAGCTTGTCCTATTGCAAGAGGATTGTGAACACCACAGCAGGGTTTTTTATTCTTTCCTTTGTTAAATAAGATTTGGTTGAGGTGACCACCTAGCCAGAAGCACATTAAGTAGAATGAGGTGTAATCTGGTTGGAACTCAACTGACACTGGAATGGAATGGCTGTCAGACATGTAGAGAAGCTGATTTTTATAAAACTGTGCAGTGGTGTCTTAATTTTTATCAGAGCTGTATTTATACATATATTTAAAAAAACAAAACAAAAAACAATATGACCATAAAAATGTGAAAAGTTCATTAAACAGACTATTTGGTGTTTAAGATTGACTGTAAACAAAATCCTATAGCATTTCCACCTATGAACTTCTAATTTTGTAAATATTTTCAATTATATTGCTTTGTATTGTTACTCTTTTGCTGTGCCTGGTGCTCAATCACCGCACAAATGATAGGAGCTGTAGATAATTCTGCATGCTTCATAACTGACATCTCTCAAGTATTAATTTATGGCTCAATAGATGTTGCTCCCAAGTAGTCCCTGACATTGGCAGCTGTCCTGGTCAGGGCTTGTATGACATGACAAGTGTTCGCCCAACATGTAAAATCTTCATTTCTTTATGTAATCTAACAAAACGCTATTATCAAGTTGCAAGGCTTATAGTCACCTATTTGTTTTGAATGTTATCCATGTAAGATTTGCCATAAAGAAGAATGTCAGTAGTATCCAAAATGTGTTGGTGACTTTGCGTCTTGCGACTTTCTCACCTATATTATCTGGGGCAGATGGAAAAACACTCTGCTTTTCCTTATGGCTTAATGTTTGAGTAGCCTACCCCACTCAGATGTTGTATGAACTAATTGTGAATTTGCACTGAACCCAGGGGTTTATCAATGGGTGGTGCTGGTGCAAGCCAACCTAAGTAGTTCAAGGGCCAAAAGTTCTTTTTGCATTTTTACCATTATTATAAATGGTTGTAAACGCTTTTTAACAGAGCGGTTTTTTGAGAGTGATTGGTGGACCTGGACCAGCACTGATCTGCTGCTCATGTTGGGAAGGGACTGGATATTGAATAAAAAAATTAAAATTTTAGTTGGCTGCAGGTACTTAACCATGGTGTGGTTAGATGCTTGCATTGGGGTTATAGAGTCTAGAAAGGCCAAAAAGGTCCCTTTGGTCAATATGAGAAGCCAAATAGTATTAAAGATATCCTATCAGCACAATTTTGTAATGTAAAATGAAGACATGTCAGTAATGGCGCTGTAATATTCATTACTTTGATACTTTTGGTTCAGAAATCCATCTTGTAATTCTTGTTTAATCATAATTTTAAGTTTTCTGCTAGTGAAAACCGACCGGGTTCCATTTTATTGTAGATCAGTTGAGCGCTGATTGATTTCCCGGCTGGTTGCGTGGTGCTATTTCTGTATTATATAGCATTTTTATTTAAGAATTTTATTATTATTTTATTATGTGGATATTACGTTGGATATACTTTAATTTGATGCTGTGACTTATTTAAGCAGAATAGGTCCTAAAGCATAAAAGTTTAATCCTTTTCAAGCAATTAGCCCAGAGGTCTTGATGTACCTTGATTTGCACCCATTCCAAATGCATTTTAGAAGTTTAGTGAAGCTGAATAATTTAGGATAGAATGATGGAAATGAAAGGCAGTGTGGAAGAAATAGCATAGGTATGGAGCGCTTTGTATACCGGGCCAAAAAACCTTTAAATTCAGCTGCAATATTTTCTGTAAGATCTTAAATAAAGAAGATTTAGACATATAAATACAAATTTAATCAATAATAACAAAGATGATCATTCGCATTAAAGGGGTTAACCAGGACTAAGATCCAGGTCACTTATGGCATGTGCCTTGTTGGAGAAAGCTCACACAGTAAACGTCAAACAGAGCAATGGAGTGGTGTCATTGCGCTGTCCAGCGTCCACTACGGCACTTCACAAGAGAAGACAGTAGACGGGAGAAGGGATTATGTGAGCATTAGCTCTTTTATTACTGTGCAGGAGGGCATAAAATGAGTGGAAGTGCTGTGCTGATGGGGGAATAACATGAGGGGAGGGGCTGTGCTGTGCTGATGGCGGGATAAAATGAGGGGTTATGCAGATCGGGAGGATAAAATGAGTCGAGGGGCTGTGCTGATGGAGCGAATAAACTATGGTGAGGGGCTGTGCTGATGGGGGGATACAATGATGTGAGGGTTTGTGCAGATGGGGATAAACTGAGGGGCTGTGCAGATGGGGGGATAAACTGAGAGGCTGTGCTTATGTTGGTAATAAAATGAGTGGCTGTGCAGATGGGGAAATAAAGTGAGGGACTGTGTAAATGGGGGAATAAACTGAGTGGCTGTGCAAGGGTATATAAAATGAGGGGCTGTGCAGGGGGACATAAAATGAGGAGATATGCGGGGACCATGAAATGAGGGTATGTGCGTTTGGGACATGAAATAAGGAGCTGTGAAGGGGGACAGCAGAGTATACGAGGAGCTGAACATACTGGATAGGGGGCTGTGGTAAATATCATACTATTTTAGTGTTTGGGGTGTTGCTTGTGGGCCATAATCCTTTATGGGGTGCTGTGAGAGCCATCATAGTATACATGGGGGCTGTTTTGGGCATCATACTATTTATGGGGATCAGAGGTGGATATCATACTGTCCCGCCGCAGCCTGCCCCGCTGCCACGCGCACCACCGCTGCCCGTGCCCAGTCAAACTCACCGGGTCCGGCGCGTCCCCGTCCTCTCTCCTCCTCCTGCAGCAGCGTCTGCTTCCTGTCGGGCGCGCGCCCAGCCGGCCCTACCGCGCACACATACACCGCACTCTGTGAGATTGGCCGCCCTCCTGGCTCACTATAGGCTCTGGAGGACCCTGACCCGGAAACACCGCCGCACTTGCCCTTATCAGGCTGCCACTTCCTCCTGGCGTTGCCTGATTGTCACTTGTGCTACGCGAGTGATCCTGACCCCAATGTCATGGTCACGTGTGTCAGGACGCAGATGATACCGCAAGGCGGACCCATAACACACGTGACCCTGGATACACCGCCTCCAGTGGGGCGCATTTAAATAATAAAACGTGCAGGTGGATACGCCGCCTCCACCTGGCGAATTTAGGTATTACACGTTATACAATAAATCAAATGATAAAGGGGGAACCTGGGAAACTTTAACAATGGTGGGCCCTGCGATAGGGAATGGGGACATGGAGACCTCCTAAGCTCCCCTGAGCCAGTGTCCCTGCACTCCTTACATTCCCTAAACAGGCTCCGCACCTGTCGCCGCACGCGTACCTTAACTCCCTTGCTCACCCTGACCCTAAACCCTCACTAGGGAATGGGTCGGTGCGGAGACTAATCCCACCACTGCACTAATAACACACATGAGGAAAGAGACAATACAGGGGAAACACCACTTAGCTTTGCTCTGTTGCGTGCGCTCCTAGCAACAGAGCCCTCCACCTGAGTGCATCTTCTCCTCCACCCGGATCCATCACCATAACAGGATCCTTCACCTTAGTGCAACCTTGGAGCAGAGTCCAACACCAGTTGCAGCTGCTTAGTACCAGAGTCCCAAGGAAGTGTTCAGCTTCTGCCACGAAGTCAAGCATGCTTGAGTCCAGCTCAGCGGCCAAGTCCCACATGGTGAGTGCCACTCTCCATAGTAGCCACTCCACCAGACCATGCAGACACTTCCCGCTGACTCCATCACTGCGACCCCACCACGCCATGCCAGCCCTTCGTCCAGACACCATAGCTGCAACACGTCCCCCCTGGCTAAGCTGCGCAGGACTCCTCACCAGCTCAATCCTTCCTCCAGGCTCTCCAAAAACAGAGTGAACACAAACTCACAATATCACAGGCCATGATTGCACACCTCTAGCACACCTTTATAGGGTGTCACACCTGATACCTAATTAAGTGCACAAAAACCCAAAGTGCAATACCACAACCACCACCGGGGACAGTCAAAACACCTTTGAACTTAACCAAAGTAAAAAAAAGTTCACTTTGTGCTTTTAATACCGCCAGATCCAACACTGGATCATGACAGTACCCCCTCCTTAATGAGGGGCCTCTGGACCCTCAAGACCACCCCTCATTAGGGAAACACCTACAGCGGGGACGCCCAGATCCTGAGTTCACCCCACCATTACCTGACACTTCAGGTTCATGACAAACACCGCTGGTATTGGCAATACATGTTCATTTAAGAGGCACCACTCATCTCCACAGCGCCGACCTGGGGAACGAGATTATGTATGTGTATGTATGCTAAGAGGTGATCAGACTCCACAACACATTTCCAAGATGTTTTTTGGTGGCACCCATACATGCTCGTTCACACACAGGTCCGGACCTGCATGTTTATTGCACACATACATTTGTCATAACTTGGTGAACTCACTCTGGACTTGACAACAGAGGCGTCCCCCTCTGTCACCACACTCACACCCCCACTATTCACCAAGGGACACACCCTCCAACCCTTTCACCATGAGGACTGCGCCTCCTAGGGTTGGTTAATGGCGAGGGTAGAGATTTGTCCCTACTCCCCCGCAGCACACCTGCTGCACACACCAGGAGGAGAAGGGGACCGGGAAATGGAGGAAATATACTCTCGCTGGTCGCCTCCACACGACCAGGAGGGCGGCTTCTTCGATGGCATAGAAGATATGGCGTAAACCCCGCGGACTATCACACCAGTCAGCTCACCACAGGGGCGTACCCCTTCACCTCGGGGAATACCAGGCAGCTCCGTGGGGCACCATTCCTCCCACCTGCCTGGGTGCGCCCGCATGCATGAACCAGTCCCGCTCCCCAGCAGCGATTCTAGGGGGTTTTAGTACCATAGCCGCAGGAATATGGAGGAAAATATATATACTCGCTGGTCGCCTCCACACGACCAGGAGGGGCGGCATCGAAGATTTGGCATGAGCCCCGCGGACTATTCACCAATCTGCTCACTACAGGGACGTACCCCTTCACCTCGGGGAATACCAGGCAGCTCCGTGGGGCACCATTCCTCCCACCTGCCTGGGTGCGTCCCCTGTAAGAGCAAGTCCCGCTCCCCAGCAGCGACTACACACCTAGTCTGCTCACCACAGGGATGTACCCCTTCACCTCGGGGAATACCAGGCAGCTCCGTGGGGCACCATTCCTCCCACCTGCCTGGGTACCTCCCCGTGCATGAGCAAGTCCCGCTCCCCAGCAGCGACTCTAGGGGCTTTTGCCAGACCGCAGCCGCCATTTTTGATTTCCTGGTTACCTGAGCAGAGGCCCCAGACTGTGATAACTGCTGCTGCAGCGGCTCTAAACACCTTGCCGCTCCCCACTCACCTCAGTGAGGCCCGGCAGCAATAACTCAGCGGTCTCCACATGGCCAAAGCGCACCAGGAAAAAAAAACTGTATGGCCTGTGATAATGTCATGGTCACGTGTGTCAGGACGCAGATGATACCGCAAGGCGGACCCATAACACACGTGACCCTGGATACACCGCCTCCAGTGGGGCGCATTTAAATAATAAAACATGCAGGTGGATACGCCGCCTCCACCTGGCGAATTTAGGTATTACACGTTATACAATAAATCAAATGATAAAGGGGGAACCTGGGAAACTTTAACAATGGTGGGCCCTGCGATAGGGAATGGGGACATGGAGACCTCCTAAGCTCCCCTGAGCCAGTGTCCCTGCACTCCTTACATTCCCTAAACAGGCTCCGCACCTGTCACCGCACGCGTACCTTAATGCCCTTGCTCACCCTGACCCTAAACCCTCACTAGGGAATGGGTCGGTGCGGAGACTAATCCCACCACTGCACTAATAACACACATGAGGAAAGAGACAATACAGGGGAAACACCACTTAGCTTTGCTCTGTTGCGTGCGCTCCTAGCAACAGAGCCCTCCACCTGAGTGCATCTTCTCCTCCACCCGGATCCATCACCATAACAGGATCCTTCACCTTAGTGCAACCTTGGAGCAGAGTCCAACACCAGTTGCAGCTGCTTAGTACCAGAGTCCCAAGGAAGTGTTCAGCTTCTGCCACGAAGTCAAGCATGCTTGAGTCCAGCTCAGCGGCCAAGTCCCACATGGTGAGTGCCACTCTCCATAGTAGCCACTCCACCAGACCATGCAGACACTTCCCGCTGACTCCATCACTGTGACCCCACCACGCCATGCCAGCCCTTCGTCCAGACACCATAACTGCAACACGTCCCCCCTGGCTAAGCTGCGCAGGACTCCTCACCAGCTCCATCCTTCCTCCAGGCTCTCCAAAAACAGAGTGAACACAAACTCACAATATCACAGGCCGTGATTGCACACCTCTAGCACACCTTTATAGGGTGTCACACCTGATACCTAATTAAGTGCACAAAAACCCAAAGTGCAATACCACAACCACCACCGGGGACAGTCAAAACACCTTTGAACTTAACCAAAGTAAAAAACGTTCATGACACCCAACCTGTCTTTTTCCTCCATCCTTCCTGCCGTGCTTCCCTGCTTCCTATCACCTCCGCCCTGACTAATGTTCTCCATTGTGTCTCTCCCAGTGCTCGTCTGCCCATGTCCACTCCCAGCCTGAGTTCCTGTGGCTCACCTTACCCTCCAGCCTGTGTCTCCATCCAGCCCTGTTTCTGTGTTCCAGCCGTGCCAGCCTGTGTCTCCCAGCCCGTGTCTCTGTGTACCAGCCGTGCCAGCCTGTGTCTCTGTCCTCTCCATCTTCCGTGGTTCCTGCCTTGCACGTCCATCTGTCTTCCTCTTTAGTCTCCTGCTGTGTCTCCTGCGTCTGCCCCAGGTACCGGCTACCGCAGTAATAGTTTCCCCTGGGCCTGTCCCTAATTCTCCCTGTATAGGGCGTGGTCCACCTGGCCCGCTCGCCCAGGGGAGGCTCGTTGCCGCGGCCCAGTGGGTTCACCCTTGGGAATCCTTACAGCACAATCAGGCCATGGACCCTGCTGGTACCTCAGCCGCCACCCAAAAGGAACTAGCATTCCTGCAGGAAAATCAGTCCCGGATCATGGCCTTTTTGAAGACCATGGAGTCCCATCTCTCGGCTTTACAGCCCTCCGATCCGGGGAGCACGTCCCAGCTGTTCAGTCTCCAGCAGGAGCTTGCCCAGCAGGGAGAAACCCAAGCCCACATTCTTAATTACATGGCTTTGGTGGATAATTGACTGCTCTCACTCCAAACCGCTGCCTCGGCCCCGACTCCGGTCCCACATACGTCACCCCGTTTGGCCAAACCTCCGCGGTATAGCGGAGATCCTAAGTTGTGTCGAGGGTTCCTTAACCAATGCCAGTTGCATTTCAAATTGTTGCCACAACAGTACCCCACCGACCGAGCCAAAGTGGCCTTTGTGGTATCCCACTTGGAGGGCGAGGTGCTGAACCCCCTGTGGGAGCGAGACGATCCTCTGGTCTCCCAGCTCGCAACCTTTTTAGAGACATTTCATAAAGTCTTCGACGAGCCTGGTCGCCTGGCCTCTACCACCGAGTCCCTATTTAGTCTCCACCAGGCTACTCTCTCTGTAGGTCAGTACGCTATCCAGTTCCGTACGTTGTCCTCCGAGCTGGGATGGAACAACGAGGCCCTGGTTGGAACTTTTTGGCGATGTTTGTCCGCTCGAATAAAAGACGAGCTGGCAGGGCGAGACACACCAACATCTCTCGAGGACCTCATTTCCCTGGCTATGCGTATCGATCTACGCTTCAAGGAGCGTTCCCGTGAAGCTGCCAGGGAGAGAAGGCCTCCTTGTTCATCTCCAGCTACATGCAGCCCTCCCCGCTCGTGATTTTCCACCACGACTTCAACACCAGAGCCCATGCAGGTGGACCACCTCAAGCCAGCTGAGGTGCATCGTCAAGAGAGGCTCGCTCAGGGCCTCTGTCTCTACTGTGGCAGCTCCTCTCACCTTCTGCCCTCTTGTCCAGTGAGGCCGGGAAACGCCTCTGCCTAGGACAGGTAAGAGAGGCCTCCCTAGGTGTTAGCGATACCTCTCTACCCTTGACCCTCTCCGACTTACTGAATTTTGGTTCCAGCCCCTCCACTGAGGTGGCCTATATAGATTCTGGGGCAGCCGGGAACTTCATCCAGCTCGAGGCGGTCCAAAAATTGCGGATACCTGTCAGATCCTTGGAGACTCCTCAGCAGTTAGCTTCGTCGACGGCACTCCCCTGCGGGAGACCGTTACCTTGGTCACCGAAGTGGTGGAGCTACAGATCGGAGCCCTGCATCGGAAGAAGATAGCCTTCTTCGTACTGCCATCGTTATCCCATACGCTCCTCTTTGGTCTTCCTTGGTTAAGGACTCATGAACCCGTACTCGATTGGCGATCTGGTGACATTCTACAATGGGGTCAATCCTCTCAGTCTACGTGCCTTCTTCCCATTCTGCCAGTCAAATCTTCTCGGTCTCCTGCAGTGCCTGCAGGCTTGCCTTCGGCCTACTGGTCCTTCGCGGACATTTTCAACAAGAAAGAGGCAGAGTGCCAGCCTCCGCATCGTCCCTATGATTGCCCAGTCAATCTCGTTCTTGGCTCTACTACACCCCTGGGTCGAATTTACCCTCTGAATCCTCTCGAGTCCCAAGCCATGACCGAGTGCGTCCAGGAAAATTTGGCCAGGGGCTTTATTCGGAAATCTTCCTCACCCGCAGGCGCGGGCTTCTTCTTCGTCTAGAAGGACTGTTCTCTTCGTCCCTGCATCGACTACCGGGGCCTCAATGATATCACAATCAAGAATCAGTACCCGCTCCCTCTCATTCCGGAGCTGTTCGATCGGCTGCGGGGGCACGAATCTTCACCAAACTGTATCTCCGTGGGGCCTACAATCTCTTCCGTATTTGCTCTGGAGATGAGTGGAAGAACATTTTTAACACCAGGGACGGCCACTACGAATATTTGGTCATGCCATTCAGTCTGTGCAATGCTCCCGCAGTATTCCAGGAATTTGTGAACGATATTTTCCGAGACCTTCTGTACTCCTGTGTGGTGGTGTATCTGGACGATATTCTTGTCTTTTCCCTGGACTTGTCTACCCATAGAAAGAATGTCCGTCAAGTTTTGTTGCGCCTGCGGGAGAATTGCCTGTATGCTAAGCTCAAGAAGTGCGGCTTTTTAACAGACGTCTCTTCCGTTCCTGAGCTACATCATTTCTGATTCCGGATTTTATAAGGATTTTCAAGGTCGTGTTTTACCATGTGTTAGATGTATTCGTCATAATATGAACTTTGACTTCTTGTAAAAACATGTGACTATTGGCGCCAAAATGTTAAATGTGCAGTGTATTTAGTCTGGAAGCAACGCTATTTTTTCATGTCTGTCATCCCCTGAGGAGAAGAAGTAGCTCATACTTCGAAACGCGTTGGGAATGAAAACATTGATCTTTCATCTCAACTGTAATCTTGTATATTATTAAGCAGCGCACGGAGTCCAAAAAAAGCTCCATTGGATTTTATGATTCCGGATTATGTATGGACTCGGAGAAGGTGTCCGCGTGCTCAACTGGCCACAACCTCATGGAGTCAAGGCAATTCAGTGATTTCTTGGTTTTGCAAATTATTACCGGCAGTTCATCCCCCACTTTTCTTCTTTGACTGTGCCAATCTCCTCTCTGATTCGTAAGGGGGCCAACCCTCATGTCTGGTCCTCGGAGGCCGAAAAAGCTTTCCTTACCCTGAAACAAGCCTTTGCCTCAGCTCCCATCCTCCATCGTCCAGAGACTAACAAACCTTTTATTTTGGAGGTGGATGCCTCTGCCATCGGGGCTGGAGCCGTACTCTCGCAAAGATCTTCCTCTGGGCGACTGGTCACCTGCGGTTTCTTCTCAAAGACATTTTCCATCTCGGAGAGAAATTATGCCATTGGTGACAGGGATCTGTTGGCCATCAAACTGGCATTGGAGGAATGGTGGTACCTATTGCGTTGTATTTTTATATGGTATGCATTGCTGAATTCCACCTCTCTCTCCCATGCTCCTGAATGTCCCATGTGAACTGCATTGTATTTTTATATGATATGCATTGCTGAATTTCACCCCTCTCTCCCATGCTCCTGAATGCCCCATGTGAACTGCATTGTATTTTTATATGGTATGTATTGCTGAATTCCACCCCTCTCTCCCATGCTCCTGAATGCCCCATGCGAACTGCATTGTATTTTTATATGATATGCATTGCTGAATTTCACCCCTCTCTCCCATGCTCCTGAATGCCCCATGTGAACTGCATTGTATTTTTATATGGTATGTATTGCTGAATTCCACCCCTCTCTCCCATGCTCCTGAATGCCCCATGCGAACTGCATTGTATTTTTATATGGTATGCATTGCTGAATTCCACCCCTCTCTCCCATGCTCCTGAATGCCCCATGTGAACTGCATTGTATTTCTATATGGTATGCATTGCTGAATTCCAACCCATCTCTCCCACGCTCCTGATTGCCCCATGTGAACTGCATTGTATTTTTATATGGTATGCATTGCTGAATTCCACCCCTCTCTCCCATGCTCCTGAATGCCCCATGTGAACTGCATTGTATTTTTATATGGTATGCATTGCTGAATTCCACCCCTCTCCCCCATGCTCCTGAATGCCCCATGTGAACTGCATTGTATTTTTATATGGTATGCATTTCTGAATTCCACCCGTCTCTCCCATGCTCCTGAATGCCCCATGTGAACTGCAATGTATTTTTTATATGGTATGCATTGCTTACCCATCTTCTTGTATCCATAATTGTACTCCATTCTTGTTATCTCTGCCACACATCTAAGTGGTCTGTATAACCCCTTCCCCCTTTTATGACCTTTGCTTAACTCTGTGCATTTGGCCTGGGCAGTCACACCCCACTTTCACTCACAGCTGATTGTGTTTAGCTGCACATATATTCAGCACCATGGGTCTGCTCCAGACGTAGTCGGCTACATCTACTTCAAAATCCATATTTCAAAGTACTCTGAATTAGACTAGAATTGGACTGGAATTGACTGTAAGGTAACGGACTATAACACCACAACAATGTTTCACCTTCTTTTTACTATCATCCCCATACTACTCTATTTCTCCCTAACTCCTGCAATCCCTCCACCCAGTAAGGAACTAGTCATTTCCCCCTCCATCCTTCCCAGACATCTCACCTCTTCGTCACAACTGTTCCTCCACATACAATCCTTTTTCTCCAGACTCACACGGCCACATCATGTCCTATCCTGCTCCCACCTTCTAATACTCTGTCTACTACTCCTCATTGCTGGCAATGTATCCCCAAATCCTGGCCCTCCTCAACACATCTCCACACTCATTTCTAACATCCTGCAACGATCCTCTACACTTTTTTGCAACCATGACAACCTCATACATATTCATCCAGCCCCCACTCCCCCGGTCCCCCTACCTGGAGCACTATGGAACGCACGCTCTGTCTGCAACAAGCTATCGTTTATCCATGACCTCTTTATCATCAACAAACTCTCCTTCCTTGCCATTACTGAAACCTGGCTCACTCCCTCTGACACAGCCTCTCCAGCTGTGCTTTCCTATGGCGGATTCCATCTCTCTCACACCCCTCGCCCCAGCAACAGACGTGGTGGAAGAGTTGACTTGCTCCTCTCCGATACCTGCTCCTTTACCCCAATTCCTTTGCCACCCTCCGCTACTCTTCCCTCGTTCGAGGTGCACTCCGTCCGCATCTATTCCCCCTCCAACCTCCTACTGGCTGTCATCTACCACCCCCCAGAACTAGCCATCTCCACCTTTCTCGACCACTTCACCACCTGGCTACTCTATTTCCTTTCTGCTGACATCCCCACCATCATCATGGGTGACTTCAACATCCCCATTGACACTTCCACCCCAGCTGTCTCTAATCTGCTATCGCTCACGGCTTCCCTTGGCCTCACACAATGGTCCTCTACGGCCACTCGCAAAGATGGTCACACGCTGGACCTTATCTTTACCCATCTCTGTTCACTCACTAATCTCAATAACTCACCCCTCCCCCTGTCTGACCACAACCTACTGACATTCTCTTCCCTCTCCTCTCCTACTGCGCCACCCCCGCTCCATAAACTCGCTCACCCTCGCAGGAATCTCAAACACCTCAATTTACAATCACTTTCTGAGTCCCTTCTCCCTCTTAAAGACATAGCTTCCATTCATGACACAGATGCTGCTGCCACTTTTTATATCACAACAATAACAGCAACACTTGATTCGGCTGCCCCCCTCACGCAGAGCAAAACTCGCACAATCAACAGGCAGCCCTGGCTGACCAGCCTGACCAAAGAACTGAGATGGGTTTCCAGGGCCGCTGAGCAGAGATGGAAGAGAACCCATTCTACTGAGCACTTCAGCGCATGCAAGCAGTCCCTTGCCAGCTTTAAGTCCACGCTCTCTGCCGCTAAACAAACTTACTTTGCATCTCTCATATTCTCCCTCTCTGACAACCCTAAACAACTCTTCAACACTTTCAATTCTCTACTCTGTCCCACAGCACCTCCTCCCCCTCCTCTCATTTCTGCTGAAGACTTTGCCTCCTTCTTTAAGCAGAAGATCGACAGCATCAGACAAAACTTTGGCCCGCAGCCCCCAATGCCCCTCTTAGCCACTCAGCCCTGTTCTGCAAAAGCCTGCTTCTCCACCATGACAGAAGATCAGCTCTCCACCCTTCTGTCAAGATCACACCTCACCACTTGTGCCCTCGACCCACTCCCGTCTCACCTCATCCCTAACTTGGTCACAGTCTTCATCCCATCTCTAACACACCTCTTCAACCTTTCATGTACAAATGGTGTCTTTCACTCATCCTTCAAACATGCCTCAATCACACCCATCCTCAAAAAGCCCTCCCTTGATCCATCCTCTGTGTCTATCGCCCAATGTCTCTTCTCCCTTACGCCTCAATACTACTGGAACAGCATGTATATATTGAACTGTCCTCCCACCTCTCCTCCTGTTCCCTCTTTGACCGGTTACAATAAGGCTTCCGACCACATCACTCAACTGAAACTGCCCTAACTAAAGTCACTAACGACTTACTAACCGCCAAGCGCAAGTGACACTACTCTGTCCTCCTTCTCCTGGACCTGTCCTCTGCCTTCGACACCGTAGACCATTCCCTCCTGCTACAGACTCTCTCATCTCTTGGCATCACAGACTTGGCCCTATCCTGGATCTCATCATACCTATCAGACCGAACATTTAGTGTCTCCCTCTCACACACCACCTCCTCACCTTGCCCCCTGTCTGTTGGTGTTCCTCAAAGCTCTGTCCTAGGACCCCTACCATTCTCCATCTACACCTTTGGCTTGGGACAGCTCATAGAATCCTACAGTTTGCAGTGACACCTCTAGGCCGATGACACGCAGATCTACCTATCTGGACCCAACCTCGCCTCCTTACTGACTGAGATCCCAAAATGTCTGTCTGCTATCTCAGCCTTCTTCTCTGCTTGCTTTCTCAAACTGAACATGGACAAAATAGAATTCATCATCTTTCCCCCTTCTCACTCTACCCCTCCAACAGACCTATCCATCAATGTCAATGGCTGCTTTCTTTCCCCAGTCCCGCACGCTCGGTGCCTTTGGGTGATCCTCGACTCTGCTCTCTCTTTCAAACCACATATCCAAGCCCTCGCCACCTCCTGCAGCCACAAACTCAAAAATATTTCATGGATCTGCTCATTCCTCAACCACGAAACCACAAAAACACTAGTACATACTCTTATCATCTCCCTCCTCGACTACTGCAACCTTCTACTCTCTGGCCTCCCCTCTAGCACTCTGGCTAGTTTCCAGTCCATCCTACACTCTGCTGCCCGACTAATCCACCTATCTCCCCGCTATTCCCCAGCTTCCCCCCTATGCCAGGCCCTTCACTGGCTTCCTATTGCCCAGAGGCTGCAATTCAAAACCCTAACCATGACATACAAAGCCTTCCACAACCTGTCTCCTCCATACATCTGTGACATGGTCTCTAGGTAGCTACCCGCACGCAACCTTCGATCATCTAAAGATCTCCTTCTCTACTCCCCCCTTATCTCTTCTTCCCATAACCGCATACAAGACTTCTCCCATGCTTCCCCCATACTCTGGAACTCTCTGCCGCCACACATCAGACTCTCACCATCAACGGAAACCTTCAAGAAGAACCTGAAGACCCACCTGTTCCAACAAGCCTACAGCCTGCAATGATCCTCGGTCTACTGAACCACCGCACGACCTGCTCTACCCTCTCCTACTGTATCCTCACCCATCCCTGTAGACTGTGAGCCCTGGCGGGCAGGGTCCCCTCTCCTTATGTACTTGTGTGTCCCTTGTCTTACACATGTTTATTATACTTGTCAATATTTCCCCTTTTCACATGTAAAACGCCATGGAATAAATGGCGCTATATAAATGCATAATAATAATATTGGAGGGAGCTGTGCATCCATTTAAGATCTACACTGACCATAAAAATTTGGTAAACATCCAATCGGCACAGAGGCTTAATCCCCGGCAAGTTAGATGGTCCCTATTTTTCGCTCGTTTCAGTTTTGAACTTCACTTCCATCCGGGTAGTAAGAACCTCAAGGCTGATGCGTTGTCCAGATCCTTTCTTGCTGGCGATACAGAGAAGGAGGCCACGCACATCATGGACCCTTCTAAGATCATCACGGTGGCACCACTCAGTCTGTCTACCTCTGGGTAAGACCTTCGTCCCTGAGAACAACAGGAGGCAAGTCTTGCGCTGGGGTCATGCCTCTAAAATTGTAGGTCATGGTGGGTTCAAAAAGACTCTCCTTCTTGTGTCTCGCTACTACTGGTGGCCCACTCTTCTTCAAGATGTTTGAAGTTTTTTAGCTTCTTGCCCCTTGTGTGCCCAGAACAAAGTGCCCAGGCAATTACCTTCTGGTCTCTTGCATCCGCTTCCAGGCCCTTCGGCTCCCTGGCAGCACCTTACTATGGACTTTACTGATTTGCCTCGCTCTTCGGGCTGCTCCGTCATCCTCATCATTGTGGATAGATTTTCCAAGATGGCTCATTTCATCTCTCTTCCCAGCCTACCCTCGGCCCCCGAATTGGCGAAGGTTTTCATCCATCATATTTTTCGTCTTTATGGTCTCCCTCAACATATCGTCTCAGACAAGGGAGTTCAGTTCACGTCCCGGTTTTGGAGGGCACTCTGCAGATCTATAAACATCATGCTGGATTTTTCCTCCGTCTATCACCCACAGACCAACGGCCAAGCTGAGCGTACTAACCAAATTTTGGTGAATTTCCTCCGTCACTTCTCCAACGCTCATCAGAACGACTGGTCAGACTTACTCCCATGGGCTGAATTCGCATATAACAATCACGCCAGCGAATCTTCTTCCAAGTCTCCCTTCTTCATCATATATGGGCAACATCCAGGCATACCCCTGCCGGTCCCTCCTGTATCGGGTGTGCCAGCCGCCGATCTTCTGTCTGGGGAGTTCTCCAGGATCTGGCAGGAGACCAACACCGCTCTCGAGCAAGCACATGCAAGGTAGAAAAAGCACACAGACAAAAGGCACTTGGACCCACCTCTCTATCATCCTGGCGATAAAGTGTGGTTGTCTTCCAAATTCATCCGCCTGGAGATTCCTTTGCACAAAAAATGGGCCCTCGGTACATTGGACGCTTTGAGGTCTTGTCTAGCATTAACGTCTCTTACAAGTTAAAGCTCCCCGCCTCGCTCCGTATCCCCAACTCGTTCCATGTTTCTCTTCTGAAACCAGTGGTTCTCAACCAATTCCATGCCTCTACTACTCATTCCCCATGGCCTAGTTCCGCTGATGATGTCTTTGAGGTTAAAGACATTCTCGCCATGAAAAGGCTAAGAGGGAGAACCTATTTCCTGGTGGATTAAAAGGGTGTTGGTCTGGAGGAAAGATCTTGGGAGCCTCGTGAGAACATCCAGGCTCCTTGGATTTTGGCACGATTTCTTTCCAGTCTGGGGAGGGGGGCGTGTAAGGAGGGGGGTACTGTCACGCCGCTCCCTGCCCCGCTGCCGCACGCACCACCGCTGCCCAAACGCCGTCATACTCACCGGGTCCGGCGCATCCCCATCCTCTCTCCTCCTGCAGCAGCGTTTGCTTCCTGACGGACGCTCGCACCCTGCCGGCCCTACCGCGCACGCGCACACCGCACTCTGTGAGACCGGCCACCCTCCCGGCTCACTATAGGCTCTGGAGGACCCTGACCCGGAAACACCGCCGCACTTGCCCTTATCAGGCCGCCCCTTCCTCCTGGCGTTGCCTGATCGTCACTTGTGCTACGCGACTGATCCTGGCCCCACGCCTGTCTGTTTCCTCCGTCCTTCCTGCCGCGCTTCCCTGCTTCCTATCACCTCCGCCCTGACTAACATTCTCCATTGTGTCTCTCCCAGTGCTCACCTGCCCGTGTCCAGTCCCAGCCTGAGTTCCTGTGGCTCACCTTACGCTCCAGCCTGTGTCTCCATCCAGCCATGTCTCTGTGTTCCAGCCGTGCCAGCCTGTGTCTCCCAGCCCGTGTCTCTGTGTACCAGCCGTGCCAGCCTGTGTCTTCGTCCTCTCCGTCTTCCGTGGTTCCTGCCTTACACGTCCGTCCGTCTTCCTCTCTAGCCTCCTTCTGTGTCTACTGTGTCCGCCCCGGGTACTGGCTACCACGGTAATAGTTTCCCCTGGGCCTGTCCCTAACGCTATAGGGGGTGGTCCATCTGGCCTGCTCACCCAGGGGAGGTTCGTTGCCGCGGCCCAGTGGGTTCACCCTTGGGAATCCTTACACATACTATATATGAGGGTATGTGGTTGTGACCATACTATATATTGGGGGGTTGTTGTGGATATCATATCGCAGGAGTAGCTGTAGTGAGCATGATAGAGGGACAGTGTGAGGAGTGGTTATAGTTTGAAGAGGTCAGCCTGGTGGGCAGTATGAGGGCATAGTGTGAAAAGGGGCACATAATGGCTATGAAATAGGGTGAAATAAAGGCACAATTTGGAGATGAGTTTGCATAGTTGGGGGACATATAGAAAGTGGAGATATAGTGGAGATATAGAAAGTGTATTGGAAAATCAGAGAGAGGACAGCCATGGTATAGGCTATGGTTCATAAGTGCGGTTATAGCTGATAATGAAAGACAGTGTAGAGGCTATATACCAAAGGAGGCTTATTTAAGGTCATAATATGGACAGATATTTTTATGCAGATGGCATTTTAATGAAACTATTATTTTTTAACGTACCATGTCGGGATGTGCTACAAAAGACCGGAGAAGAGGGAGGTCTGCAAAGAACAGCTGTGGGTGTGAAAAGTCACCATGGCATCTAGACAAGATGGACATGAAAATGAAGAAATGACTCCAGAGATGTAATCTATAAGATACCTGGATGTAAATGTTTATTTGTGATATTGACTACTTCTCATCAATACTGTGTTTCCTGTATGATCCACAGTCTGCTGACGGCTGTTAATAACAATTCCCAGTATCTCTTTAACATTGTGAAGGACATAGTGGGAGTTGCAGAGTTGTTGGTTCATGCGATACAATTGTTTATGTGGCTGACTTGATATTTCAATTGATTATCGTATTAAGCTTGGTTTGTGTAGTCTTGGTTCTGGTCATGTATTCATGTACTTATGGTGGTTTTGTTGATGTAATCATGTCACCACTGATGGAGATTCTGATGATGTATTAATTTACTGATGGTTTTTCTGGTGACGTAGTCAAGTACTGATGATGTATTCATGTACTGATTGAGGATCTAGTGATGCATTCATGTACTGATGGTGGTTCTGGTGACATTCATGTACTGATGGTGGTTCTGGTGATATATTTATTTATTGTTTATGTTTCTGTGCCATATTCATGTACTATTGATGGCTGTTGTACTTTAATTACGTACTAATGATAATTTTGGCTTCAAATTCATGTACTGATGATTGTTTTGGTGATGAATATAAACACCAGAATCATCATCACTACATGAATACAGCACCAAAACAACCATCACTACATGAAAATGTCACCAGAACTGGAATACATCACCAGAACCACCATCAATTTTGTACAAGTTGCATTTGTCGCATGACTCATGCAAAAAACATCGGACATATCCTTTTATTTTTAATTGGGATCAGTTTATTTTTCATTAGAGTATTTGCCAAATATTGGACACCTTAATTAAAACCAAATGGCCCCTATTATAATTATGCTTCATTAGCTTCCATAACTATCCTTGGGTTCTACATATAAAATATAGGACATCAGGGAAAAATATCTGTTATGAATGGGTCACCGAGGAGGATGGCAGGAACAGGCTAAGCCACCAGAAGACAAGAGAGGTTGGTAACTAAGTGGATTGCAGACCCCTGATCCTATCCGCACAACTAGAAGTAGCTGTGGAGCATTCCTACGATGCCCTAGACGCTTCATCACAGCCAGAGGACTAACTAAGCCTAAAGACAGAAAGATGAAATCTAAACTGCCCCGGAGCAGATCGCCAAAGGAATAGACAGCCCCCAAACATATATTGTCGGTGAGACAAGTTGGAACAAAAACACAGGCAGAGAACAGACTGAGCAAACGGTGGGGCCCAAGCTGTCTAGACAGGACGGGATAGTAAAAGATACTGTCTGCAATCACGCACAAAACTCTGAAAAAGTCCAACACTTCTGATATACAAAAAAACCTGAGCTCACACGATCTCACCCCCGCTAGATCAGCACTCTGGTATAAACTGGCAGCAAGCAAAAAGATGCTAACATAACAGGGGACTGAACAAGCTGCAACATATGAAGCAGGGCCCAGCGCTGCCCCCAGCAGGGAGCACGCTGAACCCTGGCAGCAAAACAGAAAGCAAAAAAAGACACAACCAGATTAGATGCAAAGGATTAGCAAAAGAATCACTTAGCTGAACATGCAGATCAGGCAGGGGACAAAGCGCTCCAAATGCACACAGAGGAAAAAATCACCAGCAACCTTCAAGAGCAGCCAGCTCCATTATATGCTCCCAGCCAGCAATCCCAGATTCCCAATTAACATCTTCAGGTGGAGTACCTCCATCCACCTGGCCAGCGCCACTACTCTCAGTAACCACCAGAGGAAACAGAGGGAGCTTCGGCTCAGAAACCCGAGCAAGGGTGTTAACAACAAATATCACTGTTTTTCCACTTAATTATGTAAATGTTCAGCAAAAAATTATTAATTCTGTATCTAACTTTAAAATTGAACTCTCTGTTAAGTCACATTCCTAAAGTATACCACTTTTTTACTTTTGATTTTACTTTTGTTACCGTAATCTCTGCGCGATACCTTTGCTTTGGGGTGGGGTAAGGTGGTATTGGCTTCATCTGCTTAGGGCACCAAAATACTTTGTCCTGGTCTTGCTGGTGCCTTTCTCTGCAGGCACAGAGCAGTCACAGACTGCTCCTGCTGGTGGTTCAGCGGCTTCTGCTGATGTTGCGTCAGCAGAGCAGTGGCTTCTCTTCCTCTCTGCTCTGGAGTGTGACTGTCAACATCATGCTGATTGACAGCCAGCTCCCCGCTACCTTACTGCGGAGAGCAGGCTATCATTCAGCATGAAGACGGCAGTCATGCCTTATTGACAGGTCAACCTGGAAAAAACATTATGTTGGCGTGGAGCGGCTTAATAGGCTCTGTAAGCAACCACCTACCTGCCTGTTAGTTTTTAGGAGCACAGTAAAAAAAATATTACTACAATATGGTCCCATCCATAAGCACAAGCGTTATTCCTTGGGACATAATAAAGTAATAATTGTCATATTTGTTTGGCACTGCTGTATTATTATTCAGATGCACGCCCTTGGGTGGTGTAGACCATGAACTTTATGAGTGACTAGTATAAAACTTAACTCCTATTAAGTCGCCACTTCGTTCAGTTTCCATCAGCTGTGAGTTATACGCCTCTTAGAATGCTATTAATAATTCAGATTCCCTTGGGAAGACCTCTACAGATCTGTCTTAATGGATGAAGGAAAGATTAAGAAGAAATCATCAGCATAACGATATCAAGCGGTGGAACTTTTACATAGAAATGGAAGAAAAGAAAAGCGTGTGAAAAATCTCGTAATTTCATTTTACTAGAATCAGTGATGGAATGCAGTTATTTGACTCCAGGTAAATCTGATTAATTAATTCAATCCAAAAATGTCAAATAAACTAAAAAAAAAACATTTTATTATTTTCTCAAAATCAAAAAATATAATATAAAATCAAATCAACTGCTATATCAGTAGTAGATGAAATAAACAATTAAAGGAAATGTACCCCAGAATACATAATACTCTATGGATGAGTATTTCAAAACAAAACAAAAATTGGTAAGCTTATTTGAATTGTTAGATACCACAGAAATGTACCCCAGAGCAAATAATACTCTATGCATGAGTAATTGAATACACAAACATTTTTCAATGCTTTTTTGATGTGTTATACACCACAAAAGATGTATCCCAGAGCACATAATACTTTATGGATGAGTACTTGGATCCAGATACATTTTTGAAACCTTTTTTTGGAGTGTTATATACCACAGAAATATACCCCAGAGCACATATACTCTATGGATGAGTAATTGCATACAGATGCATTTTTCAATGCTTTTTTCTTGTAGTGTTCCACTGAAATGTTACAGAAAGCACATAATACTCTATGGATGAGTAATTCAATCCAGAAAAATGATTCAATGGTCAAAGGGCAAGTCATAGTTGAAACAGATATATAAACGCAATATGAACATCCATTCTGATTTTTTTTTAAACATTGTGTTCACATAGTCCAAGCAGCCATCCGAAAAAAAGACATCTTGATGTAGATGAAGAGCCCTTGGACATAGAAAATGAGACTCTGATAGCGTTGGTGCACACAAATCCTTCCATATGGACCAGAGTGACAGCTCGCATAATGATATTATTAAAAACCGGAGATTGTGGGAGAAAATATTTCGTGAGTTGGATCCTCGCTATCCGAAAAAGTCAACCTCCTTTCAAAAAAAATAAATAGGTAATTAATGGGCAAGTGAAATTAATGTTAGTTCCTTGATATATTGTTTGGGAGAAATAAATTTTTTTGCTGTTGTTTTTTTAATGTAGTTGATGCAGTCCATACCCGTTGGCGCTCGATAAGAGACAGATTTTTCCGTGACTACCGACACAACCTTAACACCCCAAGTGGATCTTCTGGTAAATGGACCACCCCTTATATTCACTACGAGCAATTGATGCTCCCTGTGTTAAAACAATTCTGAGAATCTGGGTCTGAGCTGAAAAAGTAAATTAATGTTTATGCAAAATGTAAATGCATATGAACACTTGGCCTTTACACAGAGAAAACCAAAAACAAAACACAAAACAAATATCCTAAAATAAAAAAGGAAAAAATAAATTGCAAAAATTGCATGAAGGTAGTAATAATAATAAGGGTATTTAGTTAGTATAGTTTTGATCAAAATAATGTACAAGCCATCCCGCCACGTCACGGCAACCCCTGTGGGACAGTTCTAACTCTTGTATTTAAAACCATTCCACTTGTCAAGTGATGTCAATGTAAACAAGGACAGAGGGACTGAACCACCAGTAATAGGCCAGATAGGATGGATTTTCCAACTCAGAAACAGGGCGGTCACACCCTTATATGCACAGAATGCACACTGAACTAAATGAGAAACTGGGTCTGAGCTGAAAAAGTAAATTAATGTGTATGCAAAATGTAAATGCATATGAACACATGACCTTTACACAGAGAAAACAAAAAACAAAACACAAAACAAATATCCTAAAATAAAAAAGCAAAAAATAAATTGCAAAAATTGCATGAAGGTAGTAATAATAATAAAGGGTTAACATAGTTAACATAATTTTGATCAAAATAATGTACAAGCCATCCCGCCACATTTATGTCACTTGACAAGTGGAAAGGTTTTAAATACAAGAGTTAGGACTGTCCCACAGGGGTTGCCGTGACGTGGCGGGATGGTTTGTACATTATTTTGATCAAAATTATGTTAACTAAATACCCTTATTATTATTACAACCTTCATGCAATTTTTGCTATTTATTTTTTACTTTTTATTTTAGGATATTTGTTTTGTGTTTTGTTTTTGGTTAAGACAATTCTGTCACATTCAATAGCTTTGAAATGCCCATTTCAAATGTAGTCACACCACGTGCTGCAGTTTCTTAGACAATTAATATACACAGACATGGATAAGGCTTTATTATAAAGGGCAAATTCAGCCTCTTGTCTTGGGATTGCTGGGGGTCCCAATGATTGTACCCCCTAGTGATCAGCAAGTTATCACCTAACCTGATGATAAATCATAGCTTGGCAACTTAAGGCCCCATCACACACAGCGATATCGCTGATTTTGTGATGCCACAGCAATCTCGCCAGCGATATCGCTGTGTGTGACGGGGTTCAGCCCCCCCCCCCCTGCCGGTTATCGCTGATCGTGCTCGATCGCCCTGGGCCATTTTTTGATCGTTGGTCTCCTGCTGGCCAGCACGCATTGCCGCATGTGGCAGCGAGAGACCAGCGATCAGTGACGCTGGACACTGGTTTCCAATGTAAACAGCGGGTATCTAAAAGCCATGTGGCTCATGGATACCCGATGTTTACATTGGAAACCAGCTTGCTCGCTGGTCCTCATCGCTCGAGGGGCTGTCTATGTGACAGCTCACCAGCCATCAGCCTAGTGATGTCCCAGCGATCCCATCCATGTCGGACCATAGGTGGGATCGCTGGGACACCGTTATGTGTAACGGGGCCTTTAGGTATAATCTCTTAAATGGGTTGTCCAGTGCTTCAGTATTGATTACCCATCCTAAAGATAAGTCATCAATATAAGATCAGCAGTGCACCGAGCAGAGCGTCACTATTTTTGGTAAAATATTTGAAAGGTTCCTGAGGGATGTTATTCTGGATTATCTCAATGAGAATAACTGTTTAACTCCACATCAGCATGTATATGGAATCGCTCCTGCCAAGCCAATCTAATCAGTTTTTATGAAGAGGTAAGCTATAGACTGGACCAAGGTGAGTCATTGATTTTTCCAAAGCGTTTGATACCATGCCATACAAGAGGTTGGTACACAAAATGAGAATGCTGGGTCTGAGGGCAAATGTGTGTAAATGGGTAAGTAACTGGCTTAGTAATAGAAGGCAGATGGTAGTTATAAATGGTATATTCTCTAACTGGGTCGCTGTGACCAGTGGGGTACCACAGGGGTCGGTGTTGGGACCTACTCTCTTCAACATATTCATTATCTCATAGAAGGTTTACACAGTAAAATATCGATATTTGCTGTTGATACAAAACTATGTAAACCAGTCAATACAAGAGAAGATAGTATTCTGCTACAGATGGATCTGGATAAGTTGGAAACTTGGACCGAAAGGTGGCAGATGCAGTTTAACAATGATAAATATAAGGTTATACACATGGGAAGAAGGAATCAATATCACCAATACACACTGAATGGGAAACCACTGGGTAAATCTGACATGGAGAAGGACTTAGGTATCCTAGTTAATGATAAACTTACCTGGAGCAGCCAGTGCCAGGCAGCGGGTGACAAGGCAAACAGGATCATGGGGTGCATTAAAAGAGGTCTGGATACACATGATGAGAGCACTATACTGCCTCTGTACAAATCCCTGTTTAGACCGCACATGGAGTACTGGGTACAGTTTTGGAAACCGGTGCTCAGGAAGGATAAAATGGAACTAAACCGAGTACAAAGGAGGGCAACAAAATTAATAAAGGGGATGGGGGAACTACAATACCCAGAGAGATTAGCAAAATTAGGATTACTTAGTCTAGAAAAAAGACAACTGAGGGGCGATCTAATAACCATGTATAAGTATATAAGGAAACAATACAAATATCTCTCCGAGGATCTGTTTATACCAAGGAATGTGACAGTCACAAGGGGGCATTCTCTGCGTCTGGAGGAGAAAAGGTTTTTCCACCAACATAGAAGAGGATTCTTTACTGTTAGGGCAGTGAGAATCTGGAATTCCTTGCCTGAGGAGGTGGTGATGGCGAACTCAGTCGAGGGGTTCAAGAGAGGCCTGGGTGTCTTCCTGGAGCATAACAGTATTGTATTTTATAGTTATTTGGTTCTTTAGAAGGACGTAGATCTGGGGATTTATTCTGATGGAATATAGACTGAACTGGATGGACACATTTCGTTTTTCGGCCTTGCTAACTATGTTACTATGTTATGTCACAGCTCACTAAACTGTGTAGTAGCTGCTGCTGGGTACTGCAGATTAGCTCATATTCAAGGGAAGAGACTACAAGATACCAGCAGATTAGTGGGTGTAAGTGGTGTTAAGGCCCCGTCACACACAGCGAGATCGCTAGCGAGATCGCTGATTTTGTGATGCAACAGCGATCTCGCTAGCGATCTCACTGTGTGTGACACGTATCAGCGACCACCCCCCCCGCCGGGTATCGCTGATCGTGCTCCAGTGTCCTGGGCCATTTTTTGATCGTTGGTCTTCCGCTGGCCAACACGCATTGCTGCATGTGGCAGCGGGAAACCATCAATCAGCGAGCTCCCAGCGCTGTAAGCAGACGCTGGGAGCTTGTATCCAAGGTAAATATTGGGTAACTAAGCGCACGTGTCACTTAGTTACCCGCTGTGTACCTTGGATACCTGCGTGCTGGCACTGGGAGCTGGTATCCAAGGTACACAGGGGTAACTAAGTGACGCGCTCGCTTAGTTACCCGATATTTACCTTGGATACCAGCTCCCAGCGCGAGCATGCAGGTATCCAAGGTACACAGCAGGTAACTAAACGACGCGCTCGCTTAGTTACCCGATATTTACCTTGGATACCAGCATCCTCGCTGGTCCTGATCGCTGGTGAAATCTACCTGTTTGACAGCTCACCAGCGATCATGTAGCGAGGCAACAGCGATCCTGACAGGGTCATATCGTTGTCGGGATCGCTGGTGCATCGTTTAGTGAGACGGGACCCTTAGACCATCACCGATCTTATATTCATGACTTACAATGGCCTAAGGGTAGGTCATCAATATGAAAGTAATGAAAACCCTTTTAATGTACAATAGACCTGATAGTGGTTGTGGAGGAGGAACATACATGTGCCTGAGAGACACATGAAACTCACAACCCACTACCATGATATGCCCAAATGGAGAGGTCAAACTGGTGTGACCTCCACTTATCATTAGATTGAAGCAATCAGGTGCACTAGAAATGACCAGAGACCACATAATCAGCTCATTAATTTCCAAGCCCCACTGCTTCTTCAATTCTAGCAATTTATGGGAGTCTTGGCACTTGCCCCAAAATTATAATTATATATTCTGAAACTGCTGCTAAGTTTACAGTTTTAATTTACCTTTTTACATTGAGCTAGCACTGTTTTAGATTATCATGTTAATCATTTTAGGAAGAGTTTTGTTTTCCCTTTGTGGTTTACCTAGAAAAGCAGCTGGCACTAGGTATCTTGCAGTCCAGACATGCTGGTATTTTCCTGGGTAATTTCTGTTTTTCTGAGTGATCCTGAACTCCCTTTTCCCCCCGTCTCCAATGAGTCAATTATTTCTGGCACAGATGGGTTTTGCACTGTATTGTGGATATGCATCCAAACAATATAAGCCAAATTTGGACTGTACCCTATGAGGAAGCCACTGCTGGTGCATAACACATGAGTTTGTGTTATGATTGGGTCACCGAGGAGGAAAACAAGACCAAGCTAAGCTACAGAAAACCAGAGAGGTTGGTAACTAAGCGGATTGCAGACCCCTGATCCTATTCACACAACTAGCAGTAGCCGTGGAGCGTGCCTACGATGATTCTAGACGCTTCGGCACAGCCGGAGAACTAAATAAGCCTAAAGTAAGAAAAGGGGAAATCTAAACTGCCCCAGAGCAGACCCCAAAGGAATAGACAGCCCCCAAACATATATTGTCGGTAAGACAAGATGAAAACACAAACACAGGTAGGAAAATAGGCTGAGCAAACGATGGGGCCCACACTAACTAGAAAGGACAGTAAAGGAAAGACACTGTCTGCAATCACGCAAAAAACCCTGCAAAAATGTCCAACACTTCTGATAGCAAAAACACTGAAGTCACTAGACTTCTCCCACTATATCAGCACTTTGGCATATTCTGAAAGCAGAGCAAAAAGAGGCCAATCTAATAAGGGACAAAAAACAAACTGACACAAACAGTAACATAAGGATGGAAATTCAGCACAGCCCCAGCCGGGCTGGCTGACCACACAAAACTGAATAGACAAAACCAAACCAAATGTGAACAATAGCAAAGAACACTTAGCTTGAGCATGCAGGGACTGAACAGGAAACTAAGACCTCAGGAGGCAGGAAAAATCACCAGCAGAGATAGAGGGAGTCGGCTGTCTTAAATCCAGTCAGAGACTCCAGATGTCCAATCATCGTCCTCATTATCAGATGGCAGGCCTCTGTCAATTCGATCAGCTCCATTACCTCCTGTAACCACCAGAGGGAGCCCGGATAGAGAACTCGCAACTCCTCTGTCAATACAACCAGCTCCACTACCTTCACTAGCAACCAGAGGCAGGCCAGAAAGTGAATTCACAACAGTACCCTCCCTTGAGGAGGGGTCACCGAACCCTCATTCACGCCACCAGGCCAATCAGGATGGGCCTGGTGAAAAGCACGAACCAATCTATCGGCATGAATGTCAGTAGCAGAGACCCAAGAATTATCCTCCTGGCCATAACCCTTCCATTTGACCAAGTACTGGAGTCTCCGTCTAGCCAAACGAGAATCCAATATTTTCTCTACCTCATATTCCACATTGCCTTTAACCAATACAGGGTCAGGAGGTGCCGCCATAGGAACTACTGGCTTAACAAACCTCTTCAACAGAGATTTATGAAACACATTATGGATCTTAAACGTAGCTGGAAGAGCCAATCGAAAAGAAACAGGATTAAGAATTGCCAAAATCTTATAAGGTCCAATGAATCTTGGCTTGAACTTTGGAGACGCAACCTTCATAGAAATATTCTTTGGCAACAACCAAACCATATCACCCACTTTAAACCGGGGACCAATGGTCCTATGCCGGTTGGAAAACCGCTAGGCTATTTCCTGAGAGAGGGACAACTTATCCACCACTTGGTCCCAAATCTGCTGCATTCTCTCTACCACAGTGTCCACACTTGGGCAGGTCGAAGATTCCACCTGCCCTGAAGAAAATCGAGGATGAAACCCAAAGTTACAGAAAAAGGGCGACATCAAAGTGGCAGAACTAGCTCTATTGTGCGCGAATTCGGACAAGTGCAAAAATGAGATCCAGTCATCCTGATCAGCAGATATAAAACATCTCAAATAGGACTCCAAAGTCTGGTTTGTTCTCTCAGTCTGCCCATTGGTCTGAGGATGAAACGCAGGGGAGAAAGATAACTGAATTCCCAGATTGGAACAAAAAGCTTTCCAAAATCTGGAAACAAACTGGACTCCTCTGTCCGACACAATGTTCTCAGGAATACCATGCAACCGAACCACCTGTTGTAAAAACAAGGGCACTAACTCTGAAGAAGATGGCAACTTTGGGAGTGGTACAAGATGGACCATCTTAGAAAATCTATCACAAATCACCCAGATAACAGTCATTCTCTGGGAAACAGGAAGATCAGAAATAAAATCCATTGAGATATGGGTCCATGGCCTCTTGGGCACCGGCAGGGGCATGAAAAACCCACTAGTACGAGAACAGGGTTTAGACCGAGAACAAGTCCCACAGGACTGCACAAAATTCCTAACATCACGAGATAAGGCTGGCCACCAAAAAGATCGACTCACCAGCTCTCTGGTACCAAAAATACCTGGATGACCAGCCAACCCGGAGCAATGAATTTCACTCTCTTCCTCCACTGGTCAGGAACATACAATTTTCGCATAGGACAACGCTCAGGTTTGTCCTCCTGAAATTCCTCCAGGGCACGTCTCAAATCGGGCGAGATGGCGAAAAGAACTACCCCCTTCAAGATAAATCAAATTCTTGTGGTCGGTGAGGACCACAACTTGATGTCTAGATCCCTCCAACCAATGTCTCCACTCTTCAAATGCCCATTTCATGGCCAACAATTCCCGATTCCCCACGTCATAGTTAAGTTCGGATGGGGAGAATTTACGAGAAAAGAAGGCACGGGGATTCATTTTAGAAGTCACCGGATCTTTTTGGGACAAAACAGCTCCTGCACCAGTCTCAGAAGCATCTACCTCCACCTGAAATGGTAGTGAAACATCAGGTTGCCGTAGAACCGGAGCAGAAGTGAATCTCCGCTTAAGCTCCTGAAATGCCGAGACTGCCTCTGGAGACCAATTCAGCAGCGCCCTTCTTGGTCAGATCAGTCAGTGGTTTGACAATACCAGAAAAATTACCTATTAATTTACAATAGAAATTAGGAAAACCCAAAACTTTTGGAGAGCCTTCAAAGAAGTGGGCTGAACCCAATCATAAATGGCCTGTACCTTGGCCGGGTCCATTTCAGTAGCTGACGGAGACAAAATAAATCCCAAAAATGAAATCCTCTGTACACCAAAGAGGCACCAAAGAGGCATTTCGATCCCTTAACATACAGGGAATTTTCCCTCAAAATCCGGAACACAGTCCGACATGTTCCACATGAGAATCCCAATCACTGGAAAAGATCAATATATCATCCAGACGGATGATCAAAAATTTATCCACAAAGTCCTGGAAAATATCATTCATAAAGGATTGGAAGACAGAAGGGGCATTAGTGAGCCCAAAAGGCATCACCAGGTACTCAAAATGTCCCCCCGGAGTATTAAACGCCGTCTTCCATTCATCCCTGTGCTTGATGCGAATAAGATTATACACCCCCCTGAGGTCAAGCTTGGTAAATCAGCAGGCACTTTTAACTCTGGAAAATAAATCAGAAATCAGGGGTAACGGGTACTGATATTTAACCGTGATTTTGTTAAGGGAACGATAGTCAATACAAGGCCTTAATGAACCAACTTTCTTGGTCACAAAAAAAACCCAGCACCTAAGGGTAAAGAGGATGGTCTAATATGACCCTTCTCCAATGACTCCTTGATATAAGATCGCATAGCATCATGTTCGGGTACCGATAAGTTAAAAAGCCTACCCTTGGGAAATTTACACCCGGGCATCAACTCAATTGCACAGTCATAACTCCTATGAGGAGGCAAAGACGCAGACTTACTCTCACTAAATACATCAGAAAAATCAGCCAAATAATCAGGAATATCATGAGACTGGGGAGAGGTGGAGAAAACAGGAGTGTCACTAAGAACACACTGACAACCCCAACTCACCACAGACACAGATTTCCAATCCAAAACAGGATTATGAGTTTGCAACCAGGGAAAACCCACAACAATAGTATCATGCAAATTGTGCAGCACCAAAAATTAACAATTTTCTTGGTGGTCCGGGGCGACCCGCATTATCACCTGGGTTCAAAACTGGGGTTTATTCTCCGCCACAGGAGTAGCATCAGTACTATCATGGGAAAACCACAACGTTTAGCAAAGTCCAAATCCATCAGATTCAAAGCTGATCCTGAATCCACAAAAGCCTTAGCGGAAAATGTGGATAAAGAGCAGATCAAAGTAATTGCCAAAAGGAACTTAGGTTGTACACTGCCCACAGCAAATGTGTGTGCAAAATGTTTCTCTCATTTAGGGCAGAGAGAAATAGTATGAGGGGCGTCTCCACAGCAAAAACACAGCTTATTATGCCTTCTAAACTCCTGATGTTGTGCCCTAGACAAAACCCTATCACATTGCACGGGTTCAGACGCTTGTTCAAAAGGCGGTAACGCCTCTCATGTAGTTTTACGTTCAGGTAAACGCCGATCAACTTGAATGGCTAATGACATAGAATCATCAAGACCAGAGGGAACAGGAAATCCCACCATAACATCTTTTACGGTTCCTGATAAACCCTTCCGAAAGAGAGCTGCTAAGGCACCATCATTCCATGTAGTAAGGACCGCCCACTTTTGGCATTTTTGACAGTATAACTCTGCTGAATCCTGACCCTGGTTCAATGCCAACAGGGTTTTCTCAGCTTGATCAATAGCATTAGGTGCATCATACAACAACCCCAAAGCTTGAAAAAATGCATCCACATTAGTCAGAATAGGATTTCCAGGTGTCAGGGAAAAAGCCCAATCCTGAGGATCGCCGCGCAGCAAGCAGATGACAAGAAATAATTTACAATTATTCTTAAAATTCAAAAATATAGACCGATCCCCAGAAAACACAACAGGAGTAGGGATTTTTGGTTCAACAGCAGGTGATTGAGCGAGATAGGCGGAAATTCCCTGCATTTCAGCAGCGAGCTGCTCAACACGATCAGACAATTGCTTAATCTCCATTAAAGAAAAATTCCTCCTACGGCCCCAGAGAAAAAGAGGAAAAAATACATATAAAAAAAAAAATTCTGACACTTTTTTTTTTACAATTTTCTCCGGCTTTTGATTACCCTAGAATCTGTGGTTTAGGCTGGTGATTCTGTTATGATTGGGTCACAGAGGAGGAAAACAAGACCCAGCTAAGCTACTGAAAAACAGATAGGTTGGTAACTAAGCGGATTGCAGACCCCTGATCCTATCCACACAACTAGCAGTAGCCGTGGAGCATGCCTACAATGATTCTAGACGCCTCTGCACAACCGGAGAACTAAACAAGCCTAAAGCAAGAAAAGGGGAAATCTAAACTACCCCAGAGCAGACCCAAAAGGAATTGACAGCCTCCAAACATATATTGTCGGTGAGACAAGATGAAAACACAAACACAGGTAGGAAAATAGGCTGAGCAAACGATGGGGCCCACACTAACTAGAAAGGAAAGGAAAGGAAAGACACTGTCTGCAATCACGCAAAAAACACTGCAAAATTGTCCAACACTTCTGATAGCAAAACCTCTGAAGTCACTAGACTTCTCTCACTATATCAGCACTCTGGCATATTCTGAAAGCAGAGCAAAAAGAGGCCAATCTAATAAGGGACAAAAAACAAACTGACACAAACAGTAACATAAGGATGGAAATTCAGCCAAGCCCCAGCCGGGACTGGCTGACCACAAAACTGAATAGACAAAACCAAACCAAATGTGAACAATAGCAAAGAACACTTAGCTTGAGCATGCAGGGACTGAACTGGAAACTAAGACCTCAGAAGGCAGGAAAAATCACCAGCAGGGATAGAGGGAGTCGGCTGTCTTAAATCCAGTCAGAGACTCCAGATGTCCAATCGTCGTCCTCATTATCAGGTGGCAGGCCTCTGTCAATTAGATCAGCTCCATTACCTCCTGTAACCACCAGAGGGAGCCCTGAAAGAGAACTCACGACTCCTCTGTCAATAAACCAGCTCCACTGCCTTCACTAGCAACCAGAGATAGGCCAGAAAGTAAATTCACAACAGGTTTGTGTTCCCCTTTACCTCCATGTATTATATTGATATCCTTTTTGCAATTGTTTACTGTTATTACTTTTAGGGCTCATCCTCATTTGCGATTAAAAAAAGGTCCGATTTCTGGACTGTAAAAAAGGGTGGAGTGCTATGTGAGTGTCATGTGATTTCTATGCGATTTTTAATCTTTCCATCCATTTTCTATCCATTTTGCATCCGTTTTACATCCGTTTGCAATACATTTTTTTTTGCAGCAACTATTTTTCTACAGTCATTTACAGGACCATTTACAGTGTTCTATGCCACAGAATGGTAATGTATCCATTTAAAATGGATGGAAAACGGATGGTCCATTTTTGGTCCTTTTTTTAATCACACCCATTGACTTGCATTGGCGAAAATCACAGCAAATCGCAGCATGCTGCGATTTTTTTCTCAGTCCGAATTTGGATGGGAAAAAAATTGCAAGTGAGATGTCACCCATTGACTAACATTGGTCAGAGTGCAATCTGATTTTAAATCGGATTGCAAGTGTCCGATTTTATCGCCAGTGAGTATGAGCCTTTAGTGTATGTGCACACGTTGCGGACTCGTCTGCGGATCCGCAGCAAATTTGGCCCTGCGGATCCGCAGCAGTTTTCCAAGGGATGTACAGTACCATGTTAGCCTATGGAAAACAAAAGTCGCTGTGCACATGCTGCCGAAAAATCCGCGCAGAAACGCAGCGTTTTATTTTCCGCAGCATGTCAGTTCTTTGTGCTTTTACAATTATTCCATTCTAGGAATCCGCAGGTGTAAAAATGCAGGCGAAATCTGCAGTAAATCCACTAGAAATCCGCAGGGAATCCGCAATAAATCAGCAGGTAAAATGCAGGCATTTTGACCTGAAAATTCAACAGATTCTGCCCGGAAAATCCGCAACGTGTGCCCATACCCTTAGAGATGAGCAGATCGATTCATGAAGGATCGAGTTATAGTCACATTTCCTTCAATTCAAACTTAAGATCCTAACTGCGGTTCGTCCTATATAAAGATAAACTTGCCTGACTATCACTGCCCTGCAGTTATGGCACCTATAGGATTATCATACCTTGTGCATTGGTCGTTAGAGGTCAACATTCCCAGTTGGTAGCACTCGCTCCCCAATAATACCCTACAAACTCGGTTTCATCTCCAGATTCCGCAATTCTGCAGGTAAGTGGAAAATACATTTATCATATCGAACATCATCGTAAGTCTCTCTTGCCCCGCACCATTGCTGAGCAGGCTAATGTCATTTTGTGTGACTGTGTTTTCGGTTCCGCACAATACTCATCTCTCTCTCCCCTGTATTGAAAATTTTGTGAATTTCAAATTAAATTTTTGGGCAAAATTCTGTGAATCCAAGAAATTTGAATTACAAAGGATCCAATCATGTCTAATTACTGGTGTAGTTGACTTTATTTTCGCATCCGAGAGAATTGGAGCAATTATGCAAATCACACTCTGATCAAACTCTGATTAGAGTGGAGCGGGGCGGTGGCGGCCGCGGGTCTCAGCGTTTCTCCTCCTCGTGTTGCTCAGCACTGTCCTCTCCTCCAGTCAGGCAAGCCCCCGTCCTGTCTGTCTGGAATGCGCTGACAGTTTCTCTCTCCAGCACCACCTAGACTCCTCCCTTCTGTCTCTCATCTCTCTCCTTGCTGAGTCCCTTCCGCTGGTCTCCTGCGTTCGTTTTAAAGTCACCCCGCCCCCTTTCTTTGTCCCTCCCCCACTTGCGAGCACTGGCACTGGGTTTCCCCGACTCACGGACCCCATAGCGTGCTGGTGTCCCCAACGGCGAGTGGGCCTCCAAGCTTACACAGGGTCCCGGGACTTGCCCGGGTGCAGCGGGTTGTGACACCGGCCCTGTGTTCACATGTACAGCCATCATCCGTTAGAAGAGATCCTGCAGCAATCCAGTGGCAAAAAAATGTTGCGCAAACACAACTTTTCAGTCCGTTTTTAAGTAACTGATCTTTGCTGGGTCCCTTTACATAAAACCGGATCTGTTAATTGCCGTTTTTGTGCCTTTTGTAACGGATCCAGTTTTTGCTTAGTGGATCACATGACCGCTTGCTCCCGACAAAGGAGAATCCTGACAGTGCGCACTGTGCACGATGTGAGGCTTCACAGGTCACATAGAGTGACTGCAGACTTTAATGCCAAACCTGGACAATTGCTTTAGACTTGAAAAATGCCTTCAAAATCGACCCAATAAATGTATAAGAAATCGCCAACAAACTATTTCATGAAACGCTTGAAAAAAAAAGTGTAGACACTTCAGGAAAAAATATATGATGCAAAATGCCAGCGTTTTCTGAGGCGACTTCCACATGACTCTTGTCAATTTCACCTCTATGTAAAAAGCATGGCGTGAACATCCCCTGAGGTGGAAGCTAGGCCTTGTCAGCGCTGTATAATGCACACATAGCCGTGCCTCATATGTGGACAGAGCAGACACAGACACAGCAGCTTGGGCTGTAGGCGCTGTGGGAGCCTGCTCTCTGCCGGCAATAATGGAGGTGAGGCACGAGGGTTCTTGTCAGTGCAGCATGATGTGTAGTAGTTGTTGTCAGGAGCAGTGCGCCTGCGCAGTCCGGGTGCAGCCTCCGCTCCTCTCCAGTGAGCGCCGTGCGGGCTGCTGGCGGCTGCAGTGGGGCCAGGTGTTGCATTTAGCTGGAGCCGCAGCTGTGAGGGGCACCTCTGCCTTCTGCACCTTAATGCCCCCGTCCCCAGCTGCCCTCCTCACCAGCTCCCATCCTGCTACTAGCACCTAGCCCTCTCCCCACCCCGTCCTCCACACAAGGAAGTGATGGGCGGGGCGGGAGCGCCACAAGGATGGGCCCACCCCATGGGACCCCTATACATCACGGTACAAGGGGGAGGAGGGGGACTCCTATAATGTACATCATGGTCCACGGGTTAGGAGGGGGGACCCCTATACACCAGAGTACAGGGGGGGTAGAAGGCCTCCTACATACCATAGTGCAGGAGAGGGGTAGGAGGACCCTATACGCCACAATATGGGGTAAGGAAGTGGACCCGTATATAATAATAATTAGAGTTGAGCGACTTTTGGTTTTTTAGGGTCGCGTTTCGTTTCGTGAAACCCGACTTTTCCAAAAGTCGTGTCGAGCAAGATCGTCCGATTATAGGGAAAAGTCGTGGTCGTCCCGAAACACGAAACCCAATGTAAGTCAATGGGGAATAAAAGTCGGCAGTGAGAGGAGGACAGGAAACACACCAACAGTGCCCATTTGAATGCCAAAAGCATCAATTCTTCTTACTTAAGCTTGTCAACCTTAATTAACTTCATAACACAAGTTACGCACTGAAAAATGGGGGTTATTTGGCTACAGACTGTGGGGGGGGGCTGGCTCCAGGTTTTCATGTGCCCTGGGCGAAAGAGCGCCCCTTTAACACATACCACAACTCATCATGCTCCGATACGGCAGAGAAATAGCGGTATAGTACAATGAAAAATACTTCACTTTTTACATCTCATGACGAGGCCCATCTATTTCTCCATACAGAATCATTGGTCCCATATAATGTTTGAAACAGTATATGATGAGCTCCACATAATGCTACAGTATATGTTGGTCCCCATGGATGAAGCTCCACTGTCTTATGGGCCCAAATAATGCTCCAAACATAATGGGCCCCATTTCTAATGCTCTAGTGTATAATGGGCCCTGTAAATGCTGCTCCAGTGTCTGATGTCCACCTTTGGAATGTTCCAGTGTATGGTGGGCCCCATCTATCATTCTCCAGAGTATAGTGCTCCCCAAAAATTGCTGTCCCAACATTGAAAACAATCAAATAAGTCTCCTCGCTAGGGAATCCCTGTACTTGTCTGGACTCCTCGTCGTCCCCATCTTCCATCTCACTGCACAGTATTTCAACTTTGCAAGTGCTGTGATCCTGAGCAAGCAGGGGGGGCCCACTCGTTGGCGACGGCACTGGCACAGGACCCCTGATAGTACGGTGGTGTGTCTGATGGCGGGTGGGCCGAACCTGCACTTTCATCTGCAGCTTCCTCTTTGTCACCGTGTAAGATGGAACTGTATATGGAAGGGTAACCTGAGTTTCATCAGGGTCAGATTCAGGCCGTGTAGCGTGCGAGGGGAATGTAGTGGTCTGGGTCAATGTACCAGCAGATTCATCGAGCAGTGGCTGGGCATCAGTGCACTTGTGTCGCCCCCAGGAGTACGGTCGCCACAGTGGCATTACCTTCTTCCTAGGGAGTGTGATGTCATGCTTGGGAGCAAAGAACGATCTCTCTAGCAGGTTAACTGATTGGGCGGCGTTATTCCCACGAGTCATGACCCTCCAAACAGCGTTCATGAAGGCAAAGTGTTTGTTTTACGTGGGCAGTATGGTTGCAAAGCTGAACCTTAAAGGAATGTCCAGAAGGGCACCACCAGGAGTGGAGCCTACGGTTAAATTCGACTCCACCTGGGAAACCTCAACCATGCCTGCTACAGAACAGTTGCACACATTGCAAGCTTAATTCCGTTAACGAATGAGACTACGTCATGCCCCGCGGTCCGAGTCCGGCTTACTAGAGGGACACGTGAGGCTCTGGCACATGAGATTGGCCAATAACTGGTGTGTCATGCCCTTACATGTCCGTGGCTGCATGTGCGTTACATTGAAAAGGCCAGCGTTTGTCGCTTACAGGTGCAGATAACCCGCTGAACAACGTTAGTGATGGGGATCACTGATTACAATTATTACCCGCGAACAATGATTTCCCAGTAAGTGCAGGTCAACCGCAGTTCCGGAATTAGGCCTAACCGTCATTCCTGAAAAAATGAAAAACTTACGTTTGCAAACCACAGGTGCTGTAGCTTGCTTAACAGCTCGCCAGCCGTTCTCACGCCCAGTATGGATTACACGTGATTGCACAAAGGTGAGAAAGGGTACCGTATCCCCAGATAACATGTATGGATAGCGTACACATTCAAAATATATGTCTATACATCAGGAGGCAGGCTCAGACGGTGTTAGGCCCAGTATGGATTGCACGTGATTGCACAAAGGTTAGAAAGGGAACCGTATCCCCAGATAACATGTATGGATAGTGTACACATTCAAAATATATGTCTATACATCAGGAGGCAGGCTCAGACGGTGTTAGGCCCAGTATGGATTGCACGTGATTGCACAAAGGTTAGAAAGGGAACCGTATCCCCAGATAACATGTATGGATAGCGTACACATTCAAAATATATGTCTATACATCAGGAGGCAGGCTCAGATGGTGTTAGGCCCAGTATGGATTGCACGTGATTGCACAAAGGTTAGAAAGGGAACCGTATCCCCAGATAACATGTATGGATAGCGTAAACATTCAAAATATATGTCTATTCATCAGGAGGCAGGCTCAAACGGTGTCAGGCACAGTATGGATTTGACGGCCCAGACTACACAGCGGAGGAGCAGGGAGAGGTAAAGATTGCAAATGCTGGGGCCCTGCCCAAGCAAGGGGGGCCCACTCGTGGGGGTTGGTACTGGCATTGGGCCCCTCATAGTACGGCGGTGTGTCTGACGGCGGGTGTGCACCACCACCGTCAGAGACACTTGATTGAACTATGAGGGACCCTGTGCCAGTGCCCGCGCCCAAGAGTCGGCCTACCCACCTGTCCAGGGCAACGGCACTCGCACGGGGTCGTGCGCTAGGTGGTGACCCCGGCCATGGGGGGGGAGGCAGCACAGTTAGGGAGTTTTAGAAAGTGGCATATGCTGATGTTGGACATTCAGCTGATGCAAAAGGTGAAATAGGTCAAGTCCCAGGAAGAGGTGGACCAAAGCAAGCCATTTTTCTGTCACCCTATGTGTCATCAGGGGAAGGTGGGACAAAATCCTTGGAAACCCATGCGTGGTTCATTTTAATGAAGGTTAGATCATCCACATTTTGGGTTGACAGACGGGTCCTTTTTTCTGTCAGGATTGATCCAGCTGCACTGAAGACTCTTTCCGATAGCACACTTGCAGCTGGGCAAGCGAGCTCCTGTAAGGCATATTGTGCCAATTCAGGCCAGGTGTCAAGTTTAGCGGCCCAATAGTCAAAGGGGAATGACCTGTGTGGGAGAACATCGATATGGGAGGAAAAGTAGTTTGTAACCAAAGTTGACAACTGCTGTCTCCTGTCACTTTCCATCGATGCAGTATTACCAGTTGTGTGAGCGGTACTTGAAAAATCAGTCCACAACATTGTCATGAAACCCCTGTCTCCAACACCACTTCTGCTGTGTGCACCACGAACACCTCTGCCAAGCTGACCCTGGCCCGTACGGCTCGTGTGAGAACCATCACCGCTGCTGTGTGCTGGGAATGCCTCAAGCAACCGATTTACCAGAGTTGCTTGTTTATTAGCCAATATTAGGTCAAGGTTCTCCTGTGGCATGATGTTTTGAAATTTGCCTTTATAGCGTGGATCCAGGATGCTGGCCAACCAGTAGTCGTCATCATTCATCATTTTGGCAATGCGGGGGTTCCTTTTTAGGATCTGCAAGGCATAATCTGACATGTGGGCCAATGTTCCCGGTGTCAATGATGCACTGCGAGTGCTGGTTGGAGGAGCACTTTCTGGCAAATCCACATCCCTCCAGTCACGCACAAACCCTGTACCAGACCTTGCCACGCCAACATTTTCACTTGCCCCACGAGATGCATCCTCCTCCCTTAAGTAATCATCCCCATCATCCTCCTCCTCCTCCTCCTCTTCCTCCACCTCATCCAGGTGAGGTCCCTGAGCAGACAATAGCTGAATGTCATCAAGGATTCCCTCCTCCTCTTCCTCCTCATCAACATTGGCTGCAGAAGCCTGCTCCTTAAGGTGCGTCAAAGTTTGCATGAGCAGACGCATAAGTGGGATGCTCATGCTTAGGATGGCGTCGTATGCGCTTACCAGCCGTGTGCATTCGTCAAAACACTGAAGGACTTTACAAAGGTCTTGCAGCTTCGACCACTGCACACCTGTCAAGTCCATGTCTGCTCTCAAAGTGCCTGGCCGTGTATCCTCCCACAAATGCATTATGGCCTGCCTCTGCTCGCACAGCCGCTCCACCATGTGCAGGGTGGAGTTCCACCTTGTTGCAATGTCGATAATGAGGCGGTGGTTGGGAAGGTGGAGCAATCGCTGCAGCGTACAGTGTACAGGCGACCGGCGGATGTGCGCGCACAGTCTTCGCACCTTTGTCACGGGGGGCTTAGTTCAACTAAGGCTGTAACTCCCGGGGCCCCTGTGATGTCCCTATAACTAGGGGTAACCCTGTCTGACCCTCAACCCAGGGTTTTTGCTGAAGGTGCAAATGCCTGAGCCTCCACCCTTTCCTTATCTCCTGCTCAGCCCTGCACTTAACCCTCCACCCTCCACCCAGTGAGGAGTCACAACACCAAAGCCCCCACACAAATATGACAGACAGGGAGAACTTAAACTGCACCGCGCCGCACACACACAGGAATATACAGTAATGTGAACAGGGCACAACTAAACACAAATATGGGAAGGAGAAAGGATAACGACGGATCATACGACACCAGATACGAATCTCTCTCTCTGCAACACCTCCACTCCAGACCGGAACCACTTGGTATGAAAACACAAGCTATAATCGGCGACGCCCATATGCCAGTATGACTATTTAAAGACCGTGGGCGTGACTAACCTTCCAACCTGGTCTCCAGCAGGATTAACCCCCGAGAGCCTGAACAAGCCGGCGCCACTGAGGCTATAGTGGCTGGAGGTGGAACTACCTCTGCCTGCCGGACGCTGTGGTGTGAACAGCGTCCGACATGACAGTACCCCGTCTTCTACGAGGGACCCCAGGGCCCTCAAGACTCATAGGACCCGGCTTGTCCGGATAAAGGCGGTGAAAAGAACTGACCAGCCGATCCGCATGTATGTCTGAGGCTGGAACCCAAGACCTCTCCTCCGGACCATACCCCCGCCAGTGCACCAAATACTGAAGAGTACAGCGTACTACTCGAGAGTCCACTACCCTGGCGACCTCAAACTCTAAATCGCCATCTACCATGAATGGAGGTGGCATCGGCGTCGTGTCCACCAAGCCTACCACCTTTTTCAATAAAGCCCTGTGAAAAACGTTATGTATTTTGTACACCGCAGGAAGTTCCAACCGATAAGCCACTGGGTTAATGATGGCAGAAATCCTAAAAGGCCCAATAAACCTTGGACCCAGTTTTAAAGATGGAATTTTGAGTTTTATGTTCTTCGTAGCTAACCACACCCATTCACCCACACACAGGTCCGGACCTGGCACGCGTCTACTGTCAGCCACCCGTTTGTACCTGGCACTCATGCTCAACAAACGCTGTTTCACCCGCCTCCAGACTGATGACAATTGGGCTCCTAGCTGATCCTCCTCCGGGACACCCCCGGAGTCACCCTGACGTAAGGTACAAAACTGAGGATGTTGACCGTACACACAAAAGAATGGAGACTCTCCTGATGACTCTTGGCGGTGATTATTTAACGCGAATTCGGCCAGAGGAAGGAACGTAGACCACTCCTCCTGGTTGTTGGACACAAAGCATCGTAAATACTGTTCTAGATTTTGGTTCATGCGCTCAGTTTGTCCATTAGACTGTGGATGAAACGCCGATGAATGTGACAACTTGATCCCCAACCTTGAGCAAAAAGCTTTCCAAAACCTAGCCACAAATTGCGTACCCCCTATCAGATACTATGTCAGACGGTACTCCGTGGAGTCTGACCACCTCCTTCACAAATACCTGAGCCAACATCTTAGCATTGGGCAAAGAAGACAATGCCACAAAATGCGCCATCTTTGAAAAACGGTCAACCACCACCAGGATGACCGTGTTCCCTGCCGAGGCTGGCAAGTCAGTGATAAAATCCATGGAGATTTCTGTCCATAGCCTATTGGGTACCCCCAGAGACTGTAGCGTGCCAGCAGGACGGGTTCGGGGTGACTTAGCCCTAGCGCACGTGATGCAAGCTGCCACGTACGAGACCACGTCCTGCCGGATTTTGGGCCACCAGAAACGACGCGATACCAGCTCTAAGGTGCCCTTCACCCCTGGATGACCAGCCAGTACCGAATCGTGGTGTTCCTTCAACACCTTAAGCCGAAGATGCAGGGGTACAAATGATTTGTTGGCGGGAAGTCCTGGTGGTACCTCCTCTTGGGCCTCGGCAATCTCCGCCTCTAGCTCCATTGTGAGAGCCGAGACCACTACCCCTTTCTGGAGGATGGGTACCGGCTCTTCCCGAGGTTCTCCCCCCGGAAAACACCTAGACAAAGCATCCGCCTTGGTGTTTTTAGCCCCGGGACGGTACGTCACAAGAAAATTGAAACGAGTAAAAAACAATGCACAGCGAGCCTGCCTGGGAGACAGACGCTTGGCCGACTCCAGATAGAGCAGATTCTTATGGTCGGTGATAACTGTGACCTGGTGAGCCGCCCCCTCCAAGAAGTGTCGCCATTCCTCAAAAGCCAGTTTGATGGCCAACAACTCCCTGTTGCCGATATCATAATTCCGTTCGGCCGGCGACAGCTTCTTGGAGAAGTAGGCGCATGGATGCATCTCGCTCAAGGACGAGCCTTGAGACAGTACTGCCCCCACTCCCACCTCCGACGCATCAACCTCTACCACAAAAGGTTTAGACACGTCTGGTTGCACCAGAATGGGGGCTGAACCAAAACTATTCTTCAGACGCTCAAATGCACGTGTAGCCACCTCAGGCCAGTTCGCCAGATCGGCACCCTTTTTTGTCATGTCCGTGAGCGGTTTAGCGATAGTCGAAAAGTGTTTTATAAATTTCCTATAATAATTCGCAAACCCAAGGAACCGCTGGAGTGCTTTCAGACTCTCTGGCCTCTCCCATTGCAGCACTGCTTGCACCTTAGCGGTGTCCATTTTAAACCCGGCTGCGGACACAATATATCCCAAAAAGGGCAACTCCTGGACAAAAAATAAACATTTTTCCAGCTTAGCATAGAGCTGGTTCTCCCGGAGCAACTGTAACACCTGCCTAACATGCTCCAAATGAGTGTCCCGATCGCTAGAATAAATGAGGATATCATCCAGGTATACAATCACAAATCTCCCCAGGACATGAGCAAATACATCATTAATAAAATGTTGGAAAACGGCAGGCGCGGTGGTCAACCCAAACGGCATAACCAGACTCTCAAAATGACCCTCAGGAGTGTTAAACGCCGTCTTCCACTCATCCTCCTGACGGACCCTTATGAGGTTATACGCCCCCCTGAGGTCCAGCTTGGAAAACCATTTCGCCCCCGCTACCTGGTTGAACAAATCCGGGATCAACGGCATTGGGTAGGGATCACGGATAGTAATCTGGTTTAACTCTCGGAAATCCAGACACGGGCGTAACCCCCCATCTACCTTCTTAATGAAGAAAAACCCCGCGGCTACAGGCGAGGACGAAGGCAGGATGTGTCCTTTGCTCAGACTCTCCGCGATGTAGTCTTTCAGAGCTTGTCTCTCAGGACCAGAAATATTAAACATCCTGGCCTTAGGTAATTTGGCCCCGGGTTTTAACCTAATCGCACAGTCATAGGCTCTATGTGGAGGCAGTTCTGAGCAACCCTTCTCAGAGAAAACATCCGCGAAACCCTGCAAAGCCTCCGGCAGGCTGGGCGTCACGGCGGATACACATGTGGCCAAGCAATTGTCTTGGCAGAAACCACTCCATTGTACTATGTCCTGAGTTTTCCAATCAATTACCGGGTTGTGCCTGGACAGCCATGGAAAACCCAGGACCATTTGAGCTGGGAGATTACGGAGGACCCTACATGTAACCGACTCAGAATGTAGGACCCCAATGTGGAGTTTCACCTCTGCCACAACCTCAGTAATCTCCCCTTGAGGGAGGGGAACAGCATTAATGGTCACCACCTGTATGGGGTGAGGAAGTTTTTCGATCTTAAACCCGGTGGTGTGTGCAAACTCCTCATCTATTTGATTGGTGGCGGAACCGCTATCCACAAACACTGATATTGGTAGCTCTCTGCCCGCGATAATAACCTTGGCAGGGAGCATACATTGAGATACCATCATGGAGGATATGCATACGCTCAGTTGGGTCTCCTCCATACCCTCTGAGCTTAACAGTTTTCCGCCGATGTGACCCTCTTAGGTAGTACCGGGCAAACGTTAACATAATGACCTCTTTTTCCACAGTAGAAACATGCTCCGGGCTTCCGGAATCCCGGAGCGCGAGGCTGAACCTGTGCCACGCCAGCAATCTGCATAGGTTCAGGGGACTCATCTACTTCAACCACACCTGCACCTCTGCTTTCCCCCAGAGGTAGCGTCTCTTGTGCCCCCTGACGAAAACGGCGATCAATACGTATCACCAAACTCATGGCAGACTCCAACGATGCCGGAGACTCATACATCAGGAGGGCTTGTTTCACCCTCCCTGATACCCCATGAATAAACTGGCTCCGCAGTGCTGGGTCATTCCACTGTGTGTCTACAGCCCAGCGGCGAAATTCCGAACAATAGTCCTCTGCCAAGCGCTCCCCCTGGCGGAGGGCGCAGATTTTAGATTCCACTAGAGCCAGTCAGTCAGGATCATCGTAAATGAGCCCGAGGGCAGAAAAAACATTATCGACCGAATGAAATGTAGCAGAGTCAGCTGGTAAGGAAAATGTCCATGCTTGGGGGTCACCACTCAGTAATGACAACACCAGCCCTACTCGCTGGACCTCATTACCTGAGGAGATTGGCCGCATGCGGAAGTATAATTTGCAGGCCTCCCGAAATACGACAAATTTGCTGCGATCGCCTGAAAATCGTTCTGGCAGCGGAAACTTCGGCTCTGCACCGATACCTGCAGATGTCGTTTGAACCTTCGCTACTACCAGGCCCTGCTGCTGAACTGCCCCTTTCAACTCGGAGACCTGTATGGACAGCGCCGCCAACTGGCGGGTTATGGAATCTAATGGATCCATGGACTCCTGAAAAAATGTGGGCCGATTATAATGTCACGGGGGGCTTAGTTCAACTAAGGCTGTAACTCCCGGGGCCCCTGTGATGTCCCTATAACTAGGGGAAACTCTGTCTGACCCTCAACCCAGGGTTTTTGCTGAAGGTGCAAATGCCTGAGCCTCCACCCTTTCCTTATCTCCTGCTCAGCCCTGCACTTAACCCTCCACCCTCCACCCAGTGAGGAGTCACAACACCAAAGCCCCCACACAAATATGACAGACAGGGAGAACTTAAACTGCACCGCGCCGCACACACACAGGAATATACAGTAATGTGAACAGGGCACAACTAAACACAAATATGGGAAGGAGAAAGGATAACGACGGATCATACGACACCAGATACGAATCTCTCTCTCTGCAACACCTCCACTCCAGACCGGAACCACTTGGTATGAAAACACAAGCTATAATCGGCGACGCCCATATGCCAGTATGACTATTTAAAGACCGTGGGCGTGACTAACCTTCCAACCTGGTCTCCAGCAGGATTAACCCCCGAGAGCCTGAACAAGCCGGCGCCACTGAGGCTATAGTGGCTGGAGGTGGAACTACCTCTGCCTGCCGGACGCTGTGGTGTGAACAGCGTCCGACATGACAACCTTCTGGAGCAGGGCTGTTAACTCCGGATAATTTTTGAGGAAGCACTGCACCACCAGGTTCAAGGTGTGAGCCAAGCAAGGTATGTGGCTGAGTTCTGAAAGGGCTATGGCTGCCACAAAATTACGGCCGTTATCACTAACTACCTTGCCTGCTTCTAGATGTACACTGCCCAGCCATGACTCAGTTTGTCGCTTCAAGTACTCGGCCAGCACCTCGGCGGTGTGTCTGTCGCCCAAACACATCATCTGCAACACAGCCTGCTGACGCTTTCCACTAGCTGCTCGATAGGGGGAAACCTCGTGTGCAGCAGTGGCAGCTGCAGATGGAGTGCTCGTACGACTGCGCTCTGTGGACGAGCTTTCGCTTCTGGAGGAGGAGGAGGAGGGTCGAACGCCTACAGCCAACTGTTTCCTATACCGTGGGCTGGCAGCACTGTCCCACCACCACTGTCCTCTGTGGACCCTGCATCCACCACATTACACAGTGCGCAGTGATGGACACGTAACGGCCCTGGCCATGTCAACTGGACCATGCATCAGTTGTGAGGTGCACCTTTCGGCTCACTGACTGCTTGAGTGCATGGACAATGCGGTCTTTCACATGATGGTGGAGGGCTGGGATGGCTTTGCGAGAGAAGAAGTGGCGACTGGGTAGGTCATAGCGTGGTACTGCATAGGCCATGAGTTCGCGGAAAGCTGCGCTTTCCACCAACCGAAAGGGCATCATCTCAAACGAGATTAGTTTGGCAATGTGGGCGTTCAAACCCAGTGTACGCGGATGAGAGACTGAGTACTTTCTTGACCTACTCATAGTGTCTGGGAGGGTGAGCTGGACTTGAGAGCTGCATATGGTGGAAGTAGCGGTGGACAGGGCGGACTGAGAGAGGGTTGATGATGGTGATGGAGTTGGTGTTCTTTCTGATGGCCTAGAATCAGTCTTTCGTTGATATAACAGTGGGATTCCCTGACTGCTGTGGCGTTGCAACGACACCTCAACATTTGCTGCTGTGCTAACCGGTGGGCTTACAGTGGGGGAAACAATGTAGCGTTGCTGATTACCTTCGTTGTGATCAGTTGCACATGTGGCACTTGAGGTTTGGTGTTGTGTCCATGCTTGCAAGTGCATGCTGGTTAAATGTCTAAGCATGCAACTGGTATTCAAATTTTTCAGATTTTTCCCTCGGCTAAAGGTCTTTGCGCACTTCTTACAGATAACCTTGGCCTGATCATGAGGATTTTGTTCAAAAAAGTGCCACACTGCACTCTTCCTACTTTGGCAGACATTTTGCGGCCTAGCACGCTGTGATGTTTTGACCCTCTGGACAAGCTGTCCAGCAACTCTTTTGATTTTTGGAACCTGTCTTTGGAGTGCTCCGGGCCTGCCAGATAACAGCTGTTGCGATGTCGATGTCTGCTGTGGATGCTCCTCATCTGAGCTATTGGAAGCAGCACCCTCTTCCCCCAATGGATGCCAATCTGGGTCAACAACTGGGTCATCCATCACCTCCTCTTCAATGTCATGTGCACCTTTCTCTGTGTCACCGTGTATGGTGGTATAGTGTGCGGGAAGGGGCACCTGAGTCTCATCAGGGTCAGAATCTGGCTCTGTACACTGCGAGGACAATGTAGTGCTCTGAGTGAATGTACCAGCAGAATCATCCATCAGCGGCTGTGCATCAGTGCACTCCATGTCAGATTCATCTTGGCCTGGGTAATTCACCATTTGACTTGATAATCCAGGCATGGTATGTGAAAACAGCTCCATGGAGTAATCAGTAGTATGGCCTGCGTCATCCTTCAATCTTGGTTGGGGTGAAGGACACAAGGAAAGGTGTGGTTCATGAACATGAGCCTCCAATGACGACTCAGTGCTTTTACTTTTTACGACTGAAGAAGAGGAGGCGATAGAGCTGGAGGCTGAGTCAGCAATTTAAGACAAAACTTTTTCCTGATGCTCTGGCTTTAAAAGCGGTTTGCCAACTCCTAGAAAACTAAGCCTTCGAAGCCTTATGGAGCCAGAAGATGATGCAGGCTCAACACCTCCTGCATTCGGTCCTATTTTGCTCTTGCCACTACCATCAGATCCACCACCAACACCATCATTACCAGCTGCCAACCCCCGCCCAATTCCACGGCCTCTTCCACCAGCCTTCCTCATTTTTGGTAGAAATGTAGACAAAATCCAACAAACTATATAGTAATGTAAAACAAGGTACAAGGTGTCTATAGGACAGGGGAGATTTTCAATTTCTGCTCACACTAGTGGTCACCGGACACTTTTGGATTGTGTGAGGCCCACTGAATAGCTGAGCGCTATGTCACAGGCTCGATGGCACAGCTGTGACCAAAGTGACTAGAGGATAAGGGAGATTTTGAATTTCTGCAGACACTGGACACTTTTGGATTGTGTGAGGCCCACTGAATATCTGAGTGCTATGTCACAGGCTCGATGGCACAGCTGTGACCAAAGTGACTAGAGGATAAGGGAGATTTTGAATTTCTGCAGACACTTGTGGACACTGGACACTTTTGGATTGTTTGAGGCCCACTGAATATCTGAGCGCTATGTCACAGGCTCGATGGCACAGCTGTGACCAAAGTGACTAGAGGATAAGTGAGATTTTGAATTTCTGCAGACACTGGACACTTTTGGATTGTGTGAGGCCCACTGAATATCTGAGCGCTATGTCACAGGCTCGATGGCACAGCTGTGACCAAAGTGACTAGAGGATAAGTGAGAATTTGAATTTCTGCTCACACTAGTGGACACTGGACACTTTTGGATTGTGTGAGGCCCACTGAATATCTGAGCACTATGTCACAGGCTCGATGGCACAGCTGTGACCAAAGTGACTAGAGGATAAGTGAGATTTTGAATTTCTGCAGACACTGGACACTTTTGGATTGTGTGAGGCCCACTGAATATCTGAGCGCTATGTCACAGGCTCGATGGCACAGCTGTGACCAAAGTGACTAGAGGATAATTGAGATTTTGAATTTCTGCTCACACCAGTGGACACTGGACACTTTTGGATTGTGTGAGGCCCACTGAATATCTGAGCGCTATGTCACAGGCTCGATGGCACAGCTGTGACCAAAGTGACTAGAGGATAAGGGAGATTTTGAATTTCTGCTCACACTAGTGGACACTGGACACTTTTGGATTGTGTGAGGCCCACTGAATATCTGAGCGCTATGTCACAGGCTCGATGGCACAGCTGTGACCAAAGTGACTAGAGGATAAGGGAGATTTTGAATTTCTGCAGACACTTGTGGACACTGGACACTTTTGGATTGTGTGAGGCCCACTGAATATCTGAGCGCTATGTCACAGGCTCGCTGGCACAGCTGTGACCAAAGTGACTAGAGGATAAGGGAGATTTTGAATTTCTGCAGACACTTGTGGACACTGGACACTTTTGGATTGTGTGAGGCCCACTGAATATCTGAGCGCTATGTCACAGGCTCGATGGCACAGCTGTGACCAAAGTGACTAGAGGATAAGGGAGATTTTGAATTTCTGCTCACACTAGTGGACACTGGACACTTTTGGATTGTGTGAGGCCCACTGAATATCTGAGCGCTATGTCACAGGCTCGATGGCACAGCTGTGACCAAAGTGACTAGAGGATAAGGGAGATTTTGAATTTCTGCAGACACTTGTGGACACTGGACACTTTTGGATTGTGTGAGGCCCACTGAATATCTGAGCACTATGTCACAGGCTCGATGGCACAGCTGTGACCAAAGTGACTAGAGGATAAGTGAGATTTTGAATTTCTGCTCACACTAGTGGACACTGGACACTTTTGGATTGTGTGAGGCCCACTGAATATCTGAGCGCTATGTCACAGGCTCGATGGCACAGCTGTGACCAAAGTGACTAGAGGATAAGGGAGATTTTGAATTTCTGCAGACACTGGACACTTTTGGATTGTGTGAGGCCCACTGAATATCTGAGCGCTATGTCACAGGCTCGATGGCACAGCTGTGACCAAAGTGACTAGAGGATAAGGGAGATTTTGAATTTCTGCAGACACTGGACACTTTTGGATTGTGTGAGGCCCACTGAATATCTGAGCGCTATGTCACAGGCTCGATGGCACAGCTGTGACCAAAGTGACTAGAGGATAAGGGAGATTTTGAATTTCTGCAGACACTTGTGGACACTGGACACTTTTGGATTGTGTGAGGCCCACTGAATATCACAGCGCTATGTCACAGGCAGAAATTGGCTAGTGTATCACAAACTACAAGGTGTATGTAGAATTGGGCAGAGTAGGAATGTCCCTAGAGTGCAGGTCTGTAAGAACGGAACATGTCCTCGACTTATTCTCACAGAGTGACACAGATAGCTTCACTGTGGCTGTGATAACAGCCGTTACACGGTACTGTGTGAGGAGCGTACACCGCTGTATGGTGTGAAAAAATGCACACTCAGTACCTCAGCAGGACAAAAAAAAAAAATTGGGATTGCTTTTAAAAAAGCAGTTTGCAGCTCAGTACCTCAGCAGGACAAAAAAAAAAATTGGGATTGCTTTTAAAAAAGCAGTTTGCAGAGCAGTGGGTAAACAGCAATGCAGCTGTCAGGCAGCCTTAGAAGGCAGCCCAACAACCAACACCACTGATACACCACAATATAGCCTCCCCTTGCACTGCACACATAGTGACTGGTGTGTTGTACAGGCACAATCGCTAGCAGCAGAAGCAGTTTTTTTTTCTTCTTCCCTGCCTAACGCTCTCCCTACAGAATCAGCAGCAGCCTCTCCCTATGCTAAGATCGGCAGAAGTAAGATGGCGGTCGGCGTGCACGCCCTTTTATACCCCCTGTGACGCCCACCAAAGCAAGCCAATCACTTGCATGCCCTTCTGAAAGATGGTGGTGACCCGTGCCTATGTCATCACGTTGCCCACAGTGTCCGTGGATCCTGATTGGCTGAAAAAGAGCGCAAAACAAACTTTTGAAACGCGACTGGCGCGTAAGTCGCCGACCTCATGGCCGACCTCATCCTAGGGTCGGGTTTCGTTTCATGAAACCCGACTTTGCCAAAAGTCGGCGACTTTTGAAATTTTTCGACCCGTTTCGCTCAACTCTAATAATAATAATAATAAATTTTATTTCTCTAGCGCCGACATATTCCGCAATACTTTACATTTCAGAGGGGACTTGTACAGATGATAGACATTACAGCATAACAATAATATACTTTATACCTATATACCACAGTACGGGGGGAGGGAGAGGACCCCTATATACCACAGTACAGGGGGAGGACTCCTATATACCACAGTACAGGGTGAGGGAGAGGACCTCTATATACCACAGTATGGGGGGAGGGAGAGGACCCCTATATATCACAGTACGAGGGAGGGAGAGGACCTCTATATACCATAGTACAGGGGGAGGAGGAAGACCCCTATATAACAGTAGAGAAGGCACAGGACCAGGCAGTCTCCGGTGCAGGCCGCTCACCTGGGCTTCCCGTGGCGCTCAGTGCTGGGAAGGTTTCGGGGCGCAGCATGAGTGGAGGCTACAGGAGGCAGCGCTGCTCCCGGCTCAGCGTCCACATCCTGGGTCCCAGCTGTAGTGTTACTAGGCCCGGGAGGGGGAGGAGTCCAACCAGCAAAGGCAGCAGCAATGTCCTCCCAGCCCCACCCACTGATGGCGAGAGGAGCCGTGCCACCGCCTCTCCCCACCCAATATAATAAGGAAGTGATGGGCAGGGCGGGGTGGGAGCAAGGATGGGCCTGCCTGCCCCAAGGATGCAGGGGAAAATGAATACGGAGCTGCGGCGCACTGTAGGAGACAGCGTGAGTGGGCCCCCCCATCTCACCAGGGCCCCGGCACTTGCCCGGGTGCGCCGGGTGCTACTTGTACACATACTGGCTGGTGAATGGTTCATACAGTGTTATGTCAAACATGGCTGGACAGACATGTGTCTGAGATGGCTAGTGAATCCTGCATTGGGATTGGACATGATCACCCTTGAGGTCCCTTCCAACTCTAACATTCTATGATTCTATGTGAATAATACCTTATTTAGTATATTGATGGCAGGACTATACATTACAAGAACATTTTACCATTTGCTTTTGTGTGTCTCCCCTATTTCCTCATAGATTGTAAGCTGGTGAGCAGGGCCCTCACTTCGTATCTGTTCAGATATGTGTTATTCTGTAATGTTTTTATTGTCTGTCCAAGTCTCCTCTAAAATGTAGAGTACTGCGGAATATGTTGGCGCTATAGAAATAAAAGTTATTATTATTATATGTCACACAAACTTTTTTGTCTTGCTTGACTCTTTAAACTCTGCAGACAAGTCATGGCTGGAAGAAATCTTCACGGCGATCTGGGCCAGATGGTAAAGATAGGAGAAGTGAACGACGATAGACAGATAGAACATTTCCTTTGAGTCGGTGGATTTAGCTGCACTTTAATAAATTTTATCATCTGTAGAATTGGTACTTACTACATTTATTCCTATATTGTGGTAATATTTGTATTGGCCTTTTATAGTGGTTTTTATTAAATTCCCACTGGGGTGCTTATTATAACCACTTTCTTTAGGATATGCAGTTGTAGACATTGTGTTACCAGATTTGGAGGCCCACTGAGGTGTGTTTGTTGCCCCTGTGATGAAGCTCTTTCATACGCTTCTGAGTTCATTTACTTGCTATTAATGAAGTTTTTTTTATAGTAAAACCTAGAAATTAAGGTGTAAATCTGTTTTCTAGTTTCTGCTATGAGTACAAAAACATGTTCTTTATGAAATAATGAATTCAATGTCTTCCTAGCACCAATATTTTGGAAAGTATGAAATTATTTTTCTCAGCTTGGGCCAGTCACCTTAGATTTGGCAGATGAGGAAGCAAATATGCATTTATAATGTTCCAAGTCACCCTGATAAGTTGTTAGTGAGTGAGATATTCGGGAATGTGACTGCTGCTCTGTCCATATCTTACACCAGGCATGTTTATACTCACATCTAGCAGCTTTCCGTCTGTTCGTGAAATCTCTTCAAAATATGCCCAGTTTAAGAAAAAAAATTAGAAATTTGTGAGTTTCTGTAACAGAATCCAATGTTTTATTTTGTAGGTTTTTAGCTCTGCAGTCGACTTTTTGTGAATCTTACCTCTTGAGCCGTAGATATTTATCGTGCATCCGCATACCATCATATGATGAATATTTGTTTCCCTAAGGGCTCATCCACATGTCACTTTTTCCCCTATCATTGCTATCTGTTTTGTTTTACAGTCTAAGGGGTAGTTCATGTCTGAACTTTTCCTTGGATTGAGTGTCCGTGCAAAATCTCAGAGACAGGTCAGATATTGATTTGAGTATCAGATTAAAATCTGCAATGCAAGAATATGGGTCCGTGACAAACTCAGGCAGCACTGAAATGCTATTCATGTGCTGTCTGTACTGATGAGCGCATCACTCGAATTTGCCTAGGGTGCTCGGGTATGCACAGAGCATCGCGGGTGCTTTAGTTACTTGTTCCAAGTCCCCGTGGCCGATATTGAGGTCAGGAGACTGAGATGGCCACTCCAGAAGCTTCACTCTGTTCTGCTGTAGCCAATGACAGGTTGGCTTAGCATTGTGTTTTGGATCGTTGTCATGTTGGAGTGTCCAAATCCATCCCAGGCTGATGATTGCATATTTGCCTCCAGTATTTGCTAATAACATGCTGCATTAATCTTTCCTTCAACTTTGACCAAGATTCTTTTCCCTTTGTAGCTCACACATCCCCAAAACATCAGTGATCCACCTCCGTGCTTTACAGTAGGAACGGTGTTCCACACCATTTTTTAAAATTATTTAAATAATTTTATTTTAACATTGATAAATGGGTAAAAGAGGGTTATTGTGGGGGAGTGTATTTTAAGTACAGGACTTTTTTTGTGTGAGCGTTTGCGCGGTGGTGGATATTTGCCTTGTATTCCTGTGCTCTGTTTGTTGATCTATTAATGCCTGACTTTGGACCTCGTTCTGAATAACCAATTGCCTAGCCCCTTTGGTATGATCCGCTATCTTCCTAGTATTCTGAACTCAGAACATAACCAGATTATGCCTTTGTCATTCCCTTTTAGTTTACAATGTGCTAATTTGGTATCTGACCCTGGAAAGTTTCGCTACCCTGCCTTATGACTTGTCCATGAGTAGTGACTAGCGTCACAGTAATATTACAAGTTGTGGATTGTTACATGTGTACAGGGTCAGAACCAATAACAGCACAAGAATCCATCACCAGAACCAACTTCCATAAATACAGAAACACAGCATCACAATTCTAATAGTACAGAATTGCATCACCAGACCCACCAGCAGTACATGAATACATTAGAAAAAGGGAGGAGAGGGATCCATAAGTTGAATATTGATAAAATTAGATTTTTATTTCATTTAATTAAAAAAGAAGAGACAAATTGCCCAGACATGTTAAAAGGGAGAAATGATCATCTGACATGTTTCTGGCCATAGCCCTAGTCATAGAAAGAACCAATGTCAGTACAGGAAGACAATACCAGAACCACCATCAGTACATGAATATATCACCAGAATCACCATCAGTACATAATTACATCACTAGGACCACCATCAGTACATGACTTCAGCAACAGAACCACTATCGGTACATGGTACATCAACTGTAATGTCAGGTCAGGCCCTTATACATTTGTATCACATGAGTCTACAACTTCCAGTACGTCTTTATCTATGGTAAAGAGATAATGGCAAATGTTGCTATCAGACATCATCGGGCTGCAGATCATACAGGAACCGCAGTACTGATGAGAATTAGTCAGTAGAGTTGAGTGAAACAGGTCAGCCAGATTCATAAGTCGCCGACTTATGGTAAAGTCGGGTTTCGCCGACCGAAACCCGACCACAGTGTGAAGTCGGCCATGCGGTTGGCAAAATGAGCGCCAAAGTCAGATTTCCCAGAATGCTTGCACGTGACTTTTCTCAGCCACTGAGCAAGGACGTACACTGTGGGCAACGTGATAACATGTGCAGTGTCTGGGGAGAGAGAGAGAGAGGACTTTAAAAAAGCGGACCGGCATGTAGATGTGTTTACTGTCCTCCACTCCCTGCCGACTTTGCTTCCCCATTGACTTGCATTGGGTTTCGTGTTTCAGTCGGACCTTCGACTTTTCCCGATAGTTGGCCGATTTCGTTCAACTTGACTTTTAAGAAAGTCAGGTTTCATGAAACCCGACTCGACCCTAAAAAAGGCAAAGTCGCTCATCTCTGTTAGTCAGTATAACAAAAAAACATTTACATCCAGGTACCTTATAGATGACATTGTCTCTGATTGGAGTCATTCTATTTATCTTCTTCCTCTTGTACAGACACCATGATGAATTTCAAAGCCACAGCTTATCTCTGCATACTTTCATCTTCTCCAGTCTTGTGCAGCATATCGAAACACAATATACAGATGTTTCTCACAAAATTAGAATATCATCAAAAAGTTAATTTATTTCAGTTCTTCAATACCAAAGTGAATCTCATATATTATGTATTGTCATTACAAGCAGAGTGATCTATTTCAAATGTTTATTTCTGTTTATGTTGATGATTATGGCTTGCAGCCAATGAAAACCTAAAAGTCATTATCTCAGTAAATTAGAATAATTAACAAAATCACCTGCAAAGGCTTCCTAAGTGTTTAAAAAGGTCCCTTAGTCTGTTTCAGTAGACTCCACAAACATGGGGAAGACTGCTGACTTGACAGATGTCCAGAAGGTAGTCATTGACACACTCCATAAGGAAGGTAAGCCACAAAATGTCATTGCTAAAGAAACCAGCTGTTCACAGAGTTTTGTATCCAAGAATATTAATTGAAAGTTGAGTGGAATGAAAAAATGTGGTAGAAGAAGGTGCACAAGCAACCGGGATAATCGTAACCTTGAAAAGATTGCTATGAAAAGGCCATTCAAAAATTTGGGGGAGATTCACAAGGAGTGGACTGCTGCTGGAGTCATTGCTTCAAGAGCCACCAGACACAGACGTATCCAGGACATGGGTTACAAGTGTTGCATTCCTTGTGTCAAGTCACTCATGACCAATGGACAACGCCAGCAGTGTCTTACCTGGGCCAAGGAGAAAAAGAACTGGACTGTTGCTCAGTGGTCCAAGGTGTTGCTTTCAGATGAAAGTAAATTTTGCATTTCATTTGGAAATCAAGGTCCCAGAGTCTGGAGAAAGAGTGGAGAGGCACACAATCCAAGCTGCTTGAGGTCTAGTGTGAAGTTTCCGAAATCAGTGATGGTTTGGGGAGTCATGTCATCTGCTGGTGTACGTCCACTGTGTTTTATCAAGACCAAAGTCAGCACAGCTGTCTACCAGGAAATTTTAGAACACTTCATGTTTCCCTCCGCCGACAAGCTTTTTGGAGATGGAAATTTTGTTCTCAAGCAGTACTTGGCACCTGTCCACACTGCCAAAAGTACCAATACCTGGGTTTACAAACAACAGTATCACTGTGCTTGATTGGCAGCAAACTCACCTGACTGTAACCTCATAGAGAAACTATGGGGTATTGTCAAGAAGAAGATGAGAGACACCAGACCCCACAATGCAGATGAGCTGAAGGCTGCTGTCAAAGCAACCTAGGCATCCATAACACCTCAGCAGTGCCACAGGCTGATCGCCTCCATGCCACGGCACATTGATGCAGTAATTCATGCAAGAGGATTCACAGCTAAGTATTGAGTGCATTTACCTAACATACATTTCAGTAGGCCAACATTTTAGATTTTAAAATCATTTTTCAAGCTGGTGTTATAAAGTATTTTAATTAACTGAGATATCTTTTGTGTTTTCATTGGCTGTAACCATAATCATCAACATTAACAGAAATAAACACTTGAAATAGATCACTGTGTGTAATGACTCTATGTAATATATGAGCTCATTAATGCTCATGAACAAAAATATCTGACTTACACTGTGTCCCTGAATAAATTACTCTTCATTGTTTTCCCTGTGCAAAATATGACCCACACACCGTCATTCTGTGGCCTCACACTGTGCCCTCATGCTGTCCCCTCTCCATACCAACCCCCACACTACCCAGTCTCTATTCTGTGCCCCTCACATTTTTCTCATCCCATACTGTCTCTTCACACTATTTCCCTCAATAATCTCCTGACACATTCCCCTGCTCCCAATACTGTGTCCACACTCATCCCCCTCACTTATCATACTGTGTCCTCAAATTCCCACCTGTTGCTCCTCATACTCTGTCTGCACCCATCCCACACCACCGCTTCCCATAATGAACCCTCAAATTTCTTCCCCCATTTGCTCCCTATACTGTGTGCACATACACTCCCTCCCTTGCTCCCCATATTTTGCATGAATACAATTTCCCCATCCTCTCTCACTATATTGTGTACTTAAATTTCTTTCCCCCTTCCCCTAATTACAATAAATCTTCAGTTTCTCTAGCTCCATTGGAGCAGGTACCACACCAGACTTTTGGCACCTATGCGGCGCTGGCGACTAACATGAGCAGTGTGATCATATGACCTGATCACATTGCTGACGTTGCCCTGACCCTTACTACAACAAAACTTCAGTTAAGTGTATCTCAAGCTTGTTCAAAACCAACAAAATGTCCAATTGCTATAGCAATTTGATTATTTTTAGTAAAAGTGAACTATATTTTGCTTAAATTGAATGCAATACTAAACATTGTACTCTGTACTGTGACTCACTCTACTCTGCTATGTATCACATGCTGCAGTAATATATTTATAAAAAGTCTCATTTCGATGACAGTTTTCTGTCAGCAAAAAAATTAAATTAAATTTAAGAAAAAAAAGCCAAATCCAGGAAAGTGTCACAGCTAAAAATTAAATGAAATGTTGTCTTCTCTTTAAAGAACCAGTTCACAATCTAAATATTAATCACATTTTTAATTTGCTGGCTAATGGCTTCTTGCAGCACATAATGTTGAATGAGCTTTATAAATTGGACTCATTCTTGTGGCTTGTAAACTCATCTTCCAAACTGTAAACTGTCAGACCCCAAGAGAACTAGCAGAATTTAAAGAAAACAAGCAAAACATAAATAGGTTTTAATTATAACTCTGAGAAAAAAAAAGCATATGCAAAGAAGTGAAAAGTTTTTAACACAAAACCTTAGAGCAGCATTTTCCTTATTTCTTTATCACCAACAGTCAATTAAAACAGCATTGATTTTGGAAAATGTCCCAATTCTCATGCACATTCTTTATTTCTATGGGTGGGCAGTTCCTCTTCATCATCATTCTGCGAGGAACTTCTTTTCCTTCAACTCTTGGCACTGCGCTTACTACTGCCTATAACTAGCTTGCCCAAAGTAAAAGCCCAGTCTATGTTATGACTGTATGAAATTTGGCAGACAGGAGAGCAGGGGCAGATAGTAATCTGTATTGGTGTCTCCGTTGCTATAGACCAATTGCACTTGACAACAGGCAGTGGGCACAACATTTTACAGAAGAGAGAAATCTTGCTACTTTGGAGCAATTTTATTCAGGGTAGCGATTCTAGGGTAGCAAAGCATTTAACAAAGTCTCTCATACAATCCTTATTGAAAAAATGACTAAGTATGGAATGGACAAGGCAACTGTTAGGTGGATTCATAACTGGCTTAGTGATCGGACCCAAAGAGTGGTTGTAAATGGCTGCACATCCAGTTGGAAGAATGTCTCAAGTGGGGTACCACAGAGCTCTGTCCTGGGCCCTGTATTGTTCAACATCTTTATCAACAATTTAGATGAAGGAATTGAGGGTAAACTGATTAAATTTGCTGATGACACAAAGCTAGGAGGGATAGCTAATACTAGAGAAGAGAGAGAGAGGATTCAAAAAGATATAAATAAACTGGAGAAGTGGGCAGCAACTAACAGAATGGTTTTTAACAGGGAGAAATGCAAAGTACTACATCTGGGCAATAAAAATGAAAAAAGCATATACAGAATGGGAGGAATAGGGCTAAGTGACAGCACATGTGAAAAAGACCTGGGTATACTAATAGATCACAGACTGAATATGAGTCAACAGTGTGATGCAGCAGCAAAAAAGGCAAATGTAATTCTAGGATGTATTAACAGAAGCATACAGTCTAGATCACGTGAAGTCATTATTTCCCTCTACTCCTCTTTGGTCAGACCTCATCTGGAATATTGTGTCCAGTTTTGGGCACCACATTTTAAAAAAGACATCAACAAACTGGAGCAAGATCAGAAAAGAGCGACCAGAATGGTGACCGGTCTGCAAACCCTGTCTTATGAGGAAAGGTTGCAGGATTTGGGAATGTTTAGTTTGCAAAAGAGAAGACTGAGAGGAGACTTAATAGCTGTCTACAAATATCTAAAGGGCTGTCACATTGTAGAAGGATCAACTTTATTCCCATTTGCACAAGGAAAGACTAGAAGCAATGGGATGAAACTGAATGGGAGGAGACACAGATTAGATATTAGAAAAAACTTTTTGACAGTTAGAGTGATCAATGAGTGGAACAGGCTGCCATGAGAAGTGGTGAGTTCTCCTTCAATGGAAGTCTTCAAACAGAGGCTGTACAGACATCTGACTGGGATGATTTAGCGAATCCTGCTTTGAGCAGGGGGTTGGACCAGATGGCCCAGGAGGTCCCTTCCAACTCTACGATTCTATGATTCTATGTAAAATTGTCTTATGTCGCAGCAAAGCTTTATTCCCCTCAGGCACCACGTTCCAGATGCCACTACTGCTCCTGCACCACCGGCACATTCTGTGAGGATTATAGATACTGGAACTTCCTTTCCTTCAATTCTTGACACTGTGCTTTCCAAGGCCTATAACTAGCCTGCTCAAACTAAAATCCCACCTCTCTGTTATGGCTGCATGAAATCTGACAGACAGAAGGGAAGGAGCAGATAAAAATCTGTGTTGGTGTCTCTGCTGTTAGATACAGATTGCACTTGACAACAGGCAGTGAACACAATGTTTAGCAGAAGGGAAAACCTTAATACTTTAGAGTCATTTTTTTCAGAAACTATATTATAAAAATAACTTATTATGTGGCAGAGAGACTTTAGGCCCCTCAAGCACCAGGTTCTAGATGCCACTAGTACTCCTTCACCACCCATTTACACTACCGTTCAAAAGTTTGGGGTCACCCAGACAATTTTGGGTTTTCCATGAAAACTCATACTTTTATTAACCGAAAGAGTTGCCAAATGATTTTAAAATCTAGTCCAGACATTGGCAAGGTTCGCAAAAAAGATTTTTATTTGAAAGGATAATTTTCTCCTTCAAACTTTGCTTTCATCAAAGAATGCTCCCTTTGCAGCAATTACAGCATTGCAGACCTTTGGCATTCTAGAAGTTAGTTTGCTGAGGTAATCTGGAGAAATTTCACCCTATGCTTCCTGAAGCCCCTCCCACAAGTTGGTTTGGCTTGATGGGCACTTTTTGCATACCATACGGTCAAGCTGCTCCCACAACAGCTCAATGGGGTTGAGATCTGGTGACTGCGCTGGCCACTCCATTACAGATAGAATACCAGCTGCCTGCTTCTTCCCTAAATAGTTCTTGCATAATTTGGAGGTGTGGTTGGGTCATTGTCCTGTTGTCTTCCAATCAAGCGCTGTCCACAGGGTATGGCATGGCGGTGAAAAATGGAGTGATAGCCTTCCTTATTCAAAATCTCTTTTACCTTGTACAAATCTCCCACTTTACCAGCAACAATGCAACCCCAGACCATCACATTACTTCCACCATGCTTGACAGATGGCGTCAGGCACTCTTCCAGCATCTTTTCAGTTGTTCTGCATCTCACAAATGTTCTGTGTGATCCAAACACCTCAAACTTGGATTCGTCTGTTCATAATACTTTTTTCCAATCTTCCTCTGTCCAATGTCTGTGTTCTTTTGCCCATATTAATCTTTTCCTTTTATTAGCCAGTCTCAGATATGGCTTTTTCTTTGCCACTCTGCCCTGAAGGCCAGCATCCCGGAGTCGCCTCTCCACTGTAGACGTTGACATTGTTGTTTTGCATGTTCTATTTAATGAAGCTGACAGTTGAGGACCTGTGAGGCGTTGATTTCTCAAAGTACAGACTCCAATGTACTTGTCTTGTTGCTCAGTTGTTCAGCGGGGCCTCCCACTTCTCGTTCTACTCTGGTTAGAGCCTGTTTGTGCTCTCCTCTGAAGGGAGTAGTACACACCGTTGTAGGAAATCTTCAGTTTCTTGGCAATTGTTCGCATGGAATAGCCTTCATTTCTAAGAACAAGAATAGACTGTCGAGTTTCACATGAAAGTTCTTTTTTGTCTGATCATTTTGAGAGTTTAATGGAACCAGCAAGTGTAATGCTCCAGATTCTCAACTAGCTCAAAGGAAGGTCAGATTTATAGCTTCTCAAATCAGCCAAACTGTTCTCAGTTGTGCTAACATACTTGCACAAGGGTTTTCAAGGGTATTCTAGCCATCCATTAGCCTTCTTACACAGTTAGCAAACACAAAGTACCATAAGAACATTGGATTGAAGGTTGTTGGAAATGGATCTCTATACACCTATGAAGATATTGCATTATAAACCAGACATTTGCAGCTAGAATAGTCATTTACCACATTAACAATGCATAGAGTGTATTTCTGAACCATTTAATGTTAGCTTCATTGGAAAAAACTTCTTTTCTTTCAAAAATAAGGAAATTTCTAAGTGACCCTAAGCTTTTGAACGGTAGTGTATATACCATCATACAATGTTTAGTTTTTGTATTGTATCACTATCTTGTTTCTTTAATTATCTCCATCATGTTGACCTAAAGGCCCCGTCACACATAGCGATCTCGCTAGCGAGATCACTACAGAGTCACAAGTTTTGTGACACAACAGCGATCTCATCAGCAAGATCGCTGTGTGTGACAGCGATCAGCGACCGGCCCCCCTGCTGGTATCGCTGATTGCTCTGGGAAATCTCTGGACATTTCTTTTGTCGCTGATCTCCCGCTGGCCAGCACGCATCGCTGTGTGTGACAGGCGGGAGACCAGCGATCAGATGTAAAATAATAAAAAAAAAATAAAAAATATTACTATTCTCACCTTCCGACGTCCCGCGCAGCATTCCCGCCTCTCTCCATGCTCCGGTCCCAGTAATCCTTTGTAAGAATGACCGCGAGACTTCGCGATCCCGCGAGAACGGACGTCATCGCGGTAATTCTCGCAAAGGATTACTGGGACCGGAGCGTGGAGAGAGGCGGGATGGCTGCGCGGGACGTTGGAAGGTGAGAATAACAATATTTTTTATTTTAATTCTATTTTTGACATGAATCAGTGCTGAACACAGCGATGCCGCACGCGCGGCATTGCTGTGCTAATTGCTGGTGAAGCTGTCTGTTTGACAGCTCACCAGCGATCACATAGCGATTCACCAGTGATCCTGACACGTTGATATCGTTGTCGGGATCGCTGGTGAGTCGCTATGTGTGACGGGGCCTTAACTCTTTGTTGTATTTTATTTTGTATTTCTCTGTGATCTTTTTTACTGCCTCTGAAACAAATATAAGTGTGTCTTGCAAGAAAGTTGAGAATGTTAATGGAGTGATAAATACAGAGGTGAGAGTCTTTGCATTCACCACAAGATGCAGAATTAACTCAAACATAACCTTTGAGCACTTTTGGCATTTTAAAGAAATGCGGAGGGTCATACACAATGAATACTAGGGCCATAAATTTGCCTGGTTTCTCAGCAGAATGGATGCTTTTTGATGGAGACAGACTGGCTGGAGCTAATGTAGTTATCTTAAGTCACTCTTCAACTATTATACGAGCCTTCGGAGATTTCAGGGCTATGATATCAAGGCTTGTTGATTTGTCATAGTTTATAGATCGAAACAAAGTGACCTATGATTTACTTGGTCAAGTAACTGCAATAATGACATCAGGCCTGGAGAAGTCTCTGGATACGTTACAAGAGTGTATCTGAGGAATCTATATCGGTATTTTTGGCTACTGCTCATTACATCATCATCATATTTGCTATATGCCCTAAGCGCTACTCAGAAATCATCTGTTTCTGCAGTTCAGTCACTACTTGCCTCATTATTTTCCGATTTGTGCAAATCTTTACAGAGAGCTAATTAAATAATGGGATTGAACATATTTTCGGCGACATCTGCTGCATTTAATTTGGGAATAGAAAATCTTGTCTATATTGATAAATGATGTAAAGAAAGGCACTAATTCAGAAGTAAAAATAAAGAGTGCTATATTATCAGTTAATTACAATGGGACATATTGTCGGTGGTGGGGGAGGGGTGCCAGGAGAAATGGCTTGCTGTATATTCACTTCTTCCTGTAATTGAACATATGGTGCCGGAAGGTCAGTGCTGAAGTGCAGATTCATCTGTAACTGTAAAATGGAACATGGGAAAAAATGTAAACCATTTATCCAAATCCTAACTTACAATTTATTAAAAGCATGAATTGCGATAAAATTAACTCTTTCATGACTGGACGATTTTCCATTTTTTTTTTTTCTCCTTCTTAGAGAGCTTAACTTTTCTCAAAGAGAACTTGTTCGCAGGATTTAGACCTATAAACTAAAGGCATAGCCATAATGGCGCTGTGATTCTGATTAATATGATACCTGATGTGAAGGGATGCGATCAGTGGTTGTTTAATACTAACCTTATGAAGTTTTCATAAAATGACGTCTTGTGTGCTTCTGGGCGGGACATGGGGGTAAGGTCTTCTTTTCAGTTTCCACCCTTCCCCACCAGCCTTTCTTGCTTCTTGTGCAGGTCACTGACCTTGCTTGTTTTTAAAATTCAGCGCCTTCGCCATCATCGTTTGGATGGCGCATGCGCAGTAGGAACTGGGGTCCTGTGGGTACTTAAAACTTAAGTCCATTGATTTCAATCTATAGCTTAACATATTGATGGAGAGGAAGGCAAAAACCCAATGGGGCAGACACTAATAGCTCCATATTAAGGGAAAATTCCATCCTGACGATGCAAAAAGCAATCAGACTAGTTCCCTTGATCAATGTTCCCTGGATCGAAGTATTAATATATATACAGTATGTATGGAATTATTGGCTAACTGATCATAGGGAGACATGTAGATCAGCATGACTGCTTTCGGACAACCAATAGCTTTGCTCTACAGTAGATAAACTGATGGCAGAGATGTCTGATACCGGGATTTTAATGGTGCTTTATAAAAAAATAATAATAATTAGAAATAAGCTGATTGATCTGCAGGACTGTGGTCAGGTGACAGTGATCAGCGGCATCTGGCCGCTAGACAGGAGGCCCTTGAATCTCACTTTCTGGCATACTTGTTGCAGAATTTGATTTGTCAGGGATGGGTTGTTGTCATCTGTGCGACATGATGCCTAAATGACATCACACCATCCCTGGCTAATCAAAAGCCATGCAGGGGACGCCGTAAAGAAAGAGATTCACAGGCCTGCCATCTAGATTCCAGATGCCACTGACCTGATTTCTGGACTGAAGTCGGCCAGATCATCTATAATAATAAAAATAGTTATAATAATTATATGGTGTTTTTTCCTCTAATCACCAGAAAAGTGTACAAAATGTTTAATATCACTTAAACAATTATAAAACCTCCATAAACAGAGCTACAAACTGTTGGTAACAATATGGCATTGCTGTATGTATACCTTAAATACATGCATTTGGCTAAAAATGAATCTGAATCTGTCAATTCACCTAATGACATGATCTATAATCTTATATAATAATCTTTATTTTTATATAGCGCTAACATATTCTGCAGCGCTTTACAGTTTTTGCACACATTATCATCACTGTCCCCAATGGGGCTCACAATCTAAATTCCCTATCAGTATGTCTTTGAAATGTGGGAGGAAACCAGAGTACACGGAGGAAACCCACACAAACACGGGGAGAACATACAAACTCCTTGCAGATGTTATCTCTCTTCTTCTGAACAATCTTCTAAGCTGATTTATGATCAAATCAAGCATCAGCTCCCATTTGAAGCCGTCATAAATCAGCTTCTAAGAATTTTAAAGAACGATGAGAGAGAGTTACAGATTCTGTCACAAGAAAAACTTAATGACCGATTCACTGTTAACACATTTTGCCGTCATTCTGCACACATTGAATAAGCCAAGGGGTCCAAAATTTTGAAATAAATACTATTGCAAAAATTATGTTAGCCAAAACTCATGCATTTAGTAATGAATGATTCATCTGAAAATGTCCATATATTTTAAAGATATAGTACTGCAGTCAGAGTAAATATTTTGAAGGTGTATTTTTTTTTTTTGAGTTTTGTAAACCTCTGTGGACACATTTTATTACTTAAATGTGGGGTAAGAAATATTTTTATAATAGGTCATCATGAAAATGTTTTCACTTTTCAGCTTTTACAGGCTCTATGTATCACAGTGCATAGCAAACTGCAGAATAAGAATAATGCAGAATGCTGAATAAAATCCTTTAAAGATACCGTGCTAGTGCTATTAAAGGGAATTTGTCACTTATTTTTAGCCCTATCAGCTGCTGGCACCGCCATCAGGGGCTTATCTACAGCATTCTGTAATGCTGTAGATAAGCCCCCGATGTAACCTGAAAGATAAGAAAAGCAAGTTAGACTATACTCACCCCGGCGGTCCGGTCCGATGGGTGTTGCGGTCCGGCGCCTACCATCTTCATACAAAGCTGTCCTCCTTCTTAATTCTTTACTTCTATTGAGGGCAGAGTAAAATACTGCAGGAGCCAGAGCTCTCTGACCTTTCCCGGCGCCTGAGCACTGCAGTACTTTATTCTGCCCTCAACAGGGCAGAGAAAGTACGCCTGCGCAGGAGGCGCAACAGAAGCAAGGAGGAGGACGTCATCGCTAGAAGATGGGAGGCGCCGGACCGCGACACCCACCGCACCCGCGCCCCGGTAAGTATAATCTAACTTGTTTTTCTTATCTTTCAGGTTTCATCGGGGGCTTACCTACAGCATTACAGAATGCTGTAGATAAGCCCCTAATGGCGGTGTCGGCAGCTGATAAGGCTAAAAATAGGTGACAGATTCCCTTTAAAATATCAACCTCAAAAAATTACCTGTAGCGTGCAGTGCAAATAAAAATGTAATTATACCAATATTAAGTGGTTAAAATATAAAAACTCACAGTTATTCCTATTTTGTAAAATTGTAATCTTAAAATACCGTAAATAGCAAAAATGTTTTGAAAAAAAGTCAGGCTGTAAATAAGATGGCAGTGGAACATGTAAGAAGAATTATTACCTTTAGCTTAATGGCATTTTTCTTAAGACAGTGCCAGGGAAATGATATTGGTGCGCAGTATATACATAAGGGTAATTAAATTAATGAAATCTGATTACAATCTAGGTCATTTTCTTGCTCCAGGCTTTGTTACTACTCTTCTTTTGCAAGTCAAACATTCACAATCCCAGTGTAAACAGCGCAGCAGTGTTATTAGGAATCGTCTGTTATTATAATTATAAACTTTAATGCTTTGGATGAATTGTGTTTTGATTGCTTGAGTTTATGTAATACTCATTATTATAACGTTGGCAGCGAAAAAGTGAAATAAAGAAGATTTGTGGCTATTATTAATCATGGAGGGAATTAAGGCTGCAGTGTGGTGTAAATATTTAACATAGCATTACTTGGGGAAAGTTTCATTTTTTTTAACTCTCCTGCAATAAATATTCCACGAGATGAAAACTGTTCAGAGAATGGTGCCTAATCTTACTTTTGTGGAGCACTTAAAAAAAATAGTGGTACTTTATAGACGTTTGTTCAGAGCTACGATATTGATCGATATCGATTAATGACATTTCATTGGGAGTCTGAGACTCGGTGTCTCCACCGATACGTTCCTACTAGCTCCGGTGGTGGCCAAAAGTAAACATTGTACAGAGCGGAAATCCACAGCTCCATGTACAGTTAAAGGGAACCTGTCAGTGGGATCAATCCTCCTAAGCTGTCTATATTGACATGTAGGCCATAGGAAGCTGAATATAATGATACCTTGATATCTGCGATCCGATGTCTTACTCCACAGAAATCAATGTTTTTCTTAGTATGTAAATGAGCTGTTTAGCTCTATAGGATTTCCCCGAGAATCTACATCCAGAGATGATTTTTTCATAAAGTGGGTGTTACCACTGTGAGACATGTAGATCAGGAGAGCAGAGTATCATTGAGTACATGTCTCACACTGGTAAGACCCATTTTCACTTAACCCCTTAACGACCGCCGATACGCCTTTTAATGGCGGCAGTTAAAGGGAATCTGTCACCCATATTTAGAATTATAGAATCGTAGAGTTGGAAGGGACCTCTTGGGCCATCTGGTCCAACCCCCTGCTCAAAGCAGGATTCGCTAAATCATCCCAGTCATATGTCTGTCCAGCCTCAGTTTGAAGACTTCCATTGAAGGAGAACTCGCCACTTCTCGTGGCAGCCTGTTCCACTCATTGATCACTCTAACTGTCAAAAAGTTTTTTCTAATATCTAATCTGTGTCTCCTCCCATTCAGTTTTATCCCATTGCTTCTAGTCTTTCCTTGTGCAAATGAGAATAAAGTTGATCCTTCTACAATGTGACAGCCCTTTAGATATTTGTAGACAGCTATTAAGTCTCCTCTCAGTCTTCTCTTTTGCAAACTAAACATTCCCAAATCCTTCAACCTTTCCTCATAAGACAGGGTTTGCAGACCGGTCACCATTCTGGTCGCTCTTTTCTGAACTTGCTCCAGTTTGTTGATGTCTTTTTTAAAATGTGGTGCCCAAAACTGGACACAATATTCCAGATGAGGTCTGACCAAAGAGGAGTAGAGGAAAATAAAGATATCACTAAATTGTGCGTCCCATAAGGATTCTAGTAGGGCTTTTGACTCCCCCCGACTCCGCACCTTTGAGGCATAAATACCTTTTTAGCTTGTTGGGGATGCATGCAAATCGTCGAGGTCCGGTACGATGGGCGTGGCTTAGTTGTCTTCTCCCCCCCACCTCCTCGGCTTGCTTCACCTAATCTTCGTCTGTGAATACCACAGACACCGTTGGTTTCCGTGCTTGCGCAATGTAAAGGCCCCTGGCGCCTGCACAGTATGCATTGCCCAACTGTGGGCGAAGCATAAAATCGCTACTGTGCAAGCGCTGGTGTTTTCCAGAGCGGTCTGTGCCCCGGAATCCTACTAGAATCCTTATGGGTCGCACAATTTAGTGATATCTTTACATGATATCACTAAATATGGGTGACAGATTCCCTTTAAGTGTAGTTATTCCTCAGTACCACTTTTTAATGGCGCTATGAAATAAAGTTATAGCACCCCAAGCGTTGGAAATTCTCCGAGGTCTTGGATTCTGGGGGTAGCTTAGACCCTGGAGAACATGATTCAGGACGGTTTTTACCATCCTCAGTGTTGTGATCACCATTATTTACGGAATAACGGCAACTGAAAACAAAGGTCAGATTTCCTATTTATTTTCTCTCCTCTGAAATGATCTAGCACACCAGAGGAGAGAGAAATGGAGTCCCCCGAGTCCCCCCGGTACCTTCTGCATCCCCTGGTGATGTCCCCCTGCCCTTGGCGCCTTCTTCCTGGAAGAAAATGGTGTGCCCATGCGCAGTGTGCCCGCTGAGATCTGAAGGCTGACTCCCGGCAACAATAGGAGATTTCTCCTATTGGTTCATTTTGTAATAGATCTTATCACAGTGTTCAAAATAAAAAAAATAGTAAAATAGTAAATAAAACCCCCTTTTTTGTTTGAGGTGTATCCTCTATCTGAAAGCCAAAAGGTCAACATCCTTATTGGGCAGCTAACAGGTGCAGCACAGAGAGAGGTAAAAGCCTGGCAGGACACTGATAAGGAGACTGTTAAAAAGATCCTGGCTAAGAAGCACTTTTGACACCTGCATTGTCGCTGAAATCAAGATGAGATTCTTTGGGTGTAAGCAGAAAGCACAGGACAGTATACGGGACTATGCTCTTAACCTGCAGGAGGCGCTGCGGGCCGTCAAGCAGATTGATCCAGACAGTGTGAAATATGGAGACGGACAGTTAAAGGAGCAATTCATTGAGGGACTCCTATCCAGTACCCACAGAGCATAGCTGCGCATCATAGCCCTACAAAACCCTGACCTAGACTTTGCAGACTTCAAAGACAGGGCTATTCGGGTGCTGCATGAACCAAATGTCAGCCGTCCAGCGCCCACTAGGCGCCCAGCGATCACATACCACCATGAAGCAGCATCTTTCCCTCCCAGCCCTGTGGAGGCTGATGCACAGACTCTGGATAATGATCCATCTACAGAACTGCGCCTTCAGGTCCAAGAGCTGACCAAAAATATGGCTGCACTTGCCAAAACTGTGCAGTCCCTGCAGGTGTCATCAAAGGAGAAGATCCAGCTGGCCTCCAGTCCAGAGGATGTCCCATGGCTACGGTAGAAGAGGATCCCACCACGCCGAGGGAGTGACAACGATAGTTATGACCAGAACGGACGTCCCATCTGTCGTCGCTGCTGCAAGGCAGGCCAAATTGCAAGGTTCTGTTATTTAAACGAGCAACCCCTGCGGCAGAGGGCCAACCCCCAGGAGTAGGACCACAAAGCCCAAAGAACTGGCGAGCCAAGTATGTTGGAGGGCGACCGGTCCTCCCAGTGGTGAATGATGGCATCCCCATGAACGCTTTGCTGGACACTGGCTCTCAGGTGACAACTATGCCATATATCCTTTACAAGCGGTATAGGGCTGACTCTGAACTTACTCACGGCCCAAGTGATGAACTCACAGTAGTTGCCAGCAATGGTCAGTCTTTGCCGCATGTAGGATGTAAAGAGATTACCATTAAAGTGGGGCGAGTAGAGTTGAAATCTCAAGGTCTGATAGTTGTAGACATTGATCGACGAGAATGTAACCCAATGATGACCCTAGGTACTAATGTGATTGAAAATTGTCTTGCCGAGGTTATTGTTTTGCTGCAACAGGTAGCCGAGACTGCTGGTTCCAGTGAACAACGAGTCCTGCAGAAGGAGATCAAGGCCCTGATGCAAAGACAGCAGGTAGAACTGTCTGGCGGAGAAATTCGCAGCATTAGAGTGAGTGATTCTTTCCCCATTACGATACCCCCCAGATGTGAAATGTTAATTTGGTGTCGGGCAGCCATAGGCCTCAGAGGAAAAGATTACCAAGCCTTGGTAGAGCCAGTGTACTCTGATAGCAGGCCCACTGTCCTGACAGCCAGAGGGGCAGTTGATGTCCGCAAAGGGAGGGTACCTGTACGCCTCTTGAATTTTGGGAAGAGGAGGCCACAATACCTCGGTATGCCACAGTTGCTAAGCTGCTTACTGTCAGTAACAATGCAATACGGGCAGCAGAGCCCTTGGTCTCATCCGACCAGGTGTAGGACATTGGCTCTGTAAAGCAGCTGGAAGAGTGGTGTCAGCAGCTGCAGGTGGGAACTGACTCCACCCCTTCATACCAAAAGAGTGGAGTTTACCGAGTGACTCAGGAGTATGAGCGGGAATTCAGTAAACACCCCCTAGACTTTGGGAAGGCAAAAGGGGTTCAACACCATATCCCCACTGGAGATCATCCACCCATTAAAGAAAGGTACCGGCCTATACCACCAACACAATATCAATGTGCCAAAAGTAAATGAAGGAAGCTGGGGTGATCAGAGACAGTTGTAGCTCGTGGGCAGCCCAAATAGTCTTTGTGAAAAAGAAAGATGGTACCATGAGAATGTGTGTTCATTACAGAAAATTTAACAGCACTACACATAAGGATGCCTACCCATTACCCAGAATTGAGGAGTCATTAACTGCACTTAAAACTGCTATTTTTCCACCTTAGATCTCACTAGTGGGTATTGGCACGTTCCCGTGGCAGAGGCAGACAAGGAGAAAACAGCGTTTACTACACCAATGGGTCTCTGCGAGTTCAACTACATGCCATTCGGGCTCTGCACCGCCCCTGGGACATTTCAACGATTAATAGAATGCTGTCTTGGACACAAGAACTTTGAGACAGTCCTGTTGTACCTTGATGATGTCATTGTTTCCTCCAAGACTTATGAAGACCATCTGAAGCAACTGGCTGAGGTGTTTGAAGCCTTGTCCAACTTCGGCCTGAAAGTGAAGCCATCCAAATGCCACTTCCTGAAGCCCAAGGTACAGTACCTCAGTCATGTAGTGAGTGCAGAACGTGTGGCACCGGATCCTGATAAAGTCACTGTCATCCGAGACTGGCAGAAGCCCAGCAACCTCCATGAAGTACGTTAATTCCTCGGGTTGGTAGGCTACTACCGAAGGTTCATCAAAGGCTTCACTGAGATAGCCACCCCTATGCAAAATCTTCTGGTGGGCCAGCCCAAGAAAGCCAGGAAGAAGAGTCCTACATTTGAATGTAATGAGGAACTGGAGAGGTCCTTCACTCGACTGAAAAAGGCTCACAGGAGATGAAGTTCTGGTCTACCCAGATTATGACCAAACATTTGTTTTGTATTCTGATGCCAGCAACGTGGAACTGGGAGCAGTACTGTCACAGGCACAGAATGGCAAAGAAAGAGTGATCTCCTACGCCAGCAGGAAGCTTCATCCCACTGAAATGAACCCTGACAACTACAGTTCCTTCAAACTGGAGTTCCTCGCTATAGTCTGGGCTGTGACTGAATGATTCAAGCATTACCTAGCTTCAGCCAAGTTTACCATCTTCACGGACAACAACCCGTTGACTCACTTGGAAACTGCCAAACTAGGTGCACTGGAGCAGCGATGGATGGCCCGGCTGTCTAACTACGAATTCACCATCAAGTATCGAGTGGGGCACAAGAATGCCAATGCTGATGCGCTGTCCAGAATGCCTAATCTGCCAGATGCAGGAGAAGACCCTGAGGCACTCGAAGAAATAGAGTTACCTGCCTTCCACTGGCCAATTGTGGCCCAACTTGCCCAAGGAGTGAGAAACAGACAGTCTATCATGAAAGAGGCCACCCTAAATCCATTGCCTCATCATGACTGGGCATAAACGCAGGATAGCATCCCCGCAGTCCGCCTGGTAAAGGAGCTACTGTCACAAGCTGACTCACGCCCAGATCCAGATGCTCCTGAAGAAACCCAGCAGTTGTGGACACCCAGCATGAGGGTCAGTATAGGTGCCCATCTGCTATCCCACAATCACACTGTGACGGTTTCTCTGGAATAAGACATTGGATTTCAGATATAAGGCATAATTTTATTCAACTTTCCATGACCTTAGGTCATTGCTATAAATCTACAGAAGGACTAATGTCATATAGGTATTGTTTGGGGGTGGGGAGAAGGATGTTAGAAGTAGTTTTTATATCCTTATTACTTCTCCCCCGAAATCTGTGGTCAAGAGTCACAAATGAAAGTCAAGAGAAGAACTACAGGAACCAGTTACAGAGTGGGGCAGAAATTCAGCCCTGGCATTTGAAATCACACAGGCCCATGCTGTCCTGTTCTCCAAACACTAGATGGGATAAATTGCTAATATAACCCAAGATAGAGGAAAGCAAGATTTACTACAAGACCAATATTTATGATGATACCCGTGGCCTGCTGGGGTAAGTGACAGAGTCAGCAACTTTGTGCTCTATCAAAACTCTTAACAGTATGGATGTTTTGAGAACACCGATTCTGTTAACAACGTAGCAGACAAGGCAGCCCATGACCAGACAGGCCCTTCTGACATTTGCCAGAATTACCAGATGGACAGTCCGGCCCTATCAGGAACCAAGTGCTTGAAGAAGGAGACAGTCATATTCCAGAAAAGGTCAGAGTCAGGATAGGAGTCAATGCAATCGGTAGGAACGATAGGATCATATATTGCCATAATCCATGTTATTACATATGGAATTGTACAGTTGACGTACAGGAAAGTCAGATATTTACACTTCCTCATTATTAGTTGCTAATAGTTTTATTTTTTCTCCTGCTATATTGCTATCAATGTTAATCCTTTACCTCACTGCAGATAATATGGTTGTTGTATTTGAGAACAAACAGAGATGATAACAAATTGACTGTGAGAAATTAAAAAAAGTCTGAATATGTAGAAGAATGTAAATCTTGAGCTGCCTCTTAATCTCAATGACATCGTAATTATTATAATTATTAATGTGCTTATTGATAGTAATTGGTGGCGTAGAACTAACATCTTCATTATCACCGGACAGAGTGACAGAAAGCACAGAGATTACATACAATTAGCATTTAGAAGTAGGGATAAGGAGGATCCCAGAAGAGATCTAACCTGAAAGATAAAAAAAACAAGTTAGATTATACTCACCCGGGGGCGGTCCGGTCCGATAGGTGTCGTGGTCCGGTCCGGCGCCTCCCATCTTCTAGCGATGACGTCCTCCTTCTTACTTCTGCTGCAGCTCCTGTTCAGGCGCACTGCTCTGCCCTGTTGAGGGCAGAGTAAAGTACTGCAGTGCGCAGGCGCCGGACCTCTCTGACCTTTCCTGGCGCCTGCGCACTGCAGTACTCTGCTGTCTTCAACAAGGCAGATATAGTATGCTTGTGCAGGAGCCGCAGCAGAAGTAAGGAGGAGGACGTCATCGCTAGAAGATAGGAGGTGCCGGACCGGACCGCGACACCATCGGACCGAACCCCCGGGTGAGTATAATCTAACTCGTTTTTCTTATCTTTCAGGTTACATCAGGGGCTTATCTACAGCATTACATAATGCTGTAGATAAGCCCCTGATGGTGGTGGCCACATCTCATAGGGCAAAAATAAGGTGACAGATTCCCTTTAAATGAACACTAGAAGCTACCGTACATTATGCCACCCCACGTAATACCAGTGCAAGACTGGTGTGATGTTCCCTCATAAAGGACTTTTTATGGCATTGACCATGTGTCATCCAAATGGAGACCAGAGGCTGGAATGGAGCAAGTGAGGCCTAGCCTCTTCTGCGATGAGTCCCCCTTTTGCCTTGGATGCACTGATAGCCAGAGATTGGAGGAAATGGTAAAAAGTTGGTAATGGTAAGAATAGAAAACATCTTAAAAAGTGCAATACAAAAAAAATATGTTCCTTTACCAGTACAATAGGAGAAACAGCTCAGAAGAACCATAATTTGGACAGACAACAGTGAAAAGATAGGTAACCAATGTGGAAATTTCTGCTATATGTAAAACATAGAAGAGTTATGTTGCGCTACCTAAGTCAATGACTGGTGTATCGAGAAAACAGCCAGAAGGTTCCAAGCAGCAGGGACCAGGTAAATTCCAGAATGGAACCTGCACAAGATTGGTGAGGATGAACATTGATTCTGTTATTTTTAACCAATTTAATACCTATAGGCAATCATTTTTATTTCTTGCACTTGTCCCTCCCTCAACAAAGGTTGATTATATTGGTAAAAATGCCCCAATGTTTAAAATCTGCAGATATATTATATTACTTATTTATATAGCGCCATTAATTCCACAGCGCTTTACAGACATGATCATCATCACTGTCCACACTGGGGCTCGCAATCTAAATTCCCTATCAGTATGTCTTTGGAATGTGGAAGAAAACCAAAAAACCTGGAAGAAACCTACACAAACATGGGTAGAAAATACAAACTCCTTGCTGATGTTGTCCTTGGTGGAATTTGAACCCAGGATCCCAGTGGTGTAAGGCTACAGTGCTATCCACTGAGCTACCGTACTGCCCAAATATTTACCACATCGCTATATCTAAAAATGAATGTGTGTGTGTGTATGTATCACCAACCAATCATGAAGCATCTTTTATTTCACCAGAGCTGTTCAAAAGAAGCTGAGCTGTGATTGGTTGCTATGACCAACAGTTTTCCTTGCAAACAATCACTCTCTCACTAAGCATCTCTCATTTCACCAGAGCTAGTTAAAACAAGCTGAGCTGTGATTGGTTGCTATGACCAACAGTTTTCCCACTTGACAACACCTCAGCAGACACTGACATGGTGGGAGAAATCTAGCATCCCTGGGAACATAAGCTTCCAGCCATTGTCTGACCCCCAGAAAGGAGCAGTGAGCTCGTGACAGAAATGAATCCCCCCTCCCATGCCCATAAACCCATCACACATCCTCCATCCCGTAGGCACATCTTCCCTCTTAAAGGGATCATTGGTATGGAAGCCAGAGCAAATCCATCCAGTGCTTTGGTTTTGACCCAGGCCTCTCTTAAAGGGATCCCCAGAATGGAAGTTAGGACCGTTCCACTCAGCTCTGTGGTTCTGACCCCAGGGTCTCTTAAAGGGATCATTGGTATGGAATATAGGGCAAATCCACTCTGCGCTTTGGTACTGACCCCAGGCCCTTCTTAAAGGGATCTCCGGTATGGAAGTCAGGGCAAATCCATCCAGCGCTTTGATTCTGACCCCAGGCCTCTCTTAAATGGATCCCCGGTATGGAAGTCAGGGCAATTGCCTTCAAATGCTCTGGTACTGACTCCAGGCTCTCTTAAAGGGATCTCCTGTATGGAAGTTAGGGCAAATCCCTTGGCGCTCTGATTCTGACCCCAGGGTTCTATTAAAGAGATCATTGGTATGCAAAGCAGGGCAAATCCACTCAGCACTCTGGTTCTGATCCCAGGCTCTCTTAAAGGGATCCCCGGTATGGAAGTTAGGGCAAATCCAGTCAGCGCTCTGGTTCTGACCCAAGTTCCCTCTCGGTACGGAAGTGAGGGAAAATCCACTGTGCGCTTTTGTACTGACCCCAGGCCTCTCTTAAAAGGATCTCCAGTATGGAAGTTAAGGTAAATCCCTCTGTGCTCTGATTCTCACCCCAGGCTTCTATTAAAGGGATCATTGGTATGGAAGTCAGGGCAAATCCACTCAGCGCTCTGGTTCTGATGCCAGGCCTCTCTTAAAGGGGTCCTCAGTATGAAAGTTAGGGCCGTTCCACTCAGCACTCTGGTTCTGACTTCCGGCTGAGGGGATGATGTGGGATATTAGTGGTAGTAGTCCGGTGGCTCTGGCTGATGGGATGATGTGGGATATTATGGGTAGTAGTCCGGTAGTTCTGGCTGATGGGATGATGTGGGATATTAGTGGTAGTTGTCCGGTGGCTCTGGCTGATGGGATGATGTGGGATATTAGTGGTAGTTGTCCGGTGGCTCTGGCTGATGGGATGATGTGGGATATTATGGTTAGTAGTCCGTTAGCTCTGGCTGACGGGATGATGTGGGATATTATAGTGAATGTGGCTATGCGGAATGGGCGGGGCTCTACACTCAGCTTTATATATAAAATCATTATAATTTGTTATAACTAACCGTAGTTAGTTACTATGCCCGGGCAGCGCCGGGCCCTTCAGCTAGTAACATATATTTGAGAGTATGTTATCTGCATGACTGCAGTGCATGCGACTATATTTACTAAAAACCTTAATAAATGGCCACCAAAAATATGAGATCAGAAGAACCAGAGACTAATTATTATTGTCCATTTGTGCAATGAAAAAATTGCTTTGTGTGAACCGTCCATGAGGTGCGATTGGAGACCTCTTTCCTTGAGCTGTTATTTGCTCCTCAATAACAGGCTAGGACCATCCATATCAGAGTGACTGAAGTCATAATTGATTCTCTGTGCCATGAAATCCTTGCGTCTCCTGCTGCTGCAGATGATCTTGAAAGAGCTTAAGTGAAATTAACACCCTCAGTCCAGACACCCGGTTATAATAATCTGTAAAGCTGCTTCTCGTAATTCACATAAGGTCACTGATTATAATGTCTTTTCTAAGCTTCCAATCTAGAAGGCAATTACTGAGAGACGACCAGCGGAGAGCAGAGCGTGTAAAAACAATGGAAGTGACAGCACTTTTAGGGCAATTGAAGTCTCAAATGATTTTTATAATTTCCAGAGCCGTAAACGTTTTAGGATTACGAGTTAGGAAAAAGTCTAAAAGATATAACTATTAATATTTTTTTAAATTCAAAATGCAATTGCGATGATATTTTGGAGTCATGCACTGAGCTGAGCCACAAACATGGGGACCATGTGTCACCATAGGAAGTCCCTATCATTCCTTTGTATCCAGCCATGCTACTATTCCATATGGCAATATTATTGACATATTTGTATACCATGTTTGCTCACAAAAATTGTTTACCTCCAAGAGGGATGGAAATTGTATACTACTGATTCAAAAGGATAGGGTGCTAATGGGGTTGTCCCTTTCAAAGCTCATTGATGCAAAAGCTCAAGGGCACAAAAACCTGAAATTGAGTTCTTACTTTTCTTTCCATGGGTTCAGTGCTGCCTGGTCTTTTTTAATTGGCTGCAGTGGTGACATCACATAACCAGCACAGCTGCAATCAGTCTATTTGCATTCTAGAACAATTAATGAAACTCTGATACTCTGATGGTATAAACTGCTAAACGGACAAAATTCTGATAAAAAAAACACTGCTGAAACTCGGTCGAGAAAAATTACTGACATATGAATGAGGCCTTAACACGCTGGCCACACACCACTGAAAATCTGATCTAAAACACTTACGAAAATTGGTTTGTTTTTCCCATGTCACACATGCACTATGCGAAACCATCAGTTTTCTGTACATACATTATCTTTGTGGATAGATAAAAGACCCATTACAATGAATGTGCCTTTTCATGTGGCTATCTTTTTGCTGACCGATTGTCTTAAAAAAAAAATAAAAAAAGCAACAGCAAAAAATTAACAAAGACATGTTCAATTTTGATCTGTGTTGTGGGTTAAACTCACTAATCTAAGTAAGGCTGAGTTCACACGTTGCATTTTTTTCGCGTTTCCGCGGTGGTTTTAACCACGCGATTTTGCCGCGAAAACGCGAAAAATAAGCATCCCATGCATTCCTATGGGATTCCGCAATGCTGTGCTAATGCTGCGGTTTTTACCACGGCGGAATCGCTTCGTGGTAAAAACCGCAGCATGCTCATTAATTTTGCGGAATCGCGGCGATCCCGCACCCATAGGAATGCATTGTTCCGCTTACTTCCCGCATGTGGCTGTGCACACCATGCGGAAAGTAAGCAGAACATTTGCAGATGGTACCCACGGTCCGGAGGAGAGGAGGCTTTGGGTACCATATCCCTGTAAAAAATAGAATTTAAAATAAAAAATATTGTCATTCTCACCTTCCGACGTCCCGCGCAGCATTCCCGTCTCTCTCCACACTCTCGTTCCCAGTAATCCTTTGCGAAAATGCCCGCGATGGCGTCCGTTCTCGCGGGATCGCGAAGTCTCGCGGTTATTCGCGCGACGTCATCGCGAATTACCACGAGACGTCGTGATCCCGCTAGAACGTACGTCATCGCGGGCATTTTCGCAAAGGATTACTGGGAATGGCTGCGCGGGACGTCGGAAGGTAAGAATAACACCATTTTTTTTTTTTTTTACATTTTATCTTTTACTACTGATGCTGCATAGGCGGCCTCAGTAGTAAAAAGTTGGTCACACTTGTCAAACACAATGTTTGACGAGTGTGACCAACCTGTCAATCAGTTCTCCAAGCGATGCTACAGATCGCTTGGAAAACGCTAGCATTTTGCAAGCTAATTCCGTTTGCAAAATGCTAGTTTTTCCGTGGGAAAATAGCGGGAATTTAAAATGCGATTTTCCCGCAGAATGGAATTCCAGAATTCTCGCGGTAATTTCCGCGAGAGTTCCAGTACGTGTAAACTTAGCCTTACTGTTATCCCTGCACTACACATATTTTACTGCTTAAAGGACTTGTTCACTACTCAGACAACCCCTTCTCATTTCTTGTGTTTTCCCTCCAGTAAATAATAACACTTGTACTCACCTCCTATGGCAGCACTGTCCCAGCAGCTTCAGCACTGGCTCTCCCAGGGCTTGCATGACACTGTTAAGTCATGCGATCCCTGCACCCAATCAGCTTCACCTTTCTATGCACAGAATTGACATCTGGAGGAAGTGAGAGAGCAGCTACAGATCTGACTTCTTTCAGGACAGCCAAAGAAAGCTGTCTATTCAACTCTGACAGTGCCAAACTCTATAGGGACACACTCCTTTGACAGGGAAAATAGTATTGCCCAAATGTTAATTTACTTGTAAATATATAAGGCAAATTACAGAGGAACAGCACAGCACAGAATTGTAAGAAAAAATACTCCAGAATGATTATTATATAGAGATTGCAAGTATTTTGTAGAAAAGTAAAGGAGAGTCGCCAGCTTGTTTTATCACTACTATCCATTAATAATAATAATTTTATTTTTATATAGCGCTAACATATTCCGCAGCGCTTTACAGTTTGCACACATTTTCATCACTGTCCCCGGTGGGGCTCACAATCTATATTCCCTATCAGTAGGTCTTTGGAGTGTGGGAGGAAACCAGAGTACCCGGAGGAAACCCACGCAAACACAGGGAGAACATACAAACTCCTTGCAGATGTTGTCCTTCGTGGGATTTGAACCCAGGACTCCAGCGCTGCAAGGCTGCAGCGCTAACCACTGAGCCACCGTGCTGCCCTATATCTTTGATGACCTACCCTTAAGGTACTGTCACACTTAGTGATGCAACAGCGTTCCCGACCAGCGATATGACGCGGTCAGGATCGCTGGTACATCGCTAAGTGGTCGCTAGTGAGCTGCCACACAGGCAGATCTCACCAGTGACATCGTAGCGGTCGGGGTTCGCTACTTACCTGTCACACTAGGCGATCCTGACGTCCTCCTGCCCGGCTCCACGCTCGTCGCTCATCTCTCCACAGGAAGCGTCACAAGTTATAGCGATATTGCTAGCGATATCGCTAAGTGTGACAGTACCTTTAGGATAGGTCATCATCATCTATGATAAAGTAGTGGACAATCTCTTTAACTGATAACATGAATCATCTTGCTTAGTCAACCACAAACAACATGCACTCTCCAAGGGCTAACCAAACTAGTGACCTTTTTCACATAAACTAATGGCAGTATCTCTTTCATGGATGATGGTTTATCGCAGGGTTCCCCAACTCCAGTCCTCAAGGCCCACCAGCAGATCATGTTTTCAGGATTTCCTTTGTTTTGTACAGGTGATGCAATTATCACCTGAGCAATACTAAGGAAATCCTGAAAACATGATCTGTTGCTGGGCCTTGAGGACTGGAGATGGGGAACCCTGGTTTATTGGAGGAGGGTATAAGATCAAAGGAAAGTAGTCATTAATAATTCAATGATGTTACATTGATTAATTGTAGGTTATTATACAAATATTTATAATGTCACTATTATCTGTTTTGCAATTCATTTTTAAGCGAACATAATATGTTAGTTAATTGTATTTATATATCTTTACAGTGAATGGAGCTTGCGTTATCTTATACAGAGTGCTAAATACATGACATAAATTTGGCTGCTGTGGCCACCACTAGATGTAGCTTAGCAGCCAACTGCATACATTGTACTTTTAGACTGTCACACTTCTGGGTTAGAACCTTTGAGCTCCGTGGTCAGCTTCTCTGTCGGCCGAGCCACAGTAGATACACTTTTTTCACCCTGATAAAGTTGCTGTTGCTGATTCAATGGTCCGCAGGTTGGTTCGGGGGAATCGTAAAGTGGAGGACTACTGCTCTCAGTTCAGACTCTAGGATGTGGAAACCTCTTGGAATGACCCAGCTTTCCACAGTCAACTCTGTCAGGGTCTTTCTAGCCAGATACAAGATATGATGGCTTATAGCTCTCCCCGTTGTCTCTGGAAGAGGCTACATCACTGGAAGTGCGTTTGGACAGGGATAAGAACACATTTGAAAGAGTTTCAGTGACTACTCCTTCTCATCCTATTGAGGCAGAGAACCGATGCAAATTGGGGACTGCAGAGAGTCCAAGGAGGGAATTGAACTTGGAACACCTGCTTGCTTCTGTCTATACAGCAGTTGAATATGATGTGATGATTCAGTGTTTCACATACAATAATGAATTTATAAAAGGTAAAGGGAAATACATTAATATGTGAGGACACTGGATCTAAAGGCTTGAAGCTATCTCCCATGCATACTACTGGTTATTTTTTACAAGTCTCTTTAGTTACCAGATCTGGACTTATAGTTACCTTTGCATTTGTTGACTAACGTTCTGCAATAAATCTAATTGACATTGATTTTGCTATCAAATGTGGGTACACAGTTTCAACTCTTGGTTATCCTATTCAATTATTCACACGGAACAATTGTCCCTTTACCCAAAGTAATGTTACTTCTAAGGCTGAGAATGTGAGCATAAGAGTAGGAATGTTACACATAGAATCTATTTCATGCACGGTGCTTCCTTCCTTTCCAGCTAAAGTTGTTTTGGGTATGTCCTTGTTGCTGAAACACAATTTTACCATTAGTTGGGAGACTTGCGAGGTTAAGTCTTGGGAGAATTTTTGTTTTTCCAGTTGTTTATCTAAATCCATGGCTAGTGATGGGTGAATACATGGTGTCCGAGATCGGCGGGTTCGGACAAAAATTTTTAAAAAGTTTGGTTCGGGTACCCAAACTCGAACGCGGACCCCATTGAATGGGGGGTCCTAACATCCAGTATTTACCATGCTGTCATCTGTGTGACAGCACGAGAAACACCGATTTTGATTGGTGGTAAGTTCATTACCGCTGTCCAAAGCACTTCGGTTCCCACGCTGTTAATGGTTACCACTCGGTCACTCATCATCATACGCCTGATCTCTCTGAGATCAGCGAGAACAGGCATACAATAATGAAAGTGTTTATCAGCCGGTGCAATAAATAAATAAAATTAAAAAATGGCATGGTGTCCTTCTATTTTTGCTAACCGGCGCAGGCAAAACTGACAGCTGCAGCCCTCAGCTGTCAGCATTATCTTAGCTGGTTATCAAAAATAGAGGAGTCCCCATGCTGTTTTTTTAAATTTAAATAAATAATTTAAAAAGATGGTGTGGGGTCCTCCCCATTTTTGACAACCAGCCAATCTAACACAGACAGCTGGGAGGCTGGTATTCTCAGACTGGGACGGGGTCATGGATATTGGACTTCCCCAGCCTAAAAATAGCAGCCTGCTGCTGCTCCAGAAAAGGCTCATCCTTGCCCTGGTGCGGCAACAAGTGGGGTAATATTTGTGGGGTGTATGTCAGCTTTGTAATTTCAGCTGATATCAAGCCCACAGCTGAGTTGGTGGAGGGGCTCTTTGTGGGATAAATGGATTATTGCTGGGCAGGGGGGGGATATGATTTTTTTTATTTTGAATTTTTGTAAATAGATGGGTAAATGATGGTCAGTGAGTTTTATTTCAAATAAAGTACTTTATTCTGGCTATGTCTTATAGATGTCGCTCCATTACTAACCCCTGGGCTTGATGTCAGTGGCCATAAAACAGCTGACATTAACCCCAAGCCTTTTACCCCACTTGCCACCACACCAGGTGGGAAAAGTGGAGGCTAGGCATCAGAATTGGCACATCTTATATCTTATGCCATTTCTGGGGCAGATCTCAGTTTGGGGTAGGATTATTATCCATGGCCCTTTCCTAGATAATTTATATCACCCCACAGCTGTCTGTTTAGCCATTGCAAGTTATTGAATATATGAGGACCCAAGTTATTTTGTGGATTCTTCCCTAAAATAACCAGTAAAAGCTAAGCAGTGTGAGCTGTGAGCTGATATTAATAGCATGAAAAGCTTTGTGGCTATTGGCTCCTTCCTAGAATATTAACCTCAGCCCCCAGCTGTCGGTTTTCCATCAGCTAGTTATGAAAATTACAGGGGACTCCCCCACAGTTTTTTTTTCCATTTTTTTAATTATGGAGACAGTGTTTGAAGGAGGCAAGGCATAGAGTAATGGTCTTTAATGATCACAAACATTTACTGTATGTTGACTCTGCTAAGTGTTTTATTATAAACAGGCCCAGTGGGCGCTCTTTTTCTCTCGATTTGATTTCTCTGTGACATGTTTCCTTGGTACTAAGAATGTTAAGACCTAGTTGTATTTCACAGTTGAGAGATGAATATCCAGTCAACATTCTTAGTGAAGGGGTGGTGATGGGTGCTCCAAGGAATGATGTCAGACAGCACATTGTGGAAGCTCAGGTTGGTGCACCAGATGGCTTGCCACTCAGCAAGCTTTGTGCCATTCACGCTTCTCACTGATTTTCTTAACGGGGTGCATGATGTTGTGTGGGCCAGACATCCTGGTTCCTCTGCCACCCAGACAGCTGTTTCCGGTCCTTTTGGTGTCAGATTGCTCCAAAAGATGTTGATGATTATGGCCATAAGAGCAAAGCTTGCACCAGATCAATAGTTTCTTGCCTGGCCCCAACAGGGTCTCTTTTGCCTAGTTCCATCTCAACCTTGGACTCATTTTTCCATTTTGTCATGGATTTGTTCAATTCTAGTGATAATTCTGTGGTATGGGTTTGGGTGGACAGTTTCAGCAAGATGGTTCACTTGGTTCCTCTACTAAAATTGCTTATGGCTAATAGTTTAGCTACATTATTTATATCTCATGCCGTTAATTTACATGTCATTCCTAAAAACATTTCTTTCTGTAGAGGGGGTCAGTTTATGGCTAGGTTTTGGAGGTTCTTTTGCTCCAGATTAGAAATTAAGCTTTTGTTTTCCTCAGGTTATCATCATGAGACAAATGGTCAGATGGAGAGAATGAACCAAGAAATAGAACAATATTTAAGATGTTTTGTTTCGTCTAATACAGAGGACTGGGTAGATTTTCTTCCTCTTGCTGAGTTTGCCTTTAGTAGCCGCACCTTTACTGCTATCGGTACCTCGCCTTTTTTTTGTGGGGGTTTTCATCCAGTTTTTGGAACTTTTTCTGGTTTGCAGTCTGCAGTCCCAGAAAAAGAAAAGATATTATACTTGTTTTATTAAGGTCTGGAGAGAAGTTGAAAAAGGTCTTTTGATAAATTGTGATTGGACCAAGAGGACTGTGAACCGCAGATGCAGGAAGGCCCCTGTATTTAAGGTGGGAGATTTTGATTGGCTATCCTCAAAAAATCTTATTCTTAAAGTTCCATCAAGAAAATTTGCTCCTATATTTGCTGGTCCATATAAGGTAATTAAGAAAATTAATCCTGTGACGGTCAAGCTACAATTCTGGTTGTGTGGAGAATTCATAATTTCTTCCATTCCTCTCTTCTGTGAGGTAGCGCTGTCATTTACTTAGGGGATTCTCGCCTGTAGCGAACAAAAACCAGTTCCGACACAGGATTTTCCAACAAATCATACAGTCCTTGTGGTTTATTCACACCTCATAAACCACAGCAGCAACAGAAAGTTCACTTAACAGCATTACCAGCATAGCGTCCATTATAATGCTTCACTTTGGTTACCAATGTCCAGTACGCAGGCTCTCTTAGCCTCACAACTGTCTCACCCAAGTCAGGGCTCGTCATGCGCCTTCAACATTCCGCACACGTTCATTCCCTTCAGGGAACCTCAGGCACACATCGCCATTGCTCGCAGCCACCTCACACGTGCTGCCAGGCAGGAAGTTCCATCTCTGCGGGACCTTCCACACTGGACCAACCAGGTCCCAGCATTCCTCACATGTGACCTACCCTGGCCATATTATATGTTCCATAGCCCACCGGGTCACGTGACTATGACCTCATCACAGGTCCTTCAGGCATTCACATAGCCTTTTACAACAGGCGTTTTCAGACACACCCCTGGGTGGGTTTGTAGGTAACTGGCCCGCCCAACTCCCAAGTTACCTAGAGACTTCTCCCTTATACCTTGAAATAACACCTCAGCAATACCATTGCTGATCAATATGCATAACTAAGTCTCCATCTCAAAGCCACCCCCTTTGAGATACACAACCATCCTTCAGGATTCTGCCACTCATCCTCTCCCTTGGAACCTCCACACAGTGCCCCCTATCGGACATAGTGGTTACTACACCACATACCTCGCCCCTCTGTTCAAACTTGCGGGGTTGAACACACAACATTACATCAGGCTCTCGAGACAGGGCACTCATCACACCTTGCCCTACAGGTCGAGAGAACCTTTTCCACCTGTCATACGGCCTCCTCTCTACGCTAGGCCTCCCCCGCCCCCAGCGGTCAGAATATCGGTCCTGTTCTTTGACCCTCCAGTTATAGTCTGTCTGCGTCATCAGACACGGTCCAGTCACCACCTTCCTCTCTCTGTTTGTTCCGTTCCCCGACCAGCTCCCCCGGTTGGTACGTTCATCAGTCCTACTCAGGCCTACTGTCTGGCCTGAGTCTGATTCATTCAGGGTCTCACAGGAACTACGGTCTCTCCACGTCATCCTGCCAGTCGAGCTACCACTTGCTGACATTCTTCGGCCATCTGCCCTGTCACTTCTTGGTAGCACTCTTCGGGTCCTTACATCTTGTTGGGTTGCAGGTGGCCGCCATCTGGTATTCCGTACTTCTTTATTAATTCGCCGGCGGTCCTGCCTCAACTGCTCAATCTCTTGCAGGTACCCCACGCGATACTCCAATAGCATCCGAAAGTCTCTCAGGCTCTCCCCGGAGCCAACCACTAGGATGGGAATCCTACCCACTTCACTGGATACTTGATCTTCATCATCAGGAGGGATCCTCACTCTCACCACACCGGAGATATTCACAAGGTCTTGCATTACCTTCCCGGATCTTCCAATGATTCTCCCAATCAGAGCTTTGGGTACCGGCACCACATCTTTCTGCAAACCCAGCTGATCCATAGCCTCCCTTGCTAATTCTAGGCGTCGAGCAGCCTTCACAGTACTCTGCCTGACCTGCTGTTTGGGGTGGAGACACTGTAGATGTATCTCTTTCAGGGCAGCTACTCTGTTTGATGTATCTTCTCTATCCGATACTACCACCAACTGCCGAGTCTCAGGTGCCCAGCGCACCTTACACTCCTTGACCGCCTCTTTGAAAGTCTCATGCACACCTTCCTCCGCACAGGTTTCTTGCATGTCTTCTGGCACGTCAATCACCAGCTGGAAGGTTGTGGTCTTGCTCTCTTCCTGGACCGAAGGCCCTAGCTTTACCATGGACACTTCCCTCACTGCCGTTGACCCGACCGGGTGACTGTCTTCTTCCGCTCTTAACTCCTCAACTTCACCCGATTTGATCACTTCATGACCCTTTGCCACGAGGGCTACTGGCCGTTCTGTCCTGTTATCACTTACGCTCACCCGCGGTAAGTCTTCGTCCAATTTCTCCCCCAGAAGACTTTTAACTACTCCTCTGAGTTCTTCCATTTCTTCCCTAAGGGTCTTGTTCACATTTTGCCACATTGACAGGTGACCACTGAGCTCCAAGACTTTTTTCTCAAGCCCTACTACATCCTCTCTTAAGGTGTTGTTTACGCTGTGCCACGTTGACAGGTGACCTCTGAGCTTAAAGACTACTTTCTCAAGCTCCTCCACTCTGTGCTCGGCCATTTGTCTCATCACACTTTCTCGTTCGAGCTGGTCCTTCACTGTCACTTTTATTAACTGTATCTCCTGCTCTAGTTCTCTTTTGGGCAGTATGTGTTGCACCATTACTTCTTTAATCATATCGTCTAAGGGTACCCCTGGGTTAGTCCCGTCAGCCGAGTGAACCCCCAGTTACCCTCTGACTGTGTCTCTACTTCCGTTATCTTCTCGACCAGGTTACCATCACTCCTGTCATGAGTTTCAGTCAGCACAGCACTGGACTTTGTCCTCGTGGAGGCTACTGGCAACAACACGTCACAGTCACACCACACCGTATGGTGAACCCCCAGGACACTCTCTGTCCGTGTGTCAGCTCCGCTCTTTTTGTTTCTCACACCCTTCTCACTCACACCGTTGTGCCCTTTAGGTGACGTCCGGTCTGTAAGTTCGTCCGACGTCATTCTTTCTCCGGTCGCCCCTACGTCTGGCCTGTCCACGTTAGGAGGCATCAGCATCTCAGTGTCTGCTAGCCCTACAGTAGAAACGTCTCTATCTTCCTGGTATAGGTCATCAAACCTGACCAAATCCTGGCCGCACTCCAAGGCATAAACTAAGTTTGGTGGTATACTGCCACCTTGGTACTCACAGCCTCCGAACTCCTTAAACATTACTCTGTCTACTGCATAGTTCACTGTGACCCCATGTGCACAGCGAACCAGGACCATTTTCTCGGTCAGACAGAGAGTGAGAGGAGTTCCTACCAGAGTCACCTGACTCTTTGAGTCCAGCCGTCCCGATATCCCTTCCCGATGTAGCATCACGGTACACACTTGCGGCCCATCATAATTCGGAAAGAATATCCCACATTCTGGAAATGACATACACATACACTCCGGTACTCCAGACATACCCACTGAGTCACCCAGTGCTGTCATTCCTTCAAACTTGGCCCCTTTCTGGACCACCACCCCACTTTGGGCTGCTGCCCCCTCCCGGGACTCCACCCCTTTTTTGGTTACCACCCCGCTTTGGGTCACCGCCCCCTTCTGGGACTCCACCCCCTTTCGGGATCTCCCCATGTCCGTTAAACCGGTCTTCTCAGACCACAGTTCACACAACACAGTTTATGTCTTAACGATACCACACAAGTCCTTGTTGGCACCACCACAGCTCCTGCTGTCACCTATCACCAACACCACCGGCTGCTGTTCACACACATAGCGGCTGGAGTCACTGTAGCTCCTGCTGCACCGTCTTCGTGGACCCGCCGATCCACTGGAAGCCGCTTGTCACCTTCGTAACCCCGCCGAGTTACCGGAAGCCGCTTGTCACCTTCGTGACCCCACTGAGCCACATCAAGCCGCTTGTCACCTTCTTGACTCCCACTGAGCCACCGCCGGCTGAGTTGAGAAAAGAAAACAAAAACACCACACAAAAAACTCAAAAACTCATGTGTCCTTTCTGTGTGCTATTCAGGATGTACCGTCTCCGCCTGAGACCGTCCAACACACAGGGCGCACCGAGTGCTATTCAGGGAGCGGACCCTCTTTCCAGGGTTTCCCAACACGCCGGCCTCACCAACACAAAATTTACGTGTCCTGTCTGTGTGCTATTTAGGACGCACGGTCTCCACCTGAGACCGTCCAACACACAGGGTGCACCGAGTGCTATTCAGGGAGCCGACCCTCTTTCCAGGGTTTCCCAACACACCGGCGTCACCAGGTCCAGGGGCTTAGCGGGTGCTATTCAGGACATCCGTCTCGGCCTGAGACTGCCCAACACTTATGTCTCACCAGGTCCAATGTCATACCACGTGCTCGAGGGCTCTTCCCAACACTGACCCTCCAGGACCTTGCTCACTGAACCCTCCAGGAACACAGTCTTTACCACTGACCCAGGTCAGTACACCACGTACAGCAGTTCGTTGCCTGTGTCGGCCACACAGGTCCTCGGATACCTCTTCTCCTCAGAGGCACCCTATAGCAATCACCAGTCCCTTTCTCCTGAGGAAACGGCCGCACTGGGCTCACCGATCCGGACAGTGCCTTACTTACTAGGCCGCCCCACAGTTCCAGACCCACAGCCGGGCAGTGGCTTCCTCGTCAGCCTTCCTGGCTCAGTGTTGCCAGCCCTGCAACATGTACTTTATGGAAACCGTTGCCCTTAGCAACCGACTTTGCAGTCCTCTTCCGTTGCTCCCAGCAACAAGGCTACAACATTGCCCATAGCTTCTCCACCAAATGTGAGGTAGCGCTGTCATTTACTTAGGGGATTATCGCCTGCAGCGAACAAAAACCTGTTCCGGCACAGGATTTTCCAACAAATCATACAGTCCTTACGGTTTATTCACGCCTCATAAACCACAGCAGCAACAGAAAGTTCACTTAACAGCATTATCAGCATAGCGTCCATTGTAATGCTTCACTGTGGTTACCAATGTCCAGTACGCAGGCTCTCTTAGCCTCACAACTGTCTCACCCAAGTCAGGGCTCCTCATGCAGCTTCAGCATTCCGCACACGTTCATTCCCTCCAGGGAACTCTCAGGCACACATCGCCATTGCTCACAGCCACCTCACACGTGCTGCCAGGCAGAAAGTTCCATCTCTGCGGGACCTTCCACACTGGACCAACCAGGTCCCAGCATTCCTCACATGTGACCTACCCTGGCCACATTATATGTTCCATAGCCACGCCCAACGGGTCACGTGACTATGACCTCATCACAGGTCCTTCAGGCATTCACGTAGCCTTTTACAACAGGCATTTTCAGACACACCCCTGGGTTGGTTTGTAGGTAACTGGCCCGCCCAACTCCCAAGTTACCTTCTCCCTTATACCTTGAAATAACACCTCAGCAATACCATTGCTGATCAATATGCATAACTAAGTCTCCATCTCAAAGCCACCCCCTTTGAGATACACAACCATCCTTCAGGATTCTGCCACTCATCCTCTCCCTTGGAACCTCCACACAGTGCCCCCTAGCGGACATAGTGGTTACTACACCACACTTCTTAAAAAGTTTGAGGGGATGCCAGGTCCTGAGGACATCACTTAAGTTGACTTGGAGGAGGACAAGGAGTATGAATTGGAATGAGTTTTGGGTTCCAGACATCAAGTGTAATATCTTGTTAAATAGAAGGGCTTCAGTCAGGAGGATAATTCCTGGGTTGACATCTGGAATTTGCATGCGGTTCATCTAGGGTGGGAGTTCTGTCAGCAGCGTCAGTGGTTGAGGATCTCTGTGGGTCCTGTGGCCCCAAGTGGAAGTGGGGATACTGTCAGGCATCTGTGCTCAAAGACCGAAACATAAGGGGCGTTCCAGCTGATAAAATTTCTTGCTTTATTGAAAAATTAAAATAGTACAACGGCTTACGCCTCAGGAGTGGATGGATGTGCTATGAGGCACTGAGACAACAGCTACGCGTTTCGACCCTACATGGGTCTTTATCGCAGCTGCAAATTACTAGCATAGTGCAAACCTTATACTTAGTGCTGACCAATGAGAACTGCAATGTAAATCACATGAGCAAGCCAAAGGTCCTGTGAGCATTACTCATAGCACCCCAACCAGAAAATCGCATGTTGCTTTTTCCATGTCATCAGATCCTGATTCATCTGATTCCAATTGAATGTACTTCTGATTTTTCCTTTGGTAACAGTGCCAATAGAAACAAAAGGAATTTTTTGGGACATTCAAAAAACGTAGGAGTCGTGTCGGTAGGAAACACAGGAGAAGCGGAAGGAGCAATTACCAGGCACAGGAAGAAAAAAATGAAGAATTAAATGTGCTGAATTTATCTTCACGGACTCTTACACAAGATCATCTGGACATTCTGGCTTTAGGATTAAATTATGCACCTGATCAAAATGTTAACCTTTTTTTGACAATTTTAGATTTCAATAAATTTATTAGAAATCTGACAATCAAAAACATTTTTATGCTGAGACTGATAAAAAAGAAATAAAAGTATGTGAAATTTCACAGGAAATAAATATTTATCAAAAACTAGACTATAGAGAACAATTATCTATCCAAATCTACAGTCTTTACAATCTGAAAATGGTGTAGGTGACACAGGCAAAGTCAATCAGTCTCAACACTTAAATGTTAAAAATCCTTATTTTTATCCGATACAAAGTAGAGGGGAGTGTATGGATAAATTTCAGGAAGTTCTAGAAAGAGAACTAAAACAACTGAAAGATGAAATCTCTATTGATATTTGTGTTAAAAAAAACTTCAGCAAAAAACAAAAAGCTGCACTGACAGACCTGAAAAACATGACAGATATAGTAATCAAACACAGTGATAAGGGAGGTATGGTGGTAGTCCTTAACGCTGAAGATTATAAAAATCAAATGCTAAAACTTTTATCTGACAATGAGGTTTATGAAAAATTAATCTCTAATCCAACAAAAACCTATAACAAAATAGCTGAAGATATAGTCATGGAAGGTCTTAATAAGGGCATACTAAACAAAAAACAAGCTGACTATTTGATAGTTCAGAATCCGAATTTGCCAATCATATATGGCTTGCCCAAAATTCACAAAATTGCAGATATCCCTCCTATGAGACCAATTGTATCGGGTATTGGGTCTTCAAATAAGCACCTTTGTGAATGGGCTGATTCTCTCCTTCAGCCAATGGTACGGAGCCTACCAGGCTACCTCAAAGATTCTAGGGATGTTTTAGCCACTTTTTCTGATAAAATATGGCGAGAAAACTTGTATGGCTTAGTTGCGATGTTATATCGCTGTATACATGCATCCCGCATAATTTGGCTATGGAAGCTCTGGAGTATTTTTACGGAGTTACAATAAATATTCAGAAGATTTGATCAATTTTCTGTTGCAGGTTGTGTTTTTTCTTCTCAAACATATTTTTTTGCATTTGATGGCACTATCTATTTACAGAAGTCTGGAGTCCCAATGGGAGCTAAGTACTCCCCATCCTTGGCTAATTTGACCATGGCATTTGGGGAAAAACAATTTATTTATTCAGTGAATAACCCATATGTGCAGTGCATTCACTGGTATGGTAGATACATCGATGACACTCTCATTATCTGGGAGGGTTATGTATAGAGTTGAGCGATACCGTCCGATACTTCAAAGTATCGGATCGGAATGGATCGGCCGATCTTTAAAAAAAGTATCGGTATCGCCGATTCCGATACCGGAAGTCCCATTCAAGTCTATGGGACTTCCGGTATCGGAATAAGAAAAACCCTGTTTTTGCCTTGTACAGCCTCTCTGGGGTCTGTACGGGCCTTTCGGGGGGCTGTGCCGGCCTGCCAGGGGGTCTGTGCAGGCTCCGGTGGTCTGTGCCGGCCTGCCGGGGGGCTGTGCCGGCCTGCCGGTGGTCTGTGCAGGCTCCGGTGGGCTGTGCCGGCCTGCCGGGGGGCTGTGCCGGCCTGCCGGTGGTCTGTGCAGGCTCCGGGGGGCTGTGCCGGCCTGCCGGGGGGCTGTGCCGGCCTGCCGGTGGTCTGTGCAGGCTTCGGGGGTCTGTGCAGGCATCGTTCGATGGGACTACAAGTCCCATCGGGCGATGCCTGCTACCATGACAGTGATTGACACATTAGCCAATGATGGGACAGTAGTAGTCCCATCATCCGGCTAATGTGTTAAATGTTAAAAAAAAAAAAAAAAAAAAAACTACATACATACTACATACATACTACATGCATGCTACATACATACTACATGCTACATACATACTACATGCATGCTACATACATACTACATGCTACATACATACTACATATATACTACATGCATGCTACATACATACTACATGCTACATACATACTACATGCTACATACATACTACATATATACTACATACATACTGCATACATGCTACATACATGCTACATACATACTGCATGCTACATACATACTACATACATACTACATAATACTACATGCATGCTACATGCATGCTACATACATACTACATACATACTACATGCTACATACATACTACATATATACTACATACATACTACATACATGCTACATACATACTGCATGCTACATACATACTACATACATACTACATACATACTACATGCATGCTACATACATACTACATACATACTACATACATACTACATGCATGCTACATACATACTACATGCTACATACATACCACATACATACTACATGCTACATACATACTACATATATACTACATGCATGCTACATACATACTACATGCTACATACATACCACATACATACTACATACATGCTACATGCTACATACATACTACATATATACTACATGCATGCTACATACATACTACATATATACTACATGCATGCTACATACATACTGCATGCTACATGCATGCTACATACATACTACATACATACTACATGCTACATACATACCACATATATACTACATACATACAATACATTCATACAATACATACATAGACATACAGTACATATAACATAGAGTAACATACTTACCAATACTTGTCACATTGTTCCCCGAAGCCATTGTCTTTTCCGGAATAAATATTAACATAACAAACCACAAAAATACTCACCCACGATCCGAAGCAGTCCACGAGTGTGTCCCACGACGATCTTGGGTAGAGAACGGCAGCATCAGCTGATGCTGCCGTTCTCTACGGGCTGCAGGAATCCAATGACGGAAGGTAGGTATCCTTCCGCACTGTATTCCTCCGCCACTTAAAAAAAAAAAAGTCCCTAGTCTCACTTTATGCCATTGCTGTGTGGGAATTTCCCACGCAGCAATGGCATAAAGTGAGACTAGGGACTTTTTTTTTTTAAGTGGAGGAGGAATACAGTGCGGAAGGATACCTACCTTCCGTCATTGGATTCCTGCAGCCCGTAGAGAACGGCAGCATCATCTGATGCTGCAGTTCTCTACCCAAGATCGTCGTGGGACACACTCGTGGACTGCTTCGGATCGTGGGTGAGTATTTTTGTGGTTTGTTATGTTAATATTTATTCCGGAAAAGACAATGGCTTCGGGGAACAATGTGACAAGTATTGGTAAGTATGTTACTCTATGTTATATGTACTGTATGTCTATGTATGTATTGTATGAATGTATTGTATGTATGTAGTATATATGTGGTATGTATGTAGCATGTAGTATGTATGTAGTATGTATGTAGCATGCATGTAGCATGCAGTATGTATGTAGCATGCATGTAGTATATATGTAGTATGTATGTAGCATGCATGTAGTATATATGTAGTATGTATGTAGCATGTAGCATGTATGTAGTATGTATGTGGTATGTATGTAGCATGTAGTATGTATGTAGCATGCATGTAGTATATATGTAGTATGTATGTAGCATGTAGTATGTATGTAGTATGTATGTAGTATGCATGTGGTATGTATGTAGCATGTAGTATGTATGTAGCATGCATGTAGCATGCATGTAGTATGTATGTAGCATGCATGTAGTATGTATGTATGTAGTATGTATGTAGCATGCATGTAGTATGTATGTAGTATGTATGTAGTATGTATGTAGCATACAGTATGTATGTAGCATGTATGTAGCATGTATGTAGTATGTATGTAGTATATATGTAGTATGTATGTAGCATGTAGTATGTATGTAGCATGTAGTATGTATGTAGCATGCATGTAGTATATATGTAGTATGTATGTAGCATGTAGTATGTATGTAGCATGCATGTAGTATATATGTAGTATGTATGTAGCATGTAGTATGTAGCATGTATGTAGCATGCATGTAGTATGTATGTAGCATGCATGTAGTATGTATGTAGCATGCATGTAGTATGTATGTAGTATGTATGTAGTATTTTTTTTTTTTTTTTTTTAACATTTAACACATTAGCCGGATGATGGGACTACTACTGTCCCATCATTGGCTAATGTGTCAATCACTGTCATGGTAGCAGGCATCGCCAGATGGGACTTGCAGTCCCATCGGACGATGCTTGCACAGACCCCCGGACATCAGCACAGCCCCCCGGCAGGCCGGCACAGCCCCCCGGCAGGCCGGTACAGACCCCCACAGGGTGCACAGACCACCGGCTGGCCGGCACAGCCCCCCGGCAGGCCGGTACAGACCCCCACAGGGTGCACAGACCACCGGCAGGCCGGCACAGCCCCCCGGCAGGCCGGTACAGACCCCGGGCAGTCCACACAGCCCCCCGGCAGGCCGGCAGAGACCCCCGGAAGGCCCGAAATGACGGCGCATCATGATGCGCACACACCGCGCATCATGATGACGTCAGGCTGTCAATCAACTTTGAACTTCCGATTCCGATGCCGAATTCCGATATTGAAAAAATATCGGAAGTCGGTATCGGAATTCCGATACTTGCGGTATCGGAATGCTCAACACTAGTTATGTATCTACCATACCAGCATTTATAGAATACATTAACTCCAATACTTATAACATCAGATTCACTCACAAATCCAATAAAACCCAAATATCATTTCTACATCTAGAATTATGGGGAAATGTAGGACAGGAAATAATGTCTAACACTTACTGTAAACCTATTACAGGGAACACTATATTGCATGCCCGAAGTAGACATCCTAGGCATGTAATTAAATCCATTCCCGTTGGAGAACATATAAGGTTAAAAAGAAACTGCTAGGAGGAACAGGTGAAAAATAAAGAATTTGATGCGCTGCACAAAAAATTGAAAAAAAGAGGCTATGCAAATTGGATGTTAGAAAGAGGTAAGATCAGGTCAGATAATAGGGACAGAAAAGATTTATTGGAACCAAAAAATAATGTGAATCCCACAAAAAAGAGAGACATGAATAAAAAAATATTTGTCAGTCTTGAATATAGTCTGCAATTTGTCAAAATAAAGAGCACTTTTTTAAATGCCTACCAATCCTCTATGAGGATGAAACATTAGCAAAAATATTAGATGCTGGTACTAATGTTGTTGCCAGACGAGCTCCCACTATTGGAGATAAAGTATCCCCTAGTTTTTTTACATCTGCAGCATCTTCGGAAAATTGGCTAAAAACCACTGGTTTTTATAAATGCGGCTCTAATAAATGCAAAATGTGCAGATATGCACAAAAAACAAAAACATTTAATGACTCAGGTAATATTCAGAGGTATTACATCAAACAATTTATTAATTGCAATACAGAAAATGTGGTCTATAGGATACATTGTAAAATATGCAATTTATCCTATGTAGGCTGTACAACAAGGAAACTAAAAACTCGCATCCTGGAGCATATTAGGGATGTAGAAAATAATAGTATCAATACACGTAATATTTCTATGGTGTCCAAACATTTTCTAATGCAGCATAATGGGGATTTGGAGGCGATGTCAGTCGCAGGAATTGAATGGGTTAAAAATTTGAAGCGTGGTGGGGATGGAAAAAGACGTCTCCTTACAAGAGAGGCTTTTTGGATATTCTGTCTGGGGTCTATATATCCAAATGGGTTAAACAAAAGAACAGAGATCATGTATCATTATTGATGGTTATTGCTATATTTTAAGTATTTGTATATATGTCAATTAATTTGTTTTTATGTGGCATTATTATACAAACCTAGAGAATATGGAGTTTTGCACACAGGACCTTTCTATTAGAACATGTGATAGAAGGTGATATCGTCATTGGTCTCTATGGAACATAGGCATTGTAGTAATGCTCACAGGACCTTTGGCTTGCTCATGTGATTTACATTGCAGTTCTCATTGGTCAGCACTAAGTATAAGGTTTGCACTATGCTAGTAATTTGCAGCTGTGATAAAGACCAATGTAGGGTTGAAACGCGTAGCTGTTGTCTGTGTGCCTCATAGCACATCCAACCACTCCTGAGGAATAAGCCGTTGTACTTTTTTAATTTTTCAATAAAGCAAGAAATTTTATCAGCTGGAACGCCCCTTATGTTTCTGTCTACTATCAACTATCGTTGGGTCCAGATGAGGTTCCGTGCTGTGGCTGTGGTTGGTGAGCTGGCTAGGGCTTTTTTAGCCCATTTTTCTTCTATCTGTGCTCAAACCCTTCAGCCTGTGCTTTGTGGTTGGCTTCTCTGCCTAAACAGATATGCCTTTTCTCTGGGTGTTTAATTTCTGTTATCCTTGCTTCAGTCTTTTTAGGGTAACAGGTGTTTGCATTTATGTGACCTATTACCTTTCGGGTGCGGCTTAATATACTTTTTCTCTGCTGGTATTTCTGTCATTTTTTTTTTTTTTTAGAAATAGCATTTCCATTACAAACAAATTGCTATTTTTATCCATTATTGCATCAGAAAATGTTGATTTATTTTGACAGCTGCACTATAACTGCTAAATGCTGATACTAATGCATTTGGACAACTGGCTCGATTTACAGGGTCACATTAGATTGGAAGCCCCCTCACGGAGGCTTAGAACATCACTCATTCATAATGCATGTGCCGCTTGTTTTTTTTTAGCATTCACTTCATGCTATAAAGGCTAATGTGCAGCTTCGGTGGCACTGTGCTGTCACTGTTCAGCCAAGCATAAAGCTGTCGAGAAGATGTAAGGGTTGTACATTAGTCTTCTTCTCTGGGACCATTTCTCTGATTTGTATATTCCTTTTATTCTAAAGGAAATCTACAATGCAATATATTCAAAGTATTTACTTTTAATCTTTTATGGAAAGTCAATAAACACAGGGATTGGAGGATGCATGAGTGTAGCCATTACCATCTAGTCAGGTCGTGAATACTTGTCAATCACAGCCGAGTTCTGTTGTGGAGAAAGATTTTGTTATTAAATACAATGTAATATTAATTAACTGAGTAATAGGATCAGCCACTACAACTCACCGGCATTGAAGCTTTGACATCTTATTCATTCAGGAACATAAAGAAAAAATAATTGAATTTTGATGGAACTTTTTTTTTTAGAACATTTCATAAATAAAATCCGCAGATGACTCGGGAGAGGAATGGCTATGCCTTAGGCCTCTTTCACACTTCCGTTTTTTACAATCAGTCACAATCCGCCAGGTTTTGAAAAAAAACGGATCCTCAAAATTTTTTTGAGGATCCGTTTTTTTCCCATTGACTTGCATTAATGGCGGATTGTGACGGATTGCTGTCCGTTGCATCCGTTTTTTGTGAGGATCCGCCAAAAGTTGCTGTCCGTCACCATCCTCAAAAATTTCAAAACGGAGCTTGTAACGTTTTTTTCCTCTGGCGGATCCTGCAAACACTGATTTAACCCGAATTTCTTTCTGGGTGCCGGACAAAAAAAAAAATTCTCTCTCTCTCTCTCTCTCTCTCTCTCTCTCTCTCTTTCCCGGCCAGCGATTCCTTTAAATTTCTTCATTTTCAGGATCCGTCTGAAAACGGATCCTGTGCCATCCGTTCACATCAGTTGAGAACGGATCCGCTTGTCCGCCTTTTTGGCGGATTATAACTGATGCAAAAAACTGAAGTGTGAAAGAGGCCTTATCATAAAGAAACCGGACTTTAAAACAACCAGGATTTTATTCTATTTTTTTAACAATAGCTGCTAAATAAAAAGTCAAATTACAGTAATTAAGATAAAAACTTTAAGGCTATGTTCACACATTGCTTTTATTTTGTGGGGTCATTTTGTGCAAATTAAAAGCTTCCTTTTACAGTACCAGCAAAAGCTATGAGATTTCAGAAATCTGATGCACACACGCAGCTTGTTTTCCTGATTGAATTGCATGCACGCAGCTTTTTTTAAAAATCTTCAGAATGTCAATTATTTCAGCGTTTTTGCAGTGTTTTTTTCACCCATAAAAAGCAATGAATAAATGAAAAAATGCAAACCTGTATTTTCATGTGCTTTTGCCTTGTTTTTGGTACATATAATTGACTTTATTAAACTGTACTGTAGATTACTGTACTGTAGACTAATGACACATGTAATCTGCACAAAAAAAGCAGCAAAAATGCACCAAAATGTGCTTTTTTGTAAGAAGCTTCTTCACTACCAAGAAAGTAGATTTTGTTAGCAGAAAAAAAGGAGCAAAAATGCAATGTGTGGACATAGCCTTATCAAGGTTTTAATATTTTCCAACCAAATTCTCATCAAGATCATATAGGAGCCCTCCTTAAAAAAATATTTCTCGCTAAAGGGAATCAATTAGCAGGTTTAGAGACGCCAAACCAAAGTCATTTATCTAAAATGCTTGTAATGTTGACGAAATCCCTTCTTTCGTTGTACAAGTCCGTGCTTCGTTTTATAGAATCCATCAGCAAATTTTCATGCAAATGAGCCGCAAGCGCAGCTCTCGTGCCACTCTGCCTTTTTCCTCCACCGGCCTTCTGTCAGTGACTGACAGGTAACTCTTTTCTGTAACCTGCTCTCTCACCAAAGATTTTGCGTCTGTGACAGTCAATTTCATGGGCAGCGAGTGATAAGATTGATAGTCTGGCTCTCTTGCACATCATCGGGACGTTACTGTGCTTGCTGCCAGCAGGAATGAAGGTGCTTGGCAGAGACCTTGGGTGTGAAACAGTGTGACCTATCAGTCAAAGACAGGTGGCCATCGGCATGTAGGGGAAAAAGAGAGGTCAGAAAGCTGTAAATGCAAGGCTAAGCCCCCTGTATTCATGATCTATTTAGATGAAAATGAATTTTTGTAAAACGGAAACATTAACTTGTAAAGCAAATATATGGATGGCGTCAACATCATGGGTACTTCACCTAGATGATATTAGTTTGGGGTCTACAAGCATGCTGACAGGTTCCCTTTCAAACTATATTGCTGGTTGAATGATTGTTAAGATGTATATTTGGTCCAAGCACTGTCCGTGGAAAAACTTGACATCACATGGACACCACTAGGACTGATGTTATTTGATTTGGCTGATCAGATGTAATTTTCTTAACATGGATGGTTATTTGGGTAAAAAATAAATGGCAGCATACCCTAGTGTCTTCCGTATTTCAGAAAAATACTCACCTAATTAAATCCGTGCATTCCACATGGCTCCCATTCAGATCAATCGTATAGTAGCTGATTTATACTGGTACATTGCAATTCTTCACATAAGAAACTGTATTGGATTTATACATTTCATTCATTGCTGATGAATAAAAATTAGTCATGACAATATAGATTGCTTGAGGATTAAAATCAGACAATTTTTAATGAGGTTGTGTGAACTTAGTCTAATGTCGACATGATATACAATTTTTTGCCTGATTGTCACACTGTGACGGTCTTCGGTAAGGGAGCGGGGACTCAAACTGTCCCTGGAATTGGGACTCTAACTATCCCTTTCTCGTGGGTATTCTTGAATGTAGAGGTGCCCGGGTCGCCAACCTTGCTATGCTCCTGTTAAACAATAATTTGTCCCCTACCCCAGGCCATGAGGCATGGGACAGAAATGTGTGGTAAACAAGACACAAAGACAAAACAGGGATAACCGAAAACTTCTATTATACAAAAGCACAAGCCAATAATAGGGAGGAGAATAGAAACATGTCACGCACAGTGTAGGACAGACTAAGTGCAACACAAAGGGATTATTGGAAGGGAGGGTCCAACACTAGGGAAGTGGGGAGTGGAGACCCCTAGGCAGATCTAGCCTCACCCTGTCTGCCCTGAGAGACCCTAAATAGGTTCTGCACCTAATACCGAGCAGGATAACTAATCCCTGCCAGACCCTAGCGGTAAGCCCTGAAGGAAGGAAGGGGAAACGCTGGTCGAACCCCACTAACACTAAAGACAACTAGGATAAATGAAACAAGGGAGACACTTAACTTGAGTAGATTCAGAGAAATACTGACGCCCTCCAAACTCCAAAGAGGATGCTAGCAGACTGCTACAGCTCCAAGCCTCAACAGAGAAGTGCAAATAGAAAATATCACCTGTATCTCCCAACAGCAAGTTGGGAGTTACAGTTGGTATGGAAAGTATTCAAACCCCTTTATATTTTTCACTCTTTCTTTCATTGCAGCCATTTGGTAAATTCAAAAATGTTCATTTTTTTCTCATTAATGTACACTCTGCACCCCATCTTGACTAAAAAAAAACAGAAATGTAGAAATGTTTCCAAATTTATTAAAAAAGAAAAACTGAAATATCTCATGGTTATACGTATTCAGACCCTTTGCTCAGTATTGAGTAGAAACACCCTTTTGAGCTAGTACAGCCATGAGTCTTCTTGGGAATGATGCAATAAGTTATTCACACCTGGATTTGGGGTTCCTCTTCCATTCTTACTAGCAGATCCTCTACAGCTCCATCAGGTTGGATGTTGAACATTGGTAGACAGTCATTTTCAGGTCTCTCCAGAGATGTTCAATTGGGTTTAGGTCTGGGCTCTGGCTGGGCCAGTCAAATGGTCACAGAGTTGTTCTGAAGCCACTCCTTTGTTATTTTAGCTATGTGCTTAGGGTCATTGTCTTGTTGGAAGGTGAACCTTCAGCCAAGTCTGAGGTCCAAAGCACTGTGAAAGAGGTTTTCATCAAGGATATCTCTGTATTTGGCGCATTCATGTTTCCTTCAATTACAACCAGTCGTCCTGTCCCTTCAGCTAAAAAACAACCCCCATAGCATGATGCTGCCACCACTATGTTTCACTGTTGGAATTGCATTATGCAGGTGATGAGCAGTGCCTGGTTTTCTCCACACATACCGCGTAGAATTACCACCAAAAAGTTCTATCTTCATCTCATCAGACCAGACAATCTTATTTGTCATAGTCTGGGAGTCCTTAATGTGATTTTTAGCAAACTCTATGTGTAAGGAGGAAAACCGGTCTGTTTGAGCTAACAGAGCACCGGGTCCAGAATTGATGGGGCCATGCCTCTTGCTGCAGGAGGGAAGGAAATTTATCACAAAGAGAACCCATAACTTGCAGAGAGTGGTCGTGGTAAGACAGGTGGAGACAAGGAGTCGAGCACGGGAAAAGGCATAGTGTTCCACCTGCAGGGAAGAGAGTGCAGGGCCTGCTGCGCATCACAGAGACAGACTGCAGAGCAGAGACCCAGGGTGTGTGCAGGGGGGACTCCTGCGTACCAGTGAGTGTGCAGAAAGATGAGCGCTGAGGGAATCATCGCGGTGTGGTAACCAGATATCAGCAGGCTTACCAAGAGTCGGGCGCCATGTGAAGCATTGCGGTGGGGGCATCCAGGTATAGGCGGGTGCACACGAAAGCACATGCCGAGTAGAGACTTGTGCAGAGATGCACTCTTTGGCTCTGCAGTTCAATGGACTTGAGACAAAGTTGGAAAAACCGGTGACCTCCCGCTGCCACCAGAAGTGGGACTGTGTGTTGGCAGGGAAGCCTGAAGACACAGCTCCGGCTTCCGCCTGCATCCTATCACCCATCACACTGCAAGCGTGTAAAGAACAGTGGAGTCACAATAAATTGAACCTGATAAAAAATACTGCTGAGTTAAAAACAACCCTTACAATGTTTAAGTTGTTTGACCCCTTGTTGGCACTTTGTGAGGAGAACCCCTATTGTGTTAATTAAACCACACCCTTGTAAACCCCTGCTCTGCACCTCTGTGTTACTGCATCCGTTTACCTGCTTTACATTTGATGTAGTCAGCAGGATGCAGTTTTTGGACATAGATGCTGCAGAGCAGCCCACCATGAGTCCCCTCGGGTCCAGCTTACCATTGGGGGCTATCAGGGTCGGACTGGGGTGTCTAGGGCCCACCAAGGGAATTAATTTTAGGGGCCCACCTACAGTAATGTACAACTCAACATTTAGGCTTTGAGACCGCGGAATTACACCATGGGTTCTTTTGCCGTATATCCCACGCCAAATCTGCATCATTTCAGCATCCTAATTTTACTAAAAGCTGCACCGTTGTTCATATGCTGCAGATCTTTCCGCACTACGATTCATTTAATCCTTTAGGGCCGCAGGCCTGTTTTCACCTTAATGCCCAGGCCATTTTTTGCAAATCTGACCTGTGTTACTTTGAAGTTAAAAAGTGACCCCATTTTGGAATCTACACCCCCAAGGATTGACGTAGGGGGTATAGTGATCACTTTGTCCCAACAAGAGTTCCATGGTAGATGCTACACAGCCCAGCCAATCAAAGCGTTCGTATCTGCAGGAGGGGCTAAAATTCGCCCGGACCAGCCAGGCAGCGTTGCTGCCTGCCGGTCTTAGCGGCGAAAGCCTCCCGGTACCCGGGCGATTAGCTGCCCCAATAGGCAGCACAGGTCCCCAATAGGCAGCATTGGTCCCTATAGGCAGCACAGGTTCCCAATAGGCAGCACAGGTTCCCAATAGGCAGCACAGGTTCCCAATAGGCAGCACAGGTTCCCAATAGGCAGCACAGGTCCCCAAAAGGCAGCACAGGTCCCCAATAGGTAGCACACGTCCCCAATAGGCAGCATTGGTCCCTATAGGCAGCACAGGTTCCCAATAGGCAGCACAACTCCCCAATAGGCAGCACAGGTCCCCAAAAGGCAGCACAGGTCCCCAATAGGTAGCACACATCCCCAATAGGCAGCACAGGTCCCCAATAGGCAGCACAGGTCCCCAATAGGCAGCATTGGTCCCCAATAGGCAGCATTGGTCCCAAATAGGGAGCAAAGGTCCCCAATAGGCAGCACAGGTCCCCAATAGGCAGCATTGTTCCCAATAGGCAGCATTGGTCCCCAATAGGCAGCATTGGTCCCAAATAGGGAGCACAGGTCCCCAATAGGCAGCACAGGTCCCAATAGGCAGCACAGGTTCCCAATAGGTAGCATTGTACCCAATAGGCAGCATAGGTCCCCAATAGGCAGCACAGGTCCCAATAGGCAGCACAGGTCCCCAATAGGCAGCATTGTTCCCTATAGGCAGCATTGGTCCCCAATAGGCAGCACAGGTCCCCAATAGACAGCACAGGTCCCTATAGGCAGCACAGGTCCCCAATAGGCAGGCACAGGTCCCCAATAGGCAGGCACAGGTCCCTAATAGGCAGCATTGTTCCCTAATAGGCAGCACAGGTCCCAATAGGCAGCACAGGTCCCCAATAGGCAGCATTGTTCCCTATAGGCAGCATTGGTCCCCAATAGGCAGCACAGATCCCCAATAGACAGCACATGTCCCTATAGGCAGCACAGGTCCCCAATAGGCAGCACAGGTCCCCAATAGGCAGGCACAGGTCCGTAATAGGCAGCATTGTTCCCTAATAGGCAGCACAGGTCCCTAGTAGGCAGCACAGGTCCCCAATAGGCAGGCACAGGTCCCTAGTAGGCAGCACAGGTCCCTAATAGGCAGGCACAGGTCCCCAATAGGCAGGCACAGGTCCCTAGTAGGCAGCACAGGTCCCCAATAGGCAGGCACAGGTCCCTAGTAGGCAGCACAGGTCCCTAGTAGGCAGCACAGGTCCCTAGTAGGCAGCACAGGTCCCTAGTAGGCAGCACAGGTCCCCAATACGCAGCACATACAGACAGTAACTCGTTGGCCTGTGTACCAGATACACAGGCGACAGGCTGTGACGCGTCTGACTCTGAAGAAGAAGAAGACTGTCACTGTAATCCCACGGCCGCGGTTGAGGCCTCCTGGATGGCCAGGCCCCGCACCGCCCGTCCTGCTCCTCCAGCCTCCGGGTGTGCGCAAATCACCGGTCCGTCACACTGCCTGGGCTCAGCTCACATTGACTTGACAAGTCTGGGCAGTGGCGGTGACTCCTCCAGCGAGCTCCAGTTACCCGCCAATGCCGCACTGCACGCAGGAATCAGTGCGCGGGGCGGGGGCCTCCAGGGTGTGCTGTGCTCTGTCCGGTAGTCAGAGACAGAGCAGAGAACGACCCGACGTATCAATGCGCGGTATCCGGCGCGGCGGGCGGGACTAGGAAGCAGAGCAAGAGTCCTCCTCTGCTCCTGCTCCTTGCCTGCTGCACTGCAGGAACATCAAAGTACCGGATCGCGGCTGTGAATCTCTCTGGTTCGGGGAACTGGCTGCTTTTTTAACAACCGGTTCCACCGAACCGGGGAGAACCCGCTGAATCCCACCCCTGGGCAGGGCCGGCTCCAGGTTTTTGAGGATCCCGGGCGAAAAAGTCTCAGTTGGCCCCCCCTTAACACATACCACGACTCATGCCGTGTGACATCCGTGGTGACGGCCAAAAACGGACTTCTCTCTCTGTGGATCACACGGACACGCATGTGATCCACACGGACACTCGCTCTGTGGCAAAACACGTTCATGTGATGGAGGCTACTGATTAGTAGTGTACGCATGAAAGAAAGAAGAGAGGGGAAATAAAGAACAGAGAAAGAAAGAGAAAGAATTGAAGGAAGAACAGAGAAAGATACAGAGAGAGAAAGAAAGAAAGAACATAGAAAGAACGAACAGAGAAAGAAAAAAAGAAAATAAAGAACAGAGAAAGAAAGGAAGAACAGAGAGAGAAAGAAAAGAACAGAAAGAAAGAGGGTAAAGAAAGAACAGATAGAGAAAGAGGGGAAAGAAAGAACAGAGAGAAAGAAGAAAGAAAGAAAAAGAACAAAGTGAAAGAAAGAGTGGACAGAAAAAAAGAACAGAGAGAGAAAGAAAGAAAGAAAGAAAGAAAGAAAGAAAGAAGGGAATAAAGAACAGAGAGGGAGAGAAAAAAGGAGAAAGAAAGAATGGAGAGAGAAAAAGAGTTGACAGAAAAAAAGAACAGGGAGAGAGAAAAAGGAGGGGAAAGAAAGAACAGAGAGGTAGAGAGAAAAAGAAAGAGGGGAAAGAACAGAGAGGAAGAGGGGAAAGAAAGAACAGAGAGAGAGAAAGAAAGAGAGGAAAGAGAGAACAGACAGAGAGAAAGAACAGAGACAGAAAGAAAGAGAACAGAGAGCGAAAGAACAGAGAGAGAGAAAAAAAAGATTAGAGAGAAAGAACAGAGAGAGAAAGAAACAGAGAAAGAAAAATTCTATTAAGATACTATAGCAGCCCAGCTCCCATTGTAGTGCCTACCTGAGCCTCCTGGTGCAGGACATATCATGATCCGCTCACATGGCCGACATTCCCGATTCCAGGGCGATCTCGCTGTCCGCTGTCAGAGGAGGACACGGTGATGGATCTGAAGCATTCCCTGAAGTGCCTCCATGGTTCCTTCACAATCTCCTACTGAAATGACCTAATTTCTGGTCAGCTTCCAGCACGTCACTTCCGGTAGAACGTTACGTGCAAGTTTTAAATTGCTCCTTGGGGCTCCGCTGTGTACTCCTGTGTCCCGCGGGGAAAGTATGCTCCCGGCTGGGGCAGTCTCTCTCTCAAAATCAGGACTGTCTCGCTGGATCCGGGACAGTTGGGACTCGGGAGGTATAAATGCTCCCCACCATACACCTCGTACACACACGGCTCCGCTCCGTACACCTTGTACACACGCAGCTTCACTCCGTACACCCCCGGCTCTGCTCCGCTCCATAAACACATGGCTCAGCTCCGTACACACAGGGCTCCGTTCCGTACATCTCGTACATACACGGCTCTGCTCCATACACCTTGTACACACACGGCTCTGCTCCATACACCTTGTACACATGCAGCTTCACTCCGTACATCCCCGGCTCTGCTCCGCTCCATAAACACACGGCTCAGCTCCGTACACCTCGTACACACACGGCTCTTCTCCGTACATCTCGTATACACACGGCTCTGCTCCATACACCTCGTACACACACACGGCTTCGCTCCGTACACCTCGTACACACACGGCTCTGCTCCGTACACCTCGTACACACACGGCTCTGCTCCGTACACCTCGTACACACACGACTCTGCTCTGTACAACTTGTAAACCCCTCCTGACCCCACCCAAGAACACACACGGCTCTGCTACATCCACCTTGTTAAACCCCTCCCTGACCCCACACAAGTACACACACGGCTCTGCTACATCCACCTTGTAAACCCCTCCTGACCCCACACAAGTACACACACGGCTCTGCTACATCCACCTTGTAAACACCTCCTGACCCCACACAAGTACACACACGGCACTGCTACATCCACCTTGTAAACCCCTCCTGACCCCACACAAGAACACACACGGCACTGCTACATCCACCTTGTAAACCCCTCCTGACCCCACACAAGTACACACACGGCTCTGCTACATCCAACTTGTAAACACCTCCTGACCCCACACAAGTACACACACGGCACTGCTACATCCACCTTGTAAACCCCTCCTGACCCCACACAAGAACACACACGGCACTGCTACATCCACCTTGTAAACCCCTCCTGACCCCACACAAGTACACACACGGCTCTGCTACATCCACCTTGTAAACCCCTCCTGACCCCACACAAGTACACACACGGCTCTGCTACATCCACCTTGTAAACCCCTCCTGACCCCACACAAGTACACACACGGCTCTGCTACATTCACCTTGTAAACACCTCCTTACCCCACACAAGTACACCCATGGCACTGCTACATCCACCTTGTAAACACCTCCTGACCCCACACAAGTACACACACGGCTCTGCTACATCCACCTTGTAAACCCCTCCTGACCCCACACAAGTACACACACGGCTCTGCTACATCCACCTTGTAAACCCCTCCTGACCCCACACAAGTACACACACGGCTCTGCTACATCCACCTTGTAAACCCCTCCTGACCCCACACAAGAACACACACGGCACTGCTACATCCACCTTGTAAACCCCTCCTGACCCCACACAAGTACACACACGGCTCTGCTACATCCACCTTGTAAACCCCTCCTGACCCCACACAAGTACACACACGGCTCTGCTACATCCACCTTGTTAAACCCCTCCCTGACCCCACACAAGTACACACACGGCTCTACTACATCCACCTTGTAAACCCCTCCTGACCCCACACAAGTACACACACGGCTCTGCTACATCCACCTTGTAAACACCTCCTGACCCCACACAAGTACACACACGGCACTGCTACATCCACCTTGTAAACACCTCCTGACCCCACACAAGTACACACACGGCACTGCTACATCCACCTTGTAAACACCTCCTGACCCCACACAAGTACACACGGCTCTGCTACATCCACCTTGTAAACCCCTCCTGACCCCACACAAGTACACACACGGCTCTGCTACATCCACCTTGTAAACACCTCCTGACCCCACACAAGTACACACACGGCTCTGCTACATCCACCTTGTAAACACCTCCTGACCCCACACAAGTACACACACGGCACTGCTACATCCACCTTGTAAACCCCTCCTGACCCCACACAAGTACACACACGGCTCTGCTACATCCACCTTGTAAACCCCTCCTGACCCCACACAAGTACACACACGGCTCTGCTACATCCACCTTGTAAACCCCTCCTGACCCCACACAAGAACACACACGGCACTGCTACATCCACCTTGTAAACACCTCCTGACCCCACACAAGTACACACACGGCTCTGCTACATCCACCTTGTAAACACCTCCTGACCCCACACAAGTACACACACGGCACTGCTACATCCACCTTGTAAACCCCTCCTGACCCCACACAAGTACACACACGGCTCTGCTACATCCACCTTGTAAACCCCTCCTGACCCCACACAAGTACACACACGGCTCTGCTACATCCACCTTGTAAACCCCTCCTGACCCCACACAAGTACACACACGGCTCTGCTACATCCACCTTGTAAACCCCTCCTGACCCCACACAAGTACACACACGGCTCTGCTACATCCACCTTGTTAAACCCCTCCCTGACCCCACTGTCCCACACATAAACGTTACCTCATCCATCCAGACCAGCACCATAATGACAAGCGACCAGCACAGCAGAGTCCTGCAGCCGCCCTGATCATGTGACCCGACTCCTCCCCTCCTATGACCTCATCACAGGTCCTGTGCTGACACCGCACACAAGATTACAGCCCAAGGAAGCGATGATCATTGCTGGCTGTAAGGGGCTGCGTCACTGCGTGGGTCCCTCGCGGAGGGCGCAGGATGGGGTCAGTACATGGGGGGGCGTGGCGGCGGCCGGCGGGTATCCCAGACAGCGTGAGTGGGCCCTCCCATCTCGCCAGGGCCCCGGCACTTGCCCGGGTGCTGACGCCGGCCCTGCCCCTGGGTACGAGCGACCAGTGAGTGACAGTGACATTCGGGGGCAGGGCCCACCGAGGGATCCAACGGTGCCTCGGTGGGCCAGTCCGAGCCTGGGGGCTATGCTTAGCAATCTCTTAAAGTTCACTGGGAGAAACATGATTTTGTGGGGCTGGACTGAGACGGTTAAAAGTATGTTGTGGATGCACCGCATGACCCCTGCACTGCAGGCTGAGCTAGCTTTAATGACCCTGGATGGTGAGGTCCAGTACTCAGTTATGTTCCACCACCCCCACGAGCGTGATACCATGGATAAGGTGGTGCAGATCCTGGAATATTGTTGTGCACTGCTTCTATAGTGCTCCATGCACGAGTGAGAAATGTGAAAAATCCTTCTGTATCCCACATTTTAGCTAGTTAGATTGGTGCTTGCATATCAGGCAGATAGTGTAGCTAGATAGTGTCCTGTGTGGCTATAAAATTTACCTTCCGGAGTTTTGTTTTTTTTTGGGGGGGGGCATTACTGAGGTCCACAGACAAAGCCAGCAAGGCACATGTGCTACAAATGTTTTGTGCACTGCTTCTCTTGTGCTCCATGCAATAGTATAGTATATTAAATATTTTTTCAATAGCTAAATGTGAAAAAGTCTGCTGTATCCCTCCTTATTATTTATTGCTGCGGTGATGTGAAACTGTCTGCAGACCTACGGCACATTAAAAAAAAATATTTGTTTCTGTTGCTAAATGTGAAACAGCCTGCCGTATCCCTTGTTGCCATGTTGTGGCGGTGATATGAACCTGTCTGCAGACCTAACGCGCATTTTAAAAAAATTCTAATTTTTTCTGTTGCTGAATGTGATACAGCCCGTCGTATTCCACATTGTCATGTTTACAAAAAATGGCCAGGATCACCATGAATAAATTTCAAATATTAGAAACAATACATTTTATTAAAGCATGATTACACAGGATCAGACAAACAAGGTACAGACCACATGTTAAAAACAATTAAAAAAAACATTGAAGGTATAAACCATAACACCTGAAGGACCGGTTAGGTACCTTGCAGCTATCTCCACTGTGTGCACGAGACGTATCAAAAATAGCGCAACATTGAACAAATGACAATCAGCCAATAGTCTAAATGAATAAATTACCCCAAAAACAGACAAAATATTCATGTCCAGTGGCTAAAGCTGCATTGAAGGAACTCCAATAGAGCAAATGCAAAAGACCCTAAACAATGGGGTCAGTTGAGCTATAGGTTTAAATAAAAGGACTATAGCATATGGTAAAAGCCGTTTAGTGGTAAAAGAAGTAGGCAGCAAAAAAGTCTGTAGGTGGATGCGGAGATACAAATGCCCGGTCACAGCATGGTGTGTGGAAATAGGAACCCAGACCTAGCGCACATTAGAAAAAAGTCTAGTTTTTTCTTTTGCTGAATGTGATACAGCCAGCCATATCCCACATTGTCATGTTGTGGCGTTGATATGAATCTGTCTGCAGACTTAACGTGCATTTAAAAAAATTATAATTTTTTCTGTTGATAAACATGATACAGGCTGCTATATCCAATCTTTTCATTTAGTGGCATTGAAATTATTCTGTTTACAGAGCTGTTGCACATTAAAATTTAGTTGATTTTTTTTACAAACGTGATAAAGCAGGTGTGAAGTGCCAGGATTCTCCCACTGCACAAGGTAGATCCCAAGCCTTGTCTGCCTCTGTGGTCTCCCATTCTGCTACAGCCGCAGAGGAGTTTGCTGAGCAAAGATATCGGTCTCAGTGTCTTGCTCAGACCTGTGCTGTTTGCTTGGTTACTGCAGGCCTTCCAGCCAAAACTATGGTAACCAGCAATAAGCAGCGGCTAACAGACGCTCCGGAGGCTAAGTCCAGAAATCACACTATTGAGTATGTTCGTGAGGTGGCAACATCAAATTGGAGGTCGGTCGTCAGCTGCTCAGATGATGTGGCAGTTCCGGATTGGTCCACAAGCAAGATCTTGTCTGACTGGACTTAAGCGGAGCATATAAAAGGGTCCTTGGGGTGCACGTTGGCATGCTAACCTCCCATATGCTATGTGTGTGTCTGTGGATACGGTACCACCTCGTGTATACATGTGCCACCTCTAGCATGTCGATAGTGTGTCTAGGCAGGCAGTGTAGGGAGGGAACTCCCGCTTGGCTTAGCATCTGACTGAGTGCATCCTAAGTCGCATGTGCCATGTGTAAGAGAAAGTTCTTACTGAGAGCTGGAAGAGCCGGACAAAATTGCAGGCAATCTTCTTGATAAAGCTGAGGTCGAAGTTTATTCAGGAGATACACGGCAAAACAGATAGAGAAAAACAGAGGAGTTGGAATATGCGGGCAAAAACAGGAATTCAGATGGGCAGAGATTCGCTAGGAAGTCAGGCGGTGATAAGGCTCCGTGGCCTGGCCATGGTGTGGCACAGCAGCATGATGGCGGTGGAATGGCCCCAAGCAACAGTAACAGGGGCTTCTTATACATAATGCGAACAAAGAAAGCTGCATCTTGCCGCAGAGGGCGTTTTCATGATAATTCTAGAGAAATGTGGTTTAGAACAGAGAATATAATGACATAATATGAAGACATTAATTAATGTTTCTCCAAGCAACACTAAAACCCATAAGTCATTGGTATCTATGGCTACTGTCCTTAATCTTATCACTGCTTTCAGGCTTGATCCATAAATTCATGCATTTGACATTTTAATGATTCTGTTCTTTCTTCCAAAACTATCATGTATACACACATTGACCATATATTTGGTGACCCTATTCCCCTATTGATCCAATCTTCCTCTATGCACATCTACTGAGGTTGGTAGGAGACATGATCTCATTCTACATCCTCCATTTCAAAGTATATCTTATGAGTTCTTTTGTAAAAGTTGAATCTTCTCTAACTTTTGACAAGATGGCTGCCTGACTCATCATGGCCGCTCAGTATATTATGGCTGACCATCCTCTTACAAGTCCTCCTCTTGTACTCTGTCCAGAGTACAACATACAGTACTGTAATATTCATGGGTGAATTATTGAAAATAAGAATATTGAGGTAATTCAGCGCTTTATGCATGTGTGTGTGTAAGGCAAAAGTCCCTAAAAATAGCACAAACACATAATAAAAAAATAATTCAAATATTAGTCCCCCCCAAAAAATAAGTTACACAATAGTAAAGTCTATTGGTCTTTTTCTTCTCATTCTTTGGCTTCAGGATTTTCCTGATCTTCTCCCCCTCTCACACTATCAGAGTCCCACTGTATAGTGTGAAACATCTTCTCCTGATCATCCAATAGGTTCATGGTCCCAGGAGTCAAATCTGAAAATCTTCAGCTGACCTGGAGAAAATAGAAAAAAAAGTGGAGTATCAGTCCTTACCAGAAATCTCAGTAAAACAATTAAGAAGTCTACACTGATTGATATGAACCATTTTAACACCTTTTTAGCTTGAAAATTTGAACAAAGACTTAATCATTGTTGTTGGGATATAAGGCACAAGCCTGTCATTAACCCTTTTGTAGTACAAGCATTCTCCTTCAATGGGCAGGGACTCAAGGGAATTGAACAGGGACGAGTCTCCATCCTTCTCCTGTGCCTTTACGAGATCTTGAAGAGGAGAAAGAACAAAGGGGGGCTCTTAGGGTTTTTTAGTGACTGCTGCAATGACTTCTTGGGGATATTTGTCATCGCCTGTAAGGGCAGCTTCCTTGGCTGCGTGGTCTACATATGCATTGCCAAGGATGTGGGGGTCAGGAATTAGCCTCTGGTGCCCTTTAATTTTACAGAAAGACCATAAATTCGGGAATTCTTTGCCCCGCTGCTCAATTTGTTTGAGAATATCTGCATGCTGCAAAGGCTTGTTCTGTGAGTCAACCATCCCCCTCAGAGCCCATACATTGAGATACAGGGTGAGGGAGGAAACAACATAGGCGCTGTCACTGAAGATATTCATTGGCTCTGTACACACAAGAATGACCTGTAAAGCTGCTTCCAATTCAGCTCTTTGAGCGGAGAAATGACCAGGGAGTTTGTACTGCAGCAGCAGCGGCTTAGCTGGAAGCCACACAGCGAAGCCTGAGTGCCGTCGATATAGGCACAAGGGATTCCGTCTTGAAAGTTTGCTCGGAAGGGGGAGGGAGTGACATTAGCCTGTTCAATTTGACAATCGTGACTTTTTACTGCATATTGCATCATCTGGGCTAAGTGATATTTCTCACTGACTTCAACTTGTAAGTCTCTAGTCTCAAAATCAATGATCCATTAGGCTATTCTCTGTGAATTAATACCTGAAGCTTTTCCTTTCAGCAAAGTTTTTAAAGTGACATGCGGGGTTTGTAAAATTAAAGGAGCAAATCCCACTATATGTCTCACTTGATTCATAGTCCAGTGCACGCCCAGTAGGTGCTTCATGCACAGAGTGAATTCTTTTTCCACAGGGGTAAGCAACCGAGAGTAGTAACCTAGGGCATACAACTGACTAGACACTTCTGGGCTTTCTTTGGGCCATTTTTATAGAAGCACAGAAGAAATAGAGATATCACCGGTGTGAGTCTGAATGTAAAAAGGCTGGGAAGGGTCAGGGTTAATCAATGCAGCTGCTGCCGTAAGGGCGCGCTTCAATCCCTCAAAAGCATGCAAGGCGGCTCCCTCTATACTAACAGGGGCAAAGTCATCATCAACATTTTTCAATGAATCATACAGTGGTTTAGCCAGATAAGCAAAATCTTCAATAAATTCTCTGGAAAAATTGATAAGACCCAAACATTTTCGGAGCTCAGTAATATTAGTTGGTATGGCGTCAGCTTGAATAGCTCTAACCCTGTCATGCATGGGTTTCTCTCCTTCTGCTGAGACAGACACACCCAGAAATTTAACCTCTGATTTCATCAGTTGTACTTTATCTAGACTCAATTTGAGTCCTGCATTTTGTAAAGCCTGACAAACATTTTCAAGGGTATCTTTGTGTTCACATTCACCAACAGTTTGAATCAATAAATCATCCACATACTGTAAGACTTTGTCTCCGTAGCCAAGGGGTTCTAACACTTGAGCCAATGCCTGATGAAAATACACAGGAGAACTGTGAAATCCCATGGGCAACCGCGTGAACAAGTATTGCACATTCTCAAAAGTGAATGTGAAGCGGAGGGCAGATTCAGGTGTTAGGGGTACTGAGAAAAAGCCATTTGCAATGTCCAAACAAGAAAACACTTTACAATCACTCCTCAGCTGTGACATAACTCCAGGGACAGATGCAACAAGGTGAGCTGCTGAGGGAGTGTACTTATTTACAAGTCTCAGGTCTACCTCCATTCGAAAACTGCCATCTTCCTTTTTTACAGGTAGAATAAGACTGTTACATGGAGAATTACCTCTCACAACAACACCTTGCTTTTCTAATTCACTGACTGCAACCCTTATGTAAGGGATTGCGTCCTCAGGAATGCGGTACTGACGCTGGAAAGGTGGCAGTTTTTTACCATCAATTTTAACCTGAGTTTGCACTAACCCACAATCCGTTTTCTTTGAGATCCACAATTCAGGGAACCTTTGCTTCAATTCATTTTTCAGAGCATCATTGTCAGCGTTTTCAACATTTTCATCAGTACATAATCCAAAACTAGCAATGGGTAATTTGTGACTCTCCTCCTCCTCCACAGGTACAATTACAGATCAGATATAGTGGCTTCTTTATTCCGCAACAGGACTTTGTTACATAAATCAACAATTCCCATGGCTCCCAGAACATTAGTTCCCAAAATAGTGTACCGTAACTGTGGGTTTACCCAGAAAGCGCATTGAAGACCCCTTTGCCTCGATCCCCCTGTGTCCTGAAATCTCAGGTTTACTGGACGACTTTTTACTGCTTGAATACATGAGCCCTCAAATCCTACGGGCGGCACTGTGGCTCAGTGGTTAGCGCTTTCCTGGGTTCGAATCCCACCAAGGACAACATCTGCAAGGAGTTTGTATGTTCTCCCCGTGTTTGCGTGGGTTTCCTCCGGTTTCCTCCCACATTCTAAAGACATACTAATAGGGAATTTAGATTGTGAGCCCCATCGGGGACAGTGATGATAATGTGTGTGCAAACTGTAAAGCGCTGCGGAATATGTTAGCGCTATATAAAAATAAAGATTATTATTATATCCTACCAAAGTGGTTGTCTCAGGCAGTGACTGCAATTTGTGTCTTGTTACTGAAACTGAGGCTCCTGTATCGATGAAGATGTCTTCCCCCCGGCAGCCCCTCTATTCTCGCCTTGACATAATGTCTATGGTCCTTGCCCAGGGCAAGGAGGGTAAGGGGAACAGGTGGAGCACTCCATCAATCAGTGTTACCTGCGGTGGGAAGCTCGAAAAATCCATCATCCCCATCTGGACACGGCTTCTGTCCAACAGCTGCCACCTCCGCCCCAAAGAGATCCTTATTCAGGGTCCGGTCCTCATGTTCCTGTAGCTCCCTAATCAGCGGAGCAAAGGGACGAGGAGGAGTGACCCCTCCCTGAATAGCATGGACCTCCGGGCACGGATGAGTGAAAGCTATTGGGGAAGGAGCAGGAGCAGAAGGCTCCTGAGAAACAGGGTTAACCATTTGAAGGCCATGATACTGCCTAGGGTCATTCACTGCTGGATACAGAGGTCTGACTCCGAAAGGTGGTCTAGAGAACTCCTGGGGCCGTTGGGGGTTAAATGGCTCCCGGGGTTCTCGGGCTATAGTCCCTGGCACAAGATTGGGACAAAAATGTCTAAAGTGTCCTAACTGTCCGCAAAAATAACACAAGGGAGGACCTCTCATGGGATCCCGTGGGGGCTCTGCCAAACGGGACCTGCCCATTCTCGGCAGCTGGCCGTACCCCCCGGAATTCCTGGCCTCCCTGAATCAGCAGATACACCCCGAGGTGAATGGTACGCAAAAACATTAGGCTCATCAGCCTTCACCTTGGATTGCATTGTTCTAACATTAGTTAATAAAGACTCTACAACAAACAAATTTAAGATGGACCAGGGACATTTGGCCGGGAATTGTTCTGTGTCTCTAAGCTGCAGTGTCCATCTGTGACTTAACTGCTCTCAGCTGCTGCAGCTCGCACCCCTCCTCTATGTGCTTCCCTGCTAGCTCCAGCATCTTACTCAGCTTTTCTAATCTCTCTCTATACGCTTCCCCTCCCCGGGTGATCATGTTAAAATATTGTCATATAGGCTGCCTATCAATAGCCTGATCAAAAGTTATGACTGTCTTACACAAAGCCGCTACTCAGCTATTAGTTTTCCCTAGCGAACTCTTTCTATCTAGTTCCCTGTTCTCTTTGGTAAACCACCGCATACAATTTAACGACGTGGTTTCCACATTAACCCCTCCAGCTCGGGGGTGCCAGCATATTTGTCTGCCTGCTTCCGTAACCACTCCATATTTACAGTGGCCTACAAGGACAAATTTTACTCTGTTCTAGTATCAGCAAATGCAATTTAAGCAAAGTTAGATACTCACACCTCTCTCGGATGGAAGACCTGCTGCAGCTTTGGGTCGACCAGAAATATCAAAAGAGGTGCAGCCGTGATTCCAGCCTCACTCGTTACGCTTGCCAAGCGTCTCCCCAGGCCCTTTTAAAGCCTCTTGCTACCTGGCACAAAAAAGTTCTCACGTCCTTGTAGATAACTTGTTCTTCTTAGTCGCACATAAAGTATATTTTTATAGTCTTTTTTTTTCTGTAGTTTTCTTATAAAAATCGGGCAGGCGGTCTCGGAGCGATCACGAGAGCTTCTCCTTCAGGCTGGCTTCCTTAGATCGGTTTCACGTGTGGCCACATGCGTTTTTTTTGTTTTTCCTTCACTCTTCCAACCTCCAAGCTCTCATCTACAATTTCCTCCTGTGGTTCTTCTGGAGGCAGCTCTCCCGAGCCGCTCCTCCTGGCTGGCAATCGCCACTTGAAAGAGAAAGTTCTTACTGAGAGCTGGAAGAGCTGGACAAAATTGCAGACAATCTTCTTGATAAAGCTGAGGTCAAAGTTTATTCAGGAGATACACAGCAAAACAGATAGAGAAAAACAGAGGAGTTGGAATATGCGGGTAAAAACAGGAATTCAGATGGGCAGAGATTCGCTAGGAAGTCAGGTGGTGATAAGGCTCCGTGGCCTGGCCATGGTGTGGCACAGCGGCACGATAGCGGTGGAATGGCCCAGAGTAACAGTAACAGGGGCTTCTTATACATAATGCGAACAAAGAAAGCTGCATCTTGCCGCAGAGGGCGCTTTCATGATAATTCTAGAGAAACGTGGTTTAGAACAGAGAATATAATGACATAATACGAAGACATTAATTAATGTTTCTCCAAGCAATGCTAAAACCCATAAGTCATTGGTATCTATGGCTACTGTCCTTAATCTTATCACTGCTTTCAGGCTTGATCCATAAATTTATGCATTTGACATTTTAATGATTCTGTTCTTTCCTCCAAAACTATCACGTATACACACATTGACCATATATTTGGTGACCCTATTCCCCTATTGATCCAATTTCCTCTATGCACATCTACTGAGGTTGGTAAGAGACATGATCTTATTCTACATCCTCCATTTCAAAGTACATATTATGAGTTCTTTTGTAAAATTCGAATCTTCTCTAACTTTTGACAAGATGGCTGCCTGACTCATCATGGCCGCTCAGAATGTTATGGCTGACCATTCTCTTACACCATGTGCACAGCCGAGTGTCAGAGCTAGCACAACCGCCAGCCTACAATTCCAGAGGGGGAAGCTATAGGGACCCCCAACTAGTATTACTATCTACTATATTACTGTGACGTTTAACAGGGTATAGCTCCAAGTGCTCTCTGTTTTGTACCGCTCTGTGGAGTAACCGAGCAGGTACTTTGCACTCTGTTCACACGGAGTGACTTTTATCTTCGTGTGTTTATGGTGCTTGCACACAGCATTGCTCCGCCATTGTTCTTTAGCTGCGGTTCTCCATCTCCGCACAGTGGACCCCGGTTTGCAATCGCACTTTCTATATTATATTTATTGTGATCCGCAAACCCTAACAGTATCTTAGTGCCAGTGCCTGGCTAGCAATGACGGACGAGCAGCAGCTTTCACGGAGTATCCAGCAACTGGAGGGCAGGTTGTCTGCGTTAGAGCGAGCAACTTCAGCTGTGGATATATCCACTTTAGTGGCACAGAGTAATAAATAGCAAGGGTAGTACAACTCGGTATATATGACATGTGGGGGAATCTAATATAATCAAGGAATACAAGTTTAAACAGCATACCACCCACATGTATACCCAGGGACTATGGTCGACCAGTTGTAGTGTTATGCAAAGCACAGGAGGAGGACGAATCCAAAATATAACTAACGGTCCTATATAAAATTGCTTTATTAAAGTGAAAGGCAAGAAACAAACATAGCATGCTATACAGCCAAAGAAAATGAAAAAAAACAGCAGATAGGGGCGCAAGGCCCATGTAGCCAATACTGCACTGATGGATACTTATAGTTGCATAGCAGTAGTATATAGTGCACTCTATCATGGGCCTTGCGGGGGCAGACACAGGGACCCCTTGTTTGCCATCTGCCAGCTGCTATTCTATTCAGGTAATTATATTGTTCACATGAATATATACTTTTGACTGTTGCCTGGATTTATTATCATTCAGCCTGCCACTTGTTAGTTTATTATGGGTACTCTATTCTAACTATTAGGTTCTTTATGATAGAGTGCAATATATACTACTGCTATGCAACTATAAGTATCCATCAGTGCAGTATTGGCTACATGGGCCTTGCGTCCCTATCTGCTGTTTTTTATTATTTTCTGTGGCTGTATAGCATGCTATGTTTGTACCTTGCCTTTCACTTTAATAAAGCAATTTTATATAGGACCATTTGTTGTATTTTGGATTCGTCCTCCCCCTGTGAGTAGTGGCACAGGCAGCTAGTGAAGCCTCTACCAGGGATTCAGCTGCGACTCCTGTTCCATTGTTTCCACATTTCCCGCTTTCCAATAAGTTTTCTTGGGATAGTAAGGCTTGCAGGGGATTCATGAACCAGTGCTCGATCCAGCTGGAGCTACTGAGTTCATGTTTCTCGTCTGAATGAGCCAAAGTGAGATTTGTTGTGTCCCTTTTGACGGACAGGGCGTTGGAGTGGGCTACGATGTTATGGGAACGTAAGGACCTCGTGGTCCAGAACGCCTCTTGGATTTTGGGTGCCCTGAAACAGGTCTTTCTTGAACCCCAGGTTACCCATGATGTCACACTCCAACTCCTGGCGTTGACTCAGGGCTCTTTTCTGACTAGCCAGTTCACGATCTGGTTCCGGACGTTAGCATCCAAACTGGAGTGGCCAGATAAGGTTCTGGTCCCGTTGTTTTGGAGGGGCATTGCAGATAATGTTAAGAATGCTTTGGCCACTAGGGAGATCCCAACTGCACTGAAGGATTTAATATCTATTTTCACTCGTATCGATCTTCGGTATGCTGAACGAAAATTGGAGCGAGCCCAGTGTAGACAAAGGGTTCGGTTAGCACCAAATTTTTCCAATCTTTTGGGATCTCCAACTCGTACGACCGATCTGGTGGAGCCCAGGGTGGTTTCTCGGGCGGAGGTTAAATCCTGTCCTGTACTTCTCCACCAATTTGTTTTGTCTGTAGTCAGATGGGTCATTTTGCCAATAGGTGTCCCAGGCATCGGGGTGAATGAACGCCTCTAGTGGCTATTGAAGGAGGCTCTCTAGATTCGTCGCATGTCTCCTTCAAACTAACCTTTAAAGTGACACTGTCCTATTGGTCGACCTCTCACACTACCGAGGCTTGCGTGAATTCTGGGGCTGAGGGTAATTTTATGTCATCCTACTTTGCTCAACGGCATGAAATACCCCTAGTGATGCTCCTCTCAGATCACACGTCAGACCATTCCTCTTTCCTTTGCAATATCTCCAAAACATCTGGAGAGAATTTCTTTATTGGTGGTCATTCCTGAGTGTATAGACGAGGTATTGTTTGGTATACCTTGGTTGCGTCACCATTCACCTCACATTGACTGGTCTACTGGGAGCATACTAGGATGGAGTAGGTCGTGTAAGGGATTGTGTCTGGGGGCCCAGGTTCAGGTCAGTTCATCTGAGGTCACCGACTCACCACAGATCTAACCACTCTCCCTAAACATTATTGGCAATACGCAGATATGTTCTCTAAAAATGCAGCTGAGACTCTTCCGCCTCATCACCCTTATGACTGTCCTATAGACCTCTTATCGGGTTCTGAGCCTCCCCGGGGGCGGGTCTATCCTTTATCTCTCCCAGAAACTGAGGCCATGTCCCAATATATCAAGGAGAATCTGGAGAGAGGGTTTATTAGGAAGTCAGTGTCACCAGCTGGGGCCAGCTTCTTCTTTGTTCAGAAGAAGAACTGGGAACTGCGTCCCTGCATTGACTATAGGGGGTTAAATGCTATTACCATCAAAAATAAATACCCTCTGCCAATCATCTCGGAGCTCTTTGATAGGCTGCAGGGAGCTAGGGTCTTTACTAAGTTTGATCTACGTGGTGCTTACAATTTAATTTGCATACGAGAAGGAGATGAATGGAAGACCTTGCTTAACACTCGAGACGGTCATTATGAGTATCTGGTAATGCGCTTGGTCTCTTTAACGCTTCTGCTGTCTTCCAAGACTTTGTTAAAGGGAACCTGTCACCCCCGCAGGTGTTTTTAAGTAAAAGAGCCACCTTGTGCAGCACTAATGCTGCATTCTGTCGAAGTGGCTCTTTTATTTAGCGTCCCTTCCACCGCCAAAATAATCATTTTTAAAATTGGTCAGACTGATATTTGTCAGGGGGGCAAGGCTTTCCCCCAGACACAAAGCCTCACATACGTCAGTCATGTCCAGCTTTTGAATTTGGCGCCGCCTCCTCAGCGTTCATTTCTTTTTCTCCCCCTGCGCTGCCAAATTCAAAAGCTGGACATGACTGATGAATGTGAGGCTATGTGTCCAGGGGGGAAAGCCCTGCCCCCCTGACAAATATCAGGTATGTCTGACCAATTTTAAAAATGATTATTTCTGCGGTGGAAGGGACCCCAAATAAAAGAGCCACCTTGACAGAATGCAGCATTAGTGCTGCACAAGGTGGCTCTTTTACTTAAAAACGCCTGCAGGGGTGACAGGTTCCATTTAATGACATCTTTAGGGAGTTATTATCTGTATATCTGGATAACATACTTATTTATTCTCCAGATATTGATACTCGCCGAAAGGAATGTCTGTAAGGTAGTGATGGGCGAGCACTAAAATGCTCGGGTGCTCATTGTTCGGGTCGAGCAAATTGGAATACTCGGGTACTCAGACAGAACAATGAGCCCAATGTAAGTCTATGGGAGACCCGAGCATTTTTACCGTGATCCCCCGGGTCCTTTTAAGGTCTAAAAACGTCAGAGTTTCATGCCATTTTTACCGATGCATCAAAAAACATACCAAAATGAAGCCAAAACGGATATTGCTGGGCAATATGTTAAGATACTATTAGGTACGGCGAAACACACTAAATATACAATAACGTAAAGTGCGTTCGCCTCCCGGGCTCCACCGTGCAGAAGGTGTTAACACTGCTGCTAGATAATGGCAGACGTACAATATGGCGGTATAATGCACGCCGGTTGAACGTCACCCTGGTGCGCTGAGCGATCTCTGTTTACTCACAGAGATGCCTTAAGTGCAAAACACAAAAAGGCTGAGCCTGTTAGCGTTACAGGTCTCAGAAAAGTGCACGCACGGTATATGGTCACAGGAGCTGGGCCCTAGGCAGAGGGTCAGCGTCCGTCTAAACCTACTGTGTGTGTGGCGTCGCAACTGCGGACGCCAAGGGGAGCTGCAGACTGCAGCGTAGCAACAGACACTGCCGCTGGTCGACAATGCCCGGAAGCAGGTGCACTGTCGGAAGCTAGCACTGTGGAGGATGCTGTAGTGGCTTGTAGCTTGCCACTGGCTGGCGCTGACTCATGATGTACATGGTGTACTTAATTATTTGTACTAAATGTCCAACTGGTGGTCTGTATGTGGGGGAGACCGGGCAAAAACTGAGAACAAGGATGAATTCTCATCGCCACACAATAAGAGAAAAAAGAATGGATCTATCTGTGGCAAAACATTTTTGTATGGGGCATCACAACACATTAGGAGACCCCAATCAGAGGACAATAAAACATCCGGACTCCTTATCTATGAACTGGTCCAATATTTATGTTTTTCCCTCTCCCATAATGATAGTTCTGCTTCACGTCACTTGTCTTATCTATTGCATTATTTCTATGCTGTGTTGAGCATAAATATGTGACTCTTCACATTTTGTATTAGTCAATGGCTGATGAAGAGACCTGAGTAGTCTCGAAAGCTTGTAATGTCTTACCATCTTTTCAGTTAGCCATTAAAAGGTATCAACCACTGAGGACTCTCAATTCTGAATGTTTTTCTATCTACTGGCTAACATGGTACAAAGATATACATCTTTCCTGTATTTTTACAGGGGCATCAGTCAGTATTAATCTGCTTAAAGGGCCATTATTAAACAGTGGGTCTCCTAAACTGTTATAGCCTATTCAGTGAGTGGATGGGATGCCAAGAATTACTATGCACCCCAATACCCCTTTCACGAGATGTCCAGGAGGGCTTCACTAAAAAATGTTGCATTGATTGCAAGGCCTGCCCTGCTACCAAGTCATTTGCACCCCAATAAGCCTTTGAACCCACATACTGGATGGGCACAGGCAAATCCACTTCACATTACTCATTTTGTACTCCCATTCTGTTTTCTTATGGATTGACTGCAAGGCCTGCCCTGCTACCAAGTCACATGCACCCCAATAACCCCAATCCCCCTTGGAAGAAACATGTAGGAGGGCCTCTTAAAGGGAATCTGTCACCCTTTTTTTGGACTATCAACTTCCGGCATTGAAATCAGGGGCTTATCTACAGTATTCTGTAATGTTGTAGATAAGCCCCCAATGTAACCTGAAAGATAAGAAAAACACGTTAGATTATACTCACCGGAGGGAGAGGTCCGATCCGATGGGTGTCGCGGTCCGGTCCGGCACCTCCCATCTTCATACGATGCCGTCCTCTTCTTCCCTTTCTGTAGTGGCTCCGGTGCAGGCACACTGCTCTGCCCTGTTGAGGGCAGAGCAGAATACTGCAGTACGCAGGCGCCAGACCTCTCCCAAAGCCTGCACATTACAGAATGCTGTAGATAAGCCCCTGATGTCAATACTGGCAGCTGATGGCTCATCTCCATCGAGAGCGCATGATCTGGAGCCTGGTCTCCATGGTTGTATGGATACTAATGGTCCTGCAACAGACACCAGAGGAGTAGGAGGCTGTAAATGCACTACTCCCATCTAAGACTTGAGGGCACAACAGCAACATTGATAGCGAGCCGGGACTTAGGAGCAAGGAGTCCCCGAAGCAGGCTACAGCAGTCTGCCATACAAGTAGAGTTCTTGGGAACATATGTCAGGAGGAACTCCAGTGTAACTCGGTACTGGAGACACCTCAAGCGAGCGCTAGGAAGGAGACTGCACAGCCTACAGTTGTGGCCAAAAGTATTGACACTTCTGCAATTCTGTCAGATAATACTGAGTTTCTTCCTGAAAATGATTGCAAACACAAATTCTTTGGTATTATTATCTTCATTTAATTTGTCTTAAATGAAAAAACACAAAAGAGAATGAAGCAAAAAGCAAAACATTGATCATGTCACACAAAATTCCAAAAATGGGCCAGACAAAAGTATTGGCACCCTCAGCCTAATACTTGGTTGCACAACCTTTAGCCAAAATAACTGCGACCAACTGCTTCCAGTAGCCATCAATGAGTTTCTTACAATGCTCTGCTGGAATTTTAGGCCATTCTTCTTTGGCAAACTGCTCCAGGTTCCTGATATTTGAAGGGTGCCTTCTCCAAACTGCCATTTTTAGATCTCTCCACAGGTGTTCTATGGGTTTCAGGTCTGGACTCATTGCTGGCCACCTTAGAAGTCTCCAGTGCTTTCTCTCAAACCATTTTCTAGTGCTTTTTGAAGTGTGTTTTGGGTCATTGTCCTGCTGGAAGACCCATGACCTCTGAGGGAGACCTAGCTTTCTCACACTGGGTGCTACATTATGCTGCAAAATTTGTTGGTAGTCTTCAGACTTCATAATGCCATGCACACGGTCAAGCAGTCCAGTGCCAGAAGCAGCAAAGCAACCCCAAAACATCAGGGAACCTCCGCCATGTTTGACTGTAGGGACCGTGTTCTTTTCTTTGAATGCCTCTTTTTATCTCCTGTAAACTCTATGTTGATACCTTTGCCCAAAAAGCTCTACTTTTGTCTCATCTGACCAGAGAACATTCTTCCAAAACATTTTAGGCTTTTTCAGGTAAGTTTTGGCAAACTCCAGCCTGGCTTTTTTATGTCTCGGGGTAAGAAGTGGGCTCTTCCTGGGTCTCCTACCATACAGTCCCTTTTCATTCAGACGCCGACTGATAGTACGGGCTGACAATGTTGTACCCTCAGACTGCAGGGCAGCTTGAACTTGTTTGGATGTTAGTCGAGGTTCTTTATCCAACATCCGCACAATCTTACGTTGAAATCTCTTGTCAATTTTTCTTTTCCATCCACATCTAGGGAGGTTAGCCACAGTGCCATGGGCTTTAAACTTCTTGATGACATTGCGCACAGTAGACACAGGAACATTCAGGTCTTTAGAGATGGACTTGTAGCCTTGAGATTGCTCATGCTTCCTGACAATTTGGTTTCTCAAGTCCTCAGACAGTTCTTTGGTCTTCTTTCATTTCTCCATGCTCAATGTAGTACACACAAGGACACAGGACAGAGGTTGAGTCAACTTTAATCCATGTCAACTGGCTGCAAGTGTGATTTAGTTATTGCCAACACCTGTTAGGTGCCACAGGTAAGTTACAGGTGCTGGTAATTACACAAATTAGAGAAGCATCACATGATTTTTCGAACAGTGCCAATACTTTTGTCCGCCCTCTTTTTTATGTTTGGTGTGGAATTATATCCAATTTGGCTTTAGGACAATCCTTTTTGCGTTTTTTCATTTAAGACAAATTAAATGAAGATAATAATACCAAAGAATTTGTGTTTTCAATCATTTTCAGGAAGAAACTCAGTATTATCTGACAGAATTGCAGGGGTGTCAATACTTTTGGCCACAACTGTATCTGCAGAAAGATAATCCCTGAGTTGCTTCCAGGCTAGCCTGCTCCGGTACCATCTGTAATCAGGACCCTGGACTTCATTTATCAAGTAAAGGTACAGAAATTGCACCCCGCTATGTCTTTGTCTGCTTCCTACCCTTCCGGCACTGCTACATCCCCGTACCAACCACATCTACACTGCCCAGGGACTACAGCTCCACCTGTGGAGAGCTTCAACATCTTTACTGCACCACACCACCAGTCCCAGAGGATCTACATGCTGCGTTGGCTTTACACCTCAATTGCCGAATACCACAGGTGGCGTCACGAACTATTCATTTAATCAACTACATTCCACCATTCAATCTCCCCTATTATTTGGGCGCCCAGGGCCACGGACTGGGTCACTGCTGCCGTGACACATCCCGCTGATACCGGCCCGGTACCGAGTACCCCACAGCCATGGGAGGGCGACCCACATACATGTATATATATAGTACATAGTCTCCTTTATTATGTATATTGCTGTCCCTTACACAGTGCCCTCCCTTGTTATGTACAGTACCATCCCTCACATATTGAATTATATAGAGCCCTGTTTTTTATTACATACCGTCCTGTCTTGTTAGCTGTATAATGCAATGATGGCTGATGAAGCATGGGAAAGCTTCCTTTCTAACGGAGGAGCTGATGGACTGATAGTTTGGTCACCGGCTCCTCGATCAGCAGTCATTTTATATCTAAAAAGAGAGGACACTATGTAATAAAAGAGGGCCCTGTAAATAAAAAGAATACACTATGTAAGAGACAGCACTATGAATAACAGCAGAGGAAGCTATATAATAAGGGGCGGCACCATATATAACTAGAGAGGATGGTACGCAATAAGGGATGGTGTTATACATAATAAAAGAGGAAACTATGTAACTAAGGATGGTGTTATACAGAATTAGTGAGTACACTATATACTAAGGAACTGTGTTAGACATAGTGAGTAAACTATATACTAAGGGATAATAAGAGATAATAATGTCTTCCTCCACCTCCCCCTGTTCCTAATTCCATTATAAGTCCCCTTCCTCCCATCCCAATCCCCCACACCCCTCATTGTCCTCCTCACCTCGCATCCCATTATTGTCCTCTCCCCCACCCCATCATTGCCCTCTTCACCACCCCTATCATTTTCTTCTCCCCCACCACTATCTTTGCTTTCTCTCCACCACTCCCATCATTGCCCATTCCACCACCTCCATCATTTCCTCCTCCACCACCCCCATTTATTGCCCTTCCACCACCACCATCATTGCATTCTCCCCCACACCCCATCATCATTTCTTTTCCCCCCACCACCCCATCACTGCCTTCTCCCCATCACCCCCATCATTGCCTTCTCCCCATCTCCCCCATCATTGCCTTCTCCCCATCACTCCCATCATTGCCTTCTCCTTCACCCTATCACTGCCTTCTACCCATCACTCCCATCATTGCCTGCTCCATCACCCCATCACTCCCATCATTGCCTGCTCCATCACCCCATCACTCCCATCATTGCCTTCTCCATCACCCCTTCACTGCCTTCTCCGCATCACTCCCATCATTTCCTGCTCCATCACCCCATCACTTCCATCATTGACTGCTCCATCACCCCATCACTCCCATCATTGTCTGCTCCATCACCCCATCATTGCCTGCTCCATCACCCCATCACTCCCATCATTGCCTTCTCCATCACCCCATCACTCCCATCATTTCCTGCTCCATCACCCCATCACTCCCATCATTGCCTTCTCCCCATCACTCCCATCATTGCCTTCTCCCCATCACTCCCATGAACTCATCAATGCCTTCTCTCCATCACCCCCTCATTGCCTTCTCCCATTACCCCCTCATGGCCTTCTCCCATTACCCCCTCATGGCCTTCTCCCATCACCCCCTCATGGCCTTCTCCCATCACCCCCTCATGGCCTTCTCCCATCACCCCAGGCATCATGGCCTTCTCTCCCCATCATGGTCTTCTCCTTATGTCCCCATCTCCTCCAAGGCCAGGCTAACCTACACACACAGACACATGCACAGACATACACACATACATACATACACACACAGACAGATAGACATACACTCATACATACACACACACATAGACATACATACACACACAGACATACATACATACACACACACAGACATACACACACAGACATATACATATACATACACACACACACATACCACCTCTCTCCTCTCACCTGTCTGCAGCATCGCCCGCGATTCCTCGCGGCCGCTGAATGATGACGTTATTCAGCGGCGCGCTCCTCTCTGTCAGTCAGAGACAGGAAGCGCGGGTGGCAGGCAGGAAGCAGGACGGGTCCTTGCAGCTCTGCTCCTGCTATTCCCTCTTGCAGGCAGCGGATTGCCGCTACACATGAGGGCAATCTGGCCAGGGGCCCCCCGATGCCTCGGGCCCAGAGAAAAAATTGCCCTCATCATTAGCCACCCTGCAGGGGTCCCCTGGAGGCACTGTAGGTTCAGCGGTGTCAGCTAGATATCTGACTGGTCTTTCAGCGCTGTCCACAACTCTTCTGCATTGTGCGGTTTGTCACTTATGCAGATTAGCTTCAGCACAGCCTGTTGCCGCTTGGCTGAGGCAGTGCTGCTGTGCTTCCAGCTTCTGACTGATGTGTTCCTTTCAGGCTGAAGAGGAGGAGGTGCAGGAGCTGTACACTCTGGGGGCAACCTCGATTGATGTAGTGCCCGCAATCCTCGATGTGGGGAGGATATGATCGATCCCAAGGTCTGACAGGGTCCCAGCTTCCACTATATTAACCCAGTGTGCTGTCAGTGAGATGTACCATCCCTGCCCACAGGCACTTATCCATGCGTCCATGGTAGGTGGACTTTCCCAGTAACAGCATTGCTGAGGGCACGGGTAATGTTGTGTGACACACGCTGGTGTAATGTCAGTATGGAACAACGGGAGAAATAGTGGCGACTGGGGACCGAGTACCTTGGGACGGCCGCCGCCATCAGGTTGCGGAAAGCTTCCATCTCGATGAGCCTAAAAGGCAACTTTTTGAGCGCAAGCAGACGAAAAATATGCAAATTAAATACTGTGGCCTGTGGGGCACTGGCTGCGAATTTCCGCTTGCTTTCCAATGATTGGGGTATAGACAACTGAAGGCTGGGCTGGGACAAGGACATGGATGGGCTTGAGGATGGTGCTGGTTGACTGTGGGCAACAATAGGTGTAGGGCCCGAGGTATCTTCACAGGCACGGTGAACTGGGGATTGGCTTGGATGCAAAACAGTGGAAGAAGCAGTGTTGTCACCTGCAGACAGTGTTCCTGGATCCTGGGGTTTGGCCCACAAAGTCGGGTGCTTTGCTGCCATTTGTCTAATCATGCTGGTGGTGATCAGGCTGGTAGTTTTGCTACCCCTGCTGATGCGGGCATGGCAAGTGCTGCAAATGGCTTGTTTGGGTTTATCGGCAGAGTCTTTAAAAAAGATTTGTGCATCGCTACAAGGAATATCATCTTGCCCTGCTTCAAGTGAAGTGGGCGAGAGGCACGAATCTCCAAATGGGAAACTGAACAGCTCTTCGGAGTGTTCAAGTGTGGGATCAGTTGTCTCAGGGCACTCGGCATGGTGGAAGGAAGGAGGATCAGGGTGAGTAATATCCGGTCCACACTCACGGCTACTCAGACTTGACCATGTGGAAGACATGGTGGTGATGGCTAAGTGACTGGAAGCATTATCCGCTATCCAACCAACAACCGTTTCACACTGCTCTGGCTTCAATAGTGGTGTGGTGCGGTCCCCTAGAAACTGGGACAGGAAGGTAGAGCGCGAAGATGTGGGTCTTTGTTGTGACCCACTTTCAGCCTGGCCACGGCCTTGTCCTCTGTATGCACCATCAACATCAGGTCCACTTCCCCGTCCCTTGCCTCTTGCCTTGCCCATTTTAAAAGGACTACTGAAAGATTTCAAAACCTCAATACAAATGGATTTCTTGTGAGAAAAATTAGATGTGATAAGTATGCCTGCAAAGCAAAGATTTTTCCACCACAGATACACCAGGCCTCAGCCTGAGATAACAGACTTTATTAATTTTTTGGGGGGTTTGGTGTTATTTTTTTAAAAGACAAAATAATGAGTAGAACAAGGCTAGCAGACACAACTATGCAACGTATGCCTGCGAAGCCAAGATTTTTGCACCACACTAAAACAAGGCCTCAGCCTGAGATAACACAGACTGTATTAATTTTTTTATACAAATGTCTGCAGGATATAACGACAGTGACAGCCAGGCCAAAAAAAGAAAGCCGCCGTAAACTGGCAACACTTTGAACACACACAGATATGAGCTGCATGGAGAAACCACTACAACAAATGTGTGGCCTGTATTTTTTTTTTGGCTTAATACTGCTGTATTTAAACAAAACTGACAGCCAGAAAAAAAAAGAGAAAAAAGCCATAAAATGGCCAAACTTTTAGCACGCACAGATATGAGCTGGCACGGAGACACCACACCAAAAAATGTGTGGCCTGTTTTTTTTATGGCCTAAATACTGGTATATTTAAACAAAACTGGCAGCCAGGCAAAAAAGAGAAAAAAGCCGTAAAATGGCCAAACTTTTAGCTCGCACAGATATGAGCTGACATGGAGATACCACAACAAAAAATGTGTGGCTTGTATTCCAATTACACATGGGGCTAGATATATACGGCTAATATATCCCACAGGTAGCAGCAGCACCAGAACACAGGAAGCGAATGGACCCTCTTGATGTATGCAATGATCTATGTACACACATACAGTGCCTGCAGGCCTTGCACTGATGTGTATACAGCGATGTACACTACCATGCCTGCCTGCCTGCCTAACATTGGAACCTATATACTCCGGAAAAAGTCTTTAGAAGGACTGTTGGTTTAGCTGGATGTGAGTGGATTGTAGACCCCACACTAATAAATTCCCAATTCTGACCCAATAAAGGCAGCCGCTCTCCCTACACTCTCTCACAACAGAGCTGAATGCGACGAGCAGGGCAGCGTCCGGTTTCTTATATCCCTGATGAGGCTATGTGGCCAGCCAATCACTGCACGACCACAACTAAGATGGCGGTGGCGTTTCATGGCCTGGCAGACAATCCCTGCAGCGTGATTGGGTTTCTAAAGTCCACCAAAAATGTTGGGTGGAGAACCGAGTTCTCGCCGAGTAATCCCAGAAATGCTCCTTGCTCGCCAAGTACACCAAGTACAGTGATACTCGGGCGAGTACCGAGTTGTAGCGAGCACGTGCGCTCATCACTACTGGTTTCACATTAGCGTCTGTTTGCGCAGCATTTCATCTGCAGCAATCAGCTATCTGTAACATGGTGTATGCTGGTGCATGCGATTGCATCAGTTCGCATGCGTCAGCGTACGCATGTGGGTCGTCCTCCCAGGGCTGGCGGGGTACTCGGTACCGGGCTCGATGAGCTTCAATGGGAGATGTCACGGTAGCTGGGAACCGGCCCGTGGCCCTGGGCGCCCATTGTAAAAAGGGGGAAAGTTCAGTGTGCTTATGTTGATTAAAGTTTATGAATGATTCGTGACGCCACCTGTGGTGTTCGGCAATGAAGATGTTAAGCCGACACTGCAGACAGATCCTCTGGGACAGATGGTGTGGTGCAGCAAGGATGTTATAGCCCTCCACAGGCAGGGCTGTAGTCCCAGGGCAGTGTAGGTGAAGTGACACGTAGATGGTGCAGTGTAAGGCGTGGGGGACGTAGTAGTGCTGAGTAGGTTGACACAGGAATAAGTGGAGGACACCAGGGCATGTAGTTCCAAAGCTTTACTCACAGTCTGTTGTGGTACTTGGGCCCTCATCTGTGCCATGTCCTCCGGGACAGGAGCTCAGCCAACTTCCAGGCAAGATGAAGTCTTCCTTTCCAACATTCCGCCAACATGTGCCTTTTCTGAACGTCTCCCTCTTAGCGCCTAGAGTGAAGAACTCACAGTACTGAGTTACACTGGAGTTTCTCCTGTCAGATGTTCCTATGAACGCTACTTGTACGGCAGACAGCTGTAGCCTGCTTCGGGGACTCTTTACTACCTAGTCCCAGCTCACGATGCTGTTGTGCCCCCAAGTCTGGTGTGGGAATAAAGTGGTGACAACTTCTATTCCTCCGGTGTCTGCTGTAGGACCATTAGTATCCATACAACCTCGGGGACCGGACCCCGGCCTTGCGCTGTGAACTTGGGAAGGGTTCTGCTCTAACCCTAGTCCTTAGTTCCCTTCTTGTCCTCACGTTCCGTACAAATCCTTTCCTTCTTATGGAGAGATTCAGGCTATCAATGTCACTTTCCTGTGCCAGCGGACCCAGGTCACTGAGGTCGGCTGCAGCACTTCCTTCATCCATCCCACTCAGGGGATCTTACTCTGTCAGACTCTCTGACTGACTGACTAAATCCTAAACTCTTCCTGCTCTTTTGGTGCAAACTAAACTCCACCCACCTCCCAGCACGCTTCGTGTTCCAAGCAGGGAGCCACCAAAGGGTGCTTTGCTACACTACTGTGTTGTGTGGGATGCAGGTGTTGGAGTGTGGTCAGGTGTCTCCACCTTACCTGGATGGTGGGGCACCACACCGCAGGAGGAGGTGCAGTACCTCTGTGGCGACTCAACCCTCAGGGGCACCACACATGCGTTGTTTTTTGGTGTGCGGCGGGGTCCGGCGAACGCATGATGTTGGATTTTTGGAAACGGCAAAAATCCGGCAAATATGCGCAGTTATGCACATGCAGATGAGTGCATCAAATAAACGCATTACTGTCTATGGAAAATCATGCGTTCGCACATGTGTTCTATACACTTGTTTCTTTAATGAGTTGGTCCAGGAAGTGATTCATCTACCTGATAATTGAGAGCTCAATAAAAGGAAGTGTGGACACAGCAAGGCAATAACTCTCTGGACTGTGGATGATACCACAACACTGGCTATGTAAGTATACAACCTTAGAAAATGTCTGTCTCTCTCACTGCTTTTTTTCCTTACTATTAATTTTTTTCTGTTTAATTTTAGGCATGTTGCTTGGCCTGGTACAGTGGTTGGCTCCTCGCTTTCTCCATTTCATCTCCTGGAGCTGCTTTCTGTCATGGTGAGGACAATACTGTCTATGTAAGTATAGAAGCTTTGGAAATGTCTGTCTCTCTGAATGCTTTTTCTTTTCCTCATAGACTGGCCGATTCTTTGTGGTGCAGTGGGTGTCTCTCCTGGTGCAGCAGATTTCCTGTGGTCGTCTCCTGGTACTGTCGCTGGCTCCTGTTGCTGCCGTCTATCCTGGCCTGTGCTGACTGCTGTGGTGTTGGGCTCCTGCCTGTAATGTAAGTATTGTTGTCCTTTTTTTTTGGTCTACATTGTTTTTTGATCTACAAGTTTAATTTTTCTTCTGTTTTTTTTCTGTTGTGTTTCACTTGGCTGCTGCCTGTTCTTCAACCATGTCCTCCACTGAAGAACAGACTTCTTCCGAGGGTGGACCAGACATAGATTACACTGGTCAACAGCATTTTTGGTGCCAAAGATATTTCATCGAATTTAGGGTATTTTTGGGGTGCTGATTCTGAATATGTCATCAGTTTTGCCAGATTGGCTCAAGTTTTTGAGATTTTTGGTATCTTATTTATAGCACTTGTTGGTAAATGCGACGCATCATCTCATTAATTTCTTTGGATTAGTACTTGAACTGAGCAGTTCTCAATATAGTTTTGTGTTAATTAGTGTTCTAAAAGTTTGTTCATAGCTTGATTTTTGCACTAACTTTATGTTGTTGTCTGTTTTCCAGTGAAAAGCATGAACTCATCATGAAGAAGTTGTCTTAACGATCCAGACTCATTCTGTTACATTTGTGGTGAATATACACTGCCAAAACATAGAAGAAACATAACACACTTCGTAAAAAAAGTGTATTTTGCCTATTTTGGGGTTATGCTTGGGGACCAAGACAAGTTTTGGGCACCACACATAGTGTGCAAAGCATGTATCGAATTATTACGAAAATGGAGCAAAGGACAAAGAAAAAGCTTCAAATTTGGTGTTCCAATGGTGTGGAGAGAGCCAAAAAATCATCATGATGACTGTTATTTATGGTAAACACAGGTACAGGCACATCTTCACAATGAGGGACAGGCCTTCTTGCAGATTCCATGTTACTCCCATTTTCGTTTCTTATGCTTATTGAATCCTTGCACTTGCACTGCACAGAAATAACAGTCATCATGATGATTTTTTGGCTCTCTCCACACCATTGGAACACCAAATTTGAAGCTTTTTCTTTGTCCTTTGCTCCATTTTCGTAATAATTCGATACATGCTTTGCACACTATGTGTGGTGCCCAAAACTTGTCTTGGTCCCCAAGCATAACCCCAAAATAGGCAAAATACACTTTTTTTACGAAGTGTGTTATGTTTCTTCTATGTTTTGGCAGTGTATATTCACCACAAATGTAACAGAATGAGTCTGGATCGTTAAGACAACTTCTTCATGATGAGTTCATGCTTTTCACTGGAAAACAGACAACAACATAAAGTTAGTGCAAAAATCAAGCTATGAACAAACTTTTAGAACACTAATTAACACAAAACTATATTGAGAACTGCTCAGTTCAAGTACTAATCCAAAGAAATTAATGAGATGATGCGTCGCATTTACCAACAAGTGCTATAAATAAGATACCAAAAATCTCAAAAACTTGAGCCAATCTGGCAAAACTGATGACATATTCAGAATCAGCACCCCAAAAATACCCCAAATTCATTAAAATATTTTGGACACCAGAAAAAAAATTTTTTTTCGTTGACCTGTGTTATGTAATCACATTCACTTTACTGATTGGTATGAACTGAATGGCAATACTCCACATGTGTTAAATCATGTAATTTCTTTACAGGTACCTGGCAGTGATGAAGAGCAGGAGCAGTCCAGTGGAGAGGAATCTTCCCAGGGTCGTCAGACTCATGTGTCTCAGGAGGAAAGACGGGGTATTTGTTTCATCAGAGCTAGAATACAATTTTTTCAGTGTTACTTAAAATTCTTTTTTTCTATTTTATCTATAGGTTTGACAACGGGAACAAGTCACACTGGATATAGATAACGAACAACTCATCCACCTAGTGCATGAGCGAGTACCGTTGTGGGACACCCGTGACTGTCAGCACTCCGACAATGCGGTTATTCGATGGCTCTGGGAAGAAGTAGCAACATCGCTGCTGCCTGGTTGGGACCGTGCCACGCCACGAGCCAGATGTGATTTTGGCAAGTATTGCAATGTGGTTTAAAAGAGCAGTGAACCTATGAATGGATGTGCATTGTTTACTAATAATTTTTTTTTTCCCCCTTCACAGTGAAGCAAATCAAAATCCATTTGCGCTCGATCAAGGACCACTTCAACAAGGACATGAGAGAGGAGCTTCAGGTTCGAAGTGGTTCTGCTGCAAGGTTCAAAAAATATAAATACCACTGGGACCTTGCCTTTCTGAGGCTTGCACTTGCTCAATGAACGTAAGTATAGAATTTTTTTTTTCTTTTGACTAATGTTTAATTTTTTCCCCTACACAGAACCTGGAGCATCACAACACAAACTTTATTTTTTTCACTAACGTTTTTCTCTTTTTTCACAGAACCTGGTGCAGCACCACACAACCCGGAGCCTCCTCGGTTGAAGCAGCCTCTCATCTACCAGCCACTGAACAGATGCAGTCCCAGTCATCCACCAGCGATGAAGCAACCTTGCAGACTTCACAGGCTCGAGAAGAGGCAGCTGGTCCATCAGGTTTTCCCCTCTCCCAGCTCTCTGCTTTTGCTGGGTCTTCTCATCAGCGGCAGAAGGTCTGGGAGAGGTCAGACATGCCTGAGTTTCTTCAGTTAAGCTCGGTCTTCCAGGATGGGGTTAGGTTGATTGCTGACAGAATGAAGAGTGGGTTCTAGGAAGTCAACAATCACCTAGACCGCCTGGAAGCAGACCTTAATAGACCGGCACAACATTTTTTTTCTGCAATTGAGCGGAGATTGTCGGAAAACCTGACCGTCATGCAGGCCTGCCAGGTTGCTCACAGCCACGCATTACAGCAGCAGCAGACCCAGCAGCAGTCACAATCCTACACTCAACAGGCCGGAGGATACTACCAGCAGCAAATGTACTATCCAGCACCAAACTATCCACCACCACCACCGCCTCAAGTTCACCGAGCGACCACGCTGCCAAGTCCTTCAAACCTGCAGACAGCACCATCCACCATGCTTGATAGTCCACCACCCCTGCCCACTACAGCAACCCTACCCAGTCCAGCACCCCTGCCCACTACAGCACCCTTGCCAAGTCCAGCACCCCTGCCCACTACAGCACCCCTAATGTGGCCCAGTCCAGCACCATGCCCTAGTACTGCTACAGAGCCCAGCACTCCCACTCGGCCAAGAAAATAAAAGTAAAAAAAAAACAAAACTTGGCCTCAGGACCAAAACCAGGAGCCAAAAAATTCTTCCCACCTTGAGCCCACCTCCTCCACCATCACCTACCAATTTGTCACTACCTTCCCTTGAGACTCTGTCTGTTCCTTCCGATTCCCATGATTCCACTTTGTCATCTATACACAATGTCTCCACTGCCATCCCTGATCCAATCCTTCAATTGGTTGCCCCTTCCCCTGTAGACCCTTCCCCTGTAACCTCATCCTCATCAACTGTCACCCAATCCTCACAGCTCCACACCCCCAAGGTCCTACCCATTACACCCTCATATAAACCCGAAGAAAAAATAAAATCACCCCAACCTTAACCCTTTTATTTCTGTTAAAAATGTAAATAAAAGTTGCTGTATTTTGTTACCACTATACCTTGTTTTTTTCTTTATCTTTCTGCATTGCCGCCGACACAAACACACTTGTTTTTTTAACTAAAATACAACACAAACACAATTTTTTTGGGAGGGAAGGTAGTTTATATTTAAATCTGGAAACATTAGGGTTAAATTATTACACATACATGTTAACAACACAGGTACATTTAAACATAAAAGGTATGTAATATTTGAATTTACAGGTACATAACAGGTACATTAAACTTAGCTGCTTAAATCATTTCGTCTTGCCAGGCCACACGTCCATTATCTGAAACAAAGTAAGCGGCAAACTTATTCTTCATCTGGACAACTTCAACAGTGGTTCTCAGAGGGTGAAATTGGTAGTCATGCAATGTAACAGGTTCCTCAGGTTGTAAGCTTGGTCACTCTTTTACCATGATGTAGTTGTGCAGAAGAACACATGCTTTCACAACCTCATCAATAGTGTCAATTTTTAGGTTAATGGATGTGCACAAAATGAACCATTTCGATACCAGCAATAGAAATGCACACTCCACGGTTCTTCATGCCCTTGTCAGTCTGTAGTTGAAATTTTTTTTGGTGTGATTTAAGTTTCTACTAGAGTATGGTTTAATGAGGTTGGCACACATTTGGAAGGCCTCATCACCAACAACAACAAAAGGCATTGGTGGTCCATCAGTGTTGGGCAGAGGTCGCTGTGGCAGAAAATTAAAATCATTCCCATACAGAAGTTGGCCGATGTCTGAGTTTTGAACGTCTGCGTGTCATTGCTTCGTCCAAAAGAGCCAATGTCCAGGGCAACGAATTTATAATTGGCATCCACTATAGCCATTAGAACTATGGAAAAATATTTTTTTTAATTGAAGTACTCTGTTCCACTTCCAGCTGGTTTTATAATCCTAATGTGTTTGCCATCCACAACCCCCACACAAATAGGAAAATTGCAAATTTCCTGTAATTTGGAAGCATTTTCAATCCAGTGTTCACTTGTGGGTTGGGGGAGGAATTCTTGCCACAGAAAGCCAATTAAAGCACAACAAGTGTCTACAATAATCCCAGAAAGGGTGGATACCCCAAACTGGAATTGGAAATGTAACGAGGGCAATGTCTCTCCAGTAGCCAGGAATCTGCAGAAAAGAAAATGAAAAACAAAAATCAGTACACTGCTTAGGGTTAAGGAAAGGGATAGGGTTAGGGATAGGGATATGGTAGGGTTAGGGTTCAACACTACGTACCTCAGGGTGACCAAGAGACATTCCTCAGCAGGAATTGCTCACCAGAGCTGTGTGTCCTGCCTGGCAATGGATCCTTGGACATGTAGCAGCAACTCATGGAAGCTCTGTTGCGACATCCTCGTGTAGTCAAAAAACTTCTCTGGGTTTTGCTGCAGTTCGGTGTACAAGGAGTGGTAGGCTCCACAGCTCTCTCGGAGTTCAAGGATGGGATGTTGCCAACAGCGAAGGTGACATCTTCTCAGTCTTTCTCTTCTTCTGTGTTCTTGACAAGCAAAGGCAGGAGCCAACTTCAATTGTAAATCCAGATCTTCTAGGAAGCTATCCAGGTCAAGATCCATCTTGCAGCTAAATACAGCAGCCAAAGACGAGGATTTCCTCAGTGCAGTGTGTGTATATATATAGAAATCTCATGAGACACACCTACTGCGTGTCTGATGTCAGGGAAAAGCTACGGGAAAAAATTGGAAATTTCTAACACATGTGTTTTTTAATGTCATGCGTAAGATGATGCGGATAAAAAACGTTGCATAAACATGCGTTTTTGCATACGATTGGGGATGCGGATGATACAGTGCAGACTCTTGGGTACAGATTTTTTTTCAAAAATCGTTACCAAAAATTTGTCAAACCCTACACAGTCAATGTATGCTTGTAATTTGCTGATGTTACATTCTTTTATAACTAATTAGCTGTTTTTTTTATTATTACATTAATAGCACACAGCAAAAAACTTTGTCTATATTAATTTTTACATTGGAAGCAGAAATGATCCACTTGTGTTCCAGTTCTGTCAGCAATGCCGAGAACTAATCAGTAACAGATTACTTGCTGTGTGTCTCTAATACTGTGTGTAAAGTTCACTAACCAAGAAAATTAGGTTTTCTCTGCTCCTCCAATCCATCACAACCTATCCAATCCATCATGCGCTCATTGTTCGTTTTGTCTGCCAGATGGCTGGTACTAGCCAAAGAAAAGGAATTTTTAAGAATCATTGGGAAGTTTTAAATAAAAAAATCTTTTCTTGAAAATTCTTCTATGCAGAAATGTGAATATATACAGGAATCCTTGACTACAGAAAGCATATAACAATACCATATTGTAGAACAGAAATAGCTGTTTCCGACCATTTCTAATCTACCTGATAAGGTGCAAGGTGCAAAATCATTAAGGCTTTAATATACCTTGACAAATGTTCATGAGGCTCAACACCTTTTATGCAAGGATATGACAGTGTTTATCATCTTAAAATGTCTTCTGTCACTGTTCATTGATCACATGTAATGGATAAATTGAGTACCAACAGTTTTCCAATTATTATTGCATATAGGAAGGTAACTGGCACCTTGACTTCCATATTTACTGTCTTATGAGGTACTGATTCTTCTTGTAGAAGGCAGGCTTACAGACCAGGCAGTGCTCCATAGGACAGTATATGCAAAACAGCAGTCAGCCAAAAGAAGATCGCTGGCTTTCTTGTGCTACTTATTGGAGAGTCAAGGTCTGATCTCTAAAAAGCATGGGCACATGACTTAATATATGTAGCAAAACCAGAGCATACTTCAAAACAAAAAGACTCTGGTACGGCTAAGTATTCTAAGTCACGTCAGAATGTCTAGCGTAGGACATTGACTGTAAGTACACAGATCACCAGTTCCAAAGTAGGCAGTTTTTATAAATATTTTTTTTTGCTGATTTCTTTTTTTATTTTTTTAAAATCCATCATAAGTTTTCATAAATGTGGGCTGTTTTTTTGTTTAGTGTTAGCTATCATGGTCTTTCATAAGAAAGCATTGCTCACAGGATCCTCTTGGGCGTGTTTATAGGCTGCTTTATACATACACTGTGAGACACACCCTCTTGCTAAATATCATAAAAATTTGTAGCTAACAGAAAAGCTCATATCTCTTGAACCATATGGCAGATTTAAAAAAACAAAACAAAAAAACAAACAAACAGAATACTCAGCAGATGGAATAAAAAATTAAAAACTGACCACTTTTCACCTGGTTACAGGTCACTTGTAAGGTGTTGCTGCATCCTAATCATTGCACTAGTGAGTCAGTGATCTTTCTGTAGAGAGCTGACATGGCAAACTCTTGACAAGGCAAACACAGAGTTATTTGGTCACAGCACAAGAAGATTGGTGAAAACCAAACAGCATTTCACCAGATGGAATTTAGCTATGAAATGTAAAGCATGATGATAAAAAAGTTATGGTGTCTGAAGAGCTCGCATGTATAAAACCTGCCATGATTTTTTTTTTCATTATTAAAGGGAACTGGAGGATAATGAGAGACCATCTGTCATAAGATTTGAGCTCAGTCAACAGCTGACCTTGTATCATGTCCCAAAACTCACCAGTAAATCCAAGTCAAAGCTCCAATCCAAATCCCACAGAAAAGGCTTTAGGAGGATTTAAAGTGACTGTGAATGTAAGAAAACTCTCAAACGTTTCTCTATGGAATAGTGGCAAAAAATGGAATATTCAAAGCAGCGCAACACAGCATACACGCTCCGCATGGAGGCCCACTCATAGGTGGCGAAGTGGTATTGTTCTGCAATGCGACTCATTAGTGCGTGCTGCAGCTGAAACTCCACTATTGCCTGCTGCTGCTCGTACAGTCTCTCGAGCATATGCAAGGTGGAGTTCAACCCTGTTGGTACATCACATATCAGCCAGCAGGAGAGATGGCAGAGTTGACTCTGAAGCGCAGACAGGCGAGCAGCAGTAGGGTGAGACTAGTTTCACACTAGCGTTCTAGGGCGCAGCGCAGGGCGGCCGCTTAGCTCCGCCCCCGGCCGCGCCCCCGGCGGTCAGCTCCTCCTAGGATCGCATGACGCTGAATAAGATCAGCGTACCGTATATTTAGCATTGGGTATGCTGGTCAAGCTCTGGTATGATCTTGCTGGCACTGCGCCCAGTGCACAAAAACGCGCTGTGGTGCATTTTTGTGCACTGGGCACAGTGCCAGCAAAATCATACCAGCGCACGCTCAGCGTACCCAACGCTAAATATACGGTACGCTGATCGCATGCAGCGTCATGCACACTTGATTTGGTCCGCAACATGTTTGTGCAGGGCAGGGATGGTCTGCCTGGTAGTCGCGGCTGGTAACAACATACTACGGGACAGTCACTGACATTTTAAAAAAATTGGATGACTCCACCAGCCAGAATGGCAGCATTTCAAAGGCCAGTAAGTTTGAAATGCTGTAATTCATGACCATGGCTCATGGGTGGCTAGGTTGGTATTTCCTCTTTCTCTTGAGGATTTGGGGGATGGAAAGCTGAACACTTCCATGGGACAATGTGGAGATGCTCGGTGACACTGTGGTGATGCTGTAAACATCCACTAAATGTAGTGTGGCAGGTGACCCTGTTGATCATGAGCAGGAGGAAGAGGCTGAGAACATACAGTGGGTATGGAAAGTATTCAGATCCCTTCAAATTTTTCACTCTTTGTTTCATTGCAGTCATTTGGTAAATTCAAAAAAGTTCATTTTTTTTCTCAATAATGTACACTATGCACCCCATCTTGACTGAAAAAAACAGAAATCTAGAAATTTTTGCAAATTTATGAAAAAAGAAAAACTGAAATTTCACATAGTCATAAGTATTCAGACCCTTTGCTCAGACACTCATATTTAAGTCACATGCTGTCCATTTTCTTGTGATCTTCCTTGAGATGTTTCTACTCCTTCATTGGAGTCCAGCTGTGTTTAAGTAAACTGATAGGATTTGATTTGTAAAGGCACACATCTGTCTGTATAAGACCTCACAGCTCACAGTGCATGTTAGACCACATGAGAATCATGAGGTCAAAGGAACTAGCCAAGGAGCTCAGAGACAGAATTGTGGCAAGGCACAGATCTGGCCAAGGTTACAAAAGAATTTCTGCTTTACTCAAGGTTCCAAAGACTACAGTGGCCTCCATTATCCTTAAATGGAAGAGGTTTGGGACTGCCAGAAGTCTTTATAGACCTGGTTGTCCAGCCAAGCTGAGCAATCGTGGGAGAAGAGCCTTGGAGAGAGAGGTAAAGAAGAACCCCACGATCGCTATGGCTGAGCTCCACAGATGCAGTAGGGAAATGGGAGAAAGTTTCACAAAGTCAACTATCACTGCAGCCCTCCACCAGTCGGGCCTTTATGGCAGAGTGGCCCGATGGAAGCGTCTCCTCAGTGCAAGACATATGAAAGCCCGCATAGAGTTTGCTAAAAAACACATGAAGGACTCCCAGACTATGAGAAATAAGATTCTCTGGTTTGATGAGACGAAGACAGAACTTTTTGGTGATAATTCTAAGAGGAATGTGTGGAGAAAACCAGGCACTTCTCATCACCTGACCAATACAATCCCAATAGTGAAATATGGTGGTGGCAGCATCATGCTATAGGGCGTGTATTTCAGCTGCAGGGACAGGACAACTGGTTGCAATTGAAGGAAACATGAATGCTGCCAAGTACAAAGACATCCTGGATGAAAACCTCTTCCAGGGTCCTCTGGACCTCAGACTTGGCGGTAGGATCACCTTCCAACAAGACAATGACCCTAAGCACACAGCTAAAATAACAAAGGAGTGGCTTCAGAACAACTCTGTGCCCATTTTTGACTGGCCCAGCCAGAGCCCTGACCTAAACCGAATTGAACATCTCTGGAGAGAAGTGAATATGGCTGTCCACCAATGTTCACCATCCAATCTTACAGAACTGGAGAGGATCTGCAAGGAAAAATGGCAGAGGATCCCAAAACCCAGGTGTGAAAAACTTGTTGCATCATTCTCAAGAAGACTCATGGCTGTACTATCTCAAAAGGTGCTTCTACTCAATACTGAGCAAAGGGTCTGAATACTTATGACCATGTGATATTTCAGTTTTACTTTTTTAATAAATTTTCAAAATTGTCTACATTTCTGTTTTTTTTTCAGTCAAGATGAGGTGCAGAGTGTACATTAATGAGAAAAAATGAACTTTTTTTAATTTACCAAATGGCTGCAATGAAACAGAGTGAAAAATGTAAAGGGGTCTGAATACTTTCCGCATCCACAGTAGTTACTACCATAATTGTATAGTTACTCACAACTCAATGCAAAATTACTTTACTCTATTGCAACAGCCCTGACACAATCTAAATATTTTTCTATGGGAAAAAAAGTCACCTGCAACATTTAGAGTACGTGCAAGTCATAAAACATATGAGATGTATAATAAAAGAACAATAATGAGGTATCAATCTATAAAAGATTACAATAGAGACAGAACTATTGGTATTTCGAAAAAAAACCCTGGCTTGTTCATCTTTCCTTTGGCAAAGATCCACAGAAAAATGAGAGAGGGGATAAGAGGGATGGATTAAGAGAAAATAGGAAATATGAAGCAAAAAATACAGCCATGAATGAAAAATACTTAACTAGATTTTTGATTGAAAGCTAAGGCTAAGCCTGGAGCCAAACACACATGTGCTGGAGTCATAGAGGAGACAGATGTGGTGTCACTGCCATTTACTGTCAACATCTTCATGCTTAGGATATAATTCAGCTTCTAAGTAAAGGCCCCTCTTGGCAAAGTAACTACATCTTTCCAGTGATAATCGATAGGCAAGCAATAAGAAAGTGTCTAACAAGATCTTTCTTAGCCCGGGGAACTGGACAGAGAATAAGAAAGAATGGAAATAGGAAGAAATTTGGTAACATGTCTTTCAAATTAAAAAGAGAAAACACCTGGTTTCAAAAGGTTCAGATACATAAAATTCACACTAAATGGGCTTTGAGCCCCCTGTTATCTCCAATATAGTGTGGCGCCCCCAGAGGCATGGTCGCCACAGTGGCATTGCCTTCCTCCAGGGAGGGTGATGTCAGGCTTGGAAGCAATGAAAGGTCTCTCTAGCAGTTAACCATAACATGCAACACAGTTCCCACTCCAGGCCAGCAGAGGGAGCTCTGAACCAGAATTGGGGGAGGAGTGCTCTCTGAGGGCCAGGAAGGGAAATGAGGAGTTAGTGTGAGGAGGCCGAAGTGTGTAGACGTGTGGAGAGAACCTGGAGGTTGAGCTGAGGATAGAGAGCTCCCTCCCAGTGATAGCGCATGATCTGGAACCTGGTCTCCACGGTTGTAAGGATACTGAAGGTCCTGCAACAGAAACCAGAGGAGTAGGAAGCTGTAAATGCTCTATTCCCACCTAAGACTCGGAGGCACAACAGCGACGGGTGAGCCAAGAGAGATAGAGGGCTACAGCTGTCTACCATATGAGGTAGTTCTAAGAGAAGATAAGAAGGAGGAACTTCAGTGTTGCACAGTACTGCATGTACCTCAACTAAGCACTAGGAAGGAGACTACACAACCTATCTGCATAGAGAGATTCCGGAGTTGCTTCCAGGCTAGCCTGCTCCTGTGCCATCTGTATTCGGGACCCTGGACTGCATTTGCAAAGTAAAGGTAAAGAAACTGCACCCTGTTGTGTCCTTGCCTTCTTCCTACAAACTCTCCGGTACTGCTACATCCTTGTGCCATACACTGCACCCTCGTCCCCAACACCTATCTACACTGCCCTGGGACCAACAGCCCTGCCTGTGGAGGGCTATAACATCACTGCTGCAACCCACCATCTGTCCCAGAGGATCTGTCTGCAGTGTCGGCTTAACATCTTCATTGCTGAACACCACAGGTGGCGTCACAAATCATTCATAAACTTTATTCAACCACTCAACCCCTTTACATGGGCACCCAGGGCCACGGACCGGGTCACCGCCGCTGTGACATTCCCCTCTGGAGGACCGGTCCGGTACAGAGTACCCCACAGCCCTGGGAGGGCGACCCAATAGCATAGAAGAAGGGTAGATAACATGTAAAAGTACCACATGGACAGTAATGTGTAATTTTTCTTGTGAATGTATACAGAGATCTAGGATGTATATGATAAACAATAAATCTTCTGACAGTAATCCTGGTCGACAAGCCTGCATATGCACACTTCAAATCTAAATGAAATTTGTCACCTCTGGTTTTTAGAGCAATATGATGTAGACCTAATCCTAGAGCAGTATGATGTAGAGTCAGAGACCCTGATTCCAACGATGTGTCACTTACTGGTCCTGTTGTTGTAGTTTCAATATAATCTATCACAGCTCTGTTGTTGGAATACCAAGGGCCATGGGCTCCTTCCCTGTCCCTAACGCTAGGGGTACACTAGCTATCCCTGCTCCTTGGATTACTTCGGATGGTGATGATGCCAAGGCCACATACCTTGCTGTGCTCCTGAATCAGCACTATGGGCCCCGTCACACATAGCGATCTCGTCAGCGAGATCGCTGATTTCGTGACGCCACAGCGATCTCGCCAGCGAGATCGCTGTGTGTGTGACATGGATTAGCGACTGGCCCCCCTGCCGGGTATCGCTGATCGTGATTCATTGTCCTAAGCCGGTTTTTGGTCGTTTTTCGCTGGATGCTGGTTTCCAATGTAAACAGCGGGTATCTAAGAGCCGCGTGGCTCTTGGATACCCGCTGTTTACATTGGAAACCAGCTTGCTCGCTGGTCATGATCACTGGAGGGGCTGTCTATGTGACAACTCACCAGCGATCAGCCTAACGATGTCCCAGTAATCCCATTCATGTCGGATCATTGGTGGGATCGCTGGGACATCGTTATGTGTAACGGGGCCTTATGTCTGTCCCCCTCCCCCACCCAGGGAAGTGGGGAGTAATAATGTATGTGCAGTATATACACAAAACAGACGATCAAGGCAGGACATACAGGGATAAATGAAAATACCAAGCATACAACTAGGTACTCACAGAGAGCAGAGAGGAACACCGGGGAGATAAGAGAGGTAAAGAAAATAGGATGATGAAGCGCATACAGGAGAAACACCAAGCAAAAATCACAGATCAACACTCCAAACCCCTCTATCAACAAATGACACTGCCACTCCATGCCAGGCAGTGCAAGACTAACACTGGCAATCCAGATCGCCAGTGGCCAGTATATATAGGGAAGGGGAGTGGCCAATACTGAACAGCTGAGATCATCCAAGCTGAACTGATTAACCCCTGCACTGCTAACAGAAACCTTCACTCCTTAATAAGAAGGGGATGTGCTTCTAATCAGTGCAGGAGTAAATAAAATCAGATGCTACAATCTTCTAGCCCCTCTCTGTTGTGGTAAACCCGTAAAATAATCATTGTTTTATCAGCAGGATATTATCACTGGAGGCCCAGTAAAACTGCTGCCATATAGTCCTACTGCTCTGTATAACCCTGCCCCAGCAAATGATTGGCAGCTTTCATAGAATCATAGCATGATAGAACTGGAAGTGACCTCCAGGGTCCTTGCTTCCAACCCCCTGTGTGAGAAGGTGGACAGGAGCCTTGCCCCCCTCAATAAGATGTTGATGGAAATTACCCACAGTTTATGTTGTGTGATTACATTGTTTGCATATGTTATATAAAGACTGTATTTTATCCTCATAACTGGTTTGTGTGTCAGGTTCCTGGAGGGTTAACCTCAAGGCCATCCCCAGAAAGAGGGGGTGGGCAGCACTACAGAGTCAACCAGTGGGAAGGTTATAAGGATATAGGAAGTAGTTAGTCAGTGTTGAAGTAGCACTGTGTTGAGTAGGTTGTGTGCTGGAGAGTAGGTGACAGAACAAGAACAGGTTAATTGGTGGTAGAACTACAAGGCTCAACATGGAAAGAAGCTAGTTACAGAGACAACAAGACATCACAGGCAAGTGTGAACTCCTTTAGCAAGGAGAGAAAAGCTTAGACGTCCCGGAACAGTATAGTCCAGCAGAAGAGTAAAGCGCTGTGTAATTAATGGCGCTATATATATGAGTAAAATAAATAAATAAATACAGTAAGAGGGGACCTTAGGAAAAGGTAGTGCCTTGCTGTAGTAGAAACAAGGAGCTTAGTCTCAACAAGCAGTCTCTTGGACTATCTTAGCTAAAATCTCCATGTATCAGGATCATACTATTACACACGGACCCGATTGACCCTACCCCTAAGTAAACGCAGGCAAATAAAAAATCTACCCATGCCCCCTGTGATACCTGTTGCCGGGAACAAAGTATAGATTATAACTCTGAGAATGAAGCCGGTGTATTGTGTGGAAGATTGAGGAAGAGTATGTACAACCTGTAATAGAGAAGAAAAAATGGGTCTTACCAGCTCACTTGAAAACAGCCTGTGGTGTGTGGGAGCAAGGAATCACGTCGTCCAGCGTGTAGTTACTCCAGAAAAAAGAAAAAAATTCAGCTTTTTTGATAAAGAACACGGTGTGGGTGTTCGAAACTCGTAATAGAGACAATCATGTGAACTCTGTCTTACTGTCTTACTTTTCACTCAATAAATGGATCTTATAGTAGCTGGAATTTTTTTCTTTTTTCTGGAACAACCTGTAATACTCTGTTCACCAGTTAGGCCAATATAAAATGGACATTGTTTTTAAGGACTGGTCTGGCTTATTTAATGAAACAATTAACGGTTAATGGGATCGGGACTACATTAAGTGCAACGGAACCGATGATGGGAGCAGCAGATCCAGGTATAATGTCGCACAACACAACGTGAAAATGGTGGACCACTCACATGACTGCCGCCGGAGACAGCTTGCATCTGCTCAATGCAGTATTCGCTTAGGCCTCTTTCACACATCAGTTTTTTGCCTTCAGGCGCGATCCGGCTTTTTTTGGAAAAAACGGATCCGGCAAAATGCAATGCCGGATCCGGTTTTTCCCCATTGACTTGCATTAGCGCCGGATCGTGCCGGATGGCATTGCGTTTCATCCGTTTTTTGCCGGATCCGGCAACTTGTCTCATTCCGGCGTCTTGAAAAAACATCTACTGTAACGTTTTTTGTCTCCGGCGAAAAAGCCGGAAGCGCCGGATCCGGCGCTTCCAGCTTTTTGCTACAATGAAAGTCTATGGGCGCCGGAATGCGCCGGATCCAGAAAAAGACGGATCCAGCAACCGGATCCGGTTTTTTTAAGTCTGTGCATGCTCAGATCCAATTGGCCAGCCTCCAGGAACAGAGACGGATCCAGCAAAAAAACGGATCCGTTTCTACAGTTCTCCAAAATTTAGCCTTCTTTTTGCAAGCTAAACATTCCCAGATTTTTTAACCATTCATGTGACATAGTTTGCAGTCCGCTTGAACTTGCTTCAGTATTTTGATGTCTTTTTTAAAATCTGGTGCCCAGAACAGTAGATTTAGCTTAGGTCAGACTAAGGAGGAGTAGAGGGGGATAATTACTTCACGTGATCTAGACTCTGTGCTTCTCTTAATACATCCTAGAACTGTGTTTGCCTTTTGTGCTACTGCATCACACTGTTGACTCATGTGCAGTATGTGATCTTTTAGAATACCCAAGTCTTTTCACATGTGCTGTTGCTTAGTTCTATTCCTTCCTTTCTGAAGATGTAATTTTTGCTTTTCTTGCCCAGATGTACAATTTTGCATTTCTACATTAAATGCCATTCTATTAGACACTGGCACTGCCCATTGTTCAAGCTTATCTAGATCCTTCTGAATCCTTTTTCTGTCTTATCTAATGTTAGCTATCCCTTCTAGATTTGCATGGTCTGCAAATTTTATTAGTTTACCTTCAGTTCCCTTATCTAAATTATTTATAAAAATGAAAAATGTTGAGCAACATTGGGGCCAGGACAAAGCCTTTGTGTACGAACACTGAGCCAGTTATGAATCCACCTAACTGTAGCCTTGTCAATACTGAAATCTAAGGACCTTTTCTTTTCTTCAAAGAAACAAATTTAATATTAATCGCTAATTTTTAATACTGTGGACAGAAGGAAGGTTTGGTGAGATGAGTGAAGGCAAGAAAAGTGAGGGATCCATAAAAGAGAAGTGAGGGAGAAGAGGGAAGAAAAGTGCATAATTGATACCTATTGCATAGTTTTTGGCAAAGAGAAAAAGATCTCAGATGCAAATTGCTGATGTGGAAGCATGGTAACATTTCTGTTAAGGGGGTTTTACACTAAGCGATATCGCTAGCAATATCGCTAAAACGTCACTGATTTTGTGACGTTATAATAATAATAATAATAATAATCTTTATTTATATAGCGCCAACATATTCCGCAGCGCTTTACAGTTGAACAGTTTCAAACACAACAGTCATAAGTAACAACGTTAACAATACAATAATTAAAGCGAAATAAGATGACCCTGCTCGTGGAGCTTACAATCTACAATGAGGTGGGGGGGATACAAAGCACAGGTTTGTATTTACAATGATGTATTTACAATGACGGTCCAGCCATCTTCAGGGGGTGGGGGTTAGATGGAGATAGTGAATGGGCTACACACACACAAACATGACTTTGATTACTGAATGTGATAGGCCGCTCTGAACAAATGTGTTTTGAGCGAGCGCCTAAAACTATGCAAATTGTGGATGGTCCTAATATTTTGGGGTAGAGCATTCCAGAGGATTGGCGCAGCACGGGAGAAGTCTTGGAGTCGGGAGTGGGAGGTACGGATTAGGGCAGAGGTTAGTCGAAAGTCATTTGCAGAGCGCAGCGGTCGGTTAGGCCGATAGACAGAAATGAGGGAGGAGATGTAAGGGGGTGCCGCACTGTGGAGAGCTTTGTGGGTGAGAACAAGTACTTTGAATTGTACCCTGTAATGAATTGGCAGCCAGTGTAACGACTGGCGAAGAGCGGACGCGTCTGAGAAACGATTAGCCAGATGGACAACCCTGGCTGCTGCATTAAGGATAGACTGGAGAGGGGAGAGTCGAGTGAGAGGGAGGCCAATTAATAGAGCATTACAGTAGTCTAGGCGGGAGTGGATCAGGGCGACAGTGAGAGTTTTTGTTGTTTCCATGGTGAGAAAAGGGCGGATTCTAGAGATGTTCTTTAGGTGTAAGCGGCATGAGCGGGCAAGAGATTGTATATGGGAGGTGAAGGAGAGATCGGAGTCGAACATAACACCCAGACAGCGCACCTGCTGTCGGGGTGTTATTATGGTGCCACCCACAGAGAGGGAAATGTCAGATTTAGGGAGGTTAGTAGATGGTGGGAGCAGAAGAAGTTCAGTTTTGGAGAGGTTGAGTTTCAGATAGAGAGCAGACATGATGTTGGAGACTGCAGACAGACAGTCAGTGGCGTTCTGTAGTACAGCGGAGGTAAGGTCAGGGGATGATGTGTACAGTTGTGTGTCATCAGCATAAAGATGGTACTGAAAGCCAAATCTGCTGATGGTCTGTCCAATTGGGGCTGTATAGAGAGAGAAGAGAAGGGGGCCAAGGACTGAGCCCTGAGGTACCCCAACAGTGAGAGGAAGAGGAGATGAAGTGGAGCCAGAAAACAGAACACTGAAGGAGCGGTCGGAAAGATAGGAGGAGAACCAGGAAAGAGCAGTGTCCTTAATGCCTAGTGACTGGAGCCTAGAGAGTAGGAGAGGATGGTCAACAGTGTCGAAAGCTGCAGAAAGGTCGAGAAGAATGAGCAGAGAATGGTCACCATTACGTTTTGCTGTCAGAAGGTCATTGGTCACTTTGATGAGTGCAGTTTCTGTCGAATGTAGGGGGCGGAAACCGGACTGTGAAGGGTCTAGGAGGGAGTGAGTGGAGAGGTAACGGGTAAGGCGTGAGTATATCAGGCGCTCCAAGAGTTTAGAGATGAAGGGGAGATTGGAGACTGGTCTGTAGTTGTTTGTGCAGGATGGGTCAAGGGTGGGTTTCTTTAGTAATGGAGTAATGATAGAGTGTTTGAAGGAGGAGGGGAAAATGCCAGAGGAGAGGGAGAGATTAAAGATTGTAGTTAGGTGAGTTGTGACGACTGGGGAGAGAGACTGGAGGAGATGTGAGGGAATGGGGTCGGTTGTGCATGTAGTTGGACGAGAAGAGGAGAGGAGCCTGGAGACTTCTTCTTCTGTGATGGGAGCAAATGTGGAGAGTGAGCCAGGGGAAATGCAGGGAGGGATGGGAGTCACTGAACTTGGTGATTGGGAGCGGATTTCCTGACGGATATTGTCTATTTTCTCTATAAAGTGGGAGGCCAGGTCATCAGCGCAAATGTCTGTGATAGGGGCTTGTGCTTTTGGCCTGAGGAGGGAGTGAAAGGTGTCAAAAAGTTTCTTGGGGTTGTTGGATAGTGAGGAGATCAGGGTGGTGAAGTAGGTCTGTTTGGCGAGGTGAAGGGCAGAGTTATATGTCCTTAACATAAATTTGAAGTGTATGAAGTCTTCTGGTGTGCGTGTTTTCCTCCATAAGCGTTCAGCACACCTAGAGCATCGCTGGAGAAATCGGGTTTGCGATGTGAGCCAGGGCTGTTTCACTCTGTGTTTGGAGGTTCTGAGGGTGAGGGGAGCTACTTGGTCAAGGGTGCTTCTAAGAGTATCATTGAAGTGATGTACAGCCAGATCAGGACAGGACAAAGAAGAGATTGGGGACAATGATGAGTGTAGGGAGTCTGAAAGTGTATGAGGGTTAATGGCTTGTAGATTTCTGACTGAATGGTAGGTAGGAGGGTGCTGGGGTGAGCGAGGATTTGTGAGTGTAAAGGAGAGAATGTTGTGGTCAGAGAGGGGATAGCGATATTGAGAGTTATAGCGATATTGCTAGCGATATCGCTATGTGTGATACTTACCAGCGACCGGCTCCCCCGCTGTCCATCGCTGATCGCGCGAGAATGTCCGGCTCCATTTCTCGTCGGGCGCTTCCTGCTGAGACTTCCTGCTGTGACGACGAGCGACGCTGGACGCGGGCGGGAGGACGCAGGATCGCTGTGTGAATGGTAAGTATCATGCGCTGCGTCGCTGCTGCATCGCTGTGAGATCTTTCTGTATGAAAGCTCACTAGCGATCATTTAGCGATGCACCAGCGATCCTGACCGGGTCGGATCGCTGGTTGGATCGCTGGTGCATCGCTAAATGTAAAAGGGCCTTTAAGGTATGCTGTATGACAAATTAACATAGTAACATAGTAACATAGTTATTAAGGTTGAAGGGAGACTTTAAGTCCATCTAGTTCAACCCATATCCTATCCTAACTTGCCCTAACATGTTGATCCAGAGGAAGGCAAAAAAAACCCCATGTGGCAACAGTAAGCTTCACATTGGGGAAAAAATTCCTTCCCGACTCCACATACGGCAATCAGACTAGCTCCCTGGATCAACGCAATATTAAGGAGACTAGTGTATATACCCTGTAATATTATACTTTTCAAGAAAGGCATCCAGTCCCTTCTTAAATTTTAGTAGTGAATCACTCATTACAACATCATATGGCAGAGAGTTCCATAGTCTCACTGCTCTTACAGTAAAGAATCCGCATCTGTGAGTATGCTTAAACCTTCTTTCCTCCAGACGTAGAGGATGCCCCCTTGTCCCCGTCACAGGTCTAAGAGTAAAAAGATCATTAGAAAGGTCTTTGTATTGTCCCCACATATATTTATACATTGTAATAAGATCACCCCTAAGCCTTCGATTCTCCAAACTAAATAACCCCAAGTGTAATAACCTGTCTTGGTATTGCAGACCCCCTAGTTCCCTAATAACCTTGGTCGCTCTTCTCTGCACCCGCTCCAGTTCAGCTATGTCTTTCTTATACACCGGAGACCAGAACTGTACACAGTATTCTAAGTGTGGTCGCACTAGTGACTTATATAGAGGTAAAATTATGTTCTCCTCATGAGCATCTATGCCTCTTTTAATGCATCCCATTATTTTATTTGCCTTTGCAGCAGCTGCTTGACTCTGGCCACTAAATGTGAGTTTGTCATCCACCCATACACCCAGGTCTTTTTCAGTGACTGTTTTGCCCAGTGTTTTACAATTAAGCACATAATTATACAACTTGTTCATTCTACCCAAGTGCATGACCTTACATTTTTCCCAATTAAAGCTCATTTGCCATTTATCAGCCCAAGCTTCTAGTTTACATAAATCCTCCTGTAATATAAAATTGTCCTCCTCTGTATTAATTACCCTGCAGAGTTTAGTGTCATCTGCAAATATTGAAATTCTACTCTCTATGCCCCCTACAAGGTCATTAATAAATATGTTAAAAAGAAGCGGGCCCAAAACTGACCCCTGTGGTACCCCACTGCTAACTGTGACCCAGTCCGAGTGTGCTCCATTAATAACCACCCTTTGTTTCCTATCCCTGAGCCAGCTCTTAACCCACCTACACATATTTTCCCCTATCCCCATTGTTCTCATTTTATGTATCAACCTTTTGTGTGGCACCGTATCAAAAGCTTTTGAAAAGTCCATGTACACCACGTCCACTGCATTCCCTTGGTCCAGTCCAGAACTTACCTCTTCATAAAAGCTTATCAGATTAGTCTGACAGGAACGGTCTCTTGTAAACCCATGTTGATATTGGGTCATAAGGTTATTCTTCTCCAGATACTCCAGTATAGTATCTCTTAGAAAACCCTCCAGGATTTTACCCACAGTTGAGGTTAAACTTACTGGCCTATAATTTCCAAGCTCAGTTTTTGTCCCCTTTTTGAATATTGGCACCACATTTGCTATACGCCAGTCCTGTGGTACAGACCCTGTTATTATGGAATCTTTAAAGATTAAAAATAGTGGTCTATCTATGACTGTGCTTAATTCCTGCAGTACTCGGGGGTGTATCCCATCCGGGCCCGGGGATTTGTCAATTTTAGTGATTTGTAGACGCCACCGTACTTCCTGCTGGGTTAAGCAGGTGACATTTAATGGAGAATTTTTATCCCTGATCATGTTATCCGTCATGGGATTTTCTTGTGTAAATACGGTTGAAAAAAAGTAATTTAGCATATTGGCTTTTTCCAAATTAAATTTACTTTGAAATGAAAACACAGTTGCAAGTAAGCAAACAAGGTATTTAATGTATACATTATTTAGTCCACCATCTAGCAACATGAAATAATTCTCTGTTTAGCTGGGGAGTTTAATAGCAAACACTATTCTTTGTAAGTTGTAAAGCAATAACTGAATTAGATTCATGCTGTCCACAATTCGTAGCAGCATCGCGCGGCTGACAGTGGGTGTACATTTCATTTACCAGCTAGCGTCTTCTCTCAGAACAAAAGGTTATACAGATCGCTCAGGAAATGAGACTCCAGGTGTGTCAGAAATACATCTATTATGGGAAAATGCGAAATTATCCATCCAGTAACAGCTTATTATTGGTTAAAGGACAATCTGATGCTGCAGGTGACTCTTATGCCATCACATTCTATAGCAAGCGATAATTATGTAGGCACGTGTGCCAACTGGAGGGTGGTCCCTTTTTCACAGCAAACAGACTGGAGCCAGAAACCGATGTACGTTCAACAGGTCCTCCCGACAACCACAGCAACACATCAGCAGCACGACAGCTTCTACGCACAGGTCCAGGTACCTTTCAACTTCTTCTGTGTCCTTTACAGTGACTCGCGGCTCTTTCACTGTGGCTGCCTTAGGCCCACCACCACAGCGCTTCACCTGTCCGAGTCCATCCGTCGGGTACGCCCGGCTTCCTCTGTCCTGTGGCTCTCCTGTCAGGGCCACCTCCCTGATTGTTTCTCCTTCCAGTCCCTCCTGGAGTTCTTACTCTCTGTCTCTTCCTCCTTCAGTCTCCTGCTCTGCTGAACTCCTCCTCCTCGACTGGCTTCCTTCTGGAACTCTCTCTGCCTACTTATTCCCCTCCCCGGGAATTCCCCTCTAGAGCTCCTGTAATGCTGCCCAACATGACAATGCGGTTTCCTAGCCTTAAGCTGCTCTTAAGCCCTTTCCTCACTGCTCTCTGCCTCCATCTTGTGGCCAAACTTTAGTACTGCACCGTCTCCTTCTCCTGCTGTTCTTGGTCCCCCCCTAGTGGTCAAAACCCAGCACTTTACCATCCTCCACTGTCTCTAGCTGTCTCCCCACATACATCTACACCAGTTCACGTCAAGTACTCTTACGGCACATTTTGTATTCACCTTCCTGCTGCAGACAGGTCCATAGGGCAGTCCACTTCCCTACCATTACATTGTTGCAGAATTACCACAGCCGTATGAAAAGTTGGTCCACACTTAAAAGTGATGAAACAGTCAACATGAGAATATTCCAAACTATAGGAGATATTGTGGCTAATGGACATAAATAACCAGTCTCAGGTAACTGAAATAATACTTCAGATTTGGCAATTTTTGGAAATGGATTAAAGATTTGGTAAGAAATTTTGGGGGCCAAAAGCCATGCTCATTTTTGAAAACTTGTACAAGGAAGGAAGATCCAGCTTCAAGCAAAAAATTTATGAAGTCTTTATTCAGTCACTTAAAATCATATACAGTGGGGAAAAAAGTATTAATCAGCAACCAATTGTGCAAATTCTCCCACTTAAAAAGATGAGAGAGGCCTGTAATTGACATCATAGGTAGACCACAGCTATGAGAGTCAAAATGAGAAAACAAATCCAGAAAATCACCTTGTCTGATTTGGTAAGATTTATTTTGCAAATTATGGTGGAAAATAAGTATTTGGTCATTAACAAAAGTTCATCTCAATATTTTGTTATAAATCCTTTGCTGGCAATGACAGAGGTCAAACGTTTTCTGTAAGTCTTCACAAGGTTGGCACGCACTGTTGGTGGTATGTTGGCTCATTCCTCCATGCAGATCTCCTCTAGAGCAGTGATGTTTTGGGCCTGTCGCTGGGCAACACAGACTTTCAAATCCCTCCAAAGGTTTTCTATGGGATTGAGATTTGGAGACTAGTTAGGCCACTCCAGGACCTTCATATGCTTCTTATGAAGCCACTCCTTTGTTGCCCTGGCAGTGTGCTTGGGATCTTTATCATGCTGAAAGACCCATCACGTTTCATCATCAATGCTCTTGCTGATGGAAGGAGGTTTGCACTCAAAATCTCATTATACATGGCCCCATTCATTCTTTCATGTACACGGATCAATCGTCCTGATCCCTTTGCAGAGAAACAGCCCCAAAGCATGATGTTGCCATCCCCATGCTTCACAGTAGGTATGGTGTTCTTTGGATACAACTCAGCATTCTGTCTCCTCCAAACAGGACGAGTTTTGTTTCTACCAAACAGTTCTACTTTGGTTTTATCAGACCATATGACATTCTCCCAACACTCTTCAGGATAATCCTAATGCTCTCTAGCAAACTTCAGACTGGCCCAGACGTGTACTGATTTAAGCAGGGGACACGTCTGGCACTGCAGGATTTGAGTCCCTGGTGGTGTAGTGTGTTACTGATGGTAGTCTTTGTGATGGTGGTCCCAGCTCTATGCAGGTCATTCACTAGGTCCCCCCATGTGGCTCTGGGATTTTTGCTCATTGTTCTTGTGATCATTTTGACCCTACGGGGTGAGATCTTGCGTGGAGCCCCAGATCGAGGGAGATTATCAGTGGTCTTGTATGTCTTCCATTTTCTTATTATTGATCCTACATTTGATTTCGTCACACCAAGCTGCTTGCCTATTGCAGATTCAGTCTTCCCAGCTGATGCAGGGCTGAAATTTTGTTTCTGGTGTCCTGGTCTTCACCACAGTGGAGTTTGGAGTGTGACTGTTTGAGGTTGTGGACAGGTGTCTTTCATGCTGATAGCAAGCTCAAACAGGTGCCATTACTACAGGTGATGAGTGGAGGACAGAGGAGCCTCTTAAAGAAGAAGTCTGTGAGAGCCAGAAATCTTGCATGTTTTTAGGTGACCAAATACTTATTTTCCTCCATAATTTGCAAAATAAATCTTGCCAAATCAGACACGGTGATTTTCTGGATTTCTTTTCTCATTTTGACTCTCATAGTTGTGTCTACCTATGATGTCAATTACAGGCCTCTCATCTTTTTGAGTGGCAGAACTTGAACAATTGGTGGCTGACTAGATACTTTTTTTCCCCACAGTATGTCGTTCTTGTGACACACCAGCGTAGGTGTAGTTGGATCTGGAAAGTGCAAGGAAATAAGATGAAGAAAACTGAATGCTTTTCAAACACTATACCTGTTCATTTTGATTTTTAAAGAATTGAATAAAGACTGCATATATTTTATACATGAAGTTGGACCGTCCTTCCTTATACAAGTTACCTTAACGTCTGGCAGAGAAGAGATTTTGTGCTTTGCTAATGGAAAACATTGGAAGTTTTCTTTAAGAGTGAGCTGATTTACCTTTTTTTTTTTGCATTTTTGAAAACCAAATCTCTTTTTACCAACAATTTTTTTGGGATCATCACATTTGAAATAAATCCTTACATTATATAAAAAAAATAAGGGTTATTCCATGCACCAAGTCACTTTTTTTTCTGGCAACACTATGAAAATTCTGAAAACATGACCTTTTGGGGTCTGCGAAGACTAGAGTTTGGGAAACACTACCCTAATAAGAGACAAGCTACACGCAGAACCTACAGTACAATGAAATTAGCCATACTGCTCCTTGACTGTATAAGTAGGCACCCTGCGCCTCCCAAAAATATGTTTAGCCAGCAACATTATGCCCCCTGAATAAATGGCTCACCCCAGAAATAAAAGAAGAAACTCACCTACCATTTGATGTTTCCTCGCCATCTTTTATCTGCTGCCTTTTTTGTGTTTGGGCTCCTGCTGAACAATACAAATAAGATCTTCTTGCCTACTGTGTCACAGAGCAGGAACCAAAACAGAGAGGCAAGGAGCCCAGCAAGCCCTACCATCAGTGCCAACGCCAGAACCCGGAGAATTCAGGCAAGTACCAGTGCCGACAGCACCAGCATGGCGAACTCTGCCCAAGATTCAACTTAAGACATATGCCATACATGTATGGCGGATGTGCACAAAGCATTTATTGAGCAGGCTTAGGAGCTCCGATTGCAGCAGTTAAACCTAGACCCTGCTGTCAATCATGACTGTGGCACGTAAGAGATTTAAAATAGAGGGTTGTGTTCCTACTGACCTCATCGAACCTCCACAACATGATTGCAGGCTGTCTATGGCATTGTCATACCAGCCAGGAGCTTGCTGAAAGGGAATCTATCAACAGGTTTTTGCTACGTCATCTGGGAGCAGCATAATGTAGACAAAGGGATCCTGAATAAAACAATGTATCACTTAGTTTACTGGGTGCAGCCATTCTGAGTCAATCAGAGTTTTTAGATTTAGAAAAGCAGCAGAGCTGATAAAGTTAACCCCGCCCACACCAGGCACTGTATGTACAAAGACCATAGACAGTGAGCTACTTATCACGGGCATGTTGGACTATCAGGCTTGCACTGCTGTGTCCCAGAAATTATAAGCTCCTGGTGCTAAAGCAATCATTACAAGTAAATAACAGAACAGAGCTTGATAATATAGGCATCACTGAAATCTGTATTTTAAGTCCTACAGCATACTGTCTTCAGATTACCCAGGGAAAAATTTCTGGTAGATTCTTTGGAAGATCACACTGTCTGCCATGTTTGTGCATAGAAGACTGGTAATTTTACTTATGTCGACTAGTAAAAATTATATATATTTAGCCTCGGAGATAAACGACCCAGAGACGCAGGCTCTAGCACACATAATGCTGAGAGGTGTTTTTATGGGTCAGAGTTTTAGCTGAAGGAGTTGGGTGGGATGAGCTGCTCCCTTACCTCTAGTCCTGGTCTTGGGATGGTGTATTGAAGTGAGCTAGTGTTCTCTCACTCTGTCTGGGCATGTGCAAAGTGAGGAGGCCTTGTCTGTGCTGATCAGACCCTGCTGGAGAGAAGATTTACCATTTAAACAGGTGAGCCCATGCGTTATATGGATTGGTCATTTTCCATTTTTCTTCTGTTATATCTTTTTGTACCCAGAAGAGGCTGTTTTAATTTAATTAGACGGTTTATGAACATTTAGTAAAACACCCATTTTTTTTTGAACCAACGAACTGAATCCCTGTGTGTGAACCAGCGTCTACCACAGAGCTGATCTCCCACAATATACGTAATTAAAAATTTAAAAAAAAAAAATGAAAGTTCATATCACCCCCCTTTTCCTTAAACATAAATAATTGATAAAAATAGATGAGAAGGTCATATGGATGAGACCCCAAATTTTTTTTTTTTTAAATATACCATAGAAAATAAGCGCTTATAAAATTCTATCTACTGAAAAATAAAAAGATTTAGGTCTCGGAAGGCATGGAGGAGAAATTGAAAACAAACAGGGGCCCATTGGGACTCTGTCAACCTCTGTACCAGTGTTTTAAGGACGTGGATAGAATTAGTTCCAGAGAAGATGTGCTAGAGATATGGAGATATTCCCGCAGAACCAGGAATAAATATTTTAATAAATAAGAGCCATGCACCAGGCAAACAATGTCCATTGGGAGAATAACTGAATGATGGTGTGATCACTCTGTATGAAAGGTTGGGGCTTTATTTTGCCATGTGTCAGTGCAATGTTATTTTTCCTTATTTAGGCCTCTTCCACACATCAGTTTTTTGCCATCAGTCACAATCCGCTGGATCTGTTTTTTTCTCATAGGCCGGAGTCACACTACAGCGAGATACGGCCGAGTCTCGCAGGTTAAAACCAAGCTCTGGCACCGGCACTCCGGAGCGGAGCGTGCAGCTCCATGTATTGCTGTGCGGCTGCACGCTCCGCTCCGGAGTGCCGGCACCAGAGCTTGGTTTTAACCTGCGAGACTCGGCCGTATCTCGCTGTGTGTGATCCCGGCCATAGACTTGTATTAGCGACAGATGGCCGCACGTTTCATCCATCGGTCGATGGATCCTTCGGAAATTCTTTGTCCGTCGGCCGGAGACGACGTTTTTTGTCTACGTCGTAAAGTCGGACAGCGACGGATCCAGCGCCGACCGTCGTTGGCTATGATGGAAGTCTATGGGCGCAGGATCCGTTGCTGTCCATCAAAAGACGGAATCTGGCGACAGATTTCTTTTTTTAAAACTGAGCATGCCCAGAATAATTTCTATTCCTTTAATTTAACCCCTACAGCTGCTGCGACGGATCCGTCAAAAAACGGATCTGTCGCATCAGATTTTCACAATCTGCGCAGGATACGTTTTTTTTTCAGACTTTGACGGATTGCGACTGATTGTAAAAAACTGATGTGTGAAAGATTTTCATGAAGCTGAATAGCTGCGTGCCCCGTAGTGCCCATTCATATAGTTTTCCGCTATAATAACACTGAGATAAATGCACTCCTAGAAGCAAAGCAGTGGAAATTAAACTGGATCTATCATTTTCATGTGTTGCACTGAGGGATACTTTCAGTTTGAGAGAATTTGCTGAGGAATGAAAGCCGGCAGCTCTATCCCAGGCTGTGATAAACGCCAGTCAGCATAGGGACATAATGGTTTACAAAACTCAGCTGTTCGCATAAGCCACTGGATTTCTGTACAAGCATAATAGTCTGGTTAATCAAGCATTCCTGGATAGTACCATTATCCCTCCGCAACCCCAAATACTTGAATTCCTAACAAGGAGCCTCACTGTGCAAACATGTGCAAGGAAGTAGCTGCACGCACTCCTTAATGGATTCTGTTTTTGTGAAGGAGCAGATGCTCCGAGATTTTCTCTGCAGATATTCTACATTTATTCAGCGTAAAAATGTTATTTTAACATTATTATTTTTCTCACGATGGGAAAAAAGTTGTACAGCTAATCAAGATGAAGCACTGAATTGTCTAAAGGGTCAGTCGGTCTAAAACTTCTTTTAAAAGTGGAGGCATGCTTTAAAAAAAATCACTGTGCCCTATGGCAAATATAGGGCACCTTCAGTACTGCCTTTGTTTTCCCCAGAAGAAAAAAAATGTATTTTTCTGTTCAGGGTTTTCACCAAAGGGGTTGCAGTCACACCTGGGCCTAGAAGGCCCGATTGGCCATTATTAGCAGGCCAATACTGTTAAAGCCTTGTGATAGCCGGCAACCATGTTGCAGATTGGATTTGCATTGGGGCTGATGAACTTCAAGTTACAACACTGCTTCTGCTGTAGTCCAGACGGAAGCTGGAATGGACCTGTGGAGGTGAAAGGTGGACAGCAAAACTCACCAAGAGACATTTCTTTCTTTAGGGGAGAGTCAGACGCCGATATAACACGGACAAGGATTGCAATACAATGCTCGGACTGGCTGTCTACTCTCCTGACAGGAGAGTGACAGCATGAATTTCTATGCAGCTGTTACAATCGGGTCGACAGAGCCGATGGCCGGTCTGAGCATTGCATTGTGATCCTTGTCCAAGTTATACGGCCATGTGATTCTCCTTTCAGGAGGAGCTACAGAGCCAGGGGGATCCAAAAATAAATGTCTCTGACTCAAATAAAGGCTTATGGGTGGTCTGATTACAGTATTCAAAACATAAATGGACACTATGGAGAACTGATGAGCTACACCAGTGTTCCCCAACTTCAGTCCTCAAGAACCACCAACAGATCATATTTTCATAACCATATTGTTGTATTGAAGTGCCATTAATTTAGGCCCACCTTTTTTGGATATATATAGATCATATTTTCAGTATTTCTTTGGCATTGCACAGGTGATGGAAAATCTGGAAACATGCACTGTTTGGGACTCTTGGTGTCTGGAGTTGGGAAACACTAATCTACACTACACCTACAGTAGTTACTAGTGTTGAGCATTCCGATACCGCAAGTATCGGGTATCGGCCGATACTTGCTGTATCGGAATTCCGATACCGACTTCCGATATTTTTTCAATATCGGAATTCGGCATCGGAATCGGAAGTTCAGTTGATTGACAGCCTGACGTCATCATGATGCGCGGTGTGTGCGCATCATGATGCGCCGTCATTTCGGGCCTTCCGGGGGTCTCTGCCGGCCTGCCGGGGGGCTGTGCCGGCCTGCCGGGGGGGCTGTGTGGACTGCCCGGGGTCTGTACCGGCCTGCCGGGGGGCTGTGCCGGCCTGCCGGTGGTCTGTGCACCCTGTGGGGGTCTGTGCCGGCCTGCCGGGGGGCTGTGCAGGCTCCGGGGGGCTGTGCCGGCCTGCCGGGGGGCTGTGCCGGCCTGCCGGTGGTCTGTGCAGGCTCCGGGGGGCTGTGCCGGCCTGCCGGGGGGCTGTGCCGGCCTGCCGGTGGTCTGTGCAGGCTTCGGGGGTCTGTGCAGGCATCGTCCGATGGGACTACAAGTCCCATCGGGCGATGCCTGCTACCATGACAGTGATTGACACATTAGCCAATGATGGGACAGTAGTAGTCCCATCATCCGGCTAATGTGTTAAATGTTAAAAAAAAAAAAAAAAAAAAAATACTACATACATACTACATGCATGCTACATACATACTACATGCTACATACATACTACATATATACTACATACATACTACATACATGCTACATACATACTGCATGCTACATACATACCACATACATACTACATACTACATATATACTACATGCATGCTACATACATACTACATGCTACATACATACCACATACATACTACATACATGCTACATACTACATACATACTACATACATACTACATACATGCTACATGCATGCTACATGCATACTACATGCATGCTACATACATACTACATGCATGCTACATACATACTACATGCATGCTACATACATACTACATGCATGCTACATACATACTACATGCTACATACATACCACATACATACATGCTACATACATACTACATATATACTACATGCATGCTACATACATACTACATATATACTACATGCATGCTACATACATACTGCATGCTACATGCATGCTACATACATACTACATACATACTACATACATACCACATATATACTACATACATACAATACATTCATACAATACATACATAGACATACAGTACATATAACATAGAGTAACATACTTACCAATACTTGTCACATTGTTCCCCGAAGCCATTGTCGTCTACGGAATAAATATTAACATAACAAACCACAAAAATACTCACCCACGATCCGAAGCAGTCCACGAGTGTGTCCCACGACGATCTTGGGTAGAGAACTGCAGCATCAGATGATGCTGCCGTTCTCTACGGGCTGCAGGAATCCAATGACGGAAGGTAGGTATCCTTCCGCACTGTATTCCTCCGCCACTTAAAAAAAAAAAAGTCCCTAGTCTCACTTTATGCCATTGCTGCGTGGGAAATTCCCACACAGCAATGGCATAAAGTGAGACTAGGGACTTTTTTTTTTTTAAGTGGCGGAGGAATACAGTGCGGAAGGATACCTACCTTCCGTCATTGGATTCCTGCAGCCCGTAGAGAACGGCAGCATCATCTGATGCTGCAGTTCTCTACCCAAGATCGTCGTGGGACACACTCGTGGACTGCTTCGGATCGTGGGTGAGTATTTTTGTGGTTTGTTATGTTAATATTTATTCCGTAGACGACAATGGCTTCGGGGAACAATGTGACAAGTATTGGTAAGTATGTTACTCTATGTTATATGTACTGTATGTCTATGTATGTATTGTATGAATGTATTGTATGTATGTAGTATATATGTGGTATGTATGTAGTATGTATGTAGTATGTATGTAGCATGCATGTAGCATGCAGTATGTATGTAGCATGCATGTAGTATATATGTAGTATGTATGTAGCTTGCATGTAGTATATATGTAGTATGTATGTAGCATGTAGCATGTATGTAGTATGTATGTGGTATGTATGTAGCATGTAGTATGTATGTAGCATGCATGTAGTATATATGTGGTATGTATGTAGCATGTAGTATGTATGTAGCATGCATGTAGTATATATGTAGTATGTATGTAGCATGCAGTATGTATGTAGCATGCATGTAGTATATATGTAGTATGTATGTAGCATGTAGTATGTATGTAGCATGCATGTAGTATGTATGTAGTATGTAGCATGTAGTATGTATGTAGCATGCATGTAGTATATATGTAGTATGTATGTAGTATATATGTAGTATGTATGTTGCATGTAGTATTTATGTAGTATGAATGTAGCATGTATGTAGTATGTAGTATGAATGTAGCATGTATGTAGTATGCATGTTGTATGTATGTAGCATGTAATTTTTTTTTTTTTTTTTTTTAACATTTAACACATTAGCCGGATGATGGGACTACTACTGTCCCATCATTGGCTAATGTGTCAATCACTGTCATGGTAGCAGGCATCGCCCGATGGGACTTGTAGTCCCATCGGACGATGCCTGCACAGACCCCCGAAGCCTGCACAGACCACCGGCAGGCCGGCACAGCCCCCCGGCAGGCCGGCACAGCCCCCCGGAGCCTGCACAGCCCCCCGGCAGGCCGGCACAGCCCCCCGGCAGGCCGGCACAGCCCCCCGGAGCCTGCACAGCCCCCCGGCAGGCCGGCACAGCCCCCCGGCAGGCCGGCACAGCCCACCGGAGCCTGCACAGCCCCCCGGCAGGCCGGCACAGACCACCGGAGCCTGCACAGACCCCCTGGCAGGCCGGCACAGCCCCCCGAAAGGCCCGTACAGACCCCAGAGAGGCTGTACAAGGGCAGGAAAGGGTTTTTCTTATTCCGATACCGGAAGTCCCATAGACTTGAATGGGACTTCCGGTATCGGAATCGGCGATACCGATACTTTTTTTAAAGATCGGCCGATACCATCCGATACGATACTTTGAAGTATCGGACGGTATCGCTCAACTCTAGTAGTTACCAAAAGTTTGGCATTTTTTTTTTAAAGTGTGACTACTTGTGTCTGGTTGTTGTGATGCTATATTCCTGGTGATTTTAGTACAGTGGAAGCAAATGGTTGTCAGCTATAATGATGGAAATTGTGTTTGACATTGTTCTATCCCTTTATGTGTTCGTTTTCATCATTTGCTGTGCCCAATGTTTTGTTTATTTTGTCATGGGTAGTCGAATTTTTGAGTAGTCATGGGAATTCAATTTTTTCTTTACAAAACCAAATTTATCACCAGATGTCAGGAAGTTTACTATTCTAAGAGTGAATTCAGGCAAAAGCCAAAAAGAGGGAACTATGGAATTCAACTGTTCTCAGAGTCAAGTGTGTGGTATAATAAGGAAAGAAAAAGAAGATTATGGAACAGCTGACAAACCTAGAAGTGGACAACCATGGAAAATTTCCTCCAAAGTTGATCACAATATTAAGAAAAAGTCAGTATCCGATGTCCATAAACGTGCTGTACAGGTTTCACACAAAATGAAAGAAGAATATTGGGTCAAAGTGAGTCGCCAAACTGTGGTGTGATGGCTAAGAGCAATAGGGATGAATGCACAAGTTCCAGTCAAGAAACCTTTCATCTCTGCAAAGAACTGGAAGTTTTGACTAGAGTTTACCAAAGAACACAGGCAATGGAAAGAGTCAGATTGGTCTAAGGTGTTGTGGTCGGATGAATCCAAGTTCAATCTCTTTGGTAGTGATGGCAACACTATATATACCGCCCAATTGGAAACCGTAATGTTCTAATGTACCAAACATATACTGTGAAACATGATGGTGGCAATGTCATGTTTTTTGGGCTTCTTTTCTCCAGCAAGATTCCTCAAAATGTCTTGAATACCCTAGTGGCTTTAACCCCTTTCTGCCATCCGACGTACTATCCCGTCCATGTGCCCTGGGCCCCTATGCCCATGGACGGGATAGTACGTCGGCGCGATCAGCGGCGCCCTCGTGGTGAGCGCCGCTGATCGCGGCCGGGTGTCAGCTGATTATCACAGCTGACACCCGGCACAATGTGTCAGGGGCGGTCACGAATCCAAGATGGCGACGGGGGCCTTCGGGGGCCTGAGGAAGCTGGCTTCCTCAGTGCCTGCAAAGCGCAGGCATGAGGAAGCCTTCAGCAGTGCCTGTGTCAGATCGCTGATCTGTCACAGTGATCTGTGATGTGACAGATCAGCGATCTGTCACAGGACAGTGATGTCCCACCTGGGACTATTTAATAAAGTAAAAAAAAAAATAAAAAAAAGTGTTAAAATAATTAAAAAAAAATCGCCAAATAAATTAGAAAAAAAAAAAAATATTCCCCCAATAAATCCATTTTTTGGAAATAATAAAAAAAAAAACAATAAAAGTACACATATTAGGTATCGCCGCGTCCGTAATGACCCGCCCTATAAAACTGTCCCATTAGTTAACCCCTTTAGCGAACCCCTTAAAAAATAAAAATAAAAAACGAAGCAAAAAATAATGATTTATTATCATACCGCCAAACAAAAAGTGTAATAACGCGCGATCAAAAAGACGCATATAAATATCCATGGTACCGCTGAAAACGTCATCTTGTCCCGCAAAAAACGAGCCACCACACAGCATCATCAGCAAAAAAATAAAAAAGTTATAGCTCGCAGAATAAAGCGATGCAAAAATAATTATTTTTTATATAAAATAGTTTTCATTGCATAAAACCGACAAAAACATAAAAAAAGACCTAAATGAGGTATCGCTGCAACCGTACTGACCCGAAGAATAAAACCGCTTTATCAATTTTACCGCACGCGGAACGGTGTAAACGAACCCCCCCAAAAGAAATTCATGAAACGCTGGTTTTTGTTCATTCTGCGTCCCAAAAATAGGAATAAAAAGCGATCAAAAAATGTCATGTGCCCGAAAATGGTACCAATAAAAACGTCAACTCGTCCCGCAAAAAATAAGACCTCACATGACTCGGTGAGTTAAAATACAGAAAAATTATAGCTCTCAATATGTGGTGATGCAAAAACTATTTTTACAATAAAAAGCGTCTTTTAGCGTGCGACAGCCGCCAAACATAAAAACCGCCATAAATAGTAAATCAAACCCCCTGATATCACCCCCTTAGTTAGGGAAAAATAATAAAATTAAAAAAAAAGTATTTATCTCCATTTTCCCATTAGGGTTAGGGTTAGGGCCAGGGTTAGGGCTAGGGTTAGGGCTAGGGTTAGGGTTAGGGCTAGGGTTAGGGCTAGGGTTAGGGCTAGGGTTAGGGCTCAGATTAGGGTTAGGGGTGTGTTGGGGTTAGGGTTGGAGTTATAATTGGGGGGTTTCCACTGTTTGGGCACATCAGGGGCTCTCCAAATGCAACATGGCGTCTGATCTCAATTCCAGCCAATTCTGAGTTGAAAAAGTCAAATGGTGCTCCTTCCCTTCCAAGCTCTGCCATCAGCCTACTCAGGACAAATTGCAAAACAATTTTTGGGGTCCAATTTCTCCTGTTACCCTTAGGAAAAGAAAAAATTGGGGGCAAAAATATCATTTTTGTGGAAAAAAATGATTTTTTTATTTTCACGTCCGAGTGTTATAAACTTCTGTGAAGCACTTGGGGGTTCAAAGTGCTCACCACACATCTAGTTCTGTGGAGGGTCTAGTGTCCAAAATGGGGTCACTTGTGGGGAGTTTCAATAGTTTAGGTACATCAGGGGCTCCCCAAACGCACATGACACCCGCCGACCATTCCATCAAAGTCTGCATTCCAAAACGTCACTGCTTCCCTTCCGAGCCCCGACGTGTGTCCATACAGTAGTTTTCTCCCACATATGGGGTGTCAGCGTACTCAGGCCAAATTGGACAACAACTTTTGGGGGTCCAATTTCTCCTGTTACCCTTGGGAAAATGAAAAAATTGGGGACTAATTGATCATGTTTGTGGAAAAAATACGAATTTTTTATTTTCACGCCCGGGCGTTATAAACTTCTGTGAAGCACTGGGGGGTTCAAAGTGCTCACCACACATCTAGATAAGTTCCTTGGGGGGTCTAGTTTACAAAATGGTGTCATTTGTGGGGGGTTTCCACTGTTTAGGTACATTAGGGGCTCTCCAAAGGCAACATGACACCCGCAGACCATTCCATCAAAGTCTGCATTCCAAAACGTCACTACTTCCCTTCCGAGCCCCGACTTGTGCCCATACAGTAGTTTTCTCCCACATATGGGGTATCAGCATACTCAGGACAAATTGGACAACAACTTTTGGGGTCCAATTTCTCCTGGTACCCTTGGGAAAATAAAAAAATGGTGACGAAAAGATCATATTTGTGGAAAAAATACGAATTTTTTATTTTCACGCCCGGGCGTTATAAACTTCTGTGAAGCACTGGGGGGTTCAAAGTGCTCACCACACATCTAGATAAGTTCCTTGGGGGGTCTAGTTTACAAAATGGTGTCATTTGTGGGGGGTTTCCACTGTTTAGGTACATTAGGGGCTCTCCAAAGGCAACATGACACCCGCAGACCATTCCATCAAAGTCTGCATTCCAAAACGTCACTACTTCCCTTCCGATCCCCGACGTGTGCCCATACAGTAGTTTTCTCCCACATATGGGGTATCAGCATACTCAGGACAAATTGGACAACAACTTTTGGGGTCCAATTTCTCCTGGTACCCTTGGGAAAATAAAAAAATGGTGACTAAAAGATCATGTTTGTGGAAAAAATACGAATTTTTTATTTTCACGCCCGGGCATTATAAACTTCTGTGAAGCACTGGGGGGTCAAAGTGCTCACCACACATCTAGATAAGTTCCTTAGGGGGTCTAGTTTCCAAAATGGTGTCATTTGTGGGGGGTTTCCACTGTTTTGGTACATCAGGAGTTTTCCAAACGCGACATGGTGTCCGATCTCAATTCCAGCCAAAAACGTCAAATGGCGCTGCTTCCCTTCCGAGCTCTGCCATGCGCCCAAATAGTGGTTTACCCCCACATGTGGGGTATCAGCGTACTCAGGACAAATTGCACAATAACTTTTACGGTCCTGTTACCCTTGGAAAAATAAGAATTGAGGGTGAAAAGATCATTTTTGTGGAAAAAATATGATTTTTTAATTGTATGGCTTTATGTTATAAACTTCTGTGAAGCCCATGGGGGTTCAAAGTTCTCACCACACATCTAGATAAGTTCCTTAGGGGGTCTAGTTTCCAAAATGGTGTCATATGTGGGGGGTTTCCACTGTTTTGGTACATCAGGGGTTTTCCAAACGCAACATGGTGTCCGATCTCAATTCCAGCCAAAAACGTCAAATGGCGCTGCTTCCCTTCCGAGCTCTGCCATGCGCCCAAATATTGGTTTACCCCCACATGTGGGGTATCAGCGTACTCAGGACAAATTGCACAATAACTTTTAGGGTCCTGTTACCCTTGGAAAAATAAGAATTGAGGGTGAAAAGATCATTTTTGTGGAAAAAATATGATTTTTTAATTGTATGGCTTTATGTTATAAACTTCTGTGAAGCCCATGGGGGTTCAAAGTTCTCACCACACATCTAGATAAGTTCCTTAGGGGGTCTAGTTTCCAAAATGGTGTCATTTGTGGGGGGTTTCCACTGTTTTGGTACATCAGGGGTTTTCCAAACGCGACATGGTGTCCGATCTCAATTCCAGCCAAAAACGTCAAATGGCGCTGCTTCCCTTCCGAGCTCTGCCATGCGCCCAAATAGTGGTTTACCCCCACATGTGGGGTATCAGCGTACTCAGGACAAATTGTACAATAACTTTTATGGTCCTGTTACCCTTGGGAAAATAAAAATTGGGGTGAAAAGATCATTTTTGTGGAAAAAATATGATTTTTTAATTGTACCGCTGTACGATATAAACTTCTGTAAAGCCCTTGTGGGTTCAAAGTTCTCACCACATATCTAGATAAGTTCCTTGGGGGGTCTAGTTTCCAAAATGGGGTCACTTGTAGGGGGTTTCCACTGTTTAGGTACATCAGGGGCTCTCCAAACGTGACATGGCGTCCAATCTGAATTCCAGCCAATTTTGCATTGAAAAAGTCAAACGGCGCTCCTTCCATTCTGAGCTCTGCCATGCACCGAAACAGTGGTTCCCCCCCACATATCAGGTATCTGCGTACTTAGGACAAATTGCACAATAACTTTTGCAGTCCAATTTCTCCTGTTACCCTTGGTAAAATAAAAAAAATTGAACCTGAAGTATTTTTTTTATGAAAAAAAGTTAGATGTTCATTTTTTTTTAAATATTCAAAAAAATTCCTGTGACGCACCTAAAGGGTTAATAAACTTCTTGAATGTGGTTTTGAGCACTTTAAGGGGTGCAGTTTTTAGAATGGTGTCACTTTTGGGTATTTTCTATCATATAGACCCCTCAAAGTGGCTTCAAATGTGATGTGGTCCTAAAAATAAAATGGTGGTGTAAAAATGAGAAATCGCTGGTCAACTTTTAACCCTTATAACTTCCTAACAAAAAAAAAATTTGGTTCCAAAATTGTGCTGATGTAAAGTAAACATGTGGGAAATGTTAGTTATCAAGTTTTTTGTGTGCCGTATCTCTGTGATTTAAGGGCATAAAAATTCAAAGTTGGAAAATTGCGAAATTTTCAAAATTTTCGCCAAATTTCCATTTTTCTCACAAATAAACGCAAGTTATTTGAATGAAATTTTACCACTAACATGAAGTACAATATGTCACGAGAAAACAATGTCAGAATCACCGGGATCCATGGAAGCGTTCCAGAGTTATGACCTCATAAAGGTACAGTGGTCAGAATTGTAAAAATTGGCCCGGTCATGAACGTGCAAACCACCCTTGGGGGTGAAGGGGTTAATGTCCCGTTGGTGTGGTGCAGTAATTAAAGCAAGAGGTTATGCTACAAAATACTAAGTTATGACATTGTAAGTAATGAATTACTCTCTATGTTGTGATCAATAACAGTATATGAATAACTTTTGGTAGTCAGTTTTCTTTAATTCAATGACCATACCTATATTGTAAAGCATTTTGGTTAAAATTAAGGTCTTGCATGATGACAACTTCATGCACTTTCAATTCATCACCAGGAAAATGGCATCACAACAACCAGACAGAAGTAATCACACTTTAAAAAAAAAAGAAAAACTTTTGTTCGTTACTGCATGTCTGGAACGATGACCACGCTGACACTGTGTCTAGAACACACATTTCAAACTCTGGCACGTGTGCAAAATTTGACCCTCAGGGTGATTATATTTGGCCCATGACATTGGGGATTATGTTGAGCCAATATACTGTATGGCAGACTATGTGGGCTTATTATTCTGTATGGAGAACTAGTTGAGGTCCAGCATACTGTGAGGAGGTCTGTATGGGGATCACAGTAGGGTCATCATACCGCACGTGTGTGTGGAGGGGGGTACTGTGGAGGAAATCACTGTGAGGATATCATACTGTCTTTGGCGGGCACTTTTGTTGGCTTCATGCTTTATTATATTTATTATTTATTAATTTAAGGTCCTTTATCTTTTGTGAGTATATATTTAAATTAGGCCATATGCTTTATACTGCTCTTAATAATAATATTCTAATAACATAATAAATTATATTATTACAGCATGCCTCATTTGTGATCATGTGCTAATTTTATCCTAATACCTATTAATTAAAATATACCTTGTTCATGGGACAATCCGTTTAAGTTGGTTTCCATATGAAAAGTTTCATCATTATATTTCATAAGGAAAAGCTTCCTCGATTGCAGACTTTTTTTTTTAAATAAATATCAAGATTAGGCCGGGGTCACACTTGCGAGTGCAATGCGAGAAACTCGCATGAGTCTCTCGCCTCAATACCCAGCACTGCCGCCGGCAATCGGGATCGGAGTGTGCGGCTGCATGTCTTTCTATGCAGCTGAATGCTGAACTGCCGGCGGCAGTGCCGGGTATTGAGGTGAGAGACTCTCAGGAGTTTCTCGCATTGCACTCGCAAGTGTGACCTCGGCCTTAGCTGGCGACTTTGTTCAAGTTTTTAATTTTCTCCCTCTCTGTAATTTCGTTTGCCATCCCTGGTCTAGAGGAAAGAAGGGTTACTGTATTTTTCGGACTACAAGACACATCTTTTTCATCCAAAAAATGTGGAGGAAAATGGGGGGTGCGTGTTATAGTCCGGATGTACCAGGTTCCCCGCATCATGTTCCTACATGCTTTATGCATTTATTATCCCTCTGTGTCTGTACTGTTACATACCCAATAAAGCAAAGGACAATTTCTGTCAAAATTGACAATTCAAATCTCACCCAAAAAAATGTATATATAAAGCAATTGGTGGAAAACGTAACTTTTAATATATAAATTAAAGGGACTAAATAATATGTGATTTAAGATATCAATAAAAAAATGCTAAGTTGGTGGTTGAACTCTCAAAAGAAAGGAAACCACCTAAATGCATCAAACAGGATGTAAAATGTTACCTAATGGTATATAACAGGCAACAGATTATCCAAAGGATACAGCATTAATTAACAGATCAGCACACAATGCCGGCCCTTCGTTTAATCTGGTGAGATTGTTCCTTTTTTATTCATACCTCATCTATTGTCATTTTTGTGGCCATAAATATATGGTTTTTCTTGGTCTAAGTATGAATATATGTGTGCAATTGGCTACGGCATTGCGTGCTGATCTGTTAATTAATGCTGTATCCTTTGGATAATCTGTTGCCTGTTATATACCATTAGGTAACATTTTACATCCTGTTTGATGCATTTAGGTGGTTTCCTTTCTTTTGAGAGTTCAACCACCAACTTAGCATTTTTTTATTGATATCTTAAATCAGATTTGGGTGACACATATTATTTAGTCCTTTTAATTTACATATTATAAGTTACATTTTAATTCCACCAATTGCTTTATATATGTGTACTGTTACATATATAAAGCGTTTTTTCCATGCAAAAATGCTTAAAAAACGCATACATTAAGCATCCCATTCTTATAATGCATTCTGCAATTTTTGCGCACATGATGCGTTTTTTTTCCACAAAAAAGGCATCGCGGTAAAAAACGCAGCATGTTCATTAATTTTGCGGAAAAAACACATTTCCAACTCTATTCTATGAGAATGTGGATGCTCCGGAAAAAAAAAAACGCGTAAAAAACACGCAAAAAAAGCACAAAAACCGCGCAAAAAATGCATGAAAAAACACGTTTTTCATGGGAAGGAGTCCGGTTTTTAGTCATGAATTTTCTGCATACGTGGGCACATAGCCTTATTATTATGTACCGGCTCTGGCTGTGGTGGGAGGTGGGGGATCGGCAACGGCGGAGCAGCGAGTCACAGGAGGCAGGAGCCAGCGGCTGCGGCTAACTCCTGTGCTCGCTGCTAAAAAGAAATGAATATTCACTGCATTCCACCCCCATGGGCGTGGAGGGCAAAGAATATTCATTTCTCCTTAACGATAGTATCCTGGTATGATTGGCCCCCAACCCTGGTCCTGGTATGCATACCCCATCCTTATGATTGACCCCCATCCTGGTATGCATGGCCCCATCGGAAAACATTAACAAAAAAAAACATTCTACTTACCTTCCCGGTGCTCGCTCACAGCGTCATGGCAGGGACATCAAGTGCTGCTCACAGTGCGTCACAGGAGGCAGGAGCCAGCGGCTGCGGCTAACTCCTGTGCCCGCTGCTAAAAAGAAATGAATATTCACTGCATTCCATGCCCATCGGCGTGGAGGGCAAAGAATATTCATTTCTCCTTAACAATAGTATCCTGGTATGATTGGCCCCCAACCCTGGTCCTGGTATGCATACCCCATCCTTACGATTGATCCCCATCCCGGTATGCATTGCCCCATCGGAAAACATTAACAAAAAAAAAACATTCTACTTACCTTCCCGGTGCTCGCTCACAGTGTCATGGCAGGGACATCAAGTGCTGCTCACAGTGCGTCACTGGAGGCAGGAGCCAGCGGCTGCGGCTAACTCCTGTGCCCGCTGCTAAAAAGAAATGAATATTCACTGCATTCCATGCCCATGGGCGTGGAGGGCAAAGAATATTCATTTCTCCTTAAAAATAGTATCCTGGTATGATTGGCCCCCAACCCTGGTCCTGGTATGCATACCCCATCCTTATGATTGACCCCCATCCTGGTATGCATGGCCCCATTGGAAAACATTAAAAACGCATTTATTCAGACTGGCCTATCGCCTCAACACATTAACCTAACCTATCCCTGTGTGGCAGAGCCAAAAGTTTTACCATAACCAGGTTCCCAGCATCATGTTCCCACATGCTTTATGCATCCATTAGCCCTCTGTGTCTGTACTGTTACACACTTAACATTATGGCTGGTCCATACAATCAGGGCAACTGTTACCACCCACCTTTCGTGTCTACCTCTTTCCTCATAGACTGTAAGCTTGCGAGCAGGGCCCTCACTCCTCTTGGTATTTGTTATAATCTACTGTATGTGATTATTGTTATGGTGTAATGTCTATTGTCTGTACAAATCCCCTCTGAAATGTAAAGTGCTGCGGAATATGTCGGCGCTATAAAAATAAAATTTATTATTATTATTATTAACAAAAAAAAAACATTCTACTTACCTTCCCGGTGCTCGCTCACAGCGTCATGGCAGGGACATCAAGTGCTGCTCACAAGTAGAGCACAGCTGCTGGAATACTCGCCAGGACTGTGCGCACAGATATCAGAGGATAGGGATAAGGGGCTATGTGTATCAGGATGGGGATGCGGGGACCATATATACCAGGATAGGGGATATTAATTACAGAATTGAACACATTTTTTGCTTCAATTTTTTTTTCCTAATTTCAGTGAGACTATATAAATCTCTGCCATATGTAGTTGTAATAGTAGACTCAAAGAACAGATTGGAGCACATTGGACACCTTTTTTGATAAATATATAACAGGTTATGGGCACTAGATTCTGTGGTGGGACGTTGATCCAGGGAACTAGTCTGATTGTAGTATGTGGAGTTGGGAAGGAATTTTTCCCCAAATATGGGGCAATGAGCATCTCCCTAATGGGGTTTTAGCTTTCCTCTGGATCAATACATTAGGATATTGGTTGAACTTGATGGTCTTGTGTCTACTTTCAACCTTACAACTATAAAATAGTGGCAGGTAGCTGTGGGGACAAGCACTAAGGAGCTGCCATATCACAACAGTGGAAGTTGGTACTGATAGGTTGGAATAGAGCAGGACTGTTTTGCCTTCTCAACACACAGGGTTCACAACAACTGAACGATCCATTTGAGATTTGCCAGTGGTCAGTTTTTTTGTTGTTTTTTTACAAAATGTGATATATCTGAAAAAGTTAAACATATTTTTGCTTGCATAATATTTCAAAGCTGCATTTATAATTTACAGCAGCAAATTTATTTAGTGGACAGTTTACCACCCCAATACACACTAGAGAAAAGTTGTCCAAACCTGCTCACTTCTGTCAGCCATCTAATGTGTTTAAAAGTAATCTGTCAGCAGGATGTCACACCCCAATGTATTTATATGCACATGTAGCTCTTGCAAAGACAAGTCCAGCAATACCTTTACATGTCCAGTCCCATTCCTCTTTTATAGGGAATTCGGGGATCAAATTAATATGCAAATGAGGCTGAAGTACTTTGGCACTGGAAGTTCCTTTTCAAGCCTCTGTCAGCCCAGCTCTGTTCTCTGCCCCGTACTTTCTTCCCATACTTGACTGACAGCTGCTTTACTGTGTGATTTGAAGCAAAGGAGTTGTCAGCCAAGTGGGAAATAGAGCCGGAGTGACAGAGGCTTAGGAAGAGTTTCCACACGCCAAAAGCACCCAGCCTCATTTGCATATCAATTCAAATGTAGTTTTCTCTGTAACAGAGGAACGGACTGGCCATATAAAGCTATTGCTGGACTTGTCTTTACAAGAGCTACATGTACTTAGAATTCAGCTGGGGGTGAAAGCCTGCTGACAAATTCCCTTTAAGGGCCCCACAACTTCTTCCAAGAGATGATGTTTAGGAAAAAAAGGAACAGGGATGTAAATTATAAGCTATAATACCAAAATGGGTGATATTCCCAGTGGCAGTTTATTCTTTTCTTTCCAAGGATGAATGTGTGGGAAGTCTGAAGAGATAGGTCATATTCAGCTACAGCTATCGCAGGTGTACGGGCGCGGTTCTCCTATAATGGAGCAGGGGAGCTTTTTTCTCCTAATCAGATTAGAGTCTCTCTAGCGCTTCCTAAACCATCACCATATGGAAATCGTCAATGTAGCATTTTTAAAGGCTGCATATTCGACATCTGTATAGTGAACACCCATCCATCAGTATAATATGGAATCTGGAGATTGGATCAAATATCTAACTCAACCATTATAATTAAGGAAATAACACAAATGATAAAAAGAACCCTTAAAAGGACTATTAAGTCAAAATGCTGATACTTTTTAAATCCCACACTGTTCCATCAATGACGATCTCAGGCTATGTGCACACATTTTCAGTGCAGAAATGCTCCAAAAACGCAAAGGATTACGAAAGCAAGGTTAATCAGTGACAATCCTGAAATGTTGTTGCACATGATCCGGAAATTTCCATCCTGAATCGCAGTGTTTTATTTTCTGCAGTACATCAATTCTTTTTGCGGATCTGCAGCGTTTATCACCCATTGACTTCCATTGAGTCACTCAAATCTGCAGCAAAAACGCAGATATGAAAAGATTTGCAGATTAGGCCTGTTTCACACATCAGTTTATTTGGTCAGTCAAAATCCGCTAAAATGGCGGATAACGGATCCGTTCCTGTACTGACCACAACGTTTGGCACCGGACCATTATTTTAACGGATCCGTCAAAGGAAGAATTTTAAAGGAACCGTTGCCTGGGGAAAGAGAGAGAGAGAGAGAGAGAAAAAAAAAAATTCAGCCGCCAGAACAGAGTTTAGGGTTAAATTTGCGGCTGAGTGAAGTCTTTCGGGCATGCGCAGTGAGAAATGCGGATCCTGCCGCCCGAAAAAACGTTGCATGGTCCGTTCAGGCATGTCGGCGGACGTCAAAATTTTGGCGGATCCAACGGATTGCCATCTGTCAAGATCTGCCGGTAATGTAACTCAATGGGGAAAAAAACGGATCCGCCAAGAAAAAGGGCGGATCCGTTTTTTTGCAAAACGGCGGATTTTGACTGATGGACACAAGCGGATGTGTGAAACAGGCCTTGGCTGCGGCTTTGGTGCCAAAAACGCTGCAGATTTGTAAAAGGAAATGATGTCAGAAGGAGGAAGACTGTGTGGGCGGAGAATCTAGAATAGAGCCTGTCTTTGTTAAAACACATCAACAATGGAGGTTGGACAAGGAAACGACATCACATTTATTTTTTAAAATAATATATCTTTATTTAGATAACACATCCACATACAAATCCTCAAACAAATACGCATGTAAATCCGCATTGAAAACGCATAAAATACGCACAAAAAACGTGCGGAATTTCCACTGCGTTTTCTGCCAAGAGATAAGAAGACCAAGCAGAAATTTCTGCTAGCAAATCGGCAAAGTGCGCACATAGCCTCATAGGGCACACTGGTCTGTCCTTACCTATCTGCGATGATTATGTGGGGTATTGGTCGATCACTGGCCACAGCAATCATGCGCCGTAGACAGTGGCATCACTGCTGAAGCCAATATGAAGTCATTACTCCCATAAATAACATTTTTCGTGTATCATAGAGAATAATCTCATTGATGAGGACTCAAAGGTCCCACAGTATCAGATAAAAATGTCAATGGTGGCTGAGAAAAAAGAGCAGAATCAGCAGAGAGGGATGTTTCCTGCACTAGTCCTCTTTTTACCTAATTCCTCCTATCCATCAAATGTATGACATCTGTGAGCAGCATAGTGTAGAGCAGTCCGGTCCTCAAGAGCCACCAATTGGTCATGTTTTCAGGATTTCCTTTGTATTGCCCAGGTGATATTTGCAGGAATTCCATCACCTGTGAAATAGCAAGGAAATCCTGAAAGCATAGCCTGTTGGTGGCTCTTGAGGACTGGAGTTGGGGAACATTGGTGTAGAGAATGAGACCCTGATTCCAGAGATGTGTCACTTAGTTTACTGGGTGCAGCAGTTGGGATACAGTCAGAGTTTAGCTAACCCTGCCCACACTCCTGACTAGCAGCTTTCTATGTACATTGTATATTGACAGTATGCTGCAAATCAGCACTGAGGGTGTGGTCATACTAGGTGGCACACACAGACTCCTAGTCCAGTAGTGATAATCTCCTGCTGATAAAACTCTCATTGTATTGAAGCAACAGCACTTGACTTAATAAGTGATACATTGCTGAAATCAGTGTCTCAGCCCCAACCTCATGATGTCCTCAGATAGCATAGCAAAAACCTGTGACAGGTTTCCTTTCAGACTAATTATGTAATGTCAGCCACACCCTGATAAACCATTTCTCTTCCTGCTCCATGAACACTTTCCCCCTCGCTGATACTTCAGCCCCCAACCCTTAGCAAGAACCGAGGAAGACTGCGCTGTGCTAACGAGGCCTCATCCAGAAGTGACCTGATTTTGAGAATCTTTCTCGTTGAACTGATCTGCCATGCGACAAGTCATCGGCACATTTGTTTTCTTGTAGGACACACTATATCATATCACATTGGCCATTGACTATTTCACCAATAATTTTTCATTCACTTTTACTTCTGATGTACTGAAGTTCAACCCAAGATGCAAAGTACTTGACATGAGACAGCGGGTAAAAGAAAAAAAAAACTGATTCTGAATAACTCATGAGAACTTCGATAAATATTTTATAAATGCTGCAATGTTCTTTGAATTCCACAACAACCTTAGCGGAGGAATATGGAAACAACCAAGCTGGATTTTCTCCTGTAAAATGTGCAAGAATAAATAAATCCAAATGGGACATTTGTTATCTATAATTCACCAGATCGATGACAGCTTTATGATGTCTGTTTAGAAAGTTCTGCAATTAATTTATTTTCGTAACATTTAGTAAGTATTGCTGCCTGAGAGTCAAGCTGTCAGATATAGCAGTGCTGGCAGATATTCTAAAATCACCATCCATAATTGAAGCGCGAAAATGCTCTGGGTCTGCAGTAACCTCGTTACAACTTCTTCAGTTGTAATGAATGTTAAAATGACTTGTCAGTCACTGCTTATTTCATAGCCCACTGACACAAAAGCAGAGATTACACTTCATATCCTACGGCTCCATACTGCTTCTAGGGGCTGTGGTGCAGTGACCACTATGTCCGCTAGGGGGTGCTGTGTGGGTGTCCCAGGACGGGCCTACAGGCATATCCATTGTGGTAATGGGTATAGGATGCTGAATGACCGCTATGTATCCCAAGTCCCAAGGTAGGTGGCCTTGAGATGCAGGCTCGAGTATTGATCAGCAGATGTACTGCTGATGTTTCCGCTACAATGTGTCAGGGAAGCCTGTGTGTGGATGTGTGTAATAGGACTAGAGTTGAGCGACTTTTGGTTTTTTAGGGTCGCGTTTCGTTTCGTGAAACCCGACTTTTCCAAAAGTCGGGTCGAGCAAGATCGTCCGATTATAGGGAAAAGTCGGGGTCGTCCCGAAACACGAAACCCAATGTAAGTCAATGGGGAATAAAAGTCGGCAGTGAGAGGAGGACAGGAAACACACCTACAGTGCCCATTTGAATGCCAAAAGCATCAATTCTTCTTACTTAAGCTTGTCAACCTTAATTAACTTCATAATACAAGTTACGCACTGAAAAATGGGGGTTATTTGGCTAAAGTTGTGGGGGGGAGGGCTGGCTGCAGGTTTTCATGTGCCCTGGGCGAAAGAGCGCCCCTTTAACACATACCACAACTCATCATGCTCCGATACGGCAGATAAATAGCGGTATAGTACAATGAAAAATACCTCACTTTTTACATCTCATGACGAGGCCCATCTATTTCTCCATACAGAATCATTGGTCCCATATAATGTTTGAAACAGTATATGGTGAGCTCCACATAATGCTACAGTATATGTTGGTCCCCATGGATGAAGCTCCACTGTCTTATGGGCCCAAATAATGCTCCAAACATAATGGGCCCCATTTCTAATGCTCTTGTGTATAATGGGCCCTGTAAATGCTGCTCCAGTGTCTGATGTCCACCTTTGGAATGTTCCAGTGTATGGTGGGCCCCATCTATCATTCTCCAGAGTATAGTGCTCCCCAAAAATTGCTGTCCCAACATTGAAAACAATCAAATAAGTCTCCTCGCTAGGGAATCCCTGTACTTGTCTGGACAGGTGCTGTAGCTTGCTTAACAGCTCGCCAGCCGTTCTCACGCCCAGTATGGATTGCACGTGATTGCACAAAGGTTAGAAAGGGTACCGTATCCCTGGATAACATGTATGGATAGCGTACACATTCAAAATATATGTCTCAGGAGGCAGGCTCAGACGGTGTTAGGCCCAGTATGGATTGCACGTGATTGCACAAAGGTTAGAAAGGGTACCGTATCCCCGGATAACATGTATGGATAGCGTACACATTCAAAATATATGTCTCAGGAGGCAGGCTCAGACGGTGTTAGGCCCAGTATGGATTGCACGTGATTGCACAAAGGTTAGAAAGGTACCGTATCCCCGGATAACATGTATGGATAGCGTACACATTCAAAATATATGTCTCAGGAGGCAGGCTCAGACGGTGTCAGGCACAGTATGGATTTGACGGCCCAGATTACACAGCGGAGGAGCAGGGAGAGGTAAAGATTGCAAATGCTGGGGCCCTGCCCAAGCAAGGGGGGCCCACTCGTGGGCGTCGGTACTGGCACTGGGCCCCTCATAGTACAGCGGTGTGTCTGACGGCGGGTGTGCACCACCACCGTCAGAGACACTTGATTGCACTATGAGGGACCCTGTGCCAGTGCCCGCGCCCAAGAGTCGGCCTACCCACCTGTCCAGGGCAACGGCACTCGCACGGTGTCGTGCGGTAGGTGGTGACCCCGGCCATGGGGGGGGAGGCAGCACAGTTAGGGAGTTTTAGAAAGTGGCATATGTTGATGTTGGACATTCAGCTGATGCAAAAGGCGAAATAGGTGAAGTACCAGGAAGAGGTGGACCAAAGCAAGCCATTTTTCTGTCACCCTATGTGTCATCAGGGGAAGGTGGGACAAAATCCTTGGAAACCCATGCGTGGTTCATTTTAATGAAGGTTAGATCATTCACATTTTGGGTTGACAGACGGGTCCTTTTTTCTGTCAGGATTGATCCAGCTGCACTGAAGACTCTTTCCGATAGCACACTTGCAGCTGGGCAAGCGAGCTCCTGTAAGGCATATTGGGCCAATTCAGGCCAGGTGTCCAGTTTAGCGGCCCAATAGTCAAAGGGGAATGACCTGTGTGGGAGAACATCGATATGGGAGGAAAAGTAGTTTGTAACCATAGTTGACAACTGCTGTCTCCTGTCACTTTCCATCGATGCAGTATTACCAGTTGTGTGAGCGGTATTTGAAAAATCAGTCCACAACATTGTCATGAAACCCCTGTCTCCAACGCCACTTCTGCTGTGTGCACCATGAACACCTCTGCCAAGCTGCCCCCGGCCCGTACGGCTCGTGTGAGAACCATCACCGCTGCTGTGTGCTGGGAATGCCTCAAGCAACCGATTTACCAGAGTTGCTTGTTTATTAGCCAATATTAGGTCAAGGTTCTCCTGTGGCATGATGTTTTGTAATTTGCCGTTATAGCGTGGATCCAGGATGCTGGCCAACCAGTAGTCGTCATCGTTCATCATTTTGGCAATGCGGGGGTCCCTTTTTAGGATCTGCAAGGCATAATCTGACATGTGGGCCAATGTCCCCGGTGTCAATGATGCACTGCGAGTGCTGGGTGGAGGAGCACTTTCTGGCAAATCCACATCCCTCCAGTCACGCACAAACCCTGTACCAGACCTTGCCACGCCAACATTTTCACTTGCCCCACGAGATGCATCCTCCTCCCCTAAGTAATCATCCCCATCATCCTCCTCCTCTTCTTCCTCCACCTCGTCCAGGAGAGGTCCCTGAGCAGACAATGGCTGAATGTCATCAAGGATTCCCTCCTCCTCTTCCTCCTCATCAACATTGGCTGCAGACGCCTGCTCCTTAAGGTGCGTCAAAGTTTGCATGAGCAGACGCATAAGTGGGATGCTCATGCTTAGGATGGCGTCGTCTGCGCTTACCAGCCGTGTGCATTCCTCAAAACACTGAAGGACTTTACAAAGGTCTTTCAGCTTCGACCACTGCACGCCTGTCAACTCCATGTCTGCTCTCAAAGTGCCTGGCTGTGTATCCTCCCACAAATGCATTATGGCCTGCCTCTGCTCGCACAGCCGCTCCACCATGTGCAGGGTGGAGTTCCACCTTGTTGCAATGTCGATAATGAGGCGGTGGTTGGGAAGGTGGAGCAATCGCTGCAGCTTCTGCATACGAACGGAGTGTACAGGCGACCGGCGGATGTGCGCGCACAGTCTTCGCATTCTGGAGCAGGGCTGTTAACTTCGGATAATTTTTGAGGAAGCACTGCACCACCAGGTTCAAGGTGTGAGCCAAGCAAGGTATGTGGCTGAGTTTTGAAAGGGCTATGGCTGCCACAAAATTACGGCCGTTATCACTAACTACCTTGCCTGCCTCAAGATGTACACTGCCCAGCCATGATTCAGTTTGTCGCTTCAAGTACTCGGCCAGCACCTCGGCGGTGTGTCTGTCGCCCAAACACATCATCTGCAACACAGCCTGCTGACGCTTACCACTAGCTGCTCGATAGGGGGACACATTGTGTGCAACAGTGGCAGCTGCAGATGGAGTGCTCGTACGACTGCGCTCTGTGGACGAGCTTTCGCTTCTGGAGGAGGATGAGGAGGAGGAGGAGGAGGGTCGAACGCCTACAGCCAACTGTTTCCTATACCGTGGGCTAGGCAGCACTGTCCCACCACCGCTGTCCCCTGTGGACCCTGCATCCACCACATTAACCCAGTGCGCAGTGATGGACACGTAACGGCCCTGGCCATGCCGACTGGACCATGCATCAGTTGTGAGGTGCACCTTTCCGCTCACTGACTGCTTGAGTGCATGGACAATGCGGTCTTTCACATGATGGTGGCGGGCTGGGATGGCTTTGCGAGAGAAGAAGTGGCGACTGGGTAGGTCATAGCGTGGTACTGCATAGGCCATGAGTTCGCGGAAAGCTGTGCTTTCCACCAACCGAAAGGGCATCATCTCAAACGAGATTAGTTTGGCAATGTGGGCGTTCAAACCCAGTGTACGCGGATGAGAGACTGAGTACTTTCTTGACCTACTCATAGTGTCTGGGAGGGTGAGCTGGACTTGAGAGCTGCATATGGTGGAAGTAGCGGTGGACAGGGCGGACTGAGAGAGGGTTGATGATGGTGATGGAGTTGGTGTTCTTTCTGATGGCCTAGAATCAGTCTTTCGTTGATATAACAGTGGGATTCCCTGACTGCTGTGGTCTTGCAACGACACCTCAACATTTGCTGCTGTGCTAACCGGTGGGCTTACAGTGGGGGAAACAATGCAGCATTGCTGACTACCTTCGTTGTGATCAGTTGCACATGTGGCACTTGAGGTTTGGTGTTGTGTCCACGCTTGCAATTGCATGCTGGTTAAATGTCTAAGCATGCAACTGGTATTCAAATTTTTCAGATTTTTCCCTCGGCTAAAGGTCTTTGCACACTTCTTACAGATAACCTTGGCCTGATCATGAGGATTTTGTTCAAAAAAGTGCCACACTGCACTCTTCCTACTTTGGCAGACATTTTGCGGCTGTGATCTTTTGACCCTCTGGACAAGCTGACCAGCAACTCTTTTGATGTTTGGAAACTGTCTTTGGAGTGCTCCGGGCCTGCCAGATAACAGCTGTTGCGATGTCGATGTCTGCTGTGGATGCTCCTCATCTGAGCTATTGGAAGCAGCACCCTCTTCCCCCAATGGATGCCAATCTGGGTCAACAACTGGGTCATCCATCACCTCCTCTTCTATGTCATGTGCACCTTTCTCTGTGTCACCGTGTATGGTGGTATAGTGTGCGGGAAGGGGCACCTGAGTCTCATCAGGGTCAGAATCTGGCTCTGTACACTGCGAGGACAATGTAGTGCTCTGAGTGAATGTACCAGCAGAATCATCCATCAGCGGCTGTGCATCAGTGCACTCCATGTCAGATTCATCTTGGCCTGGGTAATTCACCATTTCACTTGATAATCCAGGCATGGAATGTGAAAACAGCTCCATGGAGTAATCAGTAGTATGGCCTGCGTCATCCTTCAATCTTGGTTGGGGTGAAGGACACAAGGAAAGGTGTGGTTCATGAACATGAGCCTCCAATGATGACTCAGTGCTTTTACTTTTTACAACTGAAGAAGAGGAGGCAATAGAGCTGGAGGCTGAGTCAGCAATGTAAGACAAAACTTTTTCCTGATGCTCTGCCTTTAAAAGCGGTTTGCCAACTCCTAGAAAACTAAGCGTTCGAGGCCTTATGTAGCCAGACGATGACGCAGGGTCAGCACCTCCTGCATTTGGTCCTATTTTGCTCTTGCCACTACCATCAGATCCACCACCAACACCATCATTACCAGCTGCCAACCCCCACCCAATTCCACGGCCTCTTCCACCAGCCTTCCTCATTTTTGGTAGAAATGTAGACAAAATCCAACAAACTATATAGTAATGTAAAACAAGGTACAAGGTGTCTATAGGACAGGGGAAATTTAGAATTTCTGCACACACTTGTGGACAGTGGACACTTTTGGATTGTGTGAGGCCCACTGATATCTGAGCGCTATGTGACAGGCTCGATGGCACAGCTGCCTGTGACCAAAGTGACGAGAGGATAATGGAGATTTTGAATCTCTGCACACACTTTTGGACACTGGACACTTGTGGATTGTGTGAGGCCCACTGATATCTGAGCGCTATGTGACAGGCTCGATGGCACAGCTGCCTGTGACCAAAGTGACGAGAGGATAATGGAGATTTTGAATCTCTGCGCACACTTTTGGACACTGGACACTTGTGGATTGTGTGAGGCCCACTGATATCTGAGCGCTATGTGACACGCTCGATGGCACAGCTGCCTGTGACCAAAGTGACGAGAGGATAATGGAGATTTTGAATCTCTGCGCACACTTTTGGACACTGGACACTTGTGGATTGTGTGAGGCCCACTGATATCTGAGCGCTATGTGACACGCTCGATGGCACAGCTGCCTGTGACCAAAGTGACGAGAGGATAATGGAGATTTTGAATCTCTGCGCACACTTTTGGACACTGGACACATGTGGATTGTGTGAGGCCCACTGATATCTGAGCGCTATGTGACACGCTCGATGGCACAGCTGCCTGTGACCAAAGTGACGAGAGGATAATGGAGATTTTGAATCTCTGCGCACACTTTTGGACACTGGACACTTGTGGATTGTGTGAGGCCCACTGATATCTGAGCGCTATGTGACACGCTCGATGGCACAGCTGCCTGTGACCAAAGTGACGAGAGGATAATGGAGATTTTGAATCTCTGCGCACACTTTTGGACACTGGACACTTGTGGATTGTGTGAGGCCCACTGATATCTGAGCGCTATGTGACAGGCTCGATGGCACAGCTGCCTGTGACCAAAGTGACGAGAGGATAATGGAGATTTTGAATCTCTGCGCACACTTTTGGACACTGGACACTTGTGGATTGTGTGAGGCCCACTGATATCTGAGCGCTATGTGACACGCTCGATGGCACAGCTGCCTGTGACCAAAGTGACGAGAGGATAATGGAGATTTTGAATCTCTGCGCACACTTTTGGACACTGGACACTTGTGGATTGTGTGAGGCCCACTGATATCTGAGCGCTATGTGACACACTCGATGGCACAGCTGCCTGTGACCAAAGTGACGAGAGGATAATGGAGATTTTGAATCTCTGCGCACACTTTTGGACACTGGACACTTGTGGATTGTGTGAGGCCCACTGATATCTGAGCGCTATGTGACAGGCTCGATGGCACAGCTGTGACAAAAGTGACTAGAGGATAAGGGAGATTGGATTGCTTTTAAAAAAGCAGTTTGCGGAGCAGTGGGTAAACAGCAATGCCAGCGTGTCAGGAAGCCTTAAAAGGCAGCCCAACAACCAACACCACTGATACACCACAATATAGCCTCCCCTTGCACTGCACACACAGTGACTTGTGTGTTGTGCAGGCCAAATCGCTAGCAGCAGAATCAGTTTTTTTGTCTTCTTCCCTGCCTAACGCTCTCCCTACAGAATCAGCAGCAACCTCTCCCTATACTAAGATCGGCAGAAGTAAGATGGCGGTCGGCGTGCACGCCCTTTTATACCCCCTGTGACGCCCACCAAAGCAAGCCAATCACTTGCATGCCCTTCTGAAAGATGGTGGTGACCCGTGCCTAGGTCATCACGTTGCCCACAGTGTCCGTGGATCCTGATTGGCTGAAAAAGAGCGCAAAACAAACTTTTGAAACGCGACTTTGGCGCGTAAGTCGCCGACCTCATCCTAGGGTCGGGTTTCGTTTCATGAAACCGGACTTTGGCAAAAGTCGGCGACTTTTGAATTTTTTCGACCCGTTTCGCTCAACTCTAAATAGGACCTTTAGTGAGGTCATAGCCATGTGATCACCTGTGAGTGTGGTTATGGACCATATAAGGTACCTGAGGTCTGGTCACATGAGAGAGAGCGCATGGATCTGATTGGGCCATGTGGAAGGTCCCGGCAGGAGTAGGTGGAGGAAGGTGGGCTACCTTCCTGAAGACCACGTGCTGAGGCTGCTGACCCGGTGAGGCCTATGTATGCTAGCTGTATGTGAGGAGGGATTAGCCTCCTGTGTTTTGCTGAGGCTCCAGGGCTGAGCCTGAAGTAATGGACATTTTTATGCTTGCTTTTGCCTGAGCTAAAGCCTACTCCTGTGTCTGGCTGCATATAGAGCTCTGCTATGGACATTGCCCTGGCCTGTGTGTGAACAGGGCCTGGGGGAACACAGCCCAGCTAAGGACTGTTTATGTTGTTTTGACTGCTGTGAAGGCTGGAAACCGTGTTTTGTTACTGTGAGGTTTATGGAGATAATAAACCGAAAGGACTCGTTTTAACTCTGAATGTGCCAGTGTTTACCTCCAAGACCTGCAAAGTGGGTAATCCCCGTCCACTCATATGGTGAAACGCTACAGGGTGGAAAGATCCGTAAAGAAAATATCCCCTGCAACATGCCTTGATTTACGTTATCAATATAATGATTTGTATAAAATCTGGGGCAACAAATCTGCTTCAAGTGACTACATGCAAATTGCCTCTTTAGAGAGGAAGAGGACTTGAATTCTTTAGCGCCACCTGTTGGTAGTAGCGATCCTGCAAGTCACTATCAACCCATTTATTGGCTTTGAAATGTGATTTAGGATTAAAGTCAAATCAGAATCTCAATTTGCAGACACGGTGTTTCGAGCTACTGGCTCTTGTCAGTGCAAAGTATGATAACTGATTTGGCTTGGTGAGAGGCTAAGGACTGAGGTCTAAGGGGTAAGGTTTCTCCTTGTGGAGAGTGACATACCAGCACTGGCATGCCAAGCTAAGGCTAGTTTCACAAAAGCGCAGCAACGGCCTGCGCACGGCTGCCGCTAAGCCCCGCCCCCTGCCGCGCCTCTGCCGGTAGCTCCGCCTACCGGCGCATGACGCTGCATGCGTCCCCTATCTTTATCACTGGGGGCGCAGGCCGTGCGCAGTATGCGTTTGGTGGTGCATGCGTCCTTTTGACGGTGCGCCGACCTGCGCCAAACGCAACCTGCTGCAGTTTGGTTGCGCTCGGCGCACCGTCAAAAAGGCGCATGCGCCGCCAAACGCATACTGCGCACGGCCTGCGCCCCCAGTGATAAAGATAGGGGACGCAGGACGCATGCAGCGTCATGCGCCGGTAGGCGGAGCTACCGGCGGAGGCGCGGCAGGGGGCGGGGCTTAGCGGCGGCCGTGCGCAGGCCGTCGCTGCACTCAAAAGCGCTAGTGTGAAACTAGGCTAAGGAAGCTGATTAGCCGTACAATGCTCCTCTGGGAAATTAATATGCAAATTGCCTCTTCCAACAGGTGGCGCTATAGAGTTCAAGTCCTCTTCTTCTCTGCATATTAAATTTCCCAGCGGAGCATTGTACGGCAAATAAGCCTCCTTTCATTGGCATGCCACAGCCGGTATGTCACTCTCCGCAAGGAGAAACGTTACCCCTTAGACTTTAAACATGTTCATACTGGATACAAAGTGTTCGTCATCCCTGATTGCCAAGAGTAACCGTCATTTTAATTTTTATTTCATAAATTAATAGTACACATGAAAATAAGAAACTTTGTAATATATCTTATCAAAGAAATCTGCTTCTTTCTTCTCCAGGACTGATCATTCATTATCAAAACTCTCAAGTCACAGGTAAAAACAGTATTCCGTGAAGACAGATTTCTCCATAACTGAGATAGAAGATGGCAGTTGGTGCTAAAGTTCTATGGAGAACCGTAGGGGTATGTTCACACACTGTGTTTATGCAGCACTTTTTTATGCAAATTAAAAGCTGCTTTTTACAGTACCAGCAAAACCTATGAGATTTCTGAAATCTCATGCACACGACTCTTCTTTTTTTCCTGACCTGGAATTTGAATACAGCCTGCTTTTTTAAAAACTGCAGCATGTCAATTCTTTCAGCGTTTTTGCAGCAGTTTTTCACCATAGAAAGCAATGAGAGTGCAAATAATTCTGCTGTATCTCATCCATGCATTTGTCCTTCCTTTTTACAGCTTTTTTGGTCAATTAAACTAACTTTACTAAACATTTATTGTAGACAAATGGCTTAATAATACTACACCAAAAATGCAGCAAAAACGCCAAGAGAGCAGATTTTGACTGCAGAAAAAAAAAATCAACATGTGAGCATAGTGTAACTGTCAAAGGAGCTTGCAGGATAATGTCTGTGGTTGCCTCTAGCTCCTCCCACCCTCCATAGAATTTTAAAAGCACCAACTGTCAACTCAGTAAAGGGAAAGTTTGTCTTTACTGAATACAGATTTTATTTGTGAATTGAGAATGGAAGATCAATTCAGAAGATAAAAGAATCCAATATCTCTGATAAGATATATGACCATGATTATTTTTATGTGTACTGCAGATTTATTAATTAAAATATAAAATGGCAAGTCTTTAAGCCCATATAATACTGCCGTATAGTGCCCAAATTATACACATGCTATACTATTTAATTAAAGAGCCAACATACTATCCTATAATTCAATTCATAAATAATATTATCATAAACTACTAAGAGGAGGATTTCCAAATACTGTTGTAAAATACTGAATGTGTGAACGCGGCCTAAAGCTGACCCTTGCTTTAATACTGCCTGTACATGAGCCCACTGTGTACTGTATACTATTTGTTTTGTGTTTACGACGAACGGCTTTGAACACAAGATTTTACAATCTTGAAAGTTGCCATGAACTAAAACTCCGCTAGGAAAACTAACTGTAAAATAACAATAACCTTCATTCCTATAGCGCCGACATATTCTCAGCCCTTTACAATTCAGAGGAGACTTGTATCAGACAGTACAGAGTAACACATTATCCAACAATCCAAGAAGGAGGAGTGAGGACCTTGCTCACAAGAGCTTACAATTAGAGATCAACGAACCCAAACTGTAGACACTTAATGTCCGCTGCTGAACTCTGAACACAGACTTCTCCTGGAAGTCCGTTTTACAATTCGGGAGGGAGAAGGAGAGGGAGAGGGAAAAAGAGAGGGAGAATCTATTCTAAACTCTGCTGCCCGACTAATCCACCTGTCCCCCCGCTATTCCCCAGCTTCTCCCCTCTGTCAATCCCTTCACTGGCTCCCAATTGCCCAGAGACTCCATTACAAAACCCTAACCATGACATACAAAGCCATCCACAACTTGTCTCCTCCATACATCTGTGACCTCGTCTCCCGGTACTTTCCTGCACGCAACCTCCGATCCTCACAAGATCTCCTTCTCTACTCCCCTCTTATCTCCTCTTCCCACAATCGCATACAAGATTTCTCTCGCGCATCACCCCTACTCTGGAACTCTCTACCACAACATATCAGACTCTCACCTACCATCGAAACCTTCAAAAAGAGCCTGAAGACCCACCTCTTCCGACAAGCCTATAACCTGCAGTAACCACCGATCGACCAAACCGCTGCACGACCAGCTCTACCCTCGCCTACTGTATTATCACCCATCCCTTGAAGATTGTGAGCCCTCGCGGGCAGGGTCCTCTCTCCTCCTGTACCAGTTATGACTTGTATTGTTTAAGATTATTGTACTTGTTTTTATGTATACCCCCCTCACATGTAAAGCGCCATGGAATAAATGGCGCTATAACAATAAATAATAATAATAATAATAATAATAGTTCAGGTCCAAAGTTCAGGTCTCCAATTATTTCCATGTGGTTCGGGTTCAGAATCAAGTTTAGGTATCTGAACCGAACTTTGGTCTAAAGTTCAGTCGAACCCAACAAACCGAAATTTCCAAGGGTCCACTCATCCCTACTTACAATTTCTGACGAAATAAGCATATCTCTATGCAAATTGAAGATTGCAACCACCATAAAAAATATTGGCAGTAAGGTTGTTTAACTGAAGGAGTGGTGCATTTGTGGGAACACATCCTTAGGCCAGGGTCACACTTGCGAGTGCAATGCGAGAAACTCGCATCAATACCCAGCACTCGGGACTGGAGTGTGAGACTGCATGTATTTCTATGCAGCTGAACGCTCCGAACCAGTTATTGAGGTGAGAGACTCGTGCAAGTTTCTTACACTGCACTTGCAAGTGTGACTGCAACAGCCCTGGTACGGGGCTATTCCGTTCCATGTTATCCACCCCCATGCAGTGTCCACAGCCGACTGAATAACCACAGACAACAGGTCTCGGGGATAACAGCTGCTTTACTTCAGCAGAACGGGGAGATATAACATGGAGTAATGGTAGCAGTTCACATGGGGAATCCACGACCAATACAGTTCAGGATTGGATTCTGACACAGAATTGAGGCTCTGGAGCTTTATGAACCTGTATTAGTTAGAAGCAGTGCTTGCAGGTAATTATAAGAGACTTCAAAGTCTCTTGGTAGCATACAGGCAGAAGAGGGAATATATGGCAATATGTACAGACCTGAAATCCCATATTCATTTTTTCAGCTGGTGACTGTACATGAAGAAATATACTTGAAGTAAATAACGGATACTTTGCGGTGAGGCGGGGGACCCTCAATTTCCTCAACACGCAGAGAAATAGGTTCTTCTATACACATTTAGTGCGACCTAATGCTGGAGAATCGCACCTTAAACCAGACAGCTGGGATCCAGGGTTAAGAAAAGGTTTAAAAGTCTTCAGCCATCTTGGCTGTAGAAGTCAGGGGAAGATCCAAGGTATTAGGCCTGGCTGTAAGGGTACAGTTACACCTAGCGATGCACCAGTGATCCCGACCAGCGATATGTCGCGGTCAGGATCCCTGGTGCATCGCTAGGTGGTCGCTAGTGAGCTGCCACACAGGCAGATCTCACCAGCGACATAGCGGTGGTCGGGGATCGCTACTTACCTGTCAGACGGGGCGATCCTGCGTCCTCCCGCCCGGCTCCACGCGTCGCTCGTCGGTGCCACTGGAAGCCCAGCAGGAAGTGGCCGACGAGGAATGGTCCAGGAGCTTCTCGCGCGATCAGCGATAACCAGCGGGGGAGCCGGTCGGAGGTAAGTATCACATGCAGCGATATCGCTAGCAATATCGCTTCAACGTCACAAAATCGGTGACTTTACAGCGATATTGCTAGCGATATCGCAGTGTGTAATGGGGGCTTAAGTCTTGAGATGAAGAGAAGGATGAACCTCCAGGCTTGGAGCCTAGAGGGGGTCGGGAGACCCCTCACATGAGGTCTAATCTGGGTCACATCTTGTACCAGACTCCTCAGGGAACCTTCCAAAACTCTGTCTTGTCTCCACAGAGACTGGAGGTAGCTCCTCTCATTGAGCCTTGGTGACAGGGTCACCGACCAATAGGATAACTCTCAATTCCTGTGTCAGACTTCACATTGTGAGATTAATATATAAATCATGAATATATGAGATTAGTGAGTAATGGATTCATTTAAATCATATAACAGTAAAAGGATAACTTAGGGGTGAGTTGAGGTGTACAAAAGCTACTCACGGTCCAGGGTTACTTAAAGGGACATACCCAGTCTGGACCGGGTCACTACAAGACCCTGGTCTTATTCAGAGTCTCCAACCTTTATATTTAAATATGGCATATGACATTTAGTCACATAGAATATTAATTGTATATATAAAACCTATTAATAGGTGAAAAGTGAAAGTGTTATATTATTATGCTCACTTACATAGTGCCATGATATTATGCAATGCTTTGCAGACATTCTGTTCCAAGCTGGGAATTCAGTTGTCCTTCTCCTCTGCGTTTCACCCTCAGACCAATGGGCAGACGGAGAGAACAAACCAGACTTTGGAGTCGTATTTGAGATGTTTTATTTCTGCCGATCAGGATGATTGGGTTTCATTTTTGCCCTTGGCCGAATTTGCTTTAAATAATAGAGCTAGTTCTGCCACTTTGATGTCACCTTTTTTTTGTAACTTTGGTTTTCACCCTCGATTTTCTTCAGGGCAGGTGGAGCCTTCTGCCTGCCCAGGTGTTGACACTGTGGAGGAGAGAATGCACCAGATCTGGGACCAAGTAGTGGATAAGCTGTCTCTCTCCCAGGAAAAGGCCCAGCGGTTTTCCAACCGGCGTAGGACCGTTGGTCCCCAGTTTAAGGTGGGTGATATGGTTTGGTTGTCATCAAAAAATATGCGATTGGACATCCGGAATCTCTGAGTGGATATAAGGCAGCCGACGCCCTGCAGGGTTGCTGGTGATTTCTCTGGTCTCCAGTTCAGTTCCTGTCTTCTAATGTCTTCTCATGTTCCACGTGAGAGTCCCAATCCCTGGAAAAGATCAAAATATCATCCAGATAGATGATCAAAAATTTATCCACAAAGTCCTGGAAAATATCATTCATGAAGCGCTGGAAGACAGAAGGGGCATTAGTGAGCCCAAAAGGCATCACCAGGTACTCAAAATGTCCCTCTGGAGTATTAAACGCCGTCTTCCATTCATCCCCATGCTTAATGCGAATAAGATTATACGCCCCCTGAGGTCAAGCTTGGTAAACCAGCAAGCACCTTTAACTCTGGAGAATAGATCAGAAATCAGGGGTAACGGATACTGATATTTAACAGTAATTTTGTTGAGGGCACGATAGTCAATACAAGGCCTTAATGAACAATCCTTTTTAGCCACGAAAAAAAACCCAGCACCCAAGGGTGAAGAGGATGGTCTAATATGACCCTTCTCCAACGACTCCTTAATATAAGATCGCATAGCCTCATGCTCGGTTACAGATAAATTGAAAAGTCAACCCTTGGGAAATTTACACCCAGGGCTCAGCTCAATTGCACAGTCATAACTCCTATGAGGAGGCAAAGATGCAGACTTATTCTCACTAAATACATCATAAAAATCAGCCAAATAGTCAGGAACATCATGCGACTGGGAAGAGGTGGAGAAAACAGGAGTGTCACTAAGAGCACACTGACAACCCCAACTCACCACAGACACAGATTTCCAATCCAAAACTGGATTATGAATTTGCAACCAGGGAAACCCCAGAACAATGGTATCATGCAAATTATGCAACACCAAAAATCAGCAATTTTCTTGATGGTCTGGGGCGACCCGCATTACCACCTGGGTCCAAAATTGAGGTTTATTCTTCACCAAAGGAGTAGCATCAATACCCCTCAAAGGGATAGGCGTCCGCAGAGGTGTCATAGGAAACCCACAACGTTTAGCAAAATCCAAGTCCATCAGGTTCATAGCCGCTCCTGAATCCACAAAAGCCTTAGCGGAAAATGTGGACAGGGAACAGATCAGAGTAATTGCCAGAAGAAACTTAGGTTGTACACCACCCACAGCAAATGTGTGTGCAAAACGTTTCTCTCGTTTAGGGCAGACAGAAATAATATGCGAGGCATCTCCACAAAAAAAATACAGCTTATTAGGCCTTCTGAACTCCTGATGTTGCGCCCCAGACAAAACTTTATCACATTGCATAGGTTCAGACATTTGTTCAACAGGTGGTAACATCTCTCGTGTAGTTTTGCGTTCACGTAAACACCGATCCACCTGAATGGCTAATGACATAGAATCGTCAAGACCAGAGGGAACAGGAAATCCCACCATAGTATCTTTTACAGTTTCTGACAAACCCTTCCGAAAGAGGGCTGCCAAGGCACCATCATTCCAGGTAGTAAGGACCGCCCACTTTCGGAATTTTTGACAGTACAACTCTGCCGAATCCCGACCCTGGCTTAATGCCAACAGGGTCTTTTCAGCCTGATCAATAGCATTAGGTTCATCATGCAACAACCCCAAGGCTTGAAAAAATGCGTTCACATTATTCAGAATAGGATCATCAGGTTTCAAAGAAAACGCCCAATCCTGAGGATCGCCGCGCAGCAAAGAGATGACAATTTTAACCTGCTTCGCGGAGTTCCCTGACGAGTTAGGCTTCAAGGCAAAAAATAATTTACAATTATTCTTGAAATTCAAGAATTTAGACCGATCCCCCAAAAATACATCAGGAGTAGGAATCTTTGGTTCAGCAGCATGTGAATGAGCAAGATAGGCGGAAATTCCCCACACTTCAACAGCGAGCTGCTCCACACGATCAGACAATTGCTTCATCTCCATTGAGAGAAAAATTCCCCCTATGGCCTCAGAGATATAGAGGAACAAATGTGCACACAAAAAAAAAAAAATAAAAATTCTGACACTTTTTTTTTTCCTTTTTTTTTTTTTTACAATTCTCTCCTGCTATTGAGTACCCTAGGATCTGCGGTATGGCTGGTGATTCTGTTATGATGAGTCACCGAAGGAGGAAAAAACAAAATACTAGCTAAGTCCAGAAAAACCAGAGAGGTTGGCAGCTATCGGATTGCAGACCCCTGAACCTATCCACAACAACTAGCAGTAGCCGTGGGGGGTTCCTATGATGCCCTAGACCCCTCGATCACAGCCGGAGAACTATATAGCCTAAAGACAGAAAGGGGAAAAACTAAACTGCCCCAGAGCAGACCCCAAAGCAATAGGCAGCCCCCAACATATAATGACGGTGAATCAAGATGAAAACACTAACACAGATAGAAAGATAGGTTGAGCAAATGATGGGGCCCAAGGACATAGGACAGGATAGGAAAGCTGCTGTCTGCCATCTGCAAAAACCCTATCAAAATGAGCCAACCGACTGATAGGAAAAACAGGCCCTGAAGTCGCTAGGCTTCAAAAGAGTATATCAGCACTCAGGTATATTCTGAAGACAGAGCAAAATATCAACAGATCAGAGACAAAAATGGAGTTCAGCTCACCCCCGGCCGGGGATGGCAGAACTCCCAAAAAACAAGGCAAAACTAAAACAAAACTGAAGAGTACAAAGCAGAGCAGAAAAACTTAGCTTTGAGATGCACGAATCAGACTGGTCTCCAAGAATCCAGCAGGAAGATCACCAGCCAGGAAGAAGGGTGTCGGCAGCCTTATATCCAGTCCTCAATTCCAGCCATCCAGTCATCATCTAGCTGCCCAGGTGTTTGGTAATCAGTCTCACTACCTTCCTTCACTAGAGGAGGGAGTTCATCAGACCTCAATGGTGAAGGGAAAAATGAACTCACAACAGTTTGGTGACTAGGCCTAGTGGCCACTCGTTTCATTGTGACTGACTGTCTTTGACAAGTACAACATTGCCGGGCTGGATGTTTGGGTGGTTGTTATGAATGGGTCACTGAGGAGAAAAAAAAGCAAAACAAGCTAAGTCACAGAAAACCAGAGAGGTTGGTAACTATGCAGATTGCGGACCCCTGATCCTACCACACAACTAGCAGCAGCCGTGGAGCGTACCTACGATGTTCCAAGACGCTTCGTCACAGCCGGAGGACTAAATAAGCCTGAAGCATGAAAAGGGGAAAACTAACTGCCCCAGAACAGACCCCAAAGGAATAGATAACCCCCACACATGTATTGACGGTGAAACAAGATGAAGGCACAAACACAGGCAGGAAAATAGGCTAAGCAAACAATGGGGCCCAAACTAACTAGAGAGGAAAGGAAAGGAAAGACACTGTCTGCAACCTGCAAAAAACCCTACAAAGATAATGTCCAACACTTCTGATAGCAAAATTAACCCTGAAGTCACTAGACTTTTCCCACTATATCAGCACTCTGAAGTATTCTGAGATAGAGCAAAAAGAGACCAAACTAGTAAGGGACAAAAAGCAAATTGGCAAAATACTGATAAATAAGAGTGGTAATTCAGCACAGCCAAGGCTGGCTGACCACACCAAAAAACTGAATAGACCAACAAAATCAAGTGTGAACATTAGCAGAAAAACTTAGCTTTAGATGACTGGAACAGAGCTGAAAACCAAGAGCTGACAAGCCAGAAGGAATCACCAGCAACTGAATAGGGCATCGTCTGTCTTAAATCCAATCTGAGACTCCTGAGGTCCAATGGTCATCCTCATTCTCAGGTGGCAGATCTCCACCAATCAAATCAGCCTCACTACCTCCTGTTACCACCAGAGGGAGTCTGGAAGGAGAACTCACAACTGGTGAACCAGAGAATGAACACACAACAGTAGGAGGGTTCACCGAACCCTCATCCACGCCACCAGGCCGATCAGGATGGGCCCGGTGAAAAGCTCGAACCAATCTATTGGCATGTATATCGGAGGCAGAGACCCAAGAATTATCCTCCTGACCATAACCCTTCCAATTGACCAAATACTGGAGTCTCCGTCTAACCAAACGAGAATCCAATATTTTCTCTACCTCATATTCCACATTGCCTTCAACCAACACAGGGTCAGGAGGTGCTGCCATAGGAACCACTGGCTCAACAAACCTCTTCAACAGAGATTTGTGAAATACGTTATGGATCTTGAATGTAACTGGAAGAGCCAATCGAAACGAAACAGGATTAAGAATTTCCAAAATCTTATAAGGACAAATAAATCTTGGCTTAAATTTAGGAGATGCAACCTTCATAGGAATATTCTTAGACGACAACCAAACCATATCACCCACTTTAAACCGGGGACCAGTGGTCCTATGCCGGTTGGAAAATCGCTGGGCCTTTTCCTGAGAGAGTGACAACTTATCCACTACTTGGTCCCATATCTGCTGCATTCTCTTAACCACAGTGTCCACACCTGGGCAGGATGAAGATTCCACTTGCCCTGAAGAGAATCGAGGATGAAACCCAAAATTACAGAAAAAGGGTGACATCAAAGTGGCAGAACTAGCTCTATTGTTCAGTGCGAATTCGGCCAAGGGCAAAAATGAGATCCAATCATCCTGATCAGCAGATATAAAACATCTCAAATAAGACTCCAAGGTCTGGTTTGTTCTCTCAGTCTGTCCATTGGTCTGGGGGTGAAACATGGAGGAGAAGGATAACCGAATTGCCAGATTGGAACAAAAAGGCTTTCCAGAATCTGGAAACAAACTGCTCTGTCGGACACAATGTTCTCAGGAATCCCATGTAGCCAAACCACCTGTTGTAAAAACAAGGGCACCAACTCAGCAGAAGATGGCAACTTTGGGAGTGGTGCAAGATGGACCATCTTCGAAAATCCATTACAAATCACCGAGATAACAGTCATTCTCTGAGAGACAGGAAGATCAGAAATAAAATCCATTGAGATATGGGTCCATTGCCTCTTGGGCACCGGCAAGGGCATCAGCAACCCACTAGAACGAGAACAGGGTTTAGACCGAGAACAAGTCCCACAGGACTGTACAAAATTCCTGACGTCACGAAATAAGGCAGGCCACCAAAAGGACCGACTCACCAAATCTCTGGTACCAAAGATACCTGGATGACCAGCCAATGCGGAGCAATGAATTTCAGACATTACTCACTTTCTCCACTGGTCAGGAACATACAATTTTCCCATAGGGCAACGCTCAGGTTTACCCTCCTGAAATTCCTCCAGGACGCATCTCAAATCGGGCGAAATGGCAGAAAGAACTACCCCCTCACCTAGGATGGTCGTAGGCTCGGTCACACTAAGAGAATCGGCAAAGAAACTCCTAGAAAGGGCATCTGCCTTAACATTCTTAGTGCCCGAAGAAAAGAGACCACAAAATTAAAACGCGTGAAAAACAAGGCCCATCTAGCCTGTCTAGGATTCAAGCGTTTGGCCGACTCCAGATAAATCAAATTCTTGTGATCGGTGAGGACCACAACTTGATGTCTAGCTCCCTCCAACCAATGTGTCCACTCCTCAAATGCCCACTTCATGGCCAACAATTCCAGATTCCCCACATCATAGTTGGGTTCAGATGGGGAGAACTTTCGAGAAAAGGCACAGGGATTCATCTTAGAAGTCACAGGGTCTTTTTGGGACAAAACAGCTCCTGCACCAATTTCAGAAGCATCTACCTCCACCTGAAATGGAAGTGAGACATCAGGTTGCCGTAAAGCTGGAGCTGAAGTAAATCTCTGCTTAAGCTCCTGAAATGCTGAGATAGCCAAAGGAGACCAATTCAGCACATTAGCGCCCTTCTTGGTCAGATCAGTCAGTGGTTTCACAATACCAGAAAAATTACCTATAAATTTACGATAGAAATTAGCAAAACCCAAAAACTTCTGGAGGGCCTTCAAAGAAGAAGGCTGAACCCAATCATAAATGGCCTGTACCTTGGCCGGTTCCATTTCAATAGTCGATGGAGATAAGATAAATCCCAAAAATGAAATCCTCTGTACACCAAAGAGGCATTTCGATCCCTTAACAAACAGGGAATTCTCCCTCAAAATCCGGAACACAGTCCGGATGTGTTCCACATGAGAATCCCAATCACTAGAAAAGATCAAAATATCATCCAGATAGATGATCAAAAACTTATCCACAAAGTCACAGAAAATATCATTCAAAAAGGACTGGAAGACAGAAGGGGCATTAGTGAGCCCAAAAGGCATCACCAGGTACTCAAAATGTCCCTCCGGAGTATTAAACGCCGTCTTCCATTCATCCCCGTGCTTGATGCGAATAAGATTATACACCCCCCTGAGGTCAAGCTTAGTAAACCAGCAGGCACTCTTAACTCTGGAGAATAAATCAGACATCAGGGGTAACGGGTACTGATATTTAACCGTCATCTTGTTAAGGGAACGATAATCAATACACGGTCTTAATGAACCATCTTTCTTGGCCACAAAAAAAAAACCAGCACCTAAAGGTGACAAGGATGGTCTAATATGACCCTTCTCCAATGACTCCATAATATAGGATCGCATAGCATCATGTTCGGGTACTGATAGGTTGAAAAGCCGACCCTTGGGAAATTTACACCCAGGCATCAACTCAATTGCACAGTCATAACTCCTATGAGGAGGCAAAGATGCAGACTTGCTCTCACTAAATACATCAGAAAAATCGGCTAGATAATCAGGAATATCATGAGACTGAGGAGAGGTGGAGAAAACAGGAGCATCCCTAAGAACACATTTACAACCCCAACTCACCACAGACCCAGATTTCCAATCCAAAACTGGATTATGAGATTGCAACCAAGGAAAACCCAGAACAATAGTATCATGCAAATTATGCAGCACCAGAAATTCACAATTTTCTTGGTGGTCTGGGGCAACTCTCATTGTCACCTGGGTCCAAAACTGAGGTTTATTCTCCGCCAAAGGAGTAGCATCAATGCCGCTCAAAGGAATAGGCGTCCGCAGAGGCGTCAAGGAAAAACCACAACGCTTAGCAAAGTCCAAATCCATCAGATTCAACGCTGCTCCTGAATCCACAAAAGCCTTCGTGGAAAACGTGGATAAGGAACAGATCAGAGAAATTGCCAAAAGAAACTTAGGTTTTATACTGCCCACAGCAAATGTGTGTGCAAAACGTTTCTCTCGTTTTGGGCAGACAGAAATAATATGAGAGGCATCTCCACAGATAAAACACAGCTTATTACGCCTTCTAAACTCCTGACGTTGCGCCCTAGACAAAACCCCATCACATTGCATAGGTTCAGACGTTTGTTCAAAAGGTGGCAGCGCCTCCCGTGTAGTTTTACGTTCATGTAAACGCCGATCAACTTGAATGGCTAATGACATAGCATCATCCAGACCAGAGGGAACAGGAAATCCCACCATAACATCTTTCGGGTATAACTCTGCAGAATCCTGACCCTGGTTTAATGCCAACAGGGTTCTCTCAGCTTGATCAACAGCATTAGGTTCATCATACAACAATCCCAAGGCTTGAAAAAATGCATCCACATTTGTCAGAATAGGATTTTCAGGTGTCAGTGAAAAAGCCCAATCCTGGGGATCGCCGCGCAGCAAGGAGATGACAATTTTCAACTGCTGCGCAGAGCTCCCCGATGAGTTAGGCTTCAAGGTAAGAAATAATTTACAATTATTCTTAAAATTCAGAAATTTAGACCGATCCCCAGAAAACACATCAGGAGCAGGGATCTTAGGTTCAGCAGCATGTGACTGAATGAGGTAGGTGGAAATTCCCTGCACTTCAGCAGCCAGCTGCTCCACACAATCAGACAATTGCTTAATCTCCATTAGGAAAAGGAAAAAAAAATCCTCCTACGGCCCCAGAGAAAAAAAGAGGAAAAAATATAAAAAAAATAAATTCTGACACTTTCTTTTTTTTTAACAACTTTCTCCTGCTTTTGAGTACCCTAGAATCTGCAGTATGGCTGGTGATTCTGTTATGAATGGGTCACCGAGGAGAAAAAAAAGCAAAACAAGCTAAGTCACAGAAAACCAGAGAGGTTGGTAACTATGCAGATTGCAGACCCCTGATCCTACCACACAACTAGCAGCAGCCGTGGAGCGTACCTACAATGTTCCTAGATGCTTCGTCACAGCCGGAGGACTAAATAAGCCTGAAGCATGAAAAGGGGAAAACTACCTGCCCCAGAGCAGACCCCAAAGGAATAGATAACCCCCACACATGTATTGACGGTGAAACAAGATGAAGGCACAAACACAGGCAGGAAAATAGGCTGAGCAAACAATGGGGCCCAAACTAACTAGAGAGGAAAGGAAAGGAAAGACACTGTCTGCAACCTGCAAAAAACCTACAAAAATAATGTCCAACACTTCTGATAGCAAAATTAACCCTGAAGTCACTAGACTTCTCCCACTATATCAGCACTCTGAAGTATTCTGAGACAGAGCAAAAAGAGACCAAACTAGTAAGGGACAAAAAGCAAATTGGCAAAATACTGATAAATAAGAGTGGAAATTCAGCACAGCCAGGGCTGGCTGTCCACACTAAGAAACTGAATAGACCAACAAAATCAAATGTGAACATTAGCAGAAAAACTTAGCTTTAGATGACTGGAACAGAGCTGAAAACCAAGAGCTGACAAGCCAGAAGAAATCACCAGCAACTGAATAGGGCGTCGTCTGTCTTAAATCCAATCTGAGACTCCTGAGGTCCAATGGTCATCCTCATTCTCAGGTGGCAGATCTCCACCAATCAAATCAGCCTCACTACCTCCTGTTACCACTAAAGGGAGTCTGGAAGGAGAACTCACAACTGGTGAACCAGAGATTGAACTCACAACAGGTGGTCTTTTTGCCACTTTATCATGGTTTGCAGAGTGGAGAGATATTGCTTATTCCATCTGTCCCAGAAGACATTGGACACACTTTGTACTTGGCTCCATTGTCGTCTGTAGACGTCTTTATCGTTTAATTCTCCGAGTGGAGCTCTCAGGACACAGGTTTTCTGCATTAGTAGCATTGCAGGTGTAAGGACTGTCGGGTCTCCGGAATCGCTGGAAAGTGCTGTCAGTGGCCTGGCGTTCATGTCTATGGTTTTGAGGTATGCTACTGCTGCAATCACTTTGACTGATGCTTCACAGAAGATACAAAGTCTTTGTGTCTGACTTCTGTTGATGGCACAGGAGCATACGGTCGTTTCACACGAAGGTCAGTTAAGGCCTCGAGAGACCTCCCCCACTCTGCCCACAGGTCTGCTTTTTCTGCTGGAAGTGGATCATCCCAATCAGACATGTCTTGGGTGAAGTCTCTTAGCATCATTTTTCCTTGGATAGTTACTGGAGCTACAAATCCCAGGGGGTCGTATAGACTATTCATGAAAGAGAGAACTCCTCTGCATGTGAAGGATTTCTCATCTTTACTGATCTGGAAGGTGAAGGCATCTGTCTTCAGATCCCAAAGCAATCCAAGGATCCGCTGCATGGGAAAGGAGTCGATGCTTAGGTCTAGGTCCTTTAGATCGCTGGAATAGTCTTGAGAGGGAAAATCTTCCATCAACTCTCGGCTGTTGGAGGAAATCTTGTGTAACCTTAGGTTAGACTGAGCCAGCATTTCTTGAGCCCTTATTAGCAGACTGATTGCAGCCTCACTTGTCGGTGTGGACTTCAAACAGTCGTCTACGTAGAAGTCCTTTTCTACGAAGGATCTGACGTCTGACCCATACTTTTCTTTGCCCTTTTTGGTGGAATTTTGGAGGCCGTAGATAGCGACTGCTGGGGAAGGGCTGTTTCCAAAGATGTGCACCCTCATCCTGTATTCTGCAATGTCTATGTCCGGATTGTTGTCAAGGTACCAGTAGAACTTCAAGTAGTTTCTGTGTTCCTCTCTAATGAGAAAACAGTGGAACATCTGCTGTATGTCAGCCATAAATGCCACCGTATCTCTGCAGAAAGATAGTAGTACTTTCAGAAGTCTGTTGTTGAAGTCTGGACCCCACAGTAGGACATGATTCAATGAAACATCTTCGCATTTGGCGCTTGAGTCGAATACCACTCTTATTTGACCTGGCTTCTTAGGATGGTATACTCCGAAGATGGGCAGGTACCAACATTAGTCTGAGGGCTGAAGTGCAGTTGCAATCTCTGCGTGGTTGTTCAGGAATATCTTCCCCATGAAGGTAAAGAAGTGTTCCTTCGTCTCAGGTGACTTCCGAAGCTTGTGCCTGAGGGAGATGAACTGGTTGTAGACCAGTTCCCTGTTGTTGGGTAGGCGCCTTCCCTGAGGTCGAAATGGTAAAGGTGCGACCCAACTGTTCGATTCGTCTTTGACTATTTGTCTATCCATGATGTCCAAGAACATCCTATCTTCTATAGACATCGCTACATTGTCGTCTTCCTTTGTCCTGTGGAAGACTGTACATCCCATGTGGTCTTCTTCACCTTCACAGGCATGGTCTTTGTTGGTAGGTACTGAGAAGGGGCAAGGTAGGGAAGTACTGTTTGGCAATTCCTTTACCAGCAGACTATTGTGACATGGCCAGAAGAGAGACGGACGGCCATTTTCTAGTGTGCTGGTAAGCAAACTGTTGACTGAGGCCGGCTTGTGTGCTCCTCCTAGACAGACATCTCCTATAATGACCCATCCAAGGTCAAGCCTCTGTGCATATGGAGCGTTCCCGAAGCCATTTATATATTCTCTAGTCTTGTGGACTCATAGTATATCTCTTCCCAGGAGTAGAGCTATTGAGGCTTCTGGATCCAACTCAGGTATCAGGTGGGCTATACGCTTCAGATGGGGGTGATGTGTCCCCACCTTTGGTGAAGGTATCCCTGACCTGTTGTCCGGAATCTGGTTGCACTCCAGGATGGTCGGTAGCGATAGGCATGTTTGGCCATCTATGGACTCCACCTTGTATCCGGTTGCTTTCCGCCCGGTCGTTTCAACGGTACCTGAACACGTCCTCAGGGTGTAGGAAGAACTAGGGCCTACAATGCTGAAGTTGTCAAAGAAGATGGACCTGGCTAGGGACCTGTTGCATTGGTTATCCAGGATTTGTCCTTGCGGCCTGCAAGATAGACTCAGACAAGGCAGATTTTTGAACAGGACCTTCCTCCTGTGAGTCCCTTACAGATTTCCGTACATTTAGAGCTGACCTCATGTCACGAGCACTTCGGAGGTGACAGGCTTTCATCCTGCGTCAGGCCTCAGAAGGTCTGAACGCCTGTCTATACAGACTACTCCCTGAACCATCTGCCTCTAGGACCCAGCATTGACCTCCTGCCCTGAGAAGTTTTGATCTATTTAGTTAGTGGTTCAGCTGTGACCCAGTGCGGGTAATAGCTTCATTTCCACTTCTGCTTGCTAGAGTGTTGGACCTTCTCAGAGTGCTCCAGTTTGGTGTCTGGAATCCCTCTTCTGGTATCCGTATATGGCGATTCAGCTAAGTGTTCCCCTGTTTGTCTCACCTTACTGTCTTTATTTTAACGGAGACTGCCTAGCACGCATCTCCCTCCCGTTCCCTATTCAGGACTAGGCCCCAGGGAGATTCAGGGCCTCAGGTTCCTGCTCGGCGATTGGTGAGGAACCAATATAGGGACTCGGTAGGAGTTCTAGGGAGAGATTATATCTAGCCTAGGGGTTTCCAAATCCCTTCTTTCGTGTCTGGCCCCCCTCCCCATTTCCCTTTATGTTGCACTTGGTTTTCCCTCACCGTGCATGACACCTCAGGGGTGTCTTCGTCAGTGTCCTTCTGCTTCCCATCATGCTCCTCTGCTTGCGACAACATTCGTGGAAGTGATCCAGGGTGCAAGGCTGTGTTGTGATCCATGCTGCTGCATTCTGCACATTTCATGCTAGCTTCACAGTTCCTGACGAGGTGAGAGGTTGTGGCACAATATTTAAAGCAGATGTTGTTCTCCTTGAGGAAACCTTTGCGATCCTCCAAAGACTTCTCCCTGAAGGCTCTGCATTTTAGTAGAGGATGTGGTTTCTTGTGTAGAGGACACTGTTTACTGACATCCTGAGGCTTGTTCTCGTCTGGAGGGGGTTTATTCACATTGTGAGGAGGGCTTGTGGAAACAATGTTAGTTTTGTGGACTGCTATGGGTGTCCTACTGGGTTTGACACCGGGGGCAGTGGAACATGACAGAGTGAAGTCAAAACTAGAGTCCTTTCTGATCTTAGCTCGATGGATGACAAATTCTACAAATACAGTGAAAGGAGGGAACGGTACATTATAATTTAGTTTATACCGTGAACCATATGTAACCAACTTTTCTTGTAGGTTGTAAGGAAGCTTTTGTATTATCGGATTGACACCCCTAGTGGTGTCTAAGAATGCCAATCCAGGCAAGTTTCCTTCCTCCTGGGCAACCTGAAACTCTATCAATAAATCACTGAATTCTCTAAGCTTTTGAAAACCTTTAGGTCCTATCTTAGGGAAATCATCAATTCTTTTGTATAAATCATTCTCTATGACTTCTACTGTCCCATAGCATTCATCAAGTCTTTCCCACACTTTACATAGACCTGTGTCTGGATGCTTTTTTTTAATGTCTCTTAGTCTTTTGGCATGCTCGACCGACTCACTTCAGAGCCACTTTACTAGGAGATCTAACTCCTCGCTATAAGAAAGGTCCTGGCCATGAATGGCGTTCCGGAACGAGGCTCGCCATGACCGATAGTTCTCGGGTTTATCAGTGAACGTTACAAGTCCCTTTGTAACCAGTTCTCGGCGAGCAAAGAACTTTGCAAAGTCCATGGCGGCTTGGTCAGTGCTGGCACGAGCCGGTGTGTTATAGTCATGTCTAGTGTGTGGTGTATCACCATACCTGTAAGACGCTTCTGACTTCGGATAGTTTGTGCAGTACCTTCTCGGTGAAGAAGGTGTCTCTTTAAGGCGGGATGGGAGCTGTACCTTATCTGGATAGGCAGAGAAGTACTGTGCACACAGGCACGGGTCACATCAAAATTCAATTCAGCCCAATTAGACAGGTTAGAGAATTACGACCAAATGCAAAGCACTCATTGATCGGGAGAGATGATTTATAATCAGGCTTATGTAAGCAGGAAATATGCTGCCGATAAAATGAAGTTCTCTGTGAACAGAGTGATTGATGATGCATGGATGTGCGGTTGGCCAATTTAAACAGGTCATTAAACAAATGCCGATTAGCATGTAGCTGATCAATAGTCATTTAATGGTGACAACTGGCCAATCGGATTGGGTCCTAAGTTGAAAGGTTTGTATCAATTTGTTATCGACCTATCCAGCGCTGATTACTGGGTGTCCAAGGTCGAGCATGCCCACCATCACTCCATTCATTGTCCATAAGACCATGGGAGATTTCTAGCAGGCCCAAAGACAATAAATGGAGTGGTGGTGCCCATGCTACACCTCTATTTCATTCAGAAGAGACTGCAGAGCCTCTTTCCTGAGGATCAGCAGTTGCCCTAGCAGTTGAATCTGCAAAGATCAGTGAGTTATCATCTATCTTACGAAGACTCTTAAACTATGAAGCTTTAGGGACTTTGCATGCATAAAGTTACTTTCACACAGGAGTAATTGTCACGGGTGTGTCAGGTGTGACAGACAGTCATCCTGGATCCGGCTGTAAAAGGTTTAGCTCAAGCACCTGGTTGATTTTTGCATCTCTGATTTGAAGCGATATCCTTCTCCTTGTAGGACCCAATAGTTACCTGCACCTTATGCTGCTAATGACACACATGTGCTGAAGGTTTAAATACATTCAATTTCTGCAGCATGGTGTGGGTGTTAGCTCACACTTGTCTCAGTCTTGTTGGAAGTTCTAGCAGTCGGTTAGTGTCTTCCCTCAGGACCCTTGGAGAATTGCTGGCATGATTTCTCGGTTGTCTTCTCAAGCTAAGTGTCTTCCCCATCCGTCTACCCTCTCTGTCTTTAGTTTTAGTGGGGACTGACTAGCCCCCAACCCATTCCCTCTGTAGGTAGGGCCTATTGCTAGAGTCAGGCAAAGATTTGGTTCCTACTCAGTGATTGGTTGCAGAACCTATATAGGGACGTTTAGGGCAGACAGGGTGATTTTATATCTGCCTGGGGGGTTTCCACTCCCCTCTTCCCTAGTGTTTGGGATCCCCCTTCTCTCTTCCCATTGTTGTGCACTTACTTATCCTTCACCCATTGTGACAGCAATTTGGTCAGTATTTTAAAACAGTATTTTAAGCCAAAACTAGGAGTGGAACATACACAGATAAAAAGAGTAATGGCTAGATTTGCACCTTTTGTGTTCTACACCTACTCTTGGCTTTAGCTTACAATTACACTGCCATGTGAAATAGACATAAAGAAAAGTGTTATTTCATTTTAGCAATCAATACAAGTTTTGGCTAAATAAATGATGCAAAATCTGCACTTGCGTGAAGACACCTAATGGATTTCAGGCATCTTGGCAGCATTGAGTAAGACATAACCATCTCTAAACTAGTCGATAATGAGACAATTGTAAAATTCATCTTTCATCTATGAAACCTTTTATCAAATGTTGCCAGTGATCACCACAGGGGATAGGAGATACGTCACTGCAACAATTACTTATCTTGCCATGAAGTTATATGTTTATAAAAATACTATTAAAGTCATCTATGAAGAATGCAGCAGGCAGGACATTACAACTGTTTGTTTATGAATATGGAGCAAAGTTAATCATCAACTTATAATTGAAGTTTGCACTCCCCGAGCTCACCACTTGGTTTTGGATTGTTAAAATCAGATAATAGTGAAACTATGGAAAGAGTGACTTTGTTCAAATTTGATCTGAGTTTGCTGGAACTTAGCTTCAGGTTGATAGTGTATATCTGACTATTTTGTTTTTGTTTTTTTTTCTAGGAATGTGGCCAGAAACATAACAAAGGAACTTTAGTGATGGCTGATGGCATAAACAGTGAAATATGACAAGAACATAACCCATTCTCCCTAAGGGAAATTCAGCTATACTGGTGCCTAAAATAAAGGATAATTCTGAGTGTTGGAGAAATGTTTTTCTACGCTGCATGGTCACCACAGTTGACATAGCTATGGGACAGAGGGTATAGTGTGCTTTGCTTTGATGTGACACTGGTTGTTGCCAGATGGCTTGTTGTATCCATATCAAGGAATTTATTGTGGTTTGCTTATTGGAGAAATCCAAGGTTGGTGAAGTCTATAAGAAAATTACAAAGATGAGATGATTGATTTATGAACTTCCATTCAAATTTCCTGAAATTCATGTGAATGTAAGTTCATTGACATTCGATTTGCGGCACCATTTCCAACACTCCAGAAGCATCAGAGCAGGCAAATTTCCTTTTTCGTGGCTGTTCTGACTTCCCCATAATGCTCTTCTGTTATGACATCTAGCAGAACATCATACCTTTAACAGTGGTGGTCAGTACCTGGGCCATCACAGATCAGCAGTTCCCAATGGAAAATAGATTGTACAGCAAAGACGTTTTTCATCTCCAAAGTGACTGGGCATGTCTCTCTCTTCTGTAAGCTCTTAAGATCAGCGGGGTAATCTCTCTCCTTCCCTCTCTCAACTGTAGAGTGTAAGCTCTTATGGTCAGCAAGGCCCTCTCTCTCTCACACTCTCCTCTCTTTCCCATGTGTATTATCCAAGCAATTACAAGCTTTCCAATGTTGAGATTTGTGTGAATTTATTCACCGCTTATCTAATTTTGGGGGAAAATTTGGCAAACTTGGTGAATTTATATTTCGAAAGATCGGCTCATCTCTGTACATTCCCAATATGTTTGTTATCGTAATGTGTGGAAGCTTATTGTGGTGAAGAGTTACCATCTACTTATTACGCCTGCTTATACAGCATCAACATATTTTGCAGCACTTTATAAACATTGTTGTCATTGAGACTTACAACCTAAATTCTTTATCAATATAATTTTAGAGTATGAAAGAAGACCAAAGTTCACCAGGAAACCCCTGAAAACACGAGTAGACAATACAATCATTCAGATGTTGCCCTTGGTAGGACAAAAAAGAAACAATGCAATCCATTGAACCACCTTAACATGTATGTTTATCTAGAGAATTGGGACCCATTAAAAACCCTGAAGAATGGCCAGTGCCACATACTGTTGTGTTCAAAAGTAGATCAGTTGACAATTCTTTTGATTTCCCCATGACTCACAATCCAGGAACGTCAGTGGCTGGATGAAAGATGCAAGAGTCTGTCTGGATTCCAGGAACTCACTCAGCTTTGATGCACACACACTGACTACAAACAGGTCACAGGTGGGGATGTTACCTTTAGTAGCTATTCAAAAGAATTTGTGTCAAATTCAGTGCATGTTATCAGGCTAAAAACACCAGGGTATATAAACTTTTGATTAGGGTCATTTGGATGTTTTGGGTTGTCATTGTGATTTAAAAAGAGAAAACACAGTAGTTTGACAATAAATTGCTTCACCCAACCACTAACCATGAGTGGAGAAAAAGTTTTGGTGTTATCATTCATATTCTCTGAAAAAAGGCCAAGAAAGCAAAAATTCTGCAGGAGGACTGTATACTTTTGAGGAGAACTGTATGATTGGCTCCTTCCATTTGCTTTTATAAGTTCTGAAATTTGGCAAATTAGCCTGCAGTGGGACCAACATCTATATAACTTTTATGGTACATCAAATGCCATAATATCTGACATGGACCAACCCCTATAATTTCATGTGCACCCTGCTATGTTTTAAAATGAGATCAAGAGATGTCATACTTTAAAGAGAATCTATCAGCAGCAGTATTTCACCCCAAAACCATTTCTATGTTCATGTTGCTCTTTTAAAGACAAGTCCAGCCATATCTTTACAAGGCCAGTCCATTTCTCCGTCACTGAGAAATCAGTGTTTGAATTGATATGCAAATAGATATTTTAAATCTGAAACCTCTGTCACTCCAGCTCTATTCCCACCCCTGCGCTGCCTCCTTCATCTTGACTCAGAGCCTCTGTGCTGTGTGACTTCAGGCAAAAGAGTAGTCAGTCAATCATGAAGAGATGGCACTGGTTGGGGAATAGAGCTGGAGTGACAAAGGCTTTAGATGTTATTTGCATATGAATTCAAACTCTGATTTCTCAGTAAAAGAGGAATGGACTGGCCATGAAAAAGTAATGCTGGGCTTGTCTTTGAATGAGCTATAAGCCCATATACAAAGTTTGAGGGGTGAAATCCTGCTGACAGATTCTCTTTAATTGGCAACCAAAACCTATAAGAACATTGGGTCATTCATGCGGGCAATTAAATATTCATTATTAACAAAATATCACCCGATGTAAACAGGGGATGTGCTGCCGACAACATGCATGCTGTACAGGGACAGAAGGATTGTGTTTACAATCTTCTTTAAAGTTGTCTCAGCCCTGTGTGAACAAGCCATACATTAGAACAGACCCACTTGTATGCAGTTGATCTATGCTTATTTATGGGCAGAAATAAGCCTGGGTTAAATGGCCTTTACTTAACTCTAGAAGCATTTTGACATGTAGATATGAAATCTGTGATCAATTGCACTGTGTTTTGAGTCAACATCTCAACACCCATTACAGTTCATAGAAGGCCGGGGTATAGCTCCCAACAGTTAGCTATAATCAGAAAATGTTGGAGGTGTAGTCAACACCAATTGACTATTGTCCTAAAACAGAAGAAGTATATTTCACTATGTGTTGCCCCTGAGGGTCGAATTGCCACAGAGGTACTGCACCTCAGCCAGAGGTTTGGTACCCCACTCTTGGGTAAGGAAGGGGCACTACCCAGTACCCACACACTAGCACCCATCACTAGACCTCTCCAGGCCAGGGAGGGACTAGGTAGAAGGTGTGGGTGGAGAAAGTGGAGAAGGGGAGGAGCTTAAGGGAGTGACAGTGAGAGCAGTGAGTTCAGTTGGTGCTGGGGACTGGAGCAGTGAGGAGCTCGTCCCTAGACTAGAGAACAGTAAGAAGAGAAAGAAAGGGTCCTAGGGGCACAGGAAGTGAGGAATCCACCCGTGGTGCCCGAATCCACGCCGACTGTAGTCAGGTGGAGGGACCAGTTCACAGTAGGGGACCGGCCCCACACTAGTGGGGAGACTGTAGGACTCTAGCAAACCAGAGGCTGTAGTATCTGTATGTGTGACAGCCAAACCCACACACATTGGCTGAAAAGGTAGCCACATAGGATCAAGGGGACCTAGAGGACGTCGCCCGACTGGATTCAAGCCTACTGGCTTGGGAGATTGTGTGTGAGGCGCAGGGCAGGAGAGGTGGATGCCAGCACAGTGAGACAGCCAGGGAAGGAACATCTGAAGGGGGTTCTGGTACAACGTACCCCAAATTACCTGAGAGCTGGCTGGACCACTGACCCGGAGGACACCGCACCCTGGCTGGGGATTGTAACTGGAAGAACTGTGAGTAAAGTGTGAAGACTGCACTCCACTGTGTCCTCTGACTTATTTACAGCGTCACCTGCCTTGCACAACTATCATTACTATCATCTACTATCTTATATCTGCCCTGGGGCCTAGCTCTACTCGTGGAGAGCTGTACCAACTCTGCTGCATCACCAACTGCCCCAGCGGATCTAAAATGCAGCATTGGCCATATTATCATTGCCGAACACCATGAGTGGCGTCACAAATTATTCCCATCTTTATTCCCCAAAATCATTATTTCCATTGCACGGCAAGGGCCATAGACCGGGTCACTGCTGCTGTGGTATCCCCTGAAGAACTGACCGGCCTGGACTAAGTACTCCACGGCCCTAGTGGGCGCCGCAACAACCCTTCAGATAATACATAATAAAGGCGTAATTCATGGCAGGTGATAAACTTCAACTATCTTCAATACAAAAAGGGCTTAAACTTACAGTAAATCAGTGGCAAAAGAATTAAACTGTAATTCATGGCATATGATAATCTGTAACTAACCAGAGCTAAGAGGATTAAATGGTAATCCATGGCAGATGATAACTATTGCAATCCACAACAAGGACAGTACAGGCTGACTTTTGCACTATAGTGACCCTTATCCCATGCTATCGGCGTTGTCTTTGAAAAAAAAATGAAAGAAACTTAATATACAAAATCTAAACGGAATTGCAGCTTTATAGAATATACTTGTAAAATTCTACATACTTTGTTTTATAAGTATATTCTATATATCAGCAATGCAGTTTACATTTCATATATTCAATGTTTGCACGCTTTTTAGCATATACAGAGGGCTGCTGTATTCTTATTTTTGCTCTGCATAACCACGTCCCAGGACCTGATTGGCAGTTTTCTATGTACTCTGTGCATAGGCAGAAACCAGAGGTGTTGGTGGGGTCAGAGGTGTATCTAGGCTTTCTGGCACCCGGGGCAAGAATTCGGTTTGGCGCCCCCCCCAAGCCCACATGCGATTTCCACACTTAGTCAAGTAACCACGAGCTGCTCTCCCTAATTCTCTCAATGTTCAGTGAATAACTGAGAGAAGCGGGAAGAGAAGCTCGTTGTCACAGGACCATAAGTATGAAAATCGCATATGAGTGAAGTGTCCATGTGATGACTACTGGAACCTGCAGAGCTGAATCCTGACATTCTCACAGCGAATGCATTGTACACTTTTAGGATTCTCCCATACCGGTGGCAAGAGTACACGGTCATGTCAGCACAAGCATGTGATTTGTATATGTGGTGCCCTGCGTCTTTATCGCCACAAAAGGGTTAAATATGTACTGTTCTGTATTTGTTTTGTGAGCAATGGGAGTTTTGCTTTCTCTGCTAGACACACACACACAATTTGCCTCATTCCCTCATTTGTCTGAAGCTGCGAGCTTTGCAGACATACCCTAACTGGGAGGGGGAGGGGCCGACTTGTTCTCAGTCTGTGAAGAAGTAGGAAGCACGCTTGGACGCCATGATGAAATGTGGCTGATCCAGAAGTGAGAGCTACGAAGCAGGGAACCAGCCCCTAGATCATCCATGCTTTCAGAGCTGGGTGATAAGCTGAGAAACGCCATGGGATTACACTACCAGCAGAAAGATTTTTTCCCTCAGAAAACTGCAATAACCTGGAATCAGTGAAGGACAGTGCAAGTGGGAACTTGAGCTGTGTCACAAAGGATTCAAACTGCAAGTTGCTGAAGGCAAAATACACACTGAGTAAAGGCAAAACTCGGAAGTTCTAAACTCCAGATAGCCTTTGTCCCAGAAGGGATTAGAATAGCAGGAGGTTACACTGAGTTACAGCAAGGAAAAATAACTCCCATTCTCCAGAGCAGACTGTCACATGGTGAGAGTTGTAATATCTCCTCTGAACTGCACCTGAACTACAGTAAATGATAAAGTGACTTTCCTTGTCTCCTGCCTTATTACTCCGTGCCTTCTACTTGCATCACAGTCTCTGGGGGTCCTGCCCTGGTTGGAGAGGGTTTTAACATCTGCACTGCCATCACCATCTACTCCCCCAGGGATCATCTGCAGTGCCGGCTATACTACAGTCGAACACTCCAACTGGCTTCACAAATCACTACATAAACTTTATCCCCATTCAATTCTACCCCTTTTACATGACCGCCTGGGGCCACGGACCGTGTCACCGCCGCTGTGACATCTCCCATTGAAGTTAACGGGCTCGGTACCGAGTATCAGGCACGTCATTTTTGGCATCTATGAACAGGATACGGACAGGATTACCGTGCGTGCCTAAAGTCCAACAGGAGCGACGACCTGCAGCAACTGAAACCGTGAGTCGCACCCCTGAAAAGGTTAACTGGAGGGGAAGATGTCTAATCCCAGCGACGCTCAGGGTGCAGCAGCTGCAGCTCCCATATTGCCTCTCACCATGCCTTATATACCGGGTGCGACATGGCTGCCACAGTACAATGGCGAATCGCACACCTTAAGTGACTTTAAAGGGAAGCAGCGCAGCATGTTTGAAATTTACCCTATGTCAGAGGAGCAGAAATCAGTATACTTACAAGTCAGCTCAGTGGCACTGCTCAGTGAGAAGTTAAATCTTGGCCAGCGACTGATAAAAAGACTGTAAAAGACATTTTTGCTAAATTAAAGGAAACTTTTGACACCCATACTACTTCAGAAATAAAGATGCGATTTTTCAGCTGCAGACAGAAATCACAAGACACTGTCAGAGACTTTGCCCTTAACCTACAGGAGGCGCTGCGGGCCATTAAACCAGTTGATCAAGACAGTGTAAGAGATGAGAACAAAATGCTGAAAGATCAGTTTATTGAAGGTCTTCTGTCCGACTCCAGTAAGGCACAACTGCGCATGATGTCATTGCAGTACCCTGACATGAACTTTGTTCAGTTTAAGGACAGATCCATCAGTATCTTAAGAGATTCTACCTATGTCTGCACTGAGCCAGTTAAACATCCAACAGTTGTGTACCACCAGGGGGCAGTATCTTCACCCCAGGTGCCTGCAGTGCAGCATGTGCAGACTCCAGTTGATGACTCTATTGCAGATTTACAGCTGCATGTACAGGAACTGACTAAAAATATGGCTGGTCTATGTATAACTGTTCAGACTCTCCAGACTTATCCCCTCACAGAGAGGATCCAACTAGCATGAAGCCCGGATGATCTCCCATGGCGACGGCCAAAGAGGATGCCACAACATCAGCGATGACTGACTCGCAGTGGCAGGAGAACAACGGACCGATTTGACTCTTCTGGGAGACCCATCTGCAGACGGTGCAATAAGGTGGATCACATCGAAAGAGAATGTCCTTTAAATGGGCGACCCCTGGGGAGTGAGGACCACCCCCCCAGGAGTAAGACAATCTGGTCCACCTAACTGGAGAAACAGGTATGTTGGAGGACGTCCACTTATACCTGTGGTAGTGGATGGTATCCCCTTCACCGCCCTCGTGGACACTGGATAACAGGTAACCACAATGCCTCACACACTGTACCAAAGATATTGGACTGAGACTGATTTCACCCAACTTCCTGATGGTAACTTGTCTTTAATAGCAAGTAATACTCAACCTTTGACACAGGTGGAGTACAAAGAGGTTGTCATTAAAGTGGGGAAGGTGGAGCTCAAAGCTCAAGGTCTTGTGATGGTAGAGGTGGAAAGAGGAGAGTGTTCACCTATCATAACATTGGGCACAAATGTGATTGAAAATTGTTTAAGTGAGGTCATCACCATTTTGAAAGACATAGCCGAGTCGGCCCCATCCAAAGAACAGCATGCCCTCAATAAAGATATCAAGGCCCTTGTCCAGCAACAGCAGGTTAACTGATGGAGAGTTTGGTAGTGTAAGGGTGAGTGATCCCTATTCCATTATGCTTCCCCCTAGGAGTGAGACCCTCATCTGGTGCAGAGCAGCCATAGGCATCACAGGACGGGACTACCAAGCTCTCCTTGAACCAGTCTACTCAGATAGCAGACCTACTGTGCTGACGGCCAGGGGAATTGTTGATGTTAAAAGGGGCAGAGTTCCGCTACGTGTTCTGAACTGTGGAGAGGAGGAAGCTTGCTTGCCCCGTTATGCAACCATAGCCAAACTGTTCACAGTCAGTAGCAATGATATTCAGGCTTAGAACCCTTGACTCAGTCAGAAGCGACGGATGGCAATGGCTCTATTGTTCAGATGGAGGAATGGTTCCAAAGATACATGTTGGCACCGACTCCACTTCTGTTCATCAGAAAAATGGAGTGCAGTGGGTGGTACAAGAATACGAGATGGTTTTCAGCAAGCATCCTTTGGAATTTGGGCAGGTAAAAGCGTTTCAACATAACATCCCCACAGGAGATCACCCACCTATCAAAGAAAGGTATCTTCCTGTACCTCCAGCTCATTATCAGTGTGCAAAAGGTATGCTAAGAGAAATGAAGCAAGCAGGGGTAATCAGGGATAGCTGCAGTCCTTGGGCAGCTCCCCTGGTGTTCGTCAAAAAGAAAGATGGTACAATGCGCATGTGTGTAGATTACAGACACCTCAACAAAATTACTCACAAAGATGCATACCCCTTACCGTACGTAGAGGAGTCTCTAGCAGAATTAAAATAAGCTAGGTACTTCTCCACTTTGAACTTAACCAGTGGGTACTGGCAGGTTCCTGTTGCTGAGGCAGACAAAGGAAAAACTGCCTTCACTACCCCAATGGGGCTATGTGAAATTAACTACATGCCATTCGGATTGAGCAGTGCACCTGGAACCTTTCAGAGAATTATGGAATGCTGCCTGGGCCATATGAATTTTGAGACTGTGCTATTGTACTTGGATGGTGTGATTGTATATTCCAGGACCTATGAGGAACATCTGCAACACCTGGCAGAGGTCTTGGAGGCGTTGTCCAACTTCGGCTTGAAGGTAAAACCATGTAAATGTCATCTCCTAAAGCCCAAAGTGCAGTATTTAGGCCATGTCGTGAGTGCAGAAGGAGTAGCACCCGACCCAGACAAAGTGACTGTCATCAGGGACTGGCAAGTACCCACCAACATCCAAGAGGTCAGACAATTCCTAGGCCTAGTGGGTTACTACAGACTAGTGTTGAGCATTCCGATACCGCAAGTATCGGATATCGGCCGATACTTGCTGTATCGGAATTCCGATACCGACATCCGATATTTTTTCAATATCGGGCATCGGCATCGGAATCGGAAGTTCAAAGTTGATTGACAGCCGAAATGATGTCATCATGATGCGCGGTGTGTGCGCATCATGATGCGCCGTCATTTCGGGCCTTCCGGGGGTCTCTGCCGGCCTGCCGGGGGGCTGTGCCGGCCTGCCGGGGGGCTGTGTGGACTGCTCGGGGTCTGTACCGGCCTGCCGGGGGGCTGTGCCGGCCTGCCGGTGGTCTGTGCACCCTGTGGGGGTCTGTACCGGCCTGCCGGGGGGCTGTGCCGGCCTGCCGGGGGACTGTGCTGATGTCCGGGGGTCTGTGCAAGCATCGTCCGATGGGACTACAAGTCCCATCTGGCGATGCCTGCTACCATGACAGTGATTGACACATTAGCCAATGATGGGACAGTAGTAGTCCCATCATCCGGCTAATGTGTTAAATGTTTAAAAAAAAAAAAATACTACATACATACTACATACATACTACATGCATGCTACATACATACTACATATATACTACATGCATGCTACATACATACTACATGCTACATACATACTACATGCATGCTACATACATACTACATACATACTACATGCATGCTACATACATACTACATATATACTACATGCATGCTACATACATACTACATACATACTACATACATACTACATGCATGCTACATATATACTACATGCATGCTACATACATGCTACATGCATGCTACATACATACTGCATGCATGCTACATACATACTACATGCTACATGCATGCTACATACATACTACATGCATGCTACATACATACTACATACTACATACATACTACATGCATGCTACATACAATACATTCATACAATACATACATAGACATACAGTACATATAACATAGAGTAACATACTTACCAATACTTGTCACATTGTTCCCCGAATCCCTAGTCTCACTTTATGGTAAAAGCTGTGTGGGAAATTCCCACACAGCTTTTACCATAAAGTGAGACTAGGGACTTTTTTTTTTTTAAGTGGCGGAGGAATACAGTGCGGAAGGATACCTACCTTCCGTCATTGGATTCCTGCAGCCCGTAGAGAGCGGAAGCATCAGCTGATGCTGCAGTTCTCTACCCAAGATCGTCGTGGGACACACTCGTGGACTGCTTCGGATCATGGGTGAGTATTTTTGTGGTTTGTTATGTTAATATTTATTCCGTAAAAGACAATGGCTTCGGGGAACAATGTGACAAGTATTGGTAAGTATGTTACTCTATGTTATATGTACTGTATGTCTATGTATGTATTGTATGAATGTATTGTATGTAGCATGTATGTAGCATGTATGTAGCATGTATTTAGCATGTAATATGTATGTAGCATGCATGTAGTATGTATGTAGTATGTATGTAGCATGTAGTATGTATGTAGCATGTATGTAGTATGTATGTAGCATGTAGTATGTATGTAGCATGCATGTAGTATATATGTAGTATGTATGTAGTATGTATGTAGTATGTATGTAGCATGTAGTATGTATGTAGCATGCATGTAGTATATATGTAGTATGTATGTAGCATGTAGTTTGTATGTAGTATGTATGTAGCATGCATGTAGTATATATGTAGTATGTATGTAGTATATATGTGGTATGCATGTAGCATGTAGTATGTATGTAGTATGTATGTAGTATATATGTAGCATGTAGTATATATGTAGCATGTAGTATGTATGTAGCATGCATGTAGTATGTATGTAGCATGTATGTAGCATGCATGTAGTATATATGTAGTATGTAGCATGTATGTAGCATGCATGTAGTATATATGTAGCATGTAGTATGTATGTAGCATGCATGTAGTATATATGTAGTATGTATGTAGTATGTATGTAGCATGCATGTAGTATATATGTACTATGTATGTAGCATGCAGTATGTATGTAGCATGCATGTAGTATGTATGTAGTATGTATGTAGTATTTTTTTTTTTTTTTTTACATTTAACACATTAGCCGGATGATGGGACTACTACTGTCCCATCATTGGCTAATGTGTCAATCACTGTCATGGTAGCAGGCATCGCCCGATGGGACTTGTAGTCCCATCGGACGATGCCTGCACCGACCCCCGGACATCAGCGCAGCCCCCCGGCAGGCCGGCACAGCCCCCCGGCAGGCCGGTACAGACCCCCACAGGGTGCACAGCCCCCCGGCAGGCCGGCACGGCCCCCCGGCAGGCCGGTACAGACCCCGGGCAGTCCGCACAGCCCACCGGCAGGCCGGCACAGCCCCCCGGCAGGCCGGCAGAGACCCCCGGAAGGCCCGTACAGACCCCCGAGAGGCTGTACAAGGGCAGGAAAGGGTTTTTCCAATTCCGATACTGGAAGTCTCATAGACTTGAATGGGACTTCCGGTATCGGCATCGGCGATACCGATACTTTTTTTAAAGATCGGCCGATCCATTCCGATCCGATATTTTGAAGTATCGGACGGTATCGCTCAACTCTACTACAGACGCTTTATCAAAGACTTTACTATATTGGCAGCCCCCCTTCAAGATCTCCTAGTTGGCCAATCCAAAAAGGCCAGAGGCAAAAGTCCCCTGATTGAGTGGAATGCTAGGTTGGATGAGTCATTCAACAGCCTTAGGGTACCGTTACACTTAGCGATGCACCAGCGATCCCGACAACGAAATGGATCGCTGTTGCATCGCTAAGTGGTCGCTAGTGAGCTGCCACACAGGCAGATCTCACCAGCGACATCGCTGGGGACGGGGGTCGCTACTTACCTGTCACACTAGGCGATCCTGACGTCCTCCCGCCCGCGTCCACGTGTCGCTTGTCTGCGCCACAGGAAGCCCAGCAGGAAGCGCCCGACGAGAAATGGTCCAGGACGTTCTCGCGCAACCAGCGATGAGCAGCGGGGGAACTGGTCGGAGGTAAGTATCAGACATAGCGATATCTCTAGCAATATCGCTGCTATGTCACAAAATCGGTGATGTTACAGCGATATTGCTAGCGATATCGCTATGTGTAACGGGGGCTTTAAGCAAGCACTTACTGGAGAACAGATCTTAGCATATCCAGACTATGATCAGCCATTTATCCTGCACACTGATGCCAGCAATGTTGGGTTAGGAGCTGTCCTATCTCCAGTGCAGCAGGGTAAGGAGAAAGTCATTGCTTATGCCAGTCGGAAGCTTCGTCCTACTGAGAGGAACCCTACCAACTATAGCTCCTTCAAGCTAGAATTCTTGGCTATCGTTTGGGCAGTGACCGAGAGGTTCAAGCACTATTTGGCCTCATCCAAATTTACCATCTATATGGATAACAATCCGTTAACCCATCTGGAGACCGCTAGGCTCGGTGCCTTGGAACAAAGATGGATGGCTCGATTGTCCAATTATGAATTTGTCATTAAATACCGAGCTGGCATTAAAAACGCCAATGCCGATGCCTTTTCCCATATGCCAAATGCTCCTGCTCCAGCAGAGGATCTAGAAGACCTGGAAGAAATAGAAATGCCAGCATTTCACCACCACGGTGTCTCCCAAGACTCTAACCACGTGTCCGGGAGAAGTCTTGCCGTTCACGAAGTTTCCCTTAATCCACTACCTCACCATGGTTGGGCAGAGATGCAGAGCAGTGACCCGGCTATATGTATGATCAAAGAACTCATTGGAGAAGCAGATTCATCTCCAGCTCCTGATGCGCCTGCGGAGGTCCAACAGTTGTGGAAAGAGTGAAAGAAGCTGTTCCTTTATGAAGGCACGTTGATCCGAAGAGCAATTAACCCACGTACCTTCCTGAACGACTCCTCCAATGCGCCTTTAGGTGCGAAGCACTCCAGTACTTAGTTACCCTGAAACGCCTCTCTCTAGGTGTTCCTAGTCTTTACTTGTATGACAGACAGCTGTAGCCTGCTTCGGGGACTCCACTCTGTGTCCCGGCTCTCTATTTAGTTGCTGTTGTGTCCCAAGTCTATGATGGGAGCAAGGCGTTAGCGGCTCACTACTCCTCCGGTATTTGTTGCCGGACATAAAAATCCAATCAACCTCGGGGACCGGGCCCCAGCCTTTGCGCTCTCTAGACTGGAAGGGTTCTCTCTCTTTCTTAACCTGCTTCCCACCGTCCTATTCTCCTTCGTTCCGATCTGTTCTCTCTCCCTCTTATGGAAGGTTAGGTTATCAATCTTATCAGTCTCTTTCTCTGGTCTTTCTCATGGCAGCAGCACATATCACTGGGACCTGCTGCAGCACGTCCCTCAGACACCCATCTTCTCTCTTCTCTCTCCTCTAACCAACTAACTTTCACTCTTCCCACTCTTTTGTATCATCTCTCTCCACCCGCCTCCCAGCACATCTCGTGTTACGAAGCAGGGTTCCACGAGGGGTGCTCTGCTAACCCCCAGCCTGAAGCTGTTAGGTGGCCCCACCGAACTATCCTGTGTGTGGAATGCAGGTGTGGAGCGTGGTCAGGAGTTCCCACCCTACCTGGATGGTGGGGCACTACACCTTAGGAGAAGGTGCAGTACCTCTGTGGCCACTGAAGCCTCAGGGGCGCCACATACGCATGAACTGGTGTGGCAGATCGTGGTCCCCAGAAAGCCCATGGTCTTAGAAGCTTACCACAATCAAGCGGGACACTTTGATTGGAAAAAGCTGGAAGTAGTCATCAACGACCGCTTCTTCTGGACAGGTATGAGATGGTCCATTGAACAGTGGTGTAGAGAATGTGGCCCATGTAATCTCAGAAGAAAGAATTCTGCCAATCAAAAGGCCCCTTTGAAGCCCATCATCACTAAACAACCTTTGGATCTCGTGGCCCTAGACCACGTGCAACTAACCCCAAGACGATCAGGGTATACTTATGCCTTAACAATAGTGGATCACTATTACCATTTCCTAGTGGTTGTTCCGGTGAAAGACCAAACAGCAAGAACAGCTGCAAAGGCATTCCAAGAATATTTCTGCAGACCCCATAGCTACCCAGATCAAGTGCTGACAGACAGAGGTCCAGCCTTCGAAGCAGAAGTCTTTCAAGAATTTTGCTCCCTCTATGGATGTAAAAAGATCAGAACTACACCATACCATCCACAAGGCAATGGGCTTTGCGAAAAACTAAATCATCTGGTGATCAATTTATTGCAGATCCTACCACTTGAAGAAAGGAACCAATGGCCTGAGAAATTGCCTGATTTGATTGAAATGTACAACCATATCCCAACTAGTGCAACAGGATATGCCCCAGCTTACTTGATGCGTGCACGGCCAGGTAAACTCCCCATCGACCCGGAAATGGGAGTCCTAACTCCTGAAACCATATCCAGCCAACTGGACACTGATTGGAATACTGAAAGACAACTGCAGTATCAAAAAGTTCAACAATGTGTAGAGGAAAGTCTTGCGCAAGCTAGGCAAAAACAGGAAAGGAACTTTAATAGACATGCTGTAGCAACCCCCTTACCAACAGGTCAACAAGTGCTGAAGAAAAAGAGAAGAAACCACAAGTTAGATGACCAATGGGAGGCTCAGCCTTGAACTATTCAACCATCTAGCTCTGACAACAGCAAAGTGTGTACTATCTCCAAAGACGGCGGAAAAACGTGTACCACAGTATTCAGAGACAATCTGAAAGTATGTCCAGCACAATTGCGTGAAAGAGTTGAGAATAATAAGGATGACTCTCAGTTAAAGGAAAAGACTGATACAAAGATACGCACTGTTCTATGTGAATTCCCTAGTTCTTGGCTACAAGTTAACAATGCAGTGGTAGTTCCAGTGATGGTGTTCCCACAAATGTCTTTACCAGAGACACCAAATTGTTCTGGAAGCAATGAATTGCTAATGCCAACCACTAACACTGTGCATGAGGAAGAATCAGAAAACTTGCCTACAGTCAGCAGCGAACCTGTTGTACCTATGGTAGGTTCAAAGATTCGTAGGAAGTCGTCTAGTATTCCTATCTTGCGCAGATCACAGCGTAGCACACAGGGCCAAACCCCTTCTCGCTAAAGAAATGATTTATAAAATATTCCTAGAGTAATAATTTAGTTTTGAGTTGTACCTCCATTGAACATTGCTTTAGGTAACGTTATTGAAAATGTTAAAGAAATTGTGCCAACATGGACTAATGTGAGATTTCACTAGTTATGCCTTTTTTCTACTATAAGAACTAGAGTTGAGCGACTTTTGGTTTTTTAGGGTCGCGTTTCGTTTCGTGAAACCAGACTTTTCCAAAAGTCGGGTCGAGCAAGATCGTCCGATTATAGGGAAAAGTCGGGGTCGTCCTGAAACACAAAACCCAATGTAAGTCAATGGGGAATAAAAGTCGGCAGTGAGAGGAGGACAGGAAACACACCAACAGTGCCCATTTGAATGCCAAAAGCATCAATTCTTCTTACTTAAGCTTGTCAACCTTAATTAACTTCATAATACAAGTTACGCACTGAAAAATGGGGGTTATTTGGCTACAGTTGTGGGGGGGAGGGCTGGCTCCAGGTTTTCATGTGCCCTGGGCGAAAGAGCACCCCTTTAACACATACCACAACTCATCATGCTCCGATACGGCAGAGAAATAGCGGTATAGTACAATGAAAAATACCTCACTTTTTACATCTCATGACGAGGCCCATCTATTTCTCCATACAGAATCATTGGTCCCATATAATGTTTGAAACAGTATATGATGAGCTCCACATAATGCTACAGTGTATGTTGGTCCCCATGGATGAAGCTCCACTGTCTTATGGGCCCAAATAATGCTCCAAACATAATGGGCCCCATTTCTAATGCTCTAGTGTATAATGGGCCCTGTAAATGCTGCTCCAGTGTCTGATGTCCACCTTTGGAATGTTCCAGTGTATGGTGGGCCCCATCTATCATTCTCCAGAGTATAGTGCTCCCCAAAAATTGCTGTCCCAACATTGAAAACAATCAAATAAGTCTCCTCGCTAGGGAATCCCTGTACTTGTCTGGACTCCTCGTCGTCCCCATCTTCCATCTCACTGCACAGTATTTCAACTTTGCAAGTGCTGTGATCCTGAGCAAGCAGGGGGGGCCCACTCGTTGGCGACGGCACTGGCACAGGGCCCCTGAGAGTACGGTGGTGTGTCTGATGGCGGGTGGGCCGAACCTGCACTTTCATCTGCAGCTTCCTCTTTGTCACCGTGTAAGATGGAACTGTATATGGGAAGGGTAACCTGAGTTTCATCAGGGTCAGATTCAGGCCATGTAGCGTGCGAGGGGAATGTAGTGGTCTGGGTCAATGTACCAGCAGATTCATCGAGCAGTGGCTGGGCATCAGTACACTTGTGTCGCCCCCAGGAGTACGGTCGCCACAGTGGCATTACCTTCTTCCTAGGGAGTGTGATGTCATGCTTGGGAGCAACGAACGATCTCTCTAGCAGGTTAACTGATTGGGCGGCGTTATTCCCACGAGTCATGACCCTCCAAACAGCGTTCATGAAGGCAAAGTGTTTGTTTTACGTGGGCAGTATGGTTGCAAAGCTGAACCTTAAAGGAATGTCCAGAAGGGCACCACCAGGAGTGGAGCCTACGGTTAAATTCGACTCCACCTGGGAAACCTCAACCATGCCAGCTACAGAACAGATGCACACATTGCAAGCTTAATTCCGTTAACGAACGAGATTCCGTCATGCCCTGCGGTCCGAGTCCGGCTTACTAGAGGGACACGTGAGGCTCTGGCACATGAGATTGGCCAATAACTGGTGTGTCATGCCCTTACATGTCCGTGGCTGCATGTGCGCTACACTGAAAAGGCCAGCGTTTGTCGCTTACAGGTGCAGATAACCCGCTGAACAACGTTAGCGATGGGGATCACTGATTACAATTATTACCCGCAAACAATGATTTCCCAGTAAGTGCAGGTCAACCGCAGTTCCGGAATTAGGCCTAACCGTCATTCCTGAAAAAATGAAAAACTTACGTGTGCAAACCACAGGTGCTGTAGCTTGCTTAACAGCTCGCCAGCCGTTCTCACGCCCAGTATGGATTACACGTGATTGCACAAAGGTGAGAAAGGGTACCGTATCCCCAGATAACATGTATGGATAGCGTACACATTCAAAATATATGTCTATACATCAGGAGGCAGGCTCAGACGGTGTTAGGCCCAGTATGGATTGCACGTGATTGCACAAAGGTTAGAAAGGGTACCGTATCCCCAGATAACATGTATGGATAGCGTACACATTCAAAATAAATGTCTATACATCAGGAGGCAGGCTCAGACGGTGTTAGGCCCAGTATGGATTGCACGTGATTGCAGAAAGGTTAGAAATGGTACCGTATCCCCAGATAACATGTATGGATAGCGTACACATTCAAAATATATGTCTATACATCAGGAGGCAGGCTCAGACGGTGTTAGGCCCAGTATGGATTGCACGTGATTGCACAAAGGTTAGAAAGGGTACCGTATCCCCAGATAACATGTATGGATAGCGTACACATTCAAAATAAATGTCTATACATCAGGAGGCAGGCTCAGACGGTGTTAGGCCCAGTATGGATTGCACGTGATTGCAGAAAGGTTAGAAATGGTACCGTATCCCCAGATAACATGTATGGATAGCGTACACATTCAAAATATATGTCTATACATCAGGAGGCAGGCTCAGACGGTGTTAGGCCCAGTATGGATTGCACGTGATTGCACAAAGGTTAGAAAGGGTACCGTATCCCCAGATAACATGTATGGATAGCGTACACATTCAAAATATATGTCTATACATCAGGAGGCAGTCTCAGACGGTGTTAGGCCCAGTATGGATTGCACGTGATTGCACAAAGGTTAGAAAGGGTACCGTATCCCCAGATAACATGTATGGATAGTGTACACATTCAAAATATATGTCTATACATCAGGAGGCAGGCTCAGACGGTGTAAGGCCCAGTATGGATTGCACGTGATTGCACAAAGGTTAGAAAGGGTACCGTATCCCCAGATAACATGTATGGATAGCGTACACATTCAAAATATATGTCTATACATCAGGAGGCAGGCTCAGACGGTGTTAGGCCCAGTATGGATTGCACGTGATTGCACAAAGGTTAGAAAGGGTACCGTATCCCCAGATAACATGTATGGATAGCGTACACATTCAAAATATATGTCTATACATCAGGAGGCAGGCTCAGACGGTGTAAGGCCCAGTATGGATTGCACGTGATTGCACAAAGGTTAGAAAGGGTACCGTATCCCCAGATAACATGTATGGATAGCGTACACATTCAAAATATATGTCTATACATCAGGAGGCAGGCTCAGACGGTGTTAGGCCCAGTATGGATTGCACGTGATTGCACAAAGGTGAGAAAGGGTACCGCATCCCCAGATAACATGTATGGATAGCGTACACATTCAAAATATATGTCTATACATCAGGAGGCAGGCTCAAATGGTGTCAGGCACAGTATGGATTTGATGGCCCAGACTACACAGCAGAGGAGCAGGGAGAGGTAAAGATTGCAAATGCTGGGGCCCTGCCCAAGCAAGGGGGGCCCACTCGTGGGCGTTGGTACTGGCACTGGGCCCCTCAAAGTACGGCGGTGTGTCTGACGGCGGGTGTGCACCACCACCGTCAGAGACACTTGATTGCACTATGAGGGACCCTGTGCCAGTGCCCGCGCCCAAGAGTCGGCCTACCCACCTGTCCAGGGCAACGGCACTCGCACGGTGTCGTGCGCTAGGTGGTGACCCCGGCCATGGGGGGGGAGGCAGCACAGTTAGGGAGTTTTAGAAAGTGGCATATGTTGATGTTGGACATTCAGCTGATGCAAAAGGTGAAATAGGTCAAGTCCCAGGAAGAGGTGGACCAAAGCAAGCAATTTTTCTGTCACCCTATGTGTCATCAGGGGAAGGTGGGACAAAATCCTTGGAAACCCATGCGTGGTTCATTTTAATGAAGGTTAGATCATCCACATTTTGGGTTGACAGACGGGTCCTTTTTTCTGTCAGGATTGATCCAGCTGCACTGAAGACTCTTTCCGATAGCACACTTGCAGCTGGGCAAGCGAGCTCCTGTAAGGCATATTGTGCCAATTCAGGCCAGGTGTCCAGTTTAGCGGCCCAATAGTCAAAGGGGAATGACCTGTGTGGGAGAACATCGATATGGGAGGAAAAGTAGTTTGTAACCATAGTTGACAACTGCTGTCTCCTGTCACTTTCCATCGATGCAGTATTACCAGTTGTGTGAGCGGTACTTGAAAAATCAGTCCACAACATTGTCATGAAACCCCTGTCTCCAACGCCACTTCTGCTGTGTGCACCACGAACACCTCTGCCAAGCTGACCCCGGCCCGTACGGCTCGTGTGAGAACCATCACCGCTGCTGTGTGCTGGGAATGCCTCAAGCAACTGATTTACCAGAGTTGCTTGTTTATTAGCCAATATTAGGTCAAGGTTCTCCTGTGGCATGATGTTTTGTAATTTGCCTTTATAGCGTGGATCCAGGATGCTGGCCAACCAGTAGTCGTCATCGTTCATCATTTTGGCAATGCGGGGGTCCCTTTTTAGGATCTGCAAGGCATAATCTGACATGTGGGCCAATGTTCCCGGTGTCAATGATGCACTGCGAGTGCTGGTTGGAGGAGCACTTTCTGGCAAATCCACATCCCTCCAGTCACGCACAAACCCTGTACCAGACCTTGCCACGCCAACATTTTCACTTGCCCCACGAGATGCATCCTCCTCCCCTAAGTAATCATCCCCATCATCCTCCTCCTCTTCTTCCTCCACCTCGTCCAGGAGAGGTCCCTGAGCAGACAATGGCTGAATGTCATCAAGGATTCCCTCCTCCTCTTCCTCCTCATCAACATTGGCTGCAGAAGCCTGCTCCTTAAGGTGCGTCAAAGTTTGCATGAGCAGACGCATAAGTGGGATGCTCATGCTTAGGATGGCGTCGTCTGCGCTTACCAGCCGTGTGCATTCCTCAAAACACTGAAGGACTTTACAGAGGTCTTTCAGCTTCGACCACTGCACACCTGTCAACTCCATGCCTGCTCTCAAAGTGCCTGGCCGTGTATTCTCCCACAAATGCATTATGGCCTGCCTCTGCTCGCACAGCCGCTCCACCATGTGCAGGGTGGAGTTCCACCGTGTTGCAATGTCGATAATGAGGCGGTGGTTGGGAAGGTGGAGCAATCGCTGCAGCTTCTGCATACGAACGGAGTGTACAGGCGACCGGCGGATGTGCGAGCACAGTCTTCGCACCTTCTGGAGCAGGGCTGTTAACTCCGGATAATTTTTGAGGAAACACTGCACCACCAGGTTCAAGGTGTGAGCCATGCAAGGTATGTGGCTGAATTTTGAAAGGGCTATGGCTGCCACAAAATTACGGCCGTTATCACTAACTACCTTGCCTGCCTCAAGATGTACACTGCCCAGCCATGACTCAGTTTGTCGCTTCAAGTACTCGGCCAGCACCTCGGCGGTGTGTCTGTCGCCCAAACACATCATCTGCAACACAGCCTGCTGACGCTTTCCACTAGCTGCTCGATAGGGGGACACCTCGTGTGCAACAGTGGCAGCTGCAGATGGAGTGCTCGTACGACTGCGCTCTGTGGACGAGCTTTCGCTTCTGGAGGAGGAGGAGGAGGATCGAACGCCTACAGCCAACTGTTTCCTATACCGTGGGCTAGGCAGCACTGTCCCACCACCGCTGTCCCCTGTGGACCCTGCATCCACCACATTAACCCAGTGCGCAGTGATGGACACGTAACGGCCCTGGCCATGCCGACTGGACCATGCATCAGTTGTGAGGTGCACCTTTCCGCTCACTGACTGCTTGAGTGCATGGACAATGCGGTCTTTCACATGATGGTGGAGGGCTGGGATGGCTTTGCGAGAGAAGAAGTGGCGACTGGGTAGGTCATAGCGTGGTACTGCATAGGCCATGAGTTCGCGGAAAGCTGCGCTTTCCACCAACCGAAAGGGCATCATCTCAAACGAGATTAGTTTGGCAATGTGGGCGTTCAAACCCAGTGTACGCGGATGAGAGACTGAGTACTTTCTTGACTTACTCATAGTGTCTGGGAGGGTGAGCTGGACTTGAGAGCTGCATATGGTGGAAGTAGCGGTGGACAGGGCGGACTGAGAGAGGGTTGATGATGGTGATGGAGTTGGTGTTCTTTCTGATGGCCTAGAATCAGTCTTTCGTTGATATAACAGTGGGATTCCCTGACTGCTGTGGCCTTGCAACGACACCTCAACATTTGCTGCTGTGCTAACCGGTGGGCTTACAGTGGGGGAAACAATGTAGCGTTGCTGACTACCTTCGTTGTGATCAGTTGCACATGTGGCACTTGAGGTTTGGTGTTGTGTCCACGCTTGCAAGTGCATGGTGTTTAAATGTCTAAGCATGCAACTGGTATTCAAATTTTTCAGATTTTTCCCTCGGCTAAAGGTCTTTGCGCACTTCTTACAGATAACCTTGGCCTGATCATGAGGATTTTGTTCAAAAAAGTGCCACACTGCACTCTTCCTACTTTGGCAGACATTTTGCGGCCTAGCACGCTGTGATCTTTTGACCCTCTGGACAAGCTGTCCAGCAACTCTTTTGATTTTTGGAACCTGTCTTTGGAGTGCTCCGGGCCTGCCAGATAACAGCTGTTGCGATGTCGATGTCTGCTGTGGATGCTCCTCATCTGAGCTATTGGAAGCAGCACCCTCTTCCCCCAATGGATGCCAATCTGGGTCAACAACTGGGTCATCCATCACCTCCTCTTCAATGTCATGTGCACCTTCCTCTGTGTCACCGTGTATGGTGGTATAGTGTGCGGGAAGGGGCACCTGAGTCTCATCAGGGTCAGAATCTGGCTCTGTACACTGCGAGGACAATGTAGTGCTCTGAGTGAATGTACCAGCAGAATCATCCATCAGCGGCTGTGCATCAGTGCACTCCATGTCAGATTCATCTTGGCCTGGGTAATTCACCATTTGACTTGATAATCCAGGCATGGTATGTGAAAACAGCTCCATGGAGTAATCAGTAGTATGGCCTGCGTCATCCTTCAATCTTGGTTGGGGTGAAGGACACAAGGAAAGGTGTGGTTCATGAACATGAGCCTCCAATGACGACTCAGTGCTTTTACTTTTTACAACTGAAGAAGAGGAGGCGATAGAGCTGTAGGCTGAGTCAGCAATGTAAGACAAAACTTTTTCCTGATGCTCTGGCTTTAAAAGTGGTTTGCCAACTCCTAGAAAACTAAGCCTTCGAAGCCTTATGGAGCCAGACGATGACGCAGGCTCAACACCTCCTGCATTCGGTCCTATTTTGCTCTTGCCACTACCATCAGATCCACCACCAACACCATCATTACCAGCTGCCAACCCCGCCCAATTCCACGGCCTCTTCCACCAGCCTTCCTCATTTTTGGTAGAAATGTAGACAAAATCCAACAAACTATATAGTAATGTAAAACAAGGTACAAGGTGTCTATAGGACAGGGGAGATTTTGAATTTCTGCTCACACTAGTGGACACTGGACACTTTTGGATTGTGTGAGGCCCACTGAATATCTGAGCGCTATGTCACAGGCTCGATGGCACAGCTGTGACCAAAGTGACTAGAGGATAAGTGAGATTTTGAATTTCTGCACACACTAGTGGACACTGGACACTTTTGGATTGTGTGAGGCCCACTGAATATCTGAGCGCTATGTCACAGGCTCGATGGCACAGCTGTGACCAAAGTGACTAGAGGATAAGTGAGATTTTGAATTTCTGCAGACACTTGTGGACACTGGACACTTTTGGATTGTGTGAGGCCCACTGAATATCTGAGCGCTATGTCACAGGCTCGATGGCACAGCTGTGACCAAAGTGACTAGAGGATAAGTGAGATTTTGAATTTCTGCAGACACTTGTGGACACTGGACACTTTTGGATTGTGTGAGGCCCACTGAATATCTGAGCGCTATGTCACAGGCTCGATGGCACAGCTGTGACCAAAGTGACTAGAGGATAAGGGAGATTTTGAATTTCTGCAGACACTTGTGGACACTGGACACTTTTGGATTGTGTGAGGCCCACTGAATATCACAGCGCTATGTCACAGGCAGAAATTGGCTAGTGTATCACAAACTACAAGGTGTATGTAGAATTGGGCAGAGTAGGAATCTCCCTAGAGTGCAGGTCTGTAAGAACGGAACATGTCCTCGACTTATTCTCACAGAGTGACACAGATAGCTTCACTGTGGCTGTGATAACAGCTGTTACACGGTACTGTGTGAGGAGCGTACACCCCGCAGTATGGTGTGAAAAAATGCACGCTCAGTACCTCAGCAGGACAAAAAAAAAAATTGGGATTGCTTTTAAAAAAGCAGTTTGCAGCTCAGTACCTCAGCAGGACAAAAAAAAAATTGGGATTGCTTTTAAAAAAGCAGTTTGCAGAGCAGTGGGTAAACAGCAATGCAGCTGTCAGGAAGCCTTAGAAGGCAGCCCAACAACCAACACCACTGATACACCACAATATAGCCTCCCCTTGCACTGCACACACAGTGACTGGTGTGTTGTACAGGCACAATCGCTAGCAGCAGAAGCAGTTTTTTTTTCTTCTTCCCTGCCTAACACTCTCCCTACAGAATCAGCAGCAACCTCTCCCTATGCTAAGATCGGCAGAAGTAAGATGGCGGTCGGCGTGCACGCCCTTTTATACCCCCTGTGACGCCCACCAAAGCAAGCCAATCACTTGCATGCCCTTCTGAAAGATGGTGGTGACCCGTGCCTATGTCATCACGTTGCCCACAGTGTCCGTGGATCCTGATTGGCTGAAAAAGAGCGCAAAACAAACTTTTGAAACGCGACTTTGGCGCGTAAGTTGCCGACCTCGTGGCCGACCTCATCCTAGGGTCGGGTTTCGTTTCATGAAACCCGACTTTGCCAAAAGTCGGCGACTTTTGAAATTTTTCGACCCGTTTCGCTCAACTCTAATAAGAACTCTTGTAAAGACTCTTAAACTCAAGAAGAAGAAACTGTTCATCGTTCCTTGGCAGGAAGCCATCTAAAACAGCCAGTGCAGTGAATTTTCTATTATGGTCTGTGTGCCCTGCAGCTGCACTCAGGGACGATCCAAACAATCAGAAGTGGTTTTGGGCTGTAATCCATGACTTCAACTCAGTTAATGTGACTGTTTATTTATACTCAAGTTAACTGTTATGTCATTTGTTATATGCTTACGTTCCTTGTGTAGCCCGAGGACGTGCCTCCTTTAACTAGGGGGGAATGTGGCACCCTGCGTCTTTATCGCCACAAAAGGGTTAAATATGTACTGTTCTGTATGTGTTTTGTGAGCAATGGGAATTTTGCTTTCTGTGCTAGACACACACAATTTGCCTCATTCCCTCATTTGTCTGAAGCTGTGAGCTTTGCAGGCACACCCTAACTGAGAGGGGGAGGGGCTGACTTGTTGTTCTCAGTGTGTGAAGAAGGAGGAAGTACGCCTGGATGCCATGATGACATGTGGCTGATCCAGTAGTGAGAGCTACGAAGTAGGGAACCAGCCCCTAGATCATCCATGCTTTCAGAGCTGGATGATAAGCTGAGAGACTGCGTGGGATTACACAACCAGCAGAAAGGTGTTTTCCCTCAGAAAAACTGCAATAACCTGGAATCAGTGAAGGACAGTGCAAGTGGGAACTTGAGCTGTGTCACAAAGGATTCAAACTGCAAGTTGCTGAAGGCAAAATACACACTGAGTAAAGGCAAAACTGGGAAGTTCTAAACTCCAGAAAGCCTTGGTCCCAGAAGGGATTAGAATAGCAGGAGGCTACACTGAGTTACAGCAAGGAAAGATAACTCCCATTCTCGAGAGCAGACTGTAACCTGAAGAGAGTTGTAATATCTCCACTGAACTGCACCTGAGCTACAGTAAATGATAAAGTGACTTTCTTTGTCTCCTGCCTTATTACTCCGTGCCTTCTACTTGCATCACAATCTCTGGGGGTCCTGCCCTTGTTGGAGAGGGTTTTAACATCTGCACTGTCATCACCATCTACTCCCCCAGGGATCCTCTGCAGTGCCGGCTATACTACAGTCGAACACTCCAACTGGCGTCACGAATCACTACATAAACTTTATCCCCATTCAATTCTACCCCTTTTACATGGGGCCACGGACCGAGTCGCCGCCGCTGTGACATCTCCCATTGAAGTTAGCGGGCCTGGTACCGAGTATCCCACGGCCCCTCGGGCGCGTCATATACTTCTGGCCACATTCCGACTAGACGTGCCCGGCCTCGCTTTGTTCATTTTCATTGATTGAGGCCACACATGTCTAGTCTGCACGTGACCGCATGTATGTAAATTACCGACATGAGAGAATCCTAACAGCATTCAGTGAACACTGAGAATTCAGAAGTCTGTAGTCACATAGAATGACTGCAGACTCAGCACAAACCTGGACAAACCTTTAATGCTCCTAACAAAAAAAACATGAGAATTAGTCAGTATCAAAAGTAATATTTACATCCAGGTATCTTATAGATGACGTAGTCTCCTTCCTGAGTCGTTCTCCTTCTTTTCTTCTTCTTGTCCAGACCCCTTGATGAGTTTTCTCATTCACAGCTGTCTCTGCAGACTTCTTTCTTCTCCAGTCTTCTGCAGCAAATCTCCACATGATACCCTTAAAGATAAAAGTGTCATTATAATGTACCTAAATAAAAATATCTGCAATATACTGACACTATTCCCTTCCCTCCTCATACTGTCTCCTCTAACATTCCCCCTGTTCACCATACTGTCTCCTAATATATTTACCGCTCACTCTCTATACTGTCTGCTCACACATACCCCTGACTCCCCATTCTGTGTCTGCACACATCCCATCACCCTCACTCCCCATACTGTGTCCATATACATTTACCTGTTTGTTCCCCATACTCATAAACCTATGAAAAATCCATTGCCAACCGGATAAAACCTCTCTGGCAAAACATTACACCAAAAGACTAAAGCATATATAATGTTATTCAAATATTAGAATACCAAATAAGGGTGAATATGTGCTAAAAGTAAGCCACAAAAATAGAGAGGTGCATATCAATAATAATTTTATTTTATTGCACATATAATTAAGTAGACAGTATACAGGTATTAGAGTGAGGTAGATAACAAATGAAGCAACTAAAATATAACGGCACAATCAAAGTTGGTAAATGAAATGCCAGACAGAAAAAATATCCCATGGGCCATGACGCCTCCTGACAAAACCGAGGATGGTGAAACGCGCGTCGGGGCTCTAGCACATCTCACGTGGCATCCCTGCACTTTACCAGGCTTATGACGCAAGGTATCTATAACCCCCATCCCCACTCCAAATCCCCCCACACATTAACTAAACCCCCATCCCCACTCCAAATCTCCCCCCACATTATGTTCCCCCATCCCCACTCCAAATCCCCCCACACATTAAATAATCCCCCATCCCCACTCTAAATCCCCACACATTAAATAACCCCCCATCCCCACACACATTATGCTTCCCCCATCCCCACTCCAAATCCCCCCCACACATTATGTTCCCCCATCCCCTCTCCAAATCCCCCCACACATTAATCTTCGGAGGTTTCTTCAGATCCACAGTTGAGCACTGACTTACCACTAGTGTTCGCTCTGGGCGCCAGCGAGTGACGTCAGCAGTGTGATCACTTGACCCGATCACACTGCTGACGTTGCTGTGACCCGGCAGTCAGAGTTTCAATTGTTTTGGCGTCTGTATAGACACCAGTACAATTGTACCCTGAGAGCCAGCACGCGGCAGCTTCTCTGCACCGGCTGTCAGCTTGACAGCCGACACAGAGAACGGCCGACTCCCAGGCTGGGGGGCAGCAGAATGCAGCCGCCAGGGGAGACACTGTGGGCCGCTGCATTAGGCGGCCCGACTGTGCCCCCCATGCCGACTGCACCCAGGGTACATGCTTCGGCTGCCCCCCCCAGACACTCCTCTGGGTGGGGTTATAAAGAGCTTAGCATTTAGAGCTCTGCTAGATCTGCAACAGATAAAACAGGGAATTTATTATTATTCTGCTCTCAGATTACACAGAAAAAACCTGCTGACAGATTCCCTTTAAACATGTTATGAATGTAAGTTTTAAGGGCAGATCTAGATCAGAGCATTTTGTGAGTTACTGTTCCTTTATTGACTAGATCTGCACAGGGTCGGACAGGCCGGGCAGGAGGTGGGGGAAATCCCCAGTGGGCCTTTGGCTGTGGGAAGAAAGAGAGGAGGAAAAGAAGGGAAAAAAGTGCATTTTTTAGGGGCCCTTTAGAAGCACAGGCAGAGTATTTGTAGGGGTGTGTGCACACAGCGTTCGTTACCTGAACCGCCGCTGCACATGTCCCAATCAATACTGAAAAGTGTGTGCCTGTTGTCACCAGCATATGACGTCAGTGTCATGCGCCGCTTGTAATGGGCACACACATTCACCGCCGGCCTCTGCTATGTCAGTGGCTATTTTACTATGAGCGCGCCAGACCTGCAGAGGAGGTGGACACCACCGGGAGCGCAGGCAAGTAAGAGTAATAATTTTTTTTTCTCCTCTCTCTCTCACTCTCTGTGCATGAAGCCAGGGCAAGGGACCAAGATAGATACACATGAGGGGCCAAGATGGATACACATGGGGGGGCCAAGATGGATACACATGGGGGGGCCCAAGATGGATACACATGGGGGGCCAGGATGGATAGATATGGGCAGCCAGGATAGATATAAGGCAGGACAGGACAAGGGGCCAGAATGGATATATGGGGGGGCAGGACATGGGGCCAGGATGGATACATATGGGGGGCCAGGTTAGATATATGAGGGGCAGGGCAAGGGGCCAGGATGGATATATCCGATATAGGGGTAGTCAGGATGCATATATATGGAATGGTAGCCCAAGGATGCTCCCCTGCTGGCTTTCAGGACAATGACTCGTGTATAAGCCAAGGGGGGCGTTTTCAGTACAAAAAAAATGTGCTGAAATTCTCGGCTTATACACGAGTATATACAGTAATCACCTCTCCACAGGATAAATGATAATGTATTGATTCGTGGAGGTCTGACTACTTGACCCATTCAGAAAAATGTGGAAATTTTTATTCCCATTAGACTAGTAGAGTGGCATGTCTGACTTGACCACTGATACAGTCATTCCCTCAGTGGCTGCACTTTTTTTTTTTTCTGGAAGCTGAATGGAGCTGCGGTCAGATATCCCACATACCGCTGTATTTTAAAAATGGGGATAAGTGTCCTATCAATGATAAAACTTCCTCATTCTTCATTTCGGTGCAGTTTCTATTAGTCGGACCTAAGTGATCACCTATCCTGTGGATCCCATGGATCGGTGATAATATCTTGTTTTAACCAAAGAACCCCAATAATGTAAATGACTGTAATTATACATCCCAGTTGTGGGGGGGCACAGTAGATGTGCAGGAGACCCCTGTGTTTTTCAGCCGATGCTCCACTGTAATGGGGATAACGAGTGACAGATATTTGCATATAGCTGTAGATTGGGCCCCTAGAGTCCATTCCCCTGGTGGGCCCCAGACACCCCAGCCTGACCCTGGATCTGCACAGCATCTTCCGGCATGGAAAATTCACATATTAAGCATTTTTACAAGCAGTGAGGGTGCATTTTCATATGAGTTTCTGGCAATCTCCCAAAAAGGACTGAAAAGCATCCTATGATGTGACGGCGTGCTCACAGGACCCCTTCTCAGCTGAAATATTTCTAATTAGCATATTTTATACCAAAAAAATTCACACTGCCAAGTATAGACCAGCGTTCCTCTGCCTGTGATTCTTAAAATGTTGCATAACGAAATCCCATCATTCGGCCTTCAGAATATGCTACAGGTCACTATTTTCAAATCGCCCGAGAGCTACATATTGGCCATCACTAGAATCGATGACTAAATAAATAGTAGTTAAATCATTTATTCGTAAAAGTTGCAAAAATATGTGCTATTAACACATAAAGTAAACCGAACACAGAGTAAACAGACTTAGGAGAGGCCCTACTTGTGGCGATGACCATTGGTGAGATCCTAATTTTTTTTTTTTTTCGTTTTAACTCCACATTATCACGTTACCCCCTGCCGATTAAATCCCAGAATATCTGGCCCCTTTAAGAACACGAGCAGCGGAATCCAATTTCTTCTCTGCGTGTGTTTATGAGTCAGAAGTTGAAAGCTTTTAGCAGGGAAGTATATACATCTGTATGCCAATACCATTCACGGCTTGAGGTGGGAGTGAAATTCTTTATGACATTTTTTTGCCCAGTCCAATAGTTCATCCCACACACTGACATTTCCAAACACTGCTCGTAAGTCTGCATGCCAGTTCTTGTTTGCAGCCTCTACTGATTAGAGCTGCATTTTCTGTTCTGATTAAATGCACATTAAATATAGCGTTCAGAATCATAAACAGACAGAAAACCTTTCCAGAAGTGTTTCAACTTGTGCATTGCTCTATCCTCCTGTTCTAAGAAGAGAGGTATTGCACTTTTTTTTTTTTTGCTTCCGGTCAGGTTTAGGCCTGTTTCACACATCAGTTTTTTGAAATCCGTCAAAATCCGCCGTTGTGCAAAAAAAAACGGATCCGCCATTTTGCTTGTCGGATCCATTTTTTTCCCAATAAGTTGCATTAACGGCGGATCTTGACGGATGGCCATCCGTTCGATCCGTTTTTTTGCGGATCCGCCAAAATTTTGGCGTCCGCCGACATGCCTGAACGGAGCATGTAACGTTTTTTCGGCGGCCGGATCCGCATTTGACATTGCGCATGCCCGGAGGATTTGCCTTTCTCGGAAATTTAACCCTAAACTCTGTTCTGGCTGAGAAAATCTCTCTCTCTCTCTCCCCTCACCAGGCAGCGGTTCCTTTAAAATTCTTCCTTCGACGGATCCGTTAAAATAACGGTCCGATGACAAACTTTGTCATCAGTCCAAGAACGGATCCGTTGTCCGCCATTTTAGCGGATTTTAACTGAAGCAAAAAACTGATGTGTGAAACAGGCCTTACCCATGCATTTGCATCTCAAAAAACTGCTGTAGAAAAATAATGTAACTGAAATGTACTCTTTGTAGCATTTTTGTGCTGTTTAAGTTAGTACTTGTGTTTTTGTGACTACTTGCATTGATAAATCTGAGGATCACACACAGATATATCTATCTATCTACACAAATACTGTTATATATATATATATATATATATGTATATATTTTAAGTATTTGTGTAGATAGATAGTTATAGATACAGTTGTGCTCAAGTTTACGTACCCCACAGAATTTTTGCCTTCTTGGCCTTTTTTCAGAGAATATGAATGATAACACCAAAACATTTTCTCCACTCATGGTTAGTGGTTGGGTGAAGCCAAACTACTGTGTTTTCTCTTTAAAAATCACAATGACAACCCAAAACATCCAAATGACCCTGATCAAACATTTACATACCCCATTTCTTAATACTGTGCATTGCCCCCTCTAACATCAATGACAGCTTGAAGTCTTTCATTATTATCATTCATATTCTCTGAAATAACACCAAGAAAGCAAAAATTCTGCCGGGGTATGTAAACTTTTGAGCACAACTTTATATAAAAATATATAAAACACACACAGATATATACAGTGTATTTGTGCGTTTTGATGAATTGCAATAAAGAATTTTACGGTATTTTATGCATTTATGTGGTTGCTAAGACTCCCTTTAATAATTTTGGATTTTTTTTCCCCGTTTTTCCTTAAATGTAATACTGCAACAAAGTAATAACATATTTTTTTCCTAGCCAAAATACTTGGGGTTTTGTGAATCTCGTTATTTATCAAAGAGAAGCTGACACCATATTAAAAGTAATCAGTTTCTGCTCTTATTTTATTATTATTTTTATTTAGTGCTGCTACCTTTCATTGTCTTCACAAAGGAGCAGTGCTCACAGGATTCTTTTGGGGAATGACATCAGACCATATTAGCTCGCACCTTATTTTGTTATTTCATATAACATTTATGGTGCCTTAAAAAAATTGCCATAAATTGCCCTGTGAGAAGAGAGACTAAAGCTTCATGTGTATGCCTGCATTATGGCTATCATACGTGCAGAAAAAAAATAGGCATCTTGCGTCTAGAGCCTCAATAAAGGCCCTGTCATACATAAAGATGCACCAACGATCCTGACAATGATACGACCTTGTCAGGATCGCTGGTGAGTCGCTACATGATCGCTGGTGAGCTGCCAAGCAGGCAGCTTCACCAGCGATCAGCACAAGCGAGGACACTGGTATCTAAGGTAAATGTAGGGTTACTAAGCAGCGCGCGTCGCTTAGTTACCCGATGTGTACCTTAGAAACCTGCGTGCTCGCGCCGGAAACTGCCAGCACGCAGGTTTCTAAGGTACACATCGGGTAACTAAGTGACACGCGCTGCTTAGTAACCCGATATTTACCTTAGATACCAGCTCCCAGCGCCTGGTTAGAGCGCTGAGAGCCTCGCTGATCAATGGCTCCCGCTGCCACACGCAGCGATGTTCGCTGGCCAGCGGGAGAGCAACGATGAAAAAATGGCCCAGGACGATGCTGCATGATCAGGGATACCCGGCGGGGGGCGGTCTCTGATCCCGGTCACACACAGCGATCTTGCTGGGGAGATCGTTGTGGCGTCACAAAATCAGCAATATCGCTGTGTGTTTCATTTGCATATTTTATCTGTTTTTCTTGGATTGAACGCACGCTCTTTATATGTTTGTGGGCATGTTCATGAGTCTGTGTATTTTTGTGGGCGTCCACTAGAAAAAAAAAAAGAAAGAGACTGACCCGATTTTGATCTGAGGTCACAGATCAAATTTGCCCGTTCAAATCGATATTTGGAAACAGAAAGACACATGGGGTCTTTTTTGCTTTTTCTTGCATTCGAGAAAAGCCAATGCGACATTGATGGCACAATGGCCACACTGACCAAAAATGGATAAAAACCGGATCCAAAATATACAAAACAAAACCTTTGAGTGAGGTCTAATTTTGTATGATATATGCAGATATAATTCCCTAGAATAGAAAAGCAATATACATATCTGACAGGTGAAATCAGACTGAGCCTGAATGGCGGTCTACACAGTTGGTGCCGAGTTATAAAACCTCCGTGCGCTGCCGATCAGGCTACGTGCCTGTCTGCATGAACTTTACATACCTACGTAATAGCTGTCATTATAATGCTATCCAATGATTAATCAGGGGAACCTGTAATGTTTATTGCCATCACAAGTGTGCTTCTGAAGAATATTAGTGTGCAGCGTTACATAAACTGTGAAGGGGTAATCAACAGAACTGAATACGCAAAAAAAAACCCTGTTTGGGAGAGAAGAACAGACAAATCGTAGCTACTATATATAAGTGTAACGGAATTTTATACTATTAGGATTTGTACTGTGTTTTTATGATAGCTGATGAAGGATATACACTGTATCCGAAACGCGTTGTATCTCTTCTTTTTTAACCTATGAAATAAAAAAATATGAAATATCATCTTTGGATGTGAGTCCTGGGAAGCGCTGCCGTTCATGGGCTGGATGTGCCTTTCTTGATTTAACAGAACTGAACACATCAATGAAATGTGTTGGAAATCTCAGATATCTAGTATAAAAACTGGAGATTGATTCCAAAGAATACACAGTAACAAGGCATATTTTTAACGACTGTCAATCATATTAGCTCCCTATAGTTGAAGCATTTTTTTAACATGTGAGTTTTGTTGTGACATTTTGTCTAATAATATATTTTATTTTTTTTCTAGTTATGTGGATTTTACATATACTATATATTTATTCATTTGTACCAATATGACTTATTTTTAAAAATAATTTGGTTTGTATTTACCACCCCCAAAGATTATCACTCCAGACTATTTTTTTTCTCTATTTTCTGTTGTATTCGTCCTGCTATAACTCCATTGTTACTGGATGATCATGTACAGTACAGTCTCTCCCTGATGACATCCTAGTAGCTTAGCATGTCATCTCTCCTGTCCTCTATCATGTAATAATGTCCCCTTTCCTGTCCATCCTATAAAAATGTCCTCTATCCAGTATTGATAGGTGACGGTATGGGGGTTATCTTTTTAAAAATATCCTCCTCCATGGCCCCTATCCTGTAATCATGTCCTCTGTCCTTTGGTCCCATTCTATAACTGTAATAATGTGCTCCATCCTGGCCATCCTGTACTAATGACTTTCATCCTAGTATCTACACTGTAATAATTTCCTCAGTCCTGGCTCCCATCCTGTAATAATGCCATCCATTCTGTAATAATGTACTCCATTCTGTAATAATGACTCACATCCTGACTCTCATACTCTAACTAGATGAAGGCCCGATACTATTGCATCGGGAGGGTGGTAATGTCACGATGGGGGCAGTTTTTGCAGCGTTGAGAATCTCCCCTCATGTGCTCACCCACCTATCCAATCTCTCTTTCCCCATGTGCTGACTTCTCCCGTCTGTGCTCTCTTTGACCTGTCTACCCCATGTGCAATCCCCCTTGTCTGCTGTCTCTCTCCTTCTTGTGCTGTTCTCCCCTCATGTGCTGTCCCATTTGAGCTGTCTCCCCCCTATGCTCTGTCTGTCTCACCCCTGTGCGCTTTCTCTCTCCCTCATCTGCTGTCTTCTCCTCTCATGTCATCTCTTACTTGACCTGTGTACCCCATCACTAAACAGTCAGTGCGCAGCATGTCAGGAGGAATTTCTATTTAAAGGGGTTTTCCCACGAACGAAAGTTAATTTTAAAATTTGTCTATGTCTGACCGTGTACAGAACATACCACAGCTCCTGGGCAGGGGAGGAAGCAAAAGAAAATACTGACATTACAGCAGGAGATCGCAGAGGATACATTTTGTGAGGTAAAATATTGTTTAAAAACAGTCAGTGAAATATTTTACCTCACAAAATGAATCCTCTGCTGTAATGTCAGTATTGTCTTTTGATTCCTCCCCTGTCCAGGAGATGTGGTATGCTCCATACAAGGACAGACGTAGACAATTTTTAAAATGAACTTTTGTTCATGGGAAAACCCCTTTAATGTGACCGGCTTCCTCAGCGTGTAGACACTTCGTGCATCTGCCTCCGGGATCAACCGAATGATTCACTGTGCCTGCGCCGAATTCGCACAGGCGCAGTGCGACGGTGTTCCGCTAGTGGTACCTCACAAGAGGCTGTGTGAGTGTGTGTGGTGCGTACAGCGTATAGAGTGTGTGTGGTGCGATGGCGTTCCGCTGGTGGTACCGTTCAAGAGGCTGCGTGAGTGAGAGTGCGTGAGAGTGTGGTACGTACGGCATATAGAGTGTGTGTGTGGTGTGACGGTGTTCCGCTGGTGGTACCACGCAATAGGTTGGTACCAGCAGAATTTTCCATATTGAGACACCTATCACTTGGGTGTCCCAATATGGCAGTCAGTGAACTTCCTCCGCTTGGGATTCTGGGATATTGTGACATCTGGACAGAACAGGAAATGAAAACATTACAAAGCAATTATATAAATAGATAATGGCCTCCGCTCTGTCATAATGTCCCATTCTGGCCCGTATCCTGCAATAATGTCCCTCACACTGTCCCCTATTCTGTAGTAATGTCCTCCTTTCGTTTAATTATTTCCCCATCCTGTACTAATGTCCCCATATTGGCCCCTATCCTTTAACAATGTCTTGGATGGATAAATGCAGAGTCTGAACTGAGCATAGCATGGCAGAGTTAACAATTAGATCAGTCTGCTGTCTTTTTAACACAGATTTGAGTATTGTGTTAAGAGAAGTGGGGCTTGATAGGAGCTCACAGAAGAGAGAGGGGCCTGCAGCATGGAGGAGACACCGGGCGCTGCTGGGAAACATAGTTTTAGCAGTATGAAAAGAAAGCTGCCCATTCAGTGCAACGCACAGAGGGGCAGATAGAGATAAATGAGGCACAAAGGTACAAGAAAGAAACATGATGTTGTGTTTAGTCTGTATGTTAAACATAAGTACACATTTACTGTGCTTTGTGAAAAATAATGCAATTGAGGGATAAACCTTTTAAAGCGGTTGTCTGGTCAAAATCAATAAGTCTGCAGTAACTCTGTATGACCGCATCTTATGATCCCGCTCGCACTGTGAGCTGCGAGGATTCGCCAGACTCTGAGCCAGGATCGGAGAGAGTGTATGAGCCCGTCCAGTGGGTGTGGCCTCGCTCCATACACTTGTGTTGAGCGAGGCAGTGCCCTGTCTAGTGACGCGGTCATCCAGTGCACGTGGCCAACAAGCAGGCACGGCCTTGCTCCATGCAAGTATATGGAAGCGAGGCCGCACGCACTGGCCAGGGTTTGATGGGGAGTATGCATAACTCATACGTGCTCTTCAATCCCGGCTCACAATCTGGTGGATCACCGCAGTGAACAGCGCTAGCGCTGGGGGGTATTAATAAGTCTGCAATCACACTGCAGACTTATCGTTTTGGACCTGAAAATCCCTTTAAGGTTTTGTACAAAGCAAAAACCTAGGTGGCCATGTGCAAAAAACACTTTTACTGTGCCTATTTTTGCCAAAATAATAATTTCAATCCACTCCACTAACACTAACTGTTTTTATGATTTAGGCTTGAATCCCGCCAGCTTCCAGTGTATTATTTCTGTTTTCCCAGCCCACTGTACATCTGTTGTTTTTCTGCTTGAACTACCGTAGCGTGCCTGGAGTGCGGTACATCAGTAATTCCGCCAGTCTGCATTAAGCTACCTTACATTTTTAATCCCCTTCATCCATTGTATTATCTTCATAATTCATTATACAGAGTCTGCTGCAGACACACATATCCCACCAGATCAGAGGAATAAAAGACTAACACTTCACCCTTGAACTCCTGTTTTACTTTTACATGTTTCTATATTTTATATTTAGTTACAGTATGTATTTTTTTTACCCTTTCTTCCATTCTTCGTTTTTTCTACTTTTTTTCCTTTCCCTTTCTTTTTTGCCTCACTAGGACCTTGAAGAGTTTTGTCTTCTTATGGGGTATTTTTTTTTTTATATGCATGCATTTTAGACTAAAAAGAATGTTTTGCAAGGTCAAAAATCAGCACAGGAGTTAGAATAAGGACAGATACAGTGGGGAAAAAAAGTATTTAGTCAGTCAGCAATAGTGCAAGTTCCACCACTTAAAAAGATGAGAGGCGTCTGTAATTTACATCATAGGTAGACCTCAACTATGGGAGACAAACTGAGAAAAAAAAATCCAGAAAGTCACATTGTCTGTTTTTTTTTCATTTTATTTGCATATTATGGTGGAAAATAAGTATTTGGTCAGAAACAAGCAATCAAGATTTCTGGCTCTCACAGACCTGTAACTTCTTCTTTAAGAGTCTCCTCTTTCCTCCACTCATTACCTGTAGTAATGGCACCTGTTTAAACTTGTTATCAGTATAAAAAGACACCTGTGCACACCCTCAAACAGTCTGACTCCAAACTCCACTATGGTGAAGACCAAAGAGCTGTCAAAGGACACCAGAAACAAAATTGTAGCCCTGCACCAGGCTGGGAAGACTGAATCTGCAATAGCCAACCAGCTTGGAGTGAAGAAATCAACTGTGGGAGCAATAATTAGAAAATGGAAGACATAAAAGACCACTGATAATCTCCCTCGATCTGGTGCTCCACGCAAAATCCCACCCCGTGGGGTCAGAATGATCACAAGAACGGTGAGCAAAGATCCCAGAACCACGCGGGGAAACCTAGTGAATGAACTGCAGAGAGCTGGGACCAATGTAACAAGGCCTACCATAAGTAACACACTACGCCACCATGGACTCAGATCCTGCAGTGCCAGACGTGTCCCACTGCTTAAGCCTGTACATGTCCGGGCCCGTCTGAAGTTTGCTAGAGAGCATTTGGATGATCCAGAGGAGTTTTGGGAGAATGTCCTATGGTCTGATGAAACCAAACTGGAACTGTTTGGTAGAAACACAACTTGTCGTGTTTGGAGGAAAAAGAATACTGAGTTGCATCCATCAAACACCATACCTACTGTAAAGCATGGTGGTGGAAACATCATGCTTTGGGGCTGTTTCTCTGCAAAGGGGCCAGGACGTCTGATCCGGGTACATGAAAGAATGAATGGGGCCATGTATCGTGAGATTTTGAGTGCAAACCTCCTTCCATCAGCAAGGGCATTGAAGATGAAACGTGGCTGGGTCTTTCAACATGACAATGATCCAAAGCACACCACCAGGGCAATGAAGGAGTGGCTTCGTAAGAAGCATTTCAAGGTCCTGGAGTGGCCTAGCCAGTCTCCAGATCTCAACCCTATAGAAAACCTTTGGAGGGAGATGAAAGTCCGTGTTGCCAAGCGAAAAGCCAAAAACATCACTGCTCTAGAGGAGATCTGCATGGAGGAATGGGCCAACATACCAACAACAGTGTGTGGCAACCTTGTGAAGACTTACAGAAAACGTTTGACCTCTGTCATTGCCAACAAAGGATATATCACAAAGTATTGAGATGAAATTTTGTTTCTGACCAAATACTTATTTTCCACCATAATATGCAAATAAAATGAAAAAAAAACCAGACAATGTGATTTTCTGGATTTTTTTTTCTCAGTTTGTCTCCCATAGTTGAGGTCTACCTATGATGTAAATTACAGACGCCTCTCATCTTTTTAAGTGGTGGAACTTGCACTATTGCTGACTGACTAAATACTTTTTTTCCCCACTGTAAATGATCCCCACCCAATAGAACTGACTGACAGATGCTCAGTTAACTCAATCTGCTGTCAACATTGTGCAGGGAAACAAAGGGTCAGTAAATAGTGATGAGCGAATGTGCTCAAATAAGTTATCTGAGCATGCTCGGGTGCTAACCGAGTGTCTTTGGTGTTCTCGAATAATATGTTTGAGGCCCCACGTCTGCATGCCTTGCGACTGTTTGTCAGCCCCAACACATGCAGGGGTTGCCTGTTTTTTGGGCTCCAAAAATGAAATAGCAACGTACAGTTTAAGAAATGTAATTGTAGGTGGTCAGCCGCTGTCTCCCATTTGGCTGAAATTGCACATGACCCCTGTAAGGATTGGCTAGTGCCCCATATAAGGTCTGTTTCACACTTCAGTTTTCTGGCGTAAGTCAAAATCCGTCATTCGCGGATTTGCCTGGCGGATCCGTTTTTTTCCCCATAGACTTGTATTAGTGACGAATTGTGACGGATGGCCTTCCGTTTCGTCCGTCGTGCAACGGATCCGTTGGAAAATAGGTGTCCGTCGGCTGAAAAAAACGTCCCTAGGAACGTTTTTTGTCTCAGTCGAAAAGGCGGACAGTGACGGATCTGTCGCCAACTGGAATGGACGCCTATGAGCGGCAGATCTGTCGCTGTCCGTCAAAAAACGGATCCGTCGTCGGATTCCGTTTTTTCATTTCTGTTCCTTTAATTTAACCCCAAAAGCCTTTCTGGCACCAAAAATCTCTCTCTCTCTCTCACTCTCTCATTGTGTTCCTTTAAATTCCAAAATCTGCAGTTTCAACGGATCCGTCAAAAAAACAGAAGAAACAGATGAAAAAACTGGATTAGACTGATTAAACAGATCCGTTTTTTCAGAGGATCCGCTAGACGGATCCGTCGAAAAAACTGATCCGTTGCATCCGTTTTTCACTATTTTTGATGGATCCGTCGTTCCATCAAGACGACGGATTTTGACTAACGCCAGAAAACTGAAGTTTGAAACAGGCCTAACCTTTGAGGGCACCTAGCGGGAACCTTCTGGCCTGGGGTCTACATTGAAATCTTGGGGCCCCATAGCAAAAGTCTGAATGGGGTCCCCCCCAAAAAAAAAAAAATTCACCACCGGGCCTCAGCTCTCTCTGGCTGGAAAGCTATGTCAGCCAGGAGGCGTAGCGTCCTTATGCAAATCTAGCCAGAAAGTTCAGCCGGGAGCAGTGCAAGACTAGAAAAGGAGGAGTTAGGAGGAGCCAGGTGCAGAGTGACGGTGGCACGCACATTTAATTAAAGGCACACAGCACAGCCCAGGGGCGCACACTGACAGCTTGGGGCTCCTGTGCAAGAAATGTGTCTGGGCCCCCTCCTTTTATGACGACAAAGCTACATATATACTGTATAAATATATGTGTGTGTATATATATATATATATATATATATCTATCCATCAGCAGTCATTTTATATCTAACAAGAGAACCGACTATGTAATAAAAGAGGGCACTGTGAATAGCAAAAATAACAAGAATACACCATGTAAGGCTAGGTTCAGATTTGCGGATGTCAGAGCTGCGGAGGGCTGCGTAGTTCCTCCGTGAAGCTCCGCCCACTGCCTCACCTCCTCCGCTCAGCTTCGCATACGTCTGAATGCAGACTGCGTACCTATCTTTAACATTGGGTACGCAGGCCATTCGGATGTATGCGGATGCGTCCGCATGTGTCGTTTTGACGCTGCGGCGACCGCAACAAAATGCAACATGCAATAAGCAATAATAACGTCTTCCTCCAACTCTCCCTGTTCCTAAATCTATTATAAATCCCCCTACCTCCCTTCCCAATCCCCCACACCCCTCATTGTCCTCCTCCTCCGCATGCCATTATTGTCCTCTCTCCAACCCCCATCATTGCTTTTTCCCCCCACCACCTCCATCATTGCCCTCTCCCCCACCACCCCATCATTGCCTTCTTCCCCACTACCTCCATCATTGCCTACTTAACCACCACCCCCATCATTGTCCTTTCCACTGCCACCATCATTACCTTCTCTCCCACCACCCCATCATTGCCCATTCCACATCTCCATTATTTCTTCCTCCCTCACCATCCCCATCATTGCCCTTTCCACCACCTCCATCATTGCCGTTCCCCCACCACCCCATCATTGCCCATTCCACCACCTCCATCTTTTCCTCCTCCCCATCACCCCATTATTGCCCTTTTGACCACCAACATTGTCCTTTTCACCACTTCCATCATTGCCCTCTCCCCCACCACCACCACCATCATTGCCCATTCCATCACCTCCATCATTTCTTCCTTCCCCACCTCCACATTATTGCCCTCTCCACCACCCCCATCATTGCTTTCTTCTCCACCACCCCATCATTGCCCTCTCCGTCACCTCCATCATTGCCCTCTCCCCCACCACACCACCATCATTGCCCATTCCATCATCTCCATCATTTCTTACTTCCCTACCTCCACAGTATTGCACTCTCCACCATCCCCATCATTGCTTTCTCCTCCACCACCCCATCATTGCCCTCTCTGTCACCCCCATCATTGCCTTCTCCCCATCATCCCCATCATGGCCCTCGCCCCATCACCCCCATCATTGCCCTCTCCTCCATCTACACACACAGACACACACAGCACCATTCACCTCTCTCTCATTCACATGTTCCCCCGCAGCGCTACGCACGCACACACCACCACTCATCTCTACACACACACGTACTTACACACACACACACAGCAGACAGCACCTCTCACTTCTCTGCACGATCTCCCGCAGCCACAGCATCACCATCACTGGCAGCTTCCTTTCTCTGGCAAAGCGGCCACGGCGCTGAATGACGTCATCCAGCTGCACTGCTGACTGCTGTGTAAGACAGGATGCGCGGGCAGGAAGCAGGATGGATCACTGCAGCTCCGCTGCCATTTTCTCTTGTAAGCATCGAAGCTGCTGGGATCTCTCGCTGCTCGCTACACATGAGGGCAATCTGGCCAGGGGCCCCCTGGAGCCTCGGGGCTGGATAAACAGGCCCTCATTATTAGCCACCCTGCAATGGCCCCCGGAACCTCTGGGCACAGCCATTGAGGTCCGACTCCGCCAGGCCCCTTCCCCCCTCAGGGCCCCATAGCAGTCACGTGGTTTGTCACCATTGGCGGTACGCCAGTGCTTCTGGCACCTTCTAGAACTTTTTGCATCTCCTACTTCCTTTGCAAAAATAACAACTGCTTTCCTCCCTATTAGGCATGGCAAAAATGTTCATATCCACCATGTTGCCAATCCTGAGTGAATGTAATGCATGACACAAAAACAATTTTAATCTAAAAAAACAATACAGCTTATAAAAATTCAGGCAACCATTAATTAGGAAGAACCCTCCGCTCCTTGCAATAACATATGTGATTGTGGTGCATGTGGATATGTGACATGTTGAAGTTTTAAACTATCAAATCATATCCTTTAATCTACCCACTCCCATAATAAACAGCTTGACCTCACACATGAGAAAGTAATAAAAATCTGAGCTTAACGAGGTAATAGCAAAGTTCAATGCAGCTCTCTTAAGATCTATCAATATAAGGACATGATATCTAGATATTTACTACTGCAGCTCTTAAATCTGGATCATCTGGTTGAAAGCAGAATGTTTGAATTATTGTTTTGTAGTCTTAGGGTTTATCATCTAATGTCCATCTTCTGAAACCCACAACAAAACCAATGGAATAGATGAGTGAGTACTACCATTAGGCCACATTCATCAGTATTTGTAAGCCAAAACCAGGAGAGGGTGAATAATACAGAAGTGGTGATGTGCTTCTATTATACTTTTCCTCTGATTTTTCTACTTCTGACTTTGGCTTACAAATACTGAGGTAAAATACTGACCACATACTGAACGTGTGAATGTGGCCTAATGGTAGTACTCACTCATCTACTCCATTGTTTGTTTGTTGTTCTAAGCAGGGTGTAAAGAGGAAGACTGGGCTGCGGGTACCTGCATGATGCAGGGTCAGGAACTGTCAGGGCTGCATCCAGTGTTGCTGGGGGGAAAGAGTGGGGAACCGGATAGGACCAGGTGAGAGGGTGCATGGTGAGCAGGGGGAGGAGAGAGCAAGAAGCGCGGAAGAGGCAGAGGTTTCTCGTCGTGAGAGAGAAAAGACAGGTGCGCGCCGAGCTCTGCAGACACTGAGGGAGCACGGAGCTGAGACCTGCTCGGGGCCCCGCGGGAACAGGGAGCGTGCAGAGTGTCGGGCGCATCACCAGACAGTGTGTGGTTCTCGCAGTAAACACCGGATGTCAGATCGTGATCTGCATCCCCCTGAATGGACAAGCGTGTGGAGGAGCATGCACCAGGTAGAGACTTCAACAGTGCTACCCCCTTCGGTTTCCTGGATTAATGGACTAGGGCAGTGATGGCAAACCTATGGCACGCGTGCCAGAGAGGGCACGCGTGCCAGAGAGGGCACGCAGGACCCTCTTAGCTGGTAAGCTGCCTCGCCTCACTGTTCTGGAGCTGCAGCTTCGTGCCTCACACATTGAGCGGCCACGGAGCTGAATGATGATGTCATCTAGCCGTGGCCGCGCCGCTCAATGTGTGAGAGGAAGGAAGCTGCCGGCGCGTGGAGAGGTGAGTGTGGCCGCGGTGGTGTGTGTGTGTGGTGTGTTTGTGTGTGTGTGGTGTGTGTGTGTGTGGATGGCCAGTGAATAGGAGAGGGCCAATGATGGGAGTGATGGGGAGAGGGCCAATGATGGGAGTGATGGGGAGAAGGAAATGATGGAGGTGGTGGAATGGGCAATTTCTACATTTTTACATGAAGGGGATCATGATGGGGCATATTTCTGGATGAAGGGGATCATGATGAGGCATATTACTACATGAAGGGGATCATGATGGGGCATATTACTACAAGAAGGGGATCATGATGGGGCATATTTCTACATGAAGGGGATCATGATGGGGCATATTTCTGCATGAAGGGGATCATGATGGGGCATATTTCTGCATGAAGGGGATCATGATGGGGCATATTTCTACATGAAGGGGATCATGATGGGGCATATTTCTACATGAAGGGGATCATGATGGGGCATATTTCTACATGAAGGGGATCATGATGGGGCATATTTCTACATGAAGGGGATCATGATGGGGCATATTTCTACATGAAGGGGATCATGATGGGACATATTTCTACATGAAGGGGATCATGATGGGGCATATTTCTACATGAAGGGGATCATTATGGAGCATATTTCTGCATGAAGGGGATCATGATGGGGCATATTACTACATGAAGGGGATCATGATGGAACATTTCTACATAAATGCCGAAACGTGCGTTGGGGCTGGCACCATCACCCACAGGAGGTGAAGTCCATCTTTGCACTGCAGGTACTATTTGTATAGGACCGGTGATTTTTTTGATATGGAGTTTTGATGTCTTAGGGACACTTTTTCATGGCTATTTGGCAATTAAAAAGCAATTACTGGGGTTTTCTGGATATGTGCAGCCTCTTACTATTAGGAATGTGGGTTGTGGCACCTTATTTTGGGTTTCCCATTTTTTAACTCTTTATGTGATGTATGTCTTTTTGCTACTTAATAAAGATTGTTAAATTTTTGTGATTTTGGGTTCATACGTATTTTTTTCGGATATACTTAACTTTACTTGAACCCAACAATGGGTCCATCATTAAGTAAGGGGCTATAAACCTTTCCTTGAATACAATATGTTGTTGAACACGCTCCATACTTCGACTTCAACACCTTTGCTAATGAAGGGGATAATGATGGGGCATTTCTACATGAAGGGGATCATGGTGGGGCATATTACTACAAGAAGGGGATCATGGCACGTGTTGGCATTTCGTTATAAATAGTTGGGTTTTAGGTTGCAGTTTGGGCACTCGGTCTCAGTAAGGTTCGCCATCACTGGACTAGGGGCTCAACTGGTAAAACCGGAGACTGCCCGTTGCTGCCAGAAGCTTGTTTGTGTGTTGGCAGGCGCCACCTGAATACTCCGTACCAGCCTTTCCTGGTACTACAACCCTCAACAGACTGCGTGCTGCTGAGGAACATTGGAGTCACGATAAGTTTAATAACAAGACAGTTGTGATACACTGCAATTTCATTTCTTAACTATCTGTTGTATCCCTGCAGGGAATTTTTCACTTAAATTGTATTATTGTTAAGTTTGTTAACCCTTGCTCTGCATTCCCTGCGTTACTGCATCTCTGGACCTGCTTAAAAGGGTACACCAATCAATGATGCCCAAATATGAACTCATGACCTTATTTTAAAGAGAACTTGTCCCTTGCCATGAAATCATAGTATTTTACTTGATGTGAATGACACTGTTCTCCTGGATCTAGCATTATTTTTTTTTGTTCCTGCACCACCCCATTCCTGAAATATAGCCCTCTCTTCTCTGCTTATTAAACAAGTATTTTTATTTAAGTGGGGGTGGTCCTCAACTCCTTTGTACAGAAGTTTCCTTGATGACTACACCCAGTTGGCTAAAAAGCTCAGATTTACGTATAGAGAAGAATGGACACTATTTCAGGAACAGAGAGGAGCAGAAACTAAAAATAAGTGCTACTGCTATATTCATAAGAACAGTTTCATTCACACCAGATAAAAAACATATTTGTGGAAAGTGACAGGCCCTACTTACATTGTCAAAATAAAGATAAGTCAGAAAATGGCAGCTTGACTTTTATGGATGAGTTCACATTACTGTGAAAGGTAATATGTCAGCAGGAATTCACACCAAAACTATTTATACGTGCATGTAGCTCTTTCGAACATAAGTCCAGCAACACCTTTACATGGCTAGTCCGATCCTCCATTACTGGGAAATCAGAGTTTGAATTGATATGCAAACGGCGCTGTAGATCGGAAGCCTCTGTCACTCCAGCTCTATTCACTGTCTAGCACTGCTTTTTTCTACTTGACTGACCGTTCTTTTGCCTGAAGTCACAGAACATTGAGATAGCCAAGCAGGAGGTGTCAGCGCTTTGTGGGGAATAGAACTGGAGCGAACGAGGCTTCAAATCTACCATAGGGCTTCAGCCTCTTTTGCATATCTATTCAAACACTGGTTTCTCAGTACCAGACGAATGGACTGAACCTGTAAAGGTATTGCTGGACATGATTTTGAAAGAGCTACATGCACATATACAGTACTTAGTTTGAAGGTGAAATCCTGGTGACAGGATTTCTTTAAGAAAGATAAAAAAGAAGGAACAAATAAATAAATATAAACAATATATATATATATATATATATATATATATATATATATATATATACATACCAGTGTATTATGCCCATGAGCAGTCATGCTTCTCATGTAATGTAACTTGCCATCTGCTCTTTTTGAGTGATAGTTCCTCTTAACTAGTATTTTGTCAGCACTACAGGAGCTGGAACTTCCTTCCTCTCACTTCCCAGCATACATTGCACCTTATCAATAGCTTTCCTGCCCAAAACTAAAATTTTGCCTTTGTAGGCACACATCTAGTGATCATAGTGGTCAGAGTTTTGAGAATTCTTACTTTTTTTTTTTTTGGGGGGGGGGGAGCTGGAAGACAAAACATACATTTTATATAAGTTATCTATAGCTTGTATCACATCATTTATAAAGTTGGATCCAGCTGTCCAATAGTACAGTGGCCATAAGAAGAGATAATGAAGATTACAAAAAATTAAGAATAAATGCAGAATTTAAGCTAAGTGATATTTCCTCCACTTTATTTTTTTTTTTTCTGATTAATATCAGTAAAGAGGAATTATTTCTTTTCCCCAGACCGTAGGATTTTTTTCTTGCGCTAGAATGAATATTTGTGCGCTGACTTGCATGTGACTGTGTTTAACAACATAATACATATACAGGGTCCATGTGCAATGCTAAAGAGAAATAAAAAGGGAGTGAGATTAACAAACTATAGCATTTGTTAAATATTAATATGCTTGTCTAGACATGCTGAAATAAAGAGCACATTATAGTCACGGGTTGAGGATTACAATACATAATCTATGCAGGTCAGAGCTGTAGGGAGGCTTGACATATGTCCAATATGATTCTGGTACATATTCGTTGACAAAGGCAGATTGTAATCTGTGTTTAATCAGTGGAAAGTAAATATTACGGATGAGCCAAGACTCGACAATATTCAGACATAAGAAATGTCTGAGGCGAACTTGTAAAGACGTGAAATTTGGAATGGTACGCATATACTTTTGTCCTTTTTGGTGAGTATGCAGTAAATCCACAGTGGCTCAATGGTTAGCTTCATAGCTTTGTAGCTCTGGGGTCCTGGGTACAAATCCCTCCAAGGACAACATCTGCAAGGAGTTTGTATCTTCTCGCAGTGTGTTTGTGTGGCTTTCCTCCCACACTCCAAAGACCTACTGATAGGGGTCTAGATTGTGAGCCCCTTTGGGGACAGTAATGATGTCTGTACAGTGCTGTGGAATTAACCCCTTTCCTACATTGGACGTACTATTCCGTTCATGTGACCTGGGACCTAAGTCCCAAGGACGGAAGAGTACATCTAATGCGATCAGCAGCGCTCACGTGGTGAGCGCCGCTCATCGCGGCCGGGTGTCAGCTGATTATCACAGCTGACACCCGGCACAATGTGTCAGGGGCGGTCACGGACCACCCCCGACACGTTAATCCCTGGCACACCGTGATCAAACACGATCGCGGTGTTCCAGGGATTAAAGGAAGCATCAGCAGGGAGGGGGCTCCCTCCGTGCTTCCCTGCGACCCCCACAGCAGCACGATGTGCAGTGCCGCTGTGGGGGTCGCCTTCGCTGCAGGTCCCCGGATCCAATATGGCGATGGGACCTTCGGGGCCTGCAGGGAGCTAGCTTCCTCACTGCCCACAGAGCGCAGGCATGAGGAAGCCTGCAGCAGTGCCTGTGACAGATCAGCGATCTGTCACAGGACAGTGATGTCCCCCATGGGACATTATAATCAAGTAAAAAAAAATATATATATTCCCTAATAAATTCATTTTTTGAAAATAAAAAAACAAAAAAAAACAATAAAAGTACACATATTTGGTATCGCCGCGTCCATAATGACCCACCGGATAAAACTGTCCCATTAGTTAACCCCTTTAGTGAACCCCTTAAAAAATAAAAATAAAAAACAAAGCAAAAAATAATGATTTATTATCATACCGCCGAACAAAAAGTGCAATAACGCGCGATCAAAAAGACACATATAAATATCCATGGTACTGCTGAAAACGTCATCTTGTCCCGCAAAAAACGAGCCACAACACAGCATCATCAGCAAAAAAATTAAAAAGTTATAGCTCGCAGAATAATGCGATGCAAAAATAATTATTTTTTATATAGTAATTATTTTCATTGCATAAAACCGCCACAACATAAAAAAAACTAAATGAGGTATCGCTGTAACCGTACTAACCCGAAGAATAAAACCGCTTTATCAATTTTACCACACGCGGAATGGTGTAAACGCACCCCCCCAAAAGAAATTCATGAAACTCTGGTTTTTGTTCATTCTGCGTCCCAAAAATCGGAATAAAAAGCGATCAAAAAATGTCACGTGCCCGACAATGGTACCAATAAAAACATCAACTCGTCCCGCAAAATATAAGACCTCACATGACTCGGTGGGTCAAAATATGAAAAATTATAGCTCTCAAAATGTGGTGATGCAAAAACTATTTTTACAATAAAAAGCGTCTTTTAGCGTATGACAGCTTCCAAAAATTTCGATTTTCCCATTAGGGCTAGGGCTAGGGTTAGGGCTAGGGCTAGGGTTAGGGTTAGAGTTAGAATTGGGGGATTTCCACTGTTTTGGCACATCAGGGGCTTTCCAAACGTGACATGGCATCCTATCTCAATTCCAGCCAAAAAAAAGTTAAATGGCGCTGCTTTCCTTCTGAGCTCTGCCATGTGCCCAAATAGTGGTTTACCCCCATATATGGGGTATCAGCGTACTCAGGACAAATTGCACAATATCTTTTGGGGGCCTGTTACTCTTGGGAAAATAAAAATTGGGGGTCTAAAGATCATTTTTGTGGAAAAAATATGATTTTTTAATTGTACGGCTGTACGTTATAAACTTCTGAGAAGCCCTTGGGGGTTCAAAGTAACCCACCACATATCTAGATAAGTTCCTTGGGGGGTCTAGTTTCCAAAATGGGGTCACATGTGGGGGGTTTCCACTGTTTAAGTACATCAGGGGCTCTCCAAACGTGGCATGGCGTCCAATCTGAATTTCAGCCAATTTTGCAGTGAAAAAGTCAAACGGCGTTCCTTCCCTTCCGAGCTCTGCCATGCGCCGAAACAGTAGTTCCCCCCATATATCAGGTATACTCAGGACAAATTGCACAATAACTTTTGAAGTCCAATTTCTCCTGTTACCCTTGGTAAAGTAAAAAAATTGAACCTGAAGTAATATTTTTTGTGAAAAAAGTTAAATGTTCCTTTTTTTTAAACATTCAAAAAATTCCTGTGAAGCACCTGAAGGGTTAATAAACTTTTTGAATGTGGTTTTCAGCACCTTGAGGGGTGCAGTTTTTAGAATGGTGTCTCTTTTGGGTATTTTCTATATATAGACCCCTCAAAGTGGCTTCAAATGTGATGTGGTCCCTAAAAATAAAATGGTGGTGTAAAAATGAGAAATCGCTGGTCAACTTTTAAAAAAATTTTGGTTCCCAAATTGTGCTGATGTAAAGTAAACAGGTGGGAAATGTTATCCATTAAGTTTTTTGTGTGCCATATCTCTGTGATTTAAGAGCATAAAAATTCAAATTTGGAAAATTGCAAAATTTTCAAAATTTTCACCAAATTTCCATTTTTTTCACAAATAAACGCAAGTTATATGAATGAAATTTTACCACTAACATGAAGTACAATATGTCACGAGAAAACAATGTCAGAATCACCGGGATCCATGGAAGCGTTCCAGAGTTATTACCTTATAAAGGGACAGTGGTCAGAATTGTTAAAATTGGCCCGGGAGTTAATGTGCAAACCACCCTTGGTAGTGAAGGGGTTAATGGTGCTATATAAGGGAGCAAAATAAATATATCTGTAGATAACTCAGTGTTTTCTGAGAAATAAGACATTATGAAGTCAGATTAATGTTGCTAAACCCGTGATATGGCCACTTTAGCTGATCACTTTATACAGGAGAGAATAAATAAAAGCTAAATTTATTATGATAAGTAGAAAGTCATATTACATTTATTTTTTTTATTCTGATATTCATTACACGGTGTAGTGCGGCGGTGTTCACACTGTGCAGTAATGAAGCAGTTACCCAGTGAAGATCAAAGCAAAATGTTTTCTAATGTCTGAAAAAAACTCACAAATGAAGGCCGGAGTCACACTACAGCGAAATACGGCCGAGTCTCGCAGGTTAAAACCAAGCTCTGGCACCGGCACTCCGGAGCGCAGCATGCAGCTCCATGTATTGCTGTGCGGCTGCACGCTCCGCTCCGGAGTGCCGGTGCCAGAGCTTGGTTTTAACCTGCGAGACTCGGCCGTATCTCGCTGTGTGTGATCACGGCCGAAAAGGCAAAATGGTATGCTTCGGATCGCAGCTGGGGCGTCAAGTCAGTCTGTAACCGAGACTAGTTGCCGTGGGCGACTTCACCACCATGTCATTCTGAGGGGGCACCAGGCGTTCGCTTCCCTTGCCTCTGTGTTAACTGCACACCTAAGCAGGATGTTGCAGAGCCACCTGCTCTGCAGTTTGCAAACAAACGTTGACACACCTACCCTTTGCTGCAGGGTTTTTGGGATTTGTGGGCATGGGCCACTTGTTAGACCCGGCTGGAGAGAGTGAACCACCCCACTACCATCCTGTAATTTACTCCAAAAATATAAGCCCATGCCGGGTTTGCTTAAATCTGCCTTGGCCAAATAGCTTGACCAACTCCAAATTATGTTTATCCTGCACTGCAACCACTGCTGTTTCTGTGACTGCAATGCGCCCCAGCAGCCTCAATACGCTTGTATGTGCATCTTGGGGATACATACCGTCCCTCGCACATAACACTCCTCACTGCCTCACAACGGTTATGGCAATCCATTTTCCCTGAGCTGCACTGCCAGTGATATACATTACAGTAGCCTCATGGATGTGTAAGGTAAACAAGAAAATGTCTCTCTAACTTCTATGGGAAATTGTAGTGCGGGGCATACACTGTGACCTAGCAGAAATGAATGGAGACGCTTTATAAAAGATCTGCTATTGTAACTCCATCTGTGCTGATAATGAGTTGACTGTGTGAACCAGAAGTTTCAGCTTGATATGAGGCTCAGTGGTTATTGTGAAAATTGCAAAATTTTAGAATTGTTCAAATCATGGAAAGTCAAAAGAAAAAGATAACACAAAATTGCTTTAAAGGGAATCTTTCATATAAAAAATATGGGGTTAATTTGCAGGTTAATAGCATTCTGAAGCTGTCCAGGAACTTTATTCCTCCAGCAGCCTAAAGGTACTGTCACACTTAACGATGCACCAGCGATCCCGACCAGCGATATGACGCGGTCAGGATCGCTGGTGCATCGCTAAGTGGTCGCTAGTGAGTTGCCACACAGGCAGATCTCACCAGCGACATCGCTGGGGACGGGGGTCGCTACTTACCTGTCAGACGAGGCGATCCTGCGTCCTCCAATCCGGCTCCACGCTCGTCTCTCCACAGGAAGCGCCGCAGGAAGCTGACGACGAGAAACAGTCCAGGACGTTCTCAGCGATCAGCGATAACCAGCGGGGGAGCGGTCGGAGATAAGTATCACACACAGCGATGTCGCTAGCAATATCGCTATAACGTCACAAGTTATAGCGATATTGCCAGCGATATCGCTTAGTGTGACATGCCCTTAAGGCTTTCAGTCATAGGGGTGTGACCGGCTTGGCTTCAGTTACTGCTCAGTGCATAGTGAGTGGTGGCAGTGACCACGACCCTGCAATGACAGCTGACTTATTAAATGAACAGCGTGCACAGATATACAGTAGTTAATCTTTGCAGTAATGCGAGGAGGCATGTTCTCCATGCACTACCATTCTCCATTCTATAAACAGCAGATCGCTTTAAGTCTCTGGTCTTCAGAGCGGCAGGTTGATAAACTGGATGAGGTGGGGATTCTGCGGTGTGATGATGTTGTAACAAGGTCGCATGGGGTGGTAGTTGTGGGCGAGTTCACTAAGTAACAGTCAGTGAGCACCCGGCACCTTGTACATGAAAAGATAAAGTCCCTTGTACTGCATGTGCAGCATGCACCACAGCACACTCACAGGCTCTGTCAAATTCCCCGAAGCTGCATGTCGGCTTCACATTCACGAGCTCTACAAATCACTTCAGAGACGAGATATTTTTCCAGCAGCTTAACTTTACTAGACAGCTTCGTAGTCATCACATAGGCAGCACAAGTCAAACACAGAGACATCTTCTTATCTTCCCCTGTCATCTGGACAGACTCTATCTTCTGCATCAGCTTCCCTTTCCCGGCAAACTCAACTATATCTCTGGACAATCCGTGTCCCACCTGTTTCCTTGGACAATCTATGTCCCACGCGTGCTCCAGTCCCACCAACTTCCTGCCATTTCCCTGGTCCAGCTGCAAGTTATAGGGTGACGGGCTCGCCGACTCAGCAGCCTCCTAATCCCAGCCGCAAGCTTCGGATCCTTCCTTGGAACGGTTCTGTATAAGCTGGTGAACACCTGCACGATTCTCAGTCTGGGGCCCCTTACTGAAGCAGATTTATCCCCATGGCCTGTAATACTCTGCTCACAGTACTGCTCTTGGGCAAGGTGCTCAGGTGTCTGACAGAACCAGGAAGTATGTGACTCCTCTCATCTACTTAACTCCTATGCTGCCAATACCTTACTACTCTTACATCCATCCTATGCTCTATCTCTAATGTGCCCCCTCTATTCTAATCTCTATGGTCCTATACTACTTCCTAATCTATCCCTAAGCCTATGCACAATACAGGTCAAATATATTTACATTACAGTACACACACAATAGTAAACCATTAGTAAACCGCACAGTAGATTAACGTTAATAAAATGTCAGGGTGCTGCACATGAGTGTCCGAACAGTGTCCAAGGGAGAGGAGGCACATGAGGTTTCCCGCCAACTCCTTACAATGTCATTGGGCCAGGACCATTATGTTGTGTGCATGGGCAAACAAGATGACATCAGTGCTGGTTTACCCACATTTTGCTGGTCGACTTCTCAGGATCCCGGATTAGGAGAGTATAATGTTTTTAATTTTAATTAATGTTTGTGGTGTAAATGTTGTAGTAATTAAAAAAATTAATTCTTGCACCCTCAAAGAGGTTGTCCACTACTTTCTGATCATTGGGAGTGTGATGCCCTATATCCTCGCCGATCGGCTGTTTTTAGTATCGGCGGTGGCCAGAACTGACCAGTTTTGGATCTGCACAACACTGCAGTCTACTGTATAGCGGTCGTGGCTGGGTAATGCACATCCGCAGCACTGCAGTACCCAGCTGCAGCCACTATACAATAGATGGAGCTGCTGTGTGTAGCTACATAATTGGTCACTTCTGGCCACTGCTGAGACCAAGAACAGGCCATTTGGGGGTGTACCAGGTGTCGCACCCCCACATCAAAGCAGTGAACAACAGCTTTAAACGAGATGTGTATTTCCTGAAGCAAGTACAGATAGGATGTTCAGGTCACCCCCACTGTCCATATTTATAGAAACATACAGGCCATTAACACCCAGAAACTTATGAAGAACTTGCAGTCTTCATTGGCCCCTATCTCCTCCCTTTCATGTCCTGATTCTGCATTGAAGCATTACAATGAAACACTTCAAAGTGCCCTGGATGAATTTGCTCCTCCTATACATAGAACACCACAACACAGACGGCGTATACCCTGGCACACCTGCAAACACGTTTCCTGCAGCGGTGCTCCAGGTGCGCCGAACGTTTGCGGAGAAAATCCAACCTACCCGAAGATTTCATCGATTATAAGTTTATGCTTCGAACATTCAACACTGCCCTTCACCTCTCAAAACAAACCTATTTCAACACCCTCATCATTTCACTGTCCAATAACCCTAAACGTCTCTTTGACACTTTTCATTCTTTACTCAACCCAAGAGTACAGGCCACAACCACGGAGCTTCGAGCTGACGATCTGGTCAATTACTTCAAAGAAAAAATTGACCAGATCCGACAGGAAATTATCTCCCAATCACCTCATACCATGCACTGTCCTCCCTCCCCCACTGCATCTAGCTCACTCTCTGATGTTGAACCAGACACAGAAGAAGAAGTAAGCAGGCTCCTTGCATCTTCTCGCCCAACCACTTGCACCAGTGACCCATTTCCATCACATCTACTCCAGACCCTGTCCCCTGCTGTCACCAGTCACCTATCTAAAATATTTAACCTCTCTCTCTCTTCTGGTATCTTTCCCTCCTCATTTAAGCATGCCATCATACATCCACTACTTAAAAAACCATCCCTCGACCAAAACTGTGCCGCTAACTATAGACCTGTCTCTAATCTTCCCTTCATCTCTAAACTCCTGGAACGCCTGGTCCACTTCCGTCTTATCCACTATCTCTCAGAAAACTCTCTTCTCGACCCTCTCCAATCCAGTTTACGCTCTTTACACTCTACTGAAACTGCCCTCACTAAAGTCTCTAATGATCTACTAACCGTTAAATCAAATGGTCATTACTCCATGCTAATTCTCTTGGATCTCTCTGCAGCATTCGACACTGTGGATAATCAGCTCCTCCTCACTATGCTCCATTCCATTGGCCTCAAGGACACCGTTCTCTCCTGGTTCTCCTCCTATCTCTGAGGGCTCCTTTACTGCATCTTTTTCTGGCTCCTCCTGCTCTCATCTTCCCATTACTGTTGGGGTTCCTCAAGGATCAGTCCTAGGCCCCCTCCTCTTCTCTTTGTATACTGCCCCTATTGGTCAAACAATCAGTAGATTTGGTTTCCAGTACCATCTCTATGCTGATGACACCCAATTATACGCTTCTTCTCCCGACATCACGCCAGCCTTTCTAGAAAACACCGGCAGTTGTCTAAACTCTGTGTCTAACATCATGTCCTCACTATATCTGAAACTGAACCTGTCAAAGACTGAACTCCTTGTGTTTTTTCCCGCTACTAATGTACCTATACCCGACATTGCCATTTCCGTGTGTGGTTCTACTATTACTCTCCAGCAACATGCCCGCTGTCTTGGAGTCATACTTGACTCCAAGCTTTCCTTTGTCCCCCACATCCGATCACTGGCTCGCTCTTGTTATCTGCACCTCAAAAACATTTCTAGAATTTGACCTTTTCTTACTTTTGACTCTGCAAAAACTCTGACTGTTTCTCTTATTCATTCTCGTCTCGACTATTGTAACTCCCTTCTAATCGGTCTCCCTCTTACCAAACTCTCCCCCCTCCAATCTCTCTTGAATGCTGCTACCAGGATCATATTCCTCGCCAATTGTTACACCGATACCTCTACCTTGTGCCAGTCATTACACTGGCTACCCATCCACTCCAGAATCCAGTACAAACTTATTACCCTCACCGACAAAGCTCTTCATGGCTCAGCACCACCCTACATCTCCTCCCTTGTTTCAGTATACCATCCTACCCGCGCCCTCCATTCTGCTGATGACCTGAGGTTAGCATCCTCAATAATCAGAACCTCCCACTCCCGTCTTCAAGACTATACACGTGCTGCGCCAATTCTTTGGAATGCACTTCCCAGGTCAATACGATTAGTCCCCAATCCCCACAATTTTAAGCGTGCCCTGAAAACTCATTTATTGAGACTGGCCTACAGCCTCAACACATTAACCTAATCTATCCCTATGTGGTACAGCCAAAAGTTTTTTACCATAACCAGGTTCCCGCATCATGTTCCCACATGCTTTATGCATCCATTAGCCCTCTGCATCTGTACTATTACACACTTAATATTATGGCTGGTCCATACAATCAGGGCAACTGTTACCACCCACGTTTCGTGTCTCCCCTTTTTTCCTCATAGATTGTAAGCTTGTGAGCAGGGCCCTCATTTCTCTTGGTATCTGTTATGATCTATGTGATTATTGTTATGCTGTAATGTATATTTTCTGTACAAGTCCCCTCTGAAATGTAAAGTGCTGCAGAATAAGTCGGCGCTATAGAAATAAAACTTATTATTATTATTATTGTGCTTTGAAATGGTGCCCGGGCTGCCCCTTTAAGAGAGACTTGCCTGCTGCCCCTGCAAGACTTTCAACTCAGGATCCGTTTTAACTGTGGGTGCCTCTCAGGGGCCACTTTGGCCTCAGAGTCTGATTTGGTGGGTGGGGCCCCTCAGGATCCGATTTGGTGGCCTGGGCTCCTCAGGGCTTGAATTGGTGGCTGGGATCACTCAGGGTCCGATTTTGTGGGTGTGGCCCCTCAGGGTCTGATTTTGTGGGTGTGGCCCCTCAGGGTCCGATTTTGTGGGTGGGGCCCCTCAGGGTCTGATTTTGTGGGTGGAGTCCCTCAGGGTCCGATTTTGTGGCCGGGGCCCCTCAGGGTCTGATTTTGTGGCCGGGGCCCCTCAGGATCCAATTTTGTGGGTGGGGCCCCTCAGGGTCCGATTTTGTGGCTGGGGTCCCTCAGGGTCCAATTTGGTGGGTCACTCAGTGTCTGATTTGGTGGGTGTGGCCACTCTGGGTCCGATTTGGTGGGCGGGGCCACTCTGGGTCCTATTTGGTGAGCGGGGCCACTCTGGGTCCGATTTGGAGGCCAGGGTGGCTCAGCCTCCGATTTGAAGACCAGGGTCGATCAGCCTCCGATTTGGAGGCCGAGGTGGCTCAGCCTCCGATTTGGAGCCTGGGGTCACTCAGCTTTCGATTTGGCGTGCCAGCCCTTTAAGTCTCATTTCGGTGTGCCGGCCCTTTAAGAATCACTTTGGCGCGTCGGCCGTTTAAGAGCCCGTTTGGCGTACTGGCCTTCCAAATCCACTTTGGCGCACATTCTCTCTCAAGGGCATGCGTCATGTGGTGAAGCTAGATTTGCATTTGTACTGTGGGTTTCGCTTTAAGAGCTGAAATTATCTGGCAGAAACTGTGTCCTGGGGGGGTCATGTATAGTTCGTAGGCATTGGCATAGTAACTGGGTGTGCCTGCACATATCAATGAGCTTAACTGCCATTTGAATTGCCTCAGGCCATGTTTTCCCTGTGGCAAAATTTTCCCATTGAAATGCTTGAGGAAAATGTTTTTTCAAACGCAAAATGCGCAAAAACTACAAATCCGATCGACACGAAAAATACTTAGCACACCACTCGTGGACGCTGGCTTCGAAACGGCACCTCAACGGAGTCTGTGCGTGTAGCGGTTCGGGCCACATTAATTGCGGAAAATCAACTGATAATAATAATAAGAAGAAGCAGAAGAACTAAATGTGTATTTCCTGAAGGAAGTATAGATAGTGCTTTGAAATTGTGCCCGGGCTGCCCCTTTAAGAGAGACTTGCCTGCTGCCCCTGCAAGGCTTTCAACTCAGGATCCGTTTTAACTGTGTGTGCCTCTCAGGGGCCACTTTGGCCTCAGGGTCTGATTGGTGGGTGGGGCCCCTCAGGATCTGATTTGGTGGCCTGGGCTCCTCAGGGCTTGAATTGGTGGCCAGGATCCCTCAGGGTCTGATTTTGAGGTGTGGTCCCTCAGGGTCTGATTTTGTGGGTGGGGCCCCTCAGTGTCCAATTTTGTGGCCGGGGCCCCTTAGGGTCTGATTTTGTGGGTGGGGCCCCTCAGGGTCTGATTGATGGGTGGGGCCCCTCAGGATCCGATTCGGTGGCCTGGGCTCCTCATGGTTTGAATTGGTGGCCGGGATCCCTCAGGGTCTGATTTTGAGGTGTGGCCCCTCAGGGTTCGATTTTGTGGGTGGGGCCCCTCAGGGTCTGATTTTGTGGCCGGGGCCCCTCAGGGTCCGATTTTGTGGGTGGGGCCCCTCAGGGTCTGATTTTGTGGGTGGGGCCCCTCAGTGTCCGATTTGGTGGGCGGGGCCCCTCAGTGTCCGATTGGGTGGGGCCACTCTGGGTCCGATTTGGTGGGTGGGGGCCTTCAGGGTCCGATTTGGTGGGCGGAGCCACTCTCGGTCTGATTTCGTGGGCTGGGCCACTCTGGGTCCGATTGGTGGACAGGGCCCCATAGGGTCCGAATTGGTGGGCGGGGCAACTTTGGGTCCGATTTGGTGGGGGGCTCCATAGGGTCCGATTTGATGGGTGGGTCCGATATGGTGGACGGGGTCACTCTGGGTTCGATTTGGAGGCCAGGGTGGCTCAGCCTCCGATTTGTAGGCCAGGGTCGATCAGCCTCCGATTTGAAGGCCGGGGTGGCTCAGCCTCCGATTTAGAGCCTGGGGTCACTTAGCTTTCGATTTGGTGCGCCGGCCCTTTAAGAGCCAGTTTGATTCACTGGGCTTCTAAATCCACTTTGGTGCACATTCTCTCTCGGGCATGCGTCATGTGATGAAGCTAGATTTGCATTCGTGCTATGGGTTTTGCTTTAAGAGCTGATATTATCTGCCAGAAACTCTGTCCTGGTGAGGTCATGTGAAGTTCGTAGGCGTTGGCATAGTAACTGGGTCTGCCTGCGCATATCAATGAGCTTAACTTCCATTTGATTCGCCTCAGGGCATGTTTTCCCTGTGGCAACATTTTCCCATTGCAATGCATTGAGGAAAATGTTTTTTCAAACGCAAATTGCGCAAATACTACAAATCCGATCGACATGAAAAATACTTAGCACACCACTTGTGGACGTTGGCTTCGAAACGACACCTCAACAGAGTCTGTGAGTGTAGCGGTTCGGGCCGCATTAATTGCAGAAAATCAACTGAATAATAATAAGTTAGCAGCGTTCGGATTACAAGATAGTGCTTTCTTCAAAGCACTATAATTAGATTCAAATTACACAAAAAAGTGAAAAGATAACATTTCCCACATCTACTTTTCATCAGTATAATTTTTCAAACCTCCTTTTATTTTCTTAAGATGCTATAAAGGTTTAAAGTTAAACCAACATGTTTCATATTTTTACAAGGAAATGTACACATCCTGCATTTTTTTTCCAAACATATTCAGTTTTGAATTCATTTTGAGGGGCCTAGATTTTGGAAAACCCAAAACATGATACCATTTTAAAAACTGCAACCTTCATATTATACAAAACTGTTGTCAGTAAGTTTGTCTACTAGTCTTATGCTTCTCAGGGATGAATGCAAAGTGAAAAAAATAAAAATGATATGTTTTTCCAATAAAATATTGCCGTACCCGAAAATGTTTGATTTTCATAAGGGTTAATAGGTTAAAATGGACCGCCAGTTTGTTATGCATTTTCTAATGAAAGCAGAAATTCCCTAGATATGTTAAAATTGCTGAGACGGGAGGCACCACGGAGAGGAACTCTACAGGGACCTGTTGTGCCCTCGCTCTGCCTGGGCATAGGAACACCAGAAGCTTCGACTCCTCGTCGGCTGGGCCCAGCGGCTGAGATGTCAAACAGAGATCGATCACCACTCTGCCAGACGTCAGAGGAGGATAAGTGACACGCTGTAGTTGCATAATCGTAGTTTCTGGACCCGTAGTTGGCCCTACCGTGTCCTCATAGTTACCGGTTCTAACCGGGTAGTTATTAGTGTGTTACCTGTGTATTGTTGTCCTGATCCCTGCAAGGATAATGGTTGTTAGCTTGCTGGTTACTCGAGATAGCCCTAAAGGGATATATATATATATATATATATATATATATATATATATAAAAGTTACATTTAAAGCTTACTCCGGCTCCCATCTCATCTCTGCAGCTCGCGTGCCTGCGATTACTGCACTTGGCGTAGTTGGCAGGATGCAGTCTCCGAGTGCGAGCAATGCTGAGGACCAGGGGGGCGACGGCAGCCCCGGTCCAGTTTATTCTTTGGGGCAATACAGAGTAACTTGCTCAGGTTCTCCGGCAGCAACACTATGCTGTGGAGCTGGACAGAATGGATGCGAGGGCTATTTAGGATGCATCCGATGACCCCTGACCTAGAGGCAGAAGTGGCCCTAATGGTGTTGGATGGGGAGGCCCAGGATTCTGTGATGTTGAGGCCCCCGGGACAGCGAAACACCTTTATCAGATCCGTCGGGTCCCCTTGCAGATCTTGGAGGAGACCCATGGGGACCCGACGGACGTGGGAGAGTTGAGGACCCGGTTATTCAGTCATATTCAAGGGGAAGGGGAGACGGTCACCCAATACATGAACGTCCTGCAAGAGATATACACGGCCATTGAATGAAAGGACAGTGTAAGTGTGGGGCCCATTGACATAACCCTACGCGACCTCAGTGACTGGGCTCCGAGACCCCTGACTAAGCAGGTATTACGGGAACAGGTCCGGGTAAACCCAAGTATGGCTTTCTCTGAGGTAGGGAGCCAGGCGCGTGCCCAGAAACAAGAACAGAGGCTGACAGTCCCCGTGGGAAAGGTCTGGAGCACTGAAGTCTCCATGAACGCCATCGGAGAGCCTCAATGGGAGGAAGAAATGAAGCAAGAGCTGAAGAGAATTAGAGGCGAATTGGCCGAGATGAAGAGAAGGGCCGAGGCTTCAAGTGGTCAGCCTAGGCCAGGCCCAGCACCCTGGGACCCTTTCAATCCTAGGGGCGGTCTGCCCCTGCGGCCTCGGGAATGCTTTGGATGTGGCAAGCTGGGCCACTTTGCCCGAGAGTGCCTGCAGCGTGGGAAATATCCACCCCGGCAGCCATTAAACTAAATTGCTCTGAGCTGGGGGGATGCCGCTCAGAGCCAAAACCCACAACGCGGGGTAGTGGATGTCCCGAAGACCTGCTTGCAAAGTGTCCGGTGATATGGGCAGAGTTCAAAGGGCGTGCAGTGCGCTGCCTGGTAAAAACGGGTCGCAAGTTACATCCATGCCGGAGACTTATTTCCGACAGCACTTCCTCGAAGCTGTGAGGCCCCAGTGGGGGTCTGTGATAAAGTTACTAGCCGCTAACCAGCTACCAGTCCCTGTCATCAGAGTAGCCTAGATGCAAATTTCATTTTGCGGCAAACAACTCGGCCGCCGAGGGGTGATTCTGACACAGGGAGACGCAAACGAAAAACACCCTGTCACCCTGGGTATGAACATATTGAGAGAGTTCGGCAGTCTACTCCTTAATGAGCCTACGCAAGAGACTCTGAGGCAATGGGCTCCTGCACTCCCCAGGGGCAGGTCTTCCAACAGCTGGTGCGGGGGGCACAGGTCCTACAGGACTGCCAGGAGGGAGAGGTGCTGGGGAGAGTGATCGCACCGGCGACCCCTCAGCTCGTGCTGCCTCCAGGGCAGACGGTGGTAGCCCTGCCCATCCGGGCTCATGTGCCTCTAGAGGAAGTAGAGGTGCAGGTGGAGCCATGCTTCTCAGAGCCCTTACCCCCTGGAGTCCTAGTGGCCCACGCCTTGGCCACCGTGAGGAAGGGGACCGTTCTTGTGCGCTGTGTCAACCTGGAAGATCAAGATGTCATCTTAAAACCGCTTGCTGAAGTGGCAAAATTGATGAAACCTTTGGAGGAGGTGCTTCCGACCCCGGCATTACAGCTAAAAGTACAGACGGGTGACCCATGGGTGATGTCTATTCGTTCCATCCAAATTACCGGGTCCTCGCCCGAAGAGAAGGGCAGAGCCATCCTAGAGAAAATGCAGGCAGAACTCTCTGGCCTAACCCCAGCCCAAATACATCAAGTTGAAGCCCTCCTGGGCCAGTACCAAGAGGTATTCGCCAACCATGAAGACAACTTCGGGTGCACAATGGCACGGCATTCCCACTGAAGGAACAGCCCCTATCAGAGAGCGTTATTGGCAGATCCCACCACAGCTGTACCAAGAGGTAAAAACACTGCTGGGCCAAATGCTGTGGAAAGGGGTTATCCGGGAAAGCCAGAGTCCTTGGGTGGCCCCCATTGTGTTGGTCCGTAAGAAAGTCGGTACCTTGCGGTTCTGAGTGGATTATCGAAAGTTGAACGCCTGCATCATCAAAGACACGTACCCGCTGCCCCGTACAGAGGAGTCCCTATCAGCCCTGGGGAAGGCTACGTAATTTTCTACCTTGGATTTGGCCAGCTGGTACAGGCAGGTGCCAATGTCGGAGGAAGACCGTGCCAAGACTGCATTCATTCTGCCCATGGGACTGTTCGAATTTAATCGCATGCCGTTTGGACTAGCCAATGCCCCCGGGACCTTCCAACAGCTAATGGAGCAATGTCAGGGAGATCTCAACTTCGAGGCCACTTTGATATACCTGGACGACATCATCATCTACGCTGCCATGTTTGAAGATCACTTGCAGCGGTTGGGGCAGGTGCTTGGCCGGCTGAAAAAGTACGGGTTGAAGGTAAAACCCCAGAAATGCCACCTGTTCCATACGCAGATCGAATACCTAGGGCATACCGTCTCTGCCGAGGGCGTCAGACACTCTATGGAGAAGGTCGCCGTGATACAGGTGTGGCCTACTTCCGAGACGGTAAAAGATGTACAAGCTTTTCTGGGGTTAGTAACCTACTAGGATTTCTCGCAGCTGTTCAAACTGCACACCAACAGGAGCTTACACGGGCTGGGAGCTGTATTGTCACAAGTCCAAGAAAGGGTGATCGCTTATGGTAGCCGATCACTCCACGACTCTTAACGCAATCCCGACAATTACAGCTCCTTTATGCTCAAGCTTCTCGCGATAGTGTGGGCCATGACGGCGCGGCTCGCGGAGTACCTGGCAGGCTCTGAAGTGGGGGTACGGACTGACAACAACCCGCTGGCCCACCTTGACAATGCCAAATTGGGGGCCCTCGAACAGCGGTGGGTGGCCCGGATGGCCAAATTCAAATATAAAATAATCTACAAAAGGGGAGCGGAAAATGTACATGCCCATGCCCTCTCCAGAATTAGACGTGCGACCCCTGGGCAAAGCCGAGACGACGAGCTGGAAGGAGAAGAGATGCCGTTCGCTCTGGCCCCCGCCGGAATCACGTCCGGAACCCGGGAGCAATCCCACACAGGACACACTAGGGGCATGTTAGAACAATCCCAAGATGAATTGATCCAACAGCAACAAGAAGATGGAGAGATAGGCCCCCTGCGTCAATGGGTGGCCAAGAGGCAGCTACCCAGCGACACCCAAAGAAAGACATTGACTTGAGACACTCTGCTAATGTTACCCCAGTGGGAGAAACTGGTGATTAAAGGAGGACTATTGTATCGTAAGACACTGCTGTGTACAACATCGACGACAGCCTGGCAGGTAGTGATCCCGGGAGCTCGGCTCACTGAACTTGCTCGCAAGGTTCATGAAAAGTGGGCTCATTTCAGGGCACAAAAGACTTTTAGTGGCTACAACAAATGGCCTACCACCCCCGTTTGCAAGCCGCAGTGGAAGAAGTTTGCAGCGCATGCTGCCTGTGCGAATTAACTTAACAGCCTGATCAACAGGCCCCAGTGCAAACAATAGTAACAGCAGCATCCCTCGAACTCCTAATGATAGACTATTTAACCATTGGCCCCACTCACTAGGGGTACGAGCACTGTCTAGTCATGGTGGACCATTTTACCAAATTCGCCGTGGTGACCCCTACCCGAGATCAGACAGCGGAATCGGCCGCCTACGTGACCTGTAAGAACTTTATTCAAGTATACGGCTGCCCTCAGCGGATTCATTCAGACCAGGGAGTGTGCTTCCTGGGAAAAGTAATGGAAGAATTACATCGCTTATATGGGATCTGCAAGCTATTTAATCGGACATTAATCCACATGCTATGCACCCTGGAAAGCTACCGGAAAGCCCGCTGGCCCGAATACGTCCCCAAACTGGTCTGGGTATATATCAACGAGTACACCGAGTCACCGGTTATACCTCATACTCGCTACTGTTCGGCTGGGAAGGCAAAGGAATCATCGAGGTGGAGTTGAACCCGGAGGAAGAACTACCATGAATGGGAGTCTCTTCATGGGTCCAGAACCACCGGTATCGGATGCAAACCCTGCACCAAATCGTCCATTCAAAACTTCAGGACCTGGAACACCCGGGGAAGACTCCGTCCCCACCCACTGAATTACAGGCAGGAGATCGTGTACTCGTACGAGATTGGCGCCCCCAGAACAAATTAGGGCACCACTGGGAAGAAAGTCCCTACTGAGTACTGCGCCGAGTAAACCTAGATGGACCGGTGTACGAAATACAATCTGAGCAAGAAGGAGACCACCCTACCCGAACCGTGCACCGCAATATGTTGCGACCCTGTATTGCCATACACCCTGAACGACCCGAGGCCCCTCCTCAGGTCCCAGAACCTCCGCTGACAGTGTGGAATGAGGATGACGAGGAAGATCCTCTGGCAGTACAAACAGACACTTCAAAAACCAATACCCCAACAGCCCTAGTCAATCCACCACCTTCCACCACCCCAGAAGACTCTACCATAGTCGAACCATGCCAACTCCGAGCAGTCCACAGCTGGCAAATGCCCCGAACGCTACGAACAGGACCAGTTCGTGTGGCAGAAAAGACTTTTAGATCAAGAAGCAGGCCCAAGCCCCTCTAAGCCCTCACCTGAGGACTGGCGAGAATACAGGGTGGGGGAGTGTAGGAGGGAGAGTCCCCACTGTGTGACCAGACTGGAACCAAGGGGACTGTCACCAAGGTTTCTAGGGAGACGGACATATTGAGAGGATGGACCGGAGACATTTCTAGAAAGATTTGGGGTGGAGCCAATATAAAAGTGTGGCGTCCCTGAGGCTTCAGTCGCCACAGAGGTACTGCACCTTCTCCTAAGGTGTGGTACCCCACCATCCAGGTAGGGTGGGAACTCCCTTTCACATTCCAACACCTGCACCCCACACATAGGATAGTTCAGCAGAGACCCATCCATGCTTTATGCTGGAAAGGTCATAGGGTGTCTTTTGTGGTCCCTGGCTTCGTAACACGAGAGGTGCTGGGGAGGCGGGTGGAGTTAGATATAAAAGAGAGGGAAGGTGCAGGATTTCAGGTCAGTCTGACAGAAGGTCAGTGGAGTAGGAAGTCACTCAGACAGGAGTGAGGATCCCTGGAAGAGGGATGGAGGAAGGAGTGCTGCAGCTGCCCTAGTGAACTGGGCAAGCTGGCCCAGGAAGGAAGAGAAGGAGAAAGACATAGACTGGAGACTACAGATTCCATAAGAGAGATAGAACAGATCGGAACGAAGGAGAATAGAAGGACTGTGGGAAGCAGGTTGAGAAAGAGAGAGAAAACTTCCAGTCCAGAGCGCAAAGGCCGGGGCCCGGTCCCCGAGGTTGATTGGATCTTTATGTCCGGCAACAGACATCGGAGGAGTAGTGAGCCACTAACGTCTTACTCCCATCATAGAGAATAAACAAAACCTGGCACTCAACTTGGCTGATTAGTAAAGATTTTATTGAGTAGTCAGTGGTACAAATAACAGACGTTTCGGTCTAACTCGACCTTCATCAGTATACCGACTGCTATAGTGGATAGGTCCTAGGGATGGGATTTAAATGCTATTATTCCCCCTGAGCCTGTTGAATTTCCTCCTGTACGTAGTGTCACTAAGAGTAAACACCTTCCTAGTGAGTAGCATACTGTGAGGCTAGTAAGTCTCCGTTGAGGAGTGAGTGCTGCTGACCTGGTCTATCGCGGTAGACCAGGGCCAGCCATCAGCGGTGGATACCGCGATAGACCAGGTCAGCAGCACTCACTCCTCAACGGAGACTTACTAGCCTCACAGTACGCTACTCACTAGGAAGGTGTCTACTCTAAGTGACACTACGTACAGGAGGAAATTCAACAGGCTCAGGGGGAATAATAGCATTTAAATCCCATCCCTAGGACCTATCCACTATAGCAGTCGGTATACTGATGAAGGTCGAGTTAGACCGAAACGTCTGTTATTTGTACCACTGACTACTCAATAAAATCATTACTAATCAGCCAAGTTGAGTGCCAGGTTTTGTTTATTCACTTTATTGGCTTGGGACCCTACCTGTGCACCACACCAGTTATGCCACGTTTCTTACCTGATAGCATTACTCCCATCATAGACTTGGGACACAACAGCAACTGGATAGTGAGCCGGGACGCAGAGAGGAGTCCCCGAAGCAGGCTACAGCTGTCTGTCATACAAGTAGAGACTAGGAACACCTAGAGAGAGGCATTCCAGGGTAACTAAGTACTGGAGTGCTTCACACCTAAAGGCGCATTGGAGGAGTCGTTCAGTAAGGTACATATTGGCGGAGTGTGGAGGGGAGAATCCTATCCTGCCTGGATGTTGGCTGGGGCCCTGACCTGAAGAACACAATGCGGAGGCAGGCATTTGTGTGAACAGCAAACAGTGAGTAAAGCTTTGGAACCGCATACTCTGGTGTCCTCCAGTTATTACAGCACCGCTACATCTGGGTACCAGCCTCTATACCATTCTGCGCCTCTCCTCATCCATTGCACCTACACTGCCCTGGGACTACAGCTCCACCTGTGGGGAGCTACACCATCTTTGCTGCACCACACCATCAGTCCGAGTGGATCTGCATGCAACGTTGGCTCAACATCTCACTTGCCAAACACCACGGGTGGCGTCACGAACTATCCAAATAAACTATTACGCCATTAACAGCACCGCTATTGATATTGGGCGCCCAGGGCCACGGACCGGGTCACCGCTGCTGTGACACACATTCCCCCTGACACCGGCCCGGTACCGAGTACCTCACAGCCCTGGGTGTGAGGGGCGACTGTTATGATGAGTCACCGAAGGAGGAAAAAACAAAATACTAGCTAAGTCCAGAAAAACCAGAGAGGTTGGCAGCTATCGGATTGCAGACCCCTGAACCTATCCACAACAACTAGCAGTAGCCGTGGGGGGTTCCTACGATGCCCTAGACCCCTCGATCACAGCCGGAGAACTACATAGCCTAAAGACAGAAAGGGGAATAACTAAACTGCCCCAGAGCAGACCCCAAAGCAATAGGCAGCCCCCAACATATAATGACGGTGAAGCAAGATGAAAACACTAACACAGATAGAAAGATAGGTTGAGCAAATGATGGGGCCCAAGCTAACTAAAATAGGACAGGATAGGAAAGCTGCTGTCTGCCATCCGCAAAAACCCTATCCAAAATGTGCCAACCGACTGATAGGAAAAACAGGCCCTGAAGTCGCTAGGCTTCAAAAGACTAAATCAGCACTCAGGTATATTCTGAAGACAGAGCAAAAGATCAACAGATCAGAGACAAAAATGGAATTCAGCTCACCCCTGGCCGGGGATGGCAGAACTCCCAAAAAACAAGGCAAAACAAAAACAAAACTGAAGTGTACAAAGCAGAGCAGAAAAACTTAGCTTTGAGACGCAGGAATCAAATTGGTCTCCAAGAATCCAGCAGGCTCACCAGCAAGGCAGAAAGGCGTCGGCTGCCTTATATCCAGTCCTCAATTCCAGCCACCCAGTCATCATCTAGCTGCACAGGTGTTTGGTAATCAGCCTCACTACCTTCCTTCACCAGAGGAGGGAGTTCATCAGACCTCAACGGTGAAGGGAGAAATGAACTCACAACAGGCGACCCAAAAGGAGCTGAGAACCCCAGCAGTGGGCACTCGACAGAGTGGGAGAGAAGGAGCAGGAGGTCCAGGCGGCATCAGAGAGCCAGAGCCAGCAGGAGAGAGTGACAGCCAGAGAGGACGGAGGGAGACTCACCACTGCCAGGGAGGAGACAGCCCCGAGCGGCCCAGCAGGAGGATGCCGACCAGATGATCGTGCACCCGCTCCCGTCACTTCAGCCTGCTTTTGCGGCCGCCACTGCCCAGCTTCAGCCCCTGGCTGTGGCCTACCTGCTGCCGCCTATGGACGCCACTGCCCAGCTCCAGCCTGCGGTTGTGGCCTGCTTGCTGCTGCCCGCGGCCGCCACTGCCCGACCCAAGCCCGTGGCCGCAGTCTACCCGCGGCCTACACCCCCCAGGCCCCGACCATCGGCACTCCGCCATCGCTGGGAGGCACCACACAGAGGAACTCTACAGGGGCCTGTTGTGCCCTTGCTCCGCCTGGGCGTAGGAACGCCAGAAGCTTGCGTCAACTCCTCGTCGGCTGGGCCCAGCGGCTGAGACGTCGAACAGACATCGATCACCACTCTGCCGGATGTAAGAGGAGGATAAGTGACATGCTGTAGTTGCATAATCGTAGTTTCTGGACCCGTAGTCGGCCATACCGCGGCCTCATAGTTACCGGTTCTAACCGGGCAGTTATTAGTGTGTTACCTGTGTATTGTTGTTCTGATCCCTGCAAGGATAACGGTTATTAGCATGCTGGTTACTCAAGATAGCCCTAAAGGGATATATATATATACTGTATCTATATAAAAGTTACATTTAAAGCTTACTCCAGGTCCCGTCTCGTCACTGCATCCTGGGTGCCTGCGATTACTACACTACCACACTGGACAATATCTAGCTACACTATCTTACTGATATACAACCACCTAACTAACTAACTAACTAAAATCTTGTTGTTAACAGTGACTGTGTTAGGAGCAGCCTCTCTGCGCTTTTGCAGTGTCAAAATGGTGCTAAAACAAGATGTCCGCTATTTATATGGGGAGGGATATGTGATTTCAGCAGCCAATGACACAAGCCGTTGTGTCAGGACATTGTGGGTGTTTCCTGCGCCCTGATTGGCTAGCCGCAATGTGCACACATAAAGTTAGGAAAAAAAAATGACTGCTGTGCTTACAAGAACTCTGCGACACTGAGCTCTGAAAACCCCCTCCCCTCATCAAACACGTGCCACTATGATACACCACCATTATCGTTGCTAAAGTGCTGAAAATATTTTTGTGGCAACTCAAATATTTTCCCACACTTTTACCACATGTTACCGATTTTTATCGATATTATGAAATTTTGCTCGGGTTTCCGATCACGATTCTGAGTGTGCCATACTCGTGCCAAATTTATGTTTAGCGATCATTTTCTAAACAAATTTGCTCATCACTACTCCTGAGTTGCAAAATAAGCAAAACGCCCTCACCTCTTTCCCCATTTTGGAAATTACATAACTCAAGGAGCTGATCTAGAGGTGTGTTATGAATTTTAAATCCACAGGTGCTTTACAGAATTTTATAACAACATTTTCATTTTCATGAGGTGTAAATAGGAGTAAATGGACCATGTGTGGTTGTACTGTAATTTTGCTTTTGGAATACAGATTTTGCTGGGCCAGATTGTAGTCCATGAGCTCCAACATATAAAATAATGGACCGTTTTAAAAGTTAGGTTGTTCCATATATGGAGCTACCAGATAACGCTATGGCTTTTGTTTACGTATAAAACATGCATTTTTAGAGGTGAAACAGTTTTTTGTGATTTTTTTTTTTCCTGCTTTTTGTGCATTTTTTATACTTGCAAATTTCATTGATCTTTTTTTTTTCTTTTTTATTTAGTGCCACTTCCTCCAGACAGTGCAGGACTTTGCTTGTCTCCTGCTGAGGAAGCCCAATGACCATGATTCCCCTCATCTGTTTTAAGCCCTCTTTCAGTGTGTTCCCTGATGAATCCATAGGGTAGAGGAAGAAACACATCAGAAGGTTATTTGGGTACCGAATGGCATTAGTGGCAGTCCTAGGCTTGGGTACTGCCCTTATAAGGGCCAGAGAAAACATATGGGACATGACTGAAAGGTTTAGTCACTGTGTAGACCAATATTAACCTTCTAGATTCCCTACATGATCCTGGACATCACAGATGTATTCCTGGAAATTGTGGGAGATCAAGCCAGACTTAATTTTCTTTTGGCCTGGAAATCCCCTCTAAATTTAGTAAAACTAACAGTGACACTTCTAGCTCTCCGGTGGAAGAACAATAAGGGTGTCCTTAGAAAACCAGGACATATGGGACCTCGAGATAAGACTTATGTAATCTCATGGTTTACTACAGATGCACCTGAGATTCTCTTATTAAGATCAAGTTTCAGGAACACAATGATATTCATCTACGGAGCAGGTGCTTTGAGGGCAGATTGTCATAGTAACCTAGAAACATTCAGGGCCTAATCTACTCATTTCACGAATTTGTATAATTCATAGTCGTGTGTTTTTACTGCACGACTGGTATTTGTTACTCGTTGTGTAATAATAGTTCTGTCTGTTCATTATCTCTATCTATTACACAAGGCTGAATGCGGAGACAAACAAAAGACACAGGTGTAACTATTCTTAAAATGGCAAAGATACCACAATGCAGAAAAGCGTAACTTCACACCTAGGAATACAAAGTACAAAGTCAACATTTTTTGTTGTGTTAGAAGTTTAATTTTCTGAGCAATGATATCTTTCTTGTGTGAGGACTAGAGTTGAGCGATACCAGCCGATACTTGAAAATATCGGATCGGAATGGATCGGCCGATCTTAAAAAAAAGTATCGGTATCGCCGATTCCGATACCGGGAACCAATGCAAGTCAATGGGGCCAAAATATCGGAATTAAAAAAAACCCTTTCTTTCCTTGTAGGTTAATTCTACATGAAGAAAAACAACTAAGAATAATGTAGAATGTATTGTGGGAGGTGGAGGAGACATTAAAGCCATAGATGTTTAGCCCAATCCAATGGAATAGCAGGAATTAACCTTTTTTTTTAAAGATGTTAGGAGTTACAAAGATATTGACTATGTTAGCCTCATTTATATTTTGCCAGACATGTATGTCTTCTTCTTCTTTCTTCTTTCTTCTTCTTTCTTCTTCTTCTTCCTTTTTTTACCTTCTTCTTCTTCTTCTTCTTATTCCTTTTTTTACATTCTTCTTCTTCTTCCTTTTTTTACATTCTTCTACTTCCATTTTTTACATTCTTCTTCTTCTTCCTTTTTTTATATTCTTCTTCTTATTCCTTTTTTTACATTCTTCTTCTTCTTCCTTTTTTAAATTCTTCTACTTCCTTTTTTTACATTCTTCTTCTTCTTCTTCCTTTTCTTACATTCTTCATATTCTTCTTATTCAACAATTATTATTCTACATATTCAACTTCTTCATCTTCTTCCTATTCTTCTTCATCATATTCTTGTTTGTGTCAGGCATTCCTGTAGTTGTTATCTAGAAAAGTTAGAAGTTTACACCTTCCGTTCTGCCTGTCACAAAAGATTTACAACAGGATTTGTCCGCGTTCAGTTTGGCCTGCAGCAGCAGGCCTTTTCCAGGGGCACCACAAGGAGGAACGGACTCACCCCCATACACTGCTTAGTCTTCTTCTGCTTATAAATAAGATAATATCATTTGCTCAGAGTATTAGTCTTATGCTTAATGTTCTTCTGCTTTGTTTTTTTTATGCTTCTTTGTCTTCTCTCTCTTGTTGTTCTGCATCTTGGTGGTTGTCTTCCTGTTCTTTGTCCTCTTGAACCAGCTGACGGTACTGGCACCCGGAGGGGCAGCAGAAGGAACAAGAGCCAATGGCACTACCGAGGACCAGCTGACGGTGCTGGAACCCGATTACTAAGCAGGAGGTACCTGTGCTACAAAGCACTACCAAGGACCAGCAGACGTTGCCGGAACTCGGATACCGAGATGGAGGCACCTAGGCCAAAGGCTCTGACGAGAACCAGCTGACGGTGCTGGAACCCGGAGGGGTAGCATAAGCTGCAAGAGCAAATGGAAATAGCGAGGACCAGCTGACAGTGCTGGCACCCGGAGGGGCAGCAGAAGGAATAAGAGCCAATGGCACAACCGAGGACCAGCTGACGGTGCTGGAACCCGGTTACTAAGCAGGAGGTACCTGTGCTACAAAGCACTACCAAGGACCAGCAGATGTTGCTGGAACTCGGATACCGAGATGGAGGCACCTAGGCCAAAGGCTCTGACGAGAACCAGCTGACGGTGCTGGAACCCGGAGGGGTAGCATAAGCTGCAAGAGCAAATGGAAATAGCGAGGACCAGCTGATAGTGCTGGCACCCGGAGGGGAAGCAGAAGGAATAAGAGCCAATGGCACAACCGAGGACCAGCTGACGGTGCTGGAACCCGGATACTAAGCAGGAGGTACCTGTGCTACAAAGCACTACCAAGGACCAGCAGACGTTGCCGGAACTCGGATACCGAGATGGAGGCACCTAGGCCAAAGGCTCTGACGAGAACCAGCTGACGGTGCTGGAACCCGGAGGGGTAGCATAAGCTGCAAGAGCAAATGGAAATAGGGAGGACCAGCTGACAGTGCTGGCACCCGGAGGGGCAGCAGAAGGAATAAGAGCCAATGGCACAACCGAGGACCAGCTGACGGTGCTGGAACCCGGTTACTAAGCAGGAGGTACCTGTGCTACAAAGCACTACCAAGGACCAGCAGACGTTGCCGGAACTCGGATACCGAGATGGAGGCACCTAGGCCAAAGGCTCTGACGAGAACCAGCTGACGGTGCTGGAACCCGGAGGGGTATCAGAAGTTACCCCTGAAAAACAAAGTTGGCATGCCGCAAGCTGGCCGCAATTAGCGAATCACACAGTCCTACAGGGGGTGCTTGTCCTACTGGCACTATGGAACAAGCCTTTCTTACCAGAACCCGCAGTCCACATAGGAAGCACCTAAACTGCTGGCACCCTAGCCTCGGCTAACCCAACCGCAACACGACATGGCAACTTGGGGTGGCAAACTGACATTGACACTTCCCGGAAACAGCAGGCAGGGCTGGAACCAAGCTGGGCAGGAGGGAGTACCCGTGCCAAAGTCAGTTATGAGCAGCAACTGGCGATGTTGGAGCCCAGGACAAGCACTTAGCAGGCTGAGGCCTGATGTGCTGTCAATTGGGAGGCAGCAGGACAGATTGCCATCAAAACAGCAGGGGAACAGCTGACGTTACTGAACCCCACAAACACAGGAGCTAGTGTTTTACTCTGTGAAGACGGCACTTCCGAGCAACAACTGGCTGTGTTGAAGCCCAGGGACAAGCACGGAGCAGGCTGAGGCTGCATTGAAGAAATTTTAAGATCGGTTGTAGACTACTAATTTGAACCAAGCTCCACTTAGGCCTGTGGCTTCACTGATTTTCGTATTTCCCCTGTCCTCCAACCCCGCCAGTTACAGCTCCGAAGTGGCGTCTGCACAATCCACACTTGTTCCTGTGTTACAGGTGTTCAGTCCGGTCAGTTAATCCCCTGATGTGTGTCCGGCAATGTCGCCTGCTCTGTCCACATTCCCATAATGGGAATGTGGACAGAGCAGGCGACATTGCCGGACACACATCAGGGGATTAACTGACCGGACTGAACACCTGTAACACAGGAACAAGTGTGGATTGTGCAGACGCCACTTTGGAGCTGTAACTGGCAGGGTTGGAGGACAGGGGAAATACGAGAGACAGTGGAGCCACAGGCCTAATTGGAGCATGGTTAAAAATCAGTAGTGGTACGACTGTGTAGGCAGCAGGAGACTTTGCCATCTACACAGCAGGGGATCAGCTGACGTTACTGAACCCCACTGAGACACGGGAGCAAGTGTCTCTTTCCGTGTGGACGGCACTTCCGAACTACAACTGGCTGTGTTGAAGCCCAGGAAATAGGAGGGTGTAGGCAGAGGCCTAATGTATTTTGAATGAGGTGACAGCAGGAGAGACTGCCATCCACACAGCAGGGGATCAGCTGACATTACTGAACCCCACTGAGACACGGGAGCAAGTGTCTCTTTCCGTGTGGACGGCACTTCCGAACTACAACTGGCTGTGTTGAAGCCCAGGAAATAGGAGGGTGTAGGCAGAGGCCTACTGTATTTTGAATGAGGTGACAGCAGGAGAGACTACCATCCACAAAGCAGGGGATCAGCTGACGTTACTGAACCCCACTGAGACACGGGAGCAAGTATCTCTTTCCGTGTGGACGGCACTTCCGAACTACAACTGGCTGTGTTGAAGCCCAGGAAATAGGAGGGTGTAGGCAGAGGCCTACTGTATTTTGAATGAGGTGACAGCAGGAGAGACTGCCATCCACACAGCAGGGGATCAGCTGACGTTACTGAACCCCACTGAGACACGGGAGCAAGTGTCTCTTTCCGTGTGGACGGCACTTCCGAACTACAACTGGCTGTGTTGAAGCCCAGGAAATAGGAGGGTGTAGGCAGAGGCCTACTGTTTTTTGAATGAGGTGACAGCAGGAGAGACTGCCATCCACAAAGCAGGGGATCAGCTGACGTTACTGAACCCCACTGAGACACGGGAGCAAGTGTCTCTTTCCGTGTGGACGGCACTTCCGAACTACAACTGGCTGTGTTGAAGCCCAGGAAATAGGAGGGTGTAGGCAGAGGCCTACTGTATTTTGAATGAGGTGACAGCAGGAGAGACTGCCATCCACACAGCAGGGGATCAGCTGACATTACTGAACCCCACTGAGACACGGGAGCAAGTGTCTCTTTCCGTGTGGACGGCACTTCCGAACTACAACTGGCTGTGTTGAAGCCCAGGAAATAGGAGGGTGTAGGTAGAGGCCTACTGTATTTTGAATGAGGTGACAGCATGAGAGACTGCCATCCACAAAGCAGGGGATCAGCTGACGTTACTGAACCCCACTGAGACACGGGAGCAAGTGTCTCTTTCCGTGTGGACGGCACTTCCGAACTACAACTGGCTGTGTTGAAGCCCAGGAAATAGGAGGGTGTAGGCAGAGGCCTACTGTATTTTGAATGAGGTGACAGCAGGAGAGACTGCCATCCACATAGCAGGGGATCAGCTGACGTTACTGAACCCCACTGAGACACGGGAGCAAGTGTCTCTTTCCGTGTGGACGGCACTTCCGAACTACAACTGGCTGTGTTGAAGCCCAGGAAATAGGAGGGTGTAGGCAGAGGCCTACTGTATTTTGAATGAGGTGACAGCAGGAGAGACTGCCATCCACACAGCAGGGGATCAGCTGACATTACTGAACCCCACTGAGACACGGGAGCAAGTGTCTCTTTCCGTGTGGACGGCACTTCCGAACTACAACTGGCTGAGTTGAAGCACAGGAAATAGGAGGGTGTAGGCAGAGGCCTACTGTCTTTGGAATGCGGAGACAGCAGGAGGGACTGCCATCTCCACAGCAGGGGATCAGCTGGCAATGATGAACCCCACTAACACTTGAACGAATGTGTTTGGCTCTGTGGAGACGACACTTCTGAACACCAACTGACGCTGTTGGAGCCCAGGATTAGGCGAGGAGCAGGCTGGGGCCTACTGGATTTTGGCAGGTGAAGGCAGCAGGAGACTTGCCATCTCCACAGCAGGGGAACAGCTGGCAGTGCTGAACCCCACTAACACTCTAACGAATGTGTTTGGCTCTGTGGAGACGACACTTCTGAACACCAACTGACGCTGTTGGAGCCCAGGATTAGGCGAGGAGCAGGCTGGGGCCTACTGGATTTTGGCAGGTGAAGGCAGCAGGAGACTTGCCATCTCCACAGCAGGGGAACAGCTGGCAGTGCTGAAACCCACTAACACTCTAATGAATGTGTTTGGCTCTGTGGAGACAACACTTCTGAACACCAACTGACGCTGTTGGAGCCCAGGATTAGGCGAGGAGCAGGCTGGGGCCTACTGGATTTTGGCAGGTGAAGGCAGCAGGAGACTTGCCATCTCCACAGCAGGGGAACAGCTGGCAGTGCTGAAACCCACTAACACTCTAACGAATGTGTTTGGCTCTGTGGAGACGACACTTCTGAACACCAACTGACGCTGTTGGAGCCCAGGATTAGGCGAGGAGCAGGCTGGGGCCTACTGGATTTTGGCAGGTGAAGGCAGCAGGAGACTTGCCATCTCCACAGCAGGGGAACAGCTGGCAGTGTTGAACCCCACTAACACTCTAACGAATGTGTTTGGCTCTGTGGAGACAACACTTCTGAACACCAACTGACGCTGTTGGAGCCCAGGATTAGGCGAGGAGCAGGCTGGGGCCTACTGGATTTTGTCAGGTGAAGGCAGCAGGAGACTTGCCATCTCCACAGCAGGGGAACAGCTGGCAGTGCTGAACCCCACTAACACTCTAACGAATGTGTTTGGCTCTGTGGAGATGACACTTCTGAACACCAACTGACGCTGTTGGAGCCCAGGATTAGGCGAGGAGCAGGCTGGGGCCTACTGGATTTTGGCAGGTGAAGGCAGCAGGAGACTTGCCATCTCCACAGCAGGGGAACAGCTGGCAGTGCTGAACCCCACTAACACTCTAACGAATGTGTTTGGCTCTGTGGAGACGACACTTCTGAACACCAACTGACGCTGTTGGAGCCCAGGATTAGGCGAGGAGCAGGCTGGGGCCTACTGGATTTTGGCAGGTGAAGGCAGCAGTAGACTTGCCATCTCCACAGCAGGGGAACAGCTGGCAGTGCTGAAACCCACTAACACTCTAACGAATGTGTTTGGCTCTGTGGAGACGACACTTCTGAACACCAACTGACGCTGTTGGAGCCCAGGATTAGGCGAGGAGCAGGCTGGGGCCTACTGGATTTTGGCAGGTGAAGGCAGCAGGAGACTTGCCATCTCCACAGCAGGGGAACAGCTGGCAGTGCTGAACCCCACTAACACTCTAACGAATGTGTTTGGCTCTGTGGAGACGACACTTCTGAACACCAACTGACGCTGTTGGAGCCCAGGATTAGGCGAGGAGCAGGCTGGGGCCTACTGGATTTTGGCAGGTGAAGGCAGCAGGAGACTTGCCATCTCCACAGCAGGGGAACAGCTGGCAGTGCTGAACCCCACTAACACTCTAACGAATGTGTTTGGCTCTGTGGAGACGACACTTCTGAACACCAACTGACGCTGTTGGAGCCCAGGATTAGGCGAGGAGCAGGCTGGGGCCTACTGGATTTTGGCAGGTGAAGGCAGCAGGAGACTTGCCATCTCCACAGCAGGGGAACAGCTGGCAGTGCTGAACCCCACTAACACTCTAACGAATGTGTTTGGCTCTGTGGAGACGACACTTCTGAACACCAACTGACGCTGTTGGAGCCCAGGATTAGGCGAGGAGCAGGCTGGGGCCTACTGGATTTTGGCAGGTGAAGGCAGCAGTAGACTTGCCATCTCCACAGCAGGGGAACAGCTGGCAGTGCTGAAACCCACTAACACTCTAACGAATGTGTTTGGCTCTGTGGAGACGACACTTCTGAACACCAACTGACGCTGTTGGAGCCCAGGATTAGGCGAGGAGCAGGCTGGGGCCTACTGGATTTTGGCAGGTGAAGGCAGCAGGAGACTTGCCATCTCCACAGCAGGGGAACAGCTGGCAGTGCTGAACCCCACTAACATTCTAACGAATGTGTTTGGCTCTGTGGAGACGACACTTCTGAACACCAACTGACGCTGTTGGAGCCCAGGATTAGGCGAGGAGCAGGCTGGGGCCTACTGGATTTTGGCAGGTGAAGGCAGCAGGAGACTTGCCATCTCCACAGCAGGGGAACAGCTGGCAGTGCTGAACCCCACTAACACTCTAACGAATGTGTTTGGCTCTGTGGAGACGACACTTCTGAACACCAACTGACGCTGTTGGAGCCCAGGATTAGGCGAGGAGCAGGCTGGGGCCTACTGGATTTTGGCAGGTGAAGGCAGCAGGAGACTTGCCATCTCCACAGCAGGGGAACAGCTGGCAGTGCTGAACCCCACTAACACTCTAACGAATGTGTTTGGCTCTGTGGAGACGACACTTCTGAACACCAACTGACGCTGTTGGAGCCCAGGATTAGGCGAGGAGCAGGCTGGGGCCTACTGGATTTTGGCAGGTGAAGGCAGCAGTAGACTTGCCATCTCCACAGCAGGGGAACAGCTGGCAGTGCTGAAACCCACTAACACTCTAACGAATGTGTTTGGCTCTGTGGAGACGACACTTCTGAACACCAACTGACGCTGTTGGAGCCCAGGATTAGGCGAGGAGCAGGCTGGGGCCTACTGGATTTTGGCAGGTGAAGGCAGCAGGAGACTTGCCATCTCCACAGCAGGGGAACAGCTGGCAGTGCTGAACCCCACTAACACTCTAACGAATGTGTTTGGCTCTGTGGAGACGACACTTCTGAACACCAACTGACGCTGTTGGAGCCCAGGATTAGGCGAGGAGCAGGCTGGGGCCTACTGGATTTTGGCAGGTGAAGGCAGCAGGAGACTTGCCATCTCCACAGCAGGGGAACAGCTGGCAGTGCTGAACCCCACTAACACTCTAATGAATGTGTTTGGCTCTGTGGAGACGACACTTCTGAACACCAACTGACGCTGTTGGAGCCCAGGATTAGGCGAGGAGCAGGCTGGGGCCTACTGGATTTTGGCAGGTGAAGGCAGCAGGAGACTTGCCATCTCCACAGCAGGGGAACAGCTGGCAGTGCTGAACCCCACTAACACTCTAACGAATGTGTTTGGCTCTGTGGAGACGACACTTCTGAACACCAACTGACGCTGTTGGAGCCCAGGATTAGGCGAGGAGCAGGCTGGGGCCTACTGGATTTTGGCAGGTGAAGGCAGCAGGAGACTTGCCATCTCCACAGCAGGGGAACAGCTGGCAGTGCTGAACCCCACTAACACTCTAACGAATGTGTTTGGCTCTGTGGAGACGACACTTCTGAACACCAACTGACGCTGTTGGAGCCCAGGATTAGGCGAGGAGCAGGCTGGGGCCTACTGGATTTTGGCAGGTGAAGGCAGCAGGAGACTTGCCATCTCCACAGCAGGGGAACAGCTGGCAGTGCTGAACCCCACTAACACTCTAACGAATGTGTTTGGCTCTGTGGAGACGACACTTCTGAACACCAACTGACGCTGTTGGAGCCCAGGATTAGGCGAGGAGCAGGCTGGGGCCTACTGGATTTTGGCAGGTGAAGGCAGCAGGAGACTTGCCATCTCCACAGCAGGGGAACAGCTGGCAGTGCTGAACCCCACTAACACTCTAATGAATGTGTTTGGCTCTGTGGAGACGACACTTCTGAACACCAACTGACGCTGTTGGAGCCCAGGATTAGGCGAGGAGCAGGCTGGGGCCTACTGGATTTTGGCAGGTGAAGGCAGCAGGAGACTTGCCATCTCCACAGCAGGGGAACAGCTGGCAGTGCTGAAACCCACTAACACTCGAACGAATGTGTTTGGCTCTGTGGAGACGACACTTCTGAACACCAACTGACGCTGTTGGAGCCCAGGATTACGCATGCCGCATGCAGAGGCCAATGGGCAGCGGTTTTTATGGAGGTTGTGGACTACTACTGATTCTAACCATGCTCCACTTAGGCCTCTGGCTCCACTGTCTCTACTATTTACCCTGGCCTCCAACCCCACCAGCTACATCTCTGAAGTGGCGTCAGCACAATCTACACTTGTTCCTGTGTTACTGGTGCTCAGTCCCGTCAGTTGATCCCCTGATGTTTGTCCGGGGAACTATAATACATATAGGAGGAATAGAACTCCCACACACCACAAAGAGCATAGAGGAAGGAGTTTCTCCAACAGCTCCAGGAGGGGTAAGACCCCTGGTGAGAGAGATACAAGAAATAACACTAGTAATAGTCAAGACAGTCAAAATACTATAGATTTTAGGAAGAATAATACGGAGATAGCACCTATTGGGAACAAAATGCAGACAGAGACAAAAACAGTGTCTAGGCACGGTCCTGAAAAATCCAGCACACAGGGACTGAACCTAAGATCTACGGTGACTGTGAGCACTAATGAAATTGAGACAATGGATGAGGAGGAAATAGATAGCAAAGAGGAGTCAAGCCTTTTTCCAGATGAAATATTGGATGATGAGGGTTTCATCGTGATAGAGAAATTACCTAGCAGCATGACAAGATTAATCAATGGGGATAGGAATATAAACAAAGAAGCATCCAATAACGAGCCAGCTAGCAGCAATCAAGTCATTACTGTAGCACAAGTACATAATAATGCAGAGGATCCAAAACCTGTTGGAACTGGAACAGTTAATGTTGATGAACATCTTAACAAAATCAAAGAACTCATCGATAGAATCAACAGAGAGAGGCCCCTAGACCCAATCATATTACATGACAATAATAAGCCATTGAAAAACAATAAAAACTCTGTACCCGACTTAATGATTATTACAGAAACTGATCAGAACCAGGAGGATTTAATCAGTATAGTAACACCAACACCTATAGAAACAGGTAGCAATACCCCTACACAAAAGGTTATATTAGACAACTCAAAAAATCAAAATAATGGCATAGTTCCTTTTTTAGCTGCTGTAAACGTAACAAATCAAAATATAACGAAATTTTTCAGTCCCGCTCTTGGAAAAAGAAAAAAAGAGGAAAAAGAGGAAGAGGAAATAAAGAAAAAAGCAAAGATCACTTTCCGGGATTGAAACAGATAACGGTAACTAATAATAATGTCATTAATTTATCAGATTATTCATTGACAGAAGAAGAAAAGGAGCTTCTGAATAAGGGCTTACTTTTCTGCCCCACGAACCAACCAGACGATTTTAAACTTTTTATAGATGTGCATCAGTATATTAGGAGGTTGACTCTCAAAAGGCATTTCTTATTAAAGCCAGATGACATGAAAGATAACAAAAGTGAAGCACCATCTGATCCTACTCTGAAAACAAAATCCAATTTCTATCCCTTGGAAAGTAGGGGTCATATACTAGAGACGTTCCAAGACTTACTATTAAAAGATCTTAAAAAGGACACCTTAATGAAGAAAGCCGGCAACTTAAGGGGGGATAAGAATAATCTCACGAAGAAAGAGAGAGAAGCCCTGAAAAATTTGGGTAAGAATAGTGAAATAGTAATTCGGGCAGCCGATAAGGGAGGCGGCATAGTGATACAAAACACCAATGATTATAAAAAAGAAGCATTAAGATTATTGTCGGACACTAAATACTATGAGAAAGTAAAAAATAACCCGTACCCCACATTAACAAAAATACACAATCAAAAAATAAACATGGCATTCCAACAGGGGATAATTAATAAGGACTTAAAGAAGTTTCTAATAAAAAGGCAACCCCCCATTCCATTCCTATACCACTTGCCCAAGATTCATAAAAGCTTGGACAATCCCCCTGGGCGACCAATAATCTCAGGAATTGATTCCCTGACAAGTAACCTTGCCACCTATATTGATAGAAATTTACAGAAATACGTGGTGAAATTTGAAAGCTATATTAAGGATTCTACGGATATGATCAGGATTTTGGGAAGAATCACATGGAAAAAATCATATAGATTTGTCACCATGGATGTTACATCATTGTACACGAATATAGGTCATGAAATAGGATTACTCTGTATTGAATACTACCTAAAAAGAGACATACAATTGGATATAAGGAACATCAACTTCATTCTGGATGGCCTAAATTTCATATTAAACAATAACTTTTTCACCTTTGATGGTGACATGTACCATCAAAAGTATGGTACAGCTATGGGTTCGAAAACAGCTTGTTCGTACGCTAATCTTTTTATGGGTCTTTTTGAAGACATACATATATATGGAAACAAATACAAGAATGGCTTGGTTTTATATAAAAGGTTTATTGATGACTTATTCCTGATCTGGGACACGGAAGTTGGTGACATGGAGGAGTTTTTCAGTGACATCATTAATAACCACTGGGGGATAAATTTTGAACGAACAATACATGAAGAAAGCATCAATTTCCTGGACCTAACAATTTTCTCTGATGGCACAAGGATACATACAAAAACATACTTTAAGCCTACGGACAGGAATTCATATATTGACTTCAGGAGTGGACATTACACAAAATGGCTGCGTAATATACCGGCCAATCAATTTAGAAGGATTAAGAAGAATTGCACTTCCAAGGATGACTACGCTTCTCAATCTGAAATACTCAGAAAAAGATTCCTAGAGAAAGGATACCCAAAAAAATTGATATCCAGCACACAAAAGCACAGTGGAGAAATCCCGCAAGAAACCCTCCTTATACAGAAAGACAGAAAAGGGACAGAGAAGAATAAAGCATTTAATTTTATAACGACTTATAATAATTGTCACAAGTCAATCAAAAAATGCCTTCATAGACACTGGCACTTACTTCTAAGTGATCCAATATTAAAATCCATTGTACCTGATAGACCAGGAATTACTTTCCGCAGGGCGCCAAACATTAAAGGGATAATAGCTCCTAGTAGGCTCAAACAGAAGACAACCACGAATTATGCCAAAGTACTGCAGAAAAAGACATCAAAATGTAGAAAAAATAGATGCCTTTGTTGTCGGAGCATCCAACAGACAAGCAGCTTTAAATCCGCATCAACGAATGAATCCTTTACCATTAAACATGACATGAATTGCTCTACAGAGTTTGTAATTTACCTGCTTGAGTGTCCATGTGGCATGCAGTATGTTGGCAGAACTATCAGACCACTTCATGAGCGGCTAAACAAACATCGTTCAAATATAAAGAGTGGGTATAGAGCACATGGAGTGTCATTCCATTATGACACGTATCATAACAGAGATGCAACAGCAATCAAGATAACCCCGATCGATCATATAGCAGTGAATATACCCAACAGATTCGAGCTGCTCAAAAAACGTGAAAAATATTGGATGTTTAAACTGGACACATTAAAACCGAGAGGGCTAAACATAATTTCAGAACTAATATAAATTATAATCCCCCAACCCCCCCCCTCTCTTGGTCACATCCTGAGTGGGTAAGAAAGGCGCACCATAGTAGGAGGAATTCCTGCATCCTTATGTCACACACTTAAGCAAACCTCACTTTATTTTTTCATTCTATCTTTTTTCATTTTATTTATTTTTTCATCTGACTACTTTTTTGATCGCACGGGTATATCTAAACACTTAATGTCTCACATACACCTAATGACACATTTATTTTGTTTAAATATATATCAAAGTTGGTATCCTATCTAGAATTTCACAATTCCCTAATTTAATATGCATAAGCTCATAACAATTTATAATTTTTCCTGATATTACAAAAGACAATGTCATTTATGCCTGCATGGAGACCTGTGACTTGAACCCAGGTGTGCTAGACCAAAAGACACACGTTTCATGGGTGACACCACCACAATTAATATATAAAATAGTGACCATAACTATACGGAAGATGATAGATACTTTCTTCAGGCCATTTTTAATAATACGATTATATAATAGTAATTTTTAGATAATTCTTTATTGATAATAAATAATAAAAATAAAAATGAAAATAAAAATAAGTTTTTTAAAAGCAGTTAATTTTAGAAATAATCCATTTTATTTAATAGTGGCATCGCTCCTTGATTCCCTCCTACAAAACAAAAATAAAGAAAATTGTTCATTGCAATTTTTTATAATAATTTTTTAACAAACCATAGTATCACATATTTAACAGGATAGTTTTGTGAAAAAATAGTTCATAGAACCTATGTTCCAAAGGCACTGATACCAGCAGAACGGTGGCGCTCAACATAAGTCACAAGAGAAAAAAATGAAACCAGTAAACACATGGGTTCTACTACCCTGAAAGTCGGGAGATAATATTTTTTAAAAAAAATTTTTTTGTTTTTGCATTGACAGTCTGGATACTTTGGCAATGTTTCCGCTGCAATTTTTATGAAGGTCTTTATATCATTTTACTGGTAGGATTTTTATGTACATTTTAGCAAGTATTTTGAAGGATTTTCTTGTTTTATTATGTTATTTGTGTGAAATTGTGCCAAAAATGCTGGCCCCTCCCCCAGTGATGACCATTATGACATCATATGTAAACAGAACACACCCATAATTGCTAATGGAAGGGGCTATAAATTCCCTGCTCCTATGGCTGGTGTAATATCCCTGAGGAAGGTGCCAGGAAGGGCGCCGAAACGCGTAGGAAGGAATAAAGCAGTACTTTGTTACTACATCTTGCATCCCAGGTGATTTTGTGGATTCAGCAGCGCGGACTGTGGCACATCTTGCTTCCCATATTCTCTGGCAGTTTTTCCACTTTGGAGTGGTCGGTGGAGGTCCTGCAGCAGCTGATACTGTGTTATGTCTTCAAGCCAGTTGTGGGTCACACAACCGGAATAGGTGAGTGGAACTGCATTACACCACTCACATCGTAGTGTCACTAGTGATAGGGCACTATTGCACCTCTTGTTCCCCCACCCTTTTTGTAGGGGAAATAGTAGAGACAGTGGAGCCAGAGACCTAAGTTGGGCACGGTTAAAAATCAGTAGTGGTTTGAATATTGATGGAGCTGGTGACTTTGCCGTCCACACAGCAGGGGATCAGCTGGCATTACTGAACCCCACTAACACAGGAGCTAGTGTGTTTCTCTGTGCAGACGACACATCTGAGCGACAACTGGCTGTGTTGAAGCAAAGGGATTATAGTTCAGGTGGTAGAAAAATGAACACACCAGCAGACCTGGATACAGTTGCCAACCACAAATTTAGTCTGTAAGAGGAATGGCAAAGTCTTTGGAGATCCAGGCCTTGTTCATTTTCAGAAAAGTCAGCCGGTCAACATTATCGGAAGATAGTCGCGTGCGACGGTCTGTTAGTACACCACCTGCGGCACTAAAGACACGTTCCGATAATACACTGGCAGCAGGGCAAGCCAGCACCTCCAATGCATACTGGCTAAGCTCTGGCCATGTATCCAGCTTAGAGACCCAAAACTTGAAGGGGGAAGAGCCATCTGGGAGTACAGCGACAGGGCAAGACATGTAGTCTGACACCATCTGACGGAAGCGTTGCCTCCTGCTGACTCGAGGCGTCGCTGATGGTGTAGACAATTGTGGTGGACACACAAAACTTTGCCACATTTGGGCCATAGTGGTCTTGCCTTGTGCTGCGGCACTGCCTCTGCTCCCTCTTTGTGCAGAGTTTCCTCCACTGCCTCGACGCACAGAGCTGCTTTGTAAAGCACTAGCAACAATGCTGTCGGGTGGAATGGAAAACATTATGGACTGCACCAGTGACTCTTCGTACTCCCGCATTTTACGCTCCCGGTTCAACGTTGGTATGAGCCTTTGTACGCTGTCCCGGTAGCGAGGATCTAGGAGGGTGTACACCCAATAATCAGCCGAGACGAGAATGTGGGCGATGCGGCGGTCGTTTCTCAGGCACTGCAGCATGAAATCAACCATGTGCTGCAGACTCCCAACTGCCAAAGAACCGCTGTCCCCTGTTTGAGGCGTGACCTCGGCCTGCTCTGCATCACCCCACCCTCGCTGTACATACTGAGTAGAGGTTTGTGTACCTCCCTCCTCTGGAGAGATGTCTTCCTCCTCCATCGACTCCTCCTCACAAAGTGTCCCCTGCCTAGGCCTTTGTGAGGAAACACGTAGCGCAGACTGTCCAGAAGCAGATGGCATTTGGGACTCCTCATCCTCCACCTCTTCTGAAACCTCATCCCTTAGTGCTTACAGTGTTTGTTGAAGCAGGCAGATAAGGGGGACAGTCATGCTGACTAGTGCATCATCTGCACTCGCCATCCGCGTGGATTCATCGAAGGCACGCAAAATGAGGCAGATGTCCTTCATAGAGGCCCACTCAATGGTGCTGAAGTGTGAACGGCGCACAGTGCGACTTGTTTGCGCCTGATGCAGCTGGTACTCCATGACTGCTGCCTGCTGCTCACACAACCGCTCCAACATATGTAACGTTGAATTCCACCGGGTGGGTAGGTCACATATGATGCGATGTTCCGGAAGGCCAAATCGTCGCTGCAGAGCAGCGAGGCGCGATCTTGCCGTGCTGGAACGTCGCAAGTGAGCGCACTCTATGCGGACCTTGTGCAACAGTGCAGCAAGATCCGGATAGTCCCTCAGAAAGCTCTGCACGACCAAGTTAAGAACATGTGCCAGACATGGGATGTGTGTGAGGTTGCCTAGGCCAAGAGCTGCCACCAGAGTTCGGCCATTGTCACACACTACCAAGCCCGGCTGGAGATTCGCTGGCCCAAACCACACATCGCTCTCCAGCTTGATAGCATTCCAGAGCTCCTGCGCTGTGTGGCTTCGATTCCCCAAAGAAATTAATTTGAGTACAGCCTGTTGACGTTTGGCCACGGCTGTGCTCATATCGGTCGTAACAGGCTCCTGCTCTGCTGTTTCTGAGGAACTTGAGTAGGAGGAGGAGTCTATGTGTACAGACTGGAGTCCTGCAATCCGTGGCGTTGGAAGAACACGTACAGCGCCACTCTCCAGATCCATACCCGGCTCCACAACATTGACCCAGTGGGCAGTGAGGGAAAGGTATCGTCCCTGTCCATGGTTACTGGTCCACGCATCGGTGGTCAGGTGGACCTTGCTACTAACGGCGTTTAGTAGCGCATGTTTTATTTTGCCCTCAACATGTTTCTGCAGGGCAGGGACGGCTCGCCTGCTGAAATAAAAGCGGCTGGGCACGTTGTATTGGGGGACTGCCAATGCCATTAAGTCCCGGAAGGTGTCAGTGTCCACCAGCCTGAATGACAGCATTTCAACTGCCAGAAGTTTGGCAATGCCAGCATTCAGAGACTGTGCTCGGGGATGGTTTGCCGAGTAAGGGCGCCTTTTATCCCATGCCTGTGCTACCGATGGCTGTGATGGATGGGAACGTGCTGCTATGGGTGTAATCTGACAGGGTCTCCGGACAACAGTGGCAGAGGTTCTTCCTTGGCGATCCTGTGAGGAAGCCGAACCAGCAGTGTGTGAGCTGGAGGAAGAGGGCCCAACACGAACTGAAGAGGTGGTAGGTGGTGCTGTACGTTGGCCTACGTCTTCAGGGTGTCTCTGCAACTCCAACTCGTGCTTGGTGCGCACATGTTTCCACATATTTGTGGTATTGAGGTTGCTGACATTTCTCCCTCTTTTGACTCTCTGATGACACAGCTTGCATTTGACAAAGCAAATGTCATCTGCAACTGTGTCAAAAAAGGACCACGCACTGCAACTCTTGTGAGCGCCCGGTTTGCCTTTGGAAGGAGGAATGCTCCTAACGGGTGCCGAAGTGGAGGGTACAGGCAACCAAGTCTTCCCCCTCCCTCTGCCTCCTGTTTTGGCTGGTAGGGGAATCTCTTCCTCCGAGCTGCTCCCACCACCTTCCTGTTGCTCATGCCATGATGGGTCAAGGACCTCATCATCTTCCCTACCCTCTTCAAACTGCTGCTTCTCCGGGGTTGTCTCGCCAGCACCGTACGCACCAGAAAGTGGCAACTGAGTCTCGTCATCATCTGATGCGTACTGAGGTGTGCTGACCATAGGCACTGGCCCACTCGCCTCTTCAGATTCAGAGGGACAAAGAAGTTGCGCATCACTGCATACTCCCTCTTCTTCACATTCAGGAATGCTGCTTGGCTGGCCCCCTCTTTCCAAGCCAACAGATTCCGAGAACAGAAGTAGAGACTGTGATGGCTCCTGTCCATGTCTCTCTGACTGCCTGGGCACTTTGGCAGGTGGTGAAGAGACAGATGGTTGCTCTTCGGTGCTCTGACCCTGAGAGGATGCGGAAGTAATTGAAGTCGATGCGTTAGCTGCCATCCATCCGACAACGGCTTCAATTTGTTCCTCCCGCAGCAGTGGGGTACGTTGAGGTCCTACAAAGCTGCGCATAAAGGACTGTTGCCTGCTAAAACTGGGGGATGCTGATCCACTGGTGCCCGCAGCAGGCCCAGAATCCCCACGTCCTCTACCTGTAGAATCCCCACGTCCTCTCCCTGCAGAATCCCCACGTCCTCTCCCTGCTGAAACTCCACGCCCACGCCCACGCGCCTTACTCCCTGCCTTCTTCATCTTGCAAGACTGCTTAAGATAGGCAAAAAAGTACAAAGGGGGGCCTTAGTGTGCTTATTCCTGAACAGCTGGTTACAGGTACAAGAAACACTAATTTTATGAAGTGTGTGTGTGTGGACTACACTTTAATAGGAGCTGATGTGGCCTACACAAGTTCAAAATGTAGTGTTTGGTGAACTTTTTTTGTGGTTTCTTTGTTGGAAACAAACTCAAAGTATGTGAACAAAGAATTGAAACTGATAGTATCACCAACTTTTTGGAGCTATTACAATGCAGGCAGGTAACCTACAATGCAAAAGATGAGGCTCCAAAAAAATTGGGTAATACTAATCTGGCTGCGCCGGCAGGGCACAAGCCAGAAAAAAAGGCTCCTCTATCTACTCCTATATAGTGTTTGCAACCAACCAATGTTGATGGATACGGATGGATGCACACTAATAGGAGAAGAAAAAATGAGCTGCACTCAAAGACAAATATGTGTGAGGCAGTGACGCACGTTGAGCGTTCTACAACCAGACGTAACTGCAGGACACTCTACTCAGCGTGAGCTGCACTCACACACAGTCAGAGGCCTCTCAGACAGCCGTCAACAGTGCAGCTAAGTGGGCACTGGCACTGACAGGCTGCAGAAAGGCTCCGCTGTGTACTCCTATATAGTGTTTGCAACCACCGTAGATGGAGACGGATGGATGCACACTAATAGAAGAAAAAATGAGCTGCACTCAAATAAAAATATGTGTGAGGCACTGACGCACGCTGAGCGTCCTACAGCCAGACGTAGCTGCAGGACACACTACTCAGCGTGAGCTGCACTCACACACAGTCAGAGACCTCTCAGACAGCCGTGAACAGTGCAGCAAAGTGGACACTAGCACTGAAAGGCTGCAGAAAGGCTCCGCTGTCTACTACTAGTGTTTGCAACCAACGTATATGGATACGGATGGAAGCACACTAGATTGAAATTATGTAAAAAATGCAGCTCAAAAAATAAAAGATGTATGAGGCAGCAGTGATCACACTGGGTGGCCTACAGCCTGACGTGGCTGCAGGACCCACTCCACAGCGTGAGCTGCACTCACACAGCCCTTGCAGACAGCTGTGAACACTGCTGCTAGGGCAAAGAAGGCTACAGTGGTGGTTTATGTAGCCTGGGTAAAGCACTAGATGTTTGGTGGAATCGCTATTTCTAACTGTCCCTCACAGTCTTCTACAGCAGCCTGTCCCTAACTGAATTCACAGCAGAGTGACCAGAAATGGCGGCTGCGGTGGCTTTTATAGTGCATCAAGACATCATTTCGGCAGCCAATCACAGCCATGCCAATAGTTAACATGCCTACATGCCTAACAGGATGTGCCCACACTTCGGAGGATTCCCATTGGCTTAATCAAAGCAAGCAGGCTCATAGCATGATGGGAACTTCCGATTCCGATTCCGGAATCCGATATGAAAAAAGTATCGGAATTAAGTATCGGAATTCCGATACCGCTAATATCGGCCGATACCCGATACTTGCGGTATCGGAATGCTCAACACTAGTGAGGACCTGTGTTACCTGGTCAAAAGTCAGCAGTTTTTGCTTTTATTCTTTGCTTCTCACCTGAGTATGCAGTTTTTTGTTTCCTGTTAATCCGACATATGGATCAAGAGATATGGTCTTTTTATTTAGTGCAGATTTGCATGGTCTTTACTTGGGGAGCGTGGCTCACAAGATTCTCTGGAGGTGTGTGACTGTCTTTAGGATATGGTTTGTAGGCTAACATAGAAACAACAAAAAACTGACTGGTACATCCAAACTAGTCTGAATAGGTGCATACCAGGAGCAGCTACCTCCATATACAGATGGGCAGACATTATTTGGCCAAATTTTGTGCAAATCGTCTCATTCATTTTTTACTAATATTGAAAAGCCATATTGCTATTCATATTTCACATTGACATGCTTTAGCATGATAGAGTGCAACCTTTTTTTTTATATTGTATACTAGCTGAAGAGCCCTGCGCTGCCCGGGCATAGTAACTATCTGTGGTTAGTAATAGCAAATTATAATTATCCTCCATCCCATAGTCCCGTACCCATATACCCATCATACATATCCACGATCCCATAGTCGAGTGCCCATATACCCATCACACATCCTCCATCCCATAGTCCCATGCCCATACATCATACATATTCGCCATCCCATAGTCGAGTGCCCATATACCAATCACACATCCTTCATCTCATAGTCCCATGCTCATATACCCATCATACATATCCTCCATCCCATAGTCAAGTGCCCATATACCCATCATACATATCCGCCATCCCATAGTCCCGTGCCCATATACCCATCACACATCCTCCATCCCATAGTCCCGTGCCCATATGTCCGTCATACATATCCTCCATCCCATAGTCCAGTGCCCATATACCCATCACACATCGTCCATCCCATAGTCAACCATTATGACATCATAATGAGCGGCGGGGCTTGCAACCTATGATGACATCAGCGTCGCCATGGCAACCATTATGACATCATAATGAGGGGCGGGGCTTGATACACACACTTTTTCCCCATTATGTAGATAAGGGCAAAATTTTTTGGTGAATTGGAACGCGCGGGGTTAAAATTTCGCCTCACAACATAGCGTAGGACACTCTCGGGGTCCAGACGTGTGACTGTGCCAAATTTTGTGGCTGTGGCTGTAGCTGCAACGGTGCGGATGCCAATCCCGGACATACACACATACACACATACATACACACACTTGAGCTTTATATATTAAATGGAGGTAGCTGCTCCTGGTATGCACCTATTCACACTAGTTTGGATGTGCACTGGCAGTTTTTTGTTGTTTCTATGTTAGCTTTCTGACCGAGAACTTCGCCCTTCACCATGTGTTAATTTTAATTACAGCAGGTTCCAACCTACCAATATATGCAGGCTTTACTGACAGAGATGTCCACATTCACCCAGGAACTCAGACATCAGCCTAAGTGTGTGTACCCATATGTGTGAAAGAAAACGATCCAATATCTGGACCCAAAAAACGGACGAGTGTCATACCAGTACACTGCAATTTTCACACCTAGCACCCAGATTTTCATCCGAGTGCATGGCTAATGCTATCCAATATTAACATGAGCTTTAACATACAGCAGTTCTCTATGTCATTTACACATCATTTTCAAAGGAAATATTCGTCAAAACACACACACACACACACATATATATATATACAGCTCTGACAAAAATTAAGAGACCGCTGCACAGTTTTATAAAAATCAGCTTCTCTACATGTCTGACAGCCATTCCATTCCAGTGTTAGTTGAATTTCAACCACAGTGCACCTCATTCTACCTAATGTGCTTCTGATTAGGTGATCACGTTAACCAAATAACCCCTTAAAGACCGGAGCTTTTTTTGATTTTTCGTTTTCATGTTTTATTCCCCTTCTTTCCAGAACTATAACTTTTTTTCTTTTTCCGTCAATATGGCTACATGAGGACTTATTTTTTGCGGGACAAGTTGTACTTTTGAACAACACCATTGGTTTTACCATGTAGTGTACACGAAAACGGGAAAACAATTTCAAGTGCAGTGAAATTGCAAAAAAAAGTGCAATCCAACACTTGTTTTTTGTTTGGCATTTTTGCTAGGTTCACTAAATGCTAGAACTGAAGGCTATCATTCCATTTTGCAACGCCATGCCATACCCTGTGGACAGCGCTTGATTGGAGCCAATTTCTTCCAACAACAGCACAATGACCCAAAGCACACCTCCAAATTATGCAAGAACTATTTAGGGAAGAAGCAGGCAGCTGGTATTCTATCTGTAATGGAGTGGCCAGCGCAGTCACCAGATCTCAACCCCATTAAGATGCTGTAGGAGCAGCTTGACTGTATGGTATGCAAAAAGTGCCCATCAAGCCAAAACAACATGTTGGAGGGGCTTCTGGAAGCATGGGGTGAAATTTCTCCAGATTACCTCAGCAAATTATCTGCTAGAATGCCAAAGGTCTGCAATGCTGTAATTACTGCAAAGGGAGCATTCTTTGACGAAAGCAAAGTTTGAAGGAGAAAATTTTTATTTCAAATAAAAATCTTTTTTCGAACCTTGTCAATGTCTGGACTAGATTTTAAATTCATTTGGCAACTCATTTGATTAATAAAAGTATGAGTTTTCATGGAAAACACAAAATTGTCTGGGTGACCCGAAGCTTTTGAACGGTAGTGTACTATCACATCAGTAAGGGGTTAATAAAGGAAAGTATAAAAACCCTGCTGTGGTGTTCACAATCCTCTTGCTATAGGACAAGCTGGATGACAAAACAAGTGCTAGTAATATCCCAAAAGTAATAGGAATGAAAAAATAACTTTTATCCATGCCAAAAGAGATGAAAAGAAAGTCATGAGTGATGAAAAAAAAGGCTCAATTCTGGCTTTACTAGCAGAGGGATACAGTGAGGGTTATGTTTCTGAGACGACAGTCCATTACAACTAGGTCAAGCAGCAGATGTTGGGGACAACAAAGCTACAGATCAGCAGAGGGCGAAAATGACCCTCCACTGACTGGGATAATCGTCATCTTATTTGAATGTCACTCAGCAACCATGGGATGACATCAAGAGACATACAAAAGGAATGGCAAATGCCAGCTGGGGTAAAGTGCATGGCAAGAACAGACTCCTAGAGGCAGGGCTCAAGTCATGTAAAGCTAGAAAAAAGCCTTTCATCAATGAGAATTAAAGTAGAGCCAGTCTAAAGCTTTCCAAAGACCATAAGGATTGGACCATAGAGGACTGAAGTACGGTAATCATTTCTGATTTAATTTTCAGCTTTGCCCAACACCTGGTCATCTAATTGTTAGACGGAGACCAGGAGAGACATAAAAGCCACAGTGTCTTGCATCCACTGTGAAACTTGGTTGAGGATTGGTGATGATCTGGGAATGCTTCAGCAAGGCTGGAATTGAGCAGGTTAATCTTTGCAAAGGACGTATGAATCAAGCCGCATACAAAGTTATCCTGGAAAAACAGTTGATTCCTTCTGCTCAGGCAATGTTCCCCATCTCTGAGGACTGGTTTTTCCAGCAGGACAATGTGCCATGCCACACAGCTAGGTCAATTAATGTGTGGATGAAGGACCACCACATCAAATCCCTGTCATGGCCAGCCCAATCTCCAGACCTGAACCCCATTGAAAACCTCTGGAATGTAATCAAGAGGAAAATGGATAGTCACAAGCCATCAAACAAAGAACTGCTTACATTTTTGTACCAGGAGTGGCATAAGCTCACCCAAAAGCAGTGTGAAAGACTCGTGGAAAGCATGCCAAGACGCATGAAAGCTGTGATTAAATATCATGGTTATTTCACAAAATGATTTCTGAACTCCTCCTGAGTTAAAACATTAGTATTGTTGTTTCTATATGATTATGAACTTGTTTTCTTTGCATTATTTTAGGTCTTCAAGCACTGCAATTTTTTGTTCTTTTGACCATTTCTCATTTTCAGAAAAGAAATACAAAATTTAGTGTTTGGAAATTCGAAGACATGTCAGTAGTTTGTAGAATAAAATAGCAATTTACATTTTACTCTAAAATATACCTATAAAGAGAAAAATCAGACAAACCAAAAATTTTGCAGTGCCATTAGAAACTGTAAAAACAAGCATCTTTGTCATTTCTTTTACAATTAACCCCTTGCCTCCGTAGCCAGTTCTTGATTTCACACTTTAATCTTTCATTCCCCTTTTTCCAAGAGCCTTTTTTTATTTAGCCATATGAGGGCTTGTGTTGTGTATGTGACAAGTTGTAGTTTTGGATCCAGTTGGATAAACACGTAGGTGGGCTGCGCTGCTGGAGTGAATGTATTATTCTTTAGAAAAGTTGATGAGGAAAAGGCTTTTTATTCACAATGCGTTTCCACGTAGTACCGGCGTCTTTTACAAATGAGAAAACCAAAGTTGTAGTTTTGAACGACCCCATTCATTATACCATATTATGTATGGAAAGAAATAAAAAAGAAAGTTGAAGTGTGCCATTTTTTTTTTTTAGATTTTGTTTTTACATCATTCACTATATGGTAAAAATGACCTCATGGCGTGATTCTCCAGGTCAGTACAATTACACAGCTACAGAACTTTCATAGATTTTTAATTTTTTTAAGAGGTTAAAAAGATTCAGTTTTTTTCTTAAAAAAAATTTCTGGTTTGTGTCGCCATTTTCTGAGACTCGTAACATTTTTATTTCTCCATCTACGAAGCTGTGAGAGGATTCATTTTTTGCTTGATGAGGTGACTGTTTCATTGATACCAATTTGCGCTATATATGACGTTTTGATCTCTTTTTATTGTATAATTTAGGAAAGTGTAATGACCGAGATGCAATTCTGGAATTTACTATATATTTTTTCTCTTTACAGTGTTTATCATATGGCTACCATAGTAACCCATCAATGCCCTCTAATCACACGTCTAAGGACAGATGGAAGCCTGTGAGCTTAGCACCGCTGTGGGTTCCATTCAAACATCACTTTCAGATATTAATTGGCCACAGGGATTGCATGACATAACAATGTCACACAATCCTCGCAAGAGTCAGTGTAGACATTGCTGGAACGACAATGGCACCAGAGGTAAGAATAGGTGAAACACAGAAATTGAGAAGGGTGTATCCAAGTAGTGGACAACCCCTTTAACAGCAGTGGTTGAAGCTGAGCTCCAGCCACTGCTGTTAAACGCAGATGACAGCTATGTAATACAGTCAGCATCTGCCAAATGAGGAGAGAGACCTCAACTCCTGAGCCCTCTCCATACTTGGAAACCTCCGCATTACCATAAATGTACATCATTTTCTGTTAAGGGGTAAAAAATTGTCTCCTTGATCGAGAGTGAAGGTATTTTTAATTTGGTTTTGTATTACTTATTGTCTTTGTTTCCAGTCACCTCTGCAGTGAATCTGAAGTAGCCTGTTTCCTAGAAAATAAGTTCACACTTGCAAGCGCTGCTCAAAAGGTGGACAAATCACTGGTTTCTTCTTAAGCTAAGCTACCTATGCTTGCAGAATGGGATAGTGCATAGTTCAGGCTCCAACCATGCTGCTGGCCCAACAGTCAATTATCGAGAACGCACCGCCACAACCAAAAGGATTGGAGGCAGTTGAGTGGAGAGCTTCTGAAAAAAAAACATGAGACCAAGCTTTAAGGTGCTCTTGAGGCCCAATAATTATTTTTTGTAAAGCTACGGCTACACTATTAGTATTTAGTCAGTATTTCACATAAGTATTTGTAAGCCAAAACCCGGTGTATGTCAAACATGCAGAATTGGTGCACTTGTTTCTATTATACCTTGTCCTCTGATTGTTCCTCACCTGGTTTTGGCTTACAAATGCCGAGAAAAAATACTGAACAAATACTGATAGAGTGGCCGCAGCCTAAGAGAGGAGATTAAAGATCAGTCATGTTATACATGATCACGTTAAGTTCATCAGTGAGGGAAGCACTTTTTTATGGTGGATTTCAGCTTTGGATCATAGAAGGAGAGATTATGTTAAGGTTACATTCACACATTTGTTATTCTTATTCGTGTCCTGTCCATTTAAAAGACTTTCAATCATACATCTGAGAAAAAAACAATCCATGTCTTTGATTTGTGAAACTCAAGGAATATATATTATTTCTTCTTCCATGTAAGGACCAAACTGGCCACGGTTCTTCTGACCTGAACTTGACAGTCTTACATATTCCTGATTCAGTTTTAAATGTGGGTGCCTCTCAGGGGCCACTTTGGCCACAGGGACTGATTTGGTGAGTGGGGCCCCTCAGGATCTGATTCGGTGGCCTGGGCTCCTCAGGGCTTGAATTGGTGGCCGGGATCCCTCAGGGTCCGATTTTGTGGGTGTGGCCCCTCAGGGTCTGATTTTGTGGGTGGGGCCCTCAGGATCCAATTCGGTGGCCTGGGCTCCTCAGGGCTTGAATTGGTGGCCGGGATCCATCAGGATCTGATTTTGTTGGTATGGCCCCTCAGGGTCTGATTTTGTGGGTATGGCCCCTCAGGGTCCGATTTTGTGGGTGGGGCCCCTCAGGGTCTGATTTTGTGGGTGGGGCCCCTCAGGGTCTGATTTTGAGGCCGGGGCCCCTCAGGGTCCGATTTTGTGGCCGGGACCCCTCAGGGTCCGATTTTGAGGGTGGGGCCCCTTAGGGTCTGATTTGGTGGGCGGAGCCCCTCTGCGTCCAATATGGTGGGCGGGGCAACTCTGGGTCCGATTTGGTGGGCGCCACTCAGGGTCCGATTTTGTGGCCGCAGCCCCTCAGGGTCTGATTTTGTGGCCGCGGCCCCTCAGGGTCCGATTTTGTGGGTGGGGCCCCTCTGGGTCTGATTTGGTGGGCGGGACCACTCTGGGTCCAATTTGGTGGGCGGGGCCTCTCAGGGTCAGATTTTGTGGTTGGGTCCCCTCAGGGTCCGATTTTGTGGTTGGGGCCCCTCAGGGTCCGATCAGGGTCCAATTTTGTGACTGGGGCCCATCAGGGTCCGATTTTGTGTCAGGGCCCCTCAGGGTCCGATTTTGTGTCAGGGGCCCCTCAGGGTCCGATTTTGTGGTTGGGTCCCCTCAGGGTCCGATTTTGTGGTTGGGTCCCCTCAGGGTCCGATTTTGTGGCCGCGGCCCCTCAGGGTCTGATTTTGTGGCCGCGGCCCCTCAGGGTCTGATTTTGTGGCCGCGGCCCCTCAGGGTCCGATTTTGTGGGTGGGGCCCCTCTGGGTCCAATTTGGTGGGCGGGACCACTCTGGGCCAATTTGGTGGGCGGGGCCTCTCAGGGTCAGATTTTGTGGTTGGGTCCCCTCAGGGTCCGATTTTGTGGTTGGGGCCCCTCAGGGTCCGATCAGGGTCCAATTTTGTGACTGGGGCCCATCAGGGTCCGATTTTGTGGCCGCGGCCCCTCAGGGTCTGATTTTGTGGCAGGGGCCCCTCTGGGTCTGATTTTGTGGGCGGAGCCCCTCTGGGTCCGATTTGGTGGGCGGGACCACTCTGGGTCCAATTTGGTGGGCGGGACCACTTTGGGTCTGATTTGGTGGGCGGGGCCTCTCAGGGTCCGATTTGGTGGGCGGGGCCCCACAGGGTCCGATTTGGTGGGCGGGGACACTCTGGGTAAGATTTGGAGGCTGGGGTGGCTCAGCCTCCGATTTGGAGGCCGGGGTGGCTCAGCCTCCGATTTGGAGGCCGGGGTGGCTCAGCCTCCGATTTGGAGGCCGGGGTGGCTCAGCCTCCGATTTGGAGGCCGGGGTGGCTCAGCCTCCTATTTGGAGGCCGGGGTGGCTCAGCCTCCTATTTGGAGGCCGGGGTGGCTCAGCCTCCTATTTGGAGGCCGGGGTGGCTCAGCCTCCTATTTGGAGGCCGGGGTCGATCAGCCTCCGATTTGGAGGCCGGGGTCGATCAGCCTCCTATTTGAAGGCCGGGGTGGCTCAGCCTCCGATTTGGAGGCCGGGGTGGCTCAGCCTCCGATTTGGAGGCCGGGGTGGCTCAGCCTCCGATTTGGAGGCCGGGGTGGATCAGCCTCCGATTTGGAGGCCGGGGTGGATCAGCCTCCGATTTGGAGGCCGTGGTGGCTCAGCCTCCGATTTGGAGGCCGGGGTGGCTCAGCCTCCGATTTGGAGGCCGGGGTGGCTCAGCCTCCGATTTGGAGGCCGGGGTGGATCAGCCTCCGGTTTGGAGGCCGGGGTGGATCAGCCTCCGATTTGGAGGCCGGGGTCGATCAGCCTCCGATTTGGAGGCCGGGGTGGCTCAGCCTCCTATTTGGAGGCCGGGGTGGCTCAGCCTCCTATATGGAGGCCGGGGTCGATCAGCCTCCTATTTGGAGGCCGGGGTCGATCAGCCTCCGATTTGGAGGCCGGGGTCGATCAGCCTCCGATTTGGAGGCCGGGGTCGATCAGCCTCCTATTTGGAGGCCGGGGTGGCTCAGCCTCCGATTTGGAGGCCGGGGTGGCTCAGCCTCCGATTTGGAGGCCGGGGTGGCTCAGTCTCCGATTTGGTGTGTCGGCCCTTTAAGACTCATTTGGGTGCGCTGGCCCTTTAACAATCACTTTGGCGCTTTGGCCCTTTAAGAGCTAGTTTGGCTGACTGGGCTTCTTTTAAATCCACTTTGGCGCACACATTCTCTCTCAGGGGCATGTGTCATGTGATGAAGCTAGATTTGCATTTGTACTGTGGGTTTCGCTTTAAGAGCTGATATTATGTGGCAGAGGCTCTGTGCTGGGGTTCAAGTGAAGTTCGTAGGTTCGTAGGCGTTGGCATAGTAACTGGGTCTGCCTGCGCATATCAATGAGCTCAACTGTCATTTCAATCGCCTCAGGGCACGTTTTGCCATTTCCTATTGAAAAGCATTGGAGACAGTGCATTCCAGTGACGGGAAAAAAAATTTTCAAACGCAAATTGCGCAAAAACTACAAATCCGATCGACACGAAAAATACTTAGCACACCTCTCATGGACACTGGCTTCGAAACGACACCTCAACGGAGTCTGTGCGTGTAGCGGTTCGGGCCGCATTAATTGCGGAAATCAACTTAACAATAAGAAGAAGAAGAAGAAGAAGAAGTTAGCAGCGTTCGGATTACAATATAGTGGTTTTTTCAAACCACTATAACTAGATGTGTATTTCCTGAAGGAAGTACAGATAGTGGTTTGAAATGGTGCCCGGGCTGCCCCTTTAAGAGAGACTTGCCTGCTGCCCCTGCAAGACTTTCAACTCAGGATACGATTTAACTGTGGGTGCCTCTCAGGGGCCACTTTAGCCTCATGGTCTGATTTTGTGGGTGGGGCCCCTCAGGGCCTGATTTTGTGGGTGGGGCCCCTCAGGGTCCGATTTTTTTGGGTGGGGCCTCTCAGGGTCCGATTTTGTGGCCGGGGCCACTCAGGGTCCGATTTGGTGGCCGGGGCCCCTCAGGGTCCGATTTGGTGGCCAAGGCCCCTCAGGGTCTGATTTGGTGGGTGGGGCCCCTCAAGGTCCGATTTTGTGGCTGGGGCCCCTCAGGGTCCGATTTTGTGGCCGGGGCCAATCAGGATCAGATTTTTGTGGCCGGAACCCCTCAGGGTCCAATTTTGCAGGTGGGGCCCCTCAGGGTCCGATTTTGTGGCCGGGGCCTGTCAGGGTCCGATTTTGTGGGTGGGACCTCTCAGGGTCCGATTTTGTGGCCGGGGCCACTCAGGGTCCGATTTGGTGGCCGGGGCCCCTCAGGGTCCGATTTGGTGGCCGGGGCCCCTCAGGGTCTGATTTGGTGGGTGGGGCCCCTCAAGGTCCGATTTTGTGGCTGGGGCCCCTCAGGGTCCGATTTTGTGGCCGGGGCCAATCAGGATCCGATTTTTGTGGCCGGAACCCCTCAGGGTCCAATTTTGCAGGTGGGGCCCCTCAGGGTCTGATTTTGTGGCTGGGGCCCGTCAGGGTCCGATTTTGTGGGTGGGACCTCTCAGGGTCCGATTTGGAGGGCGGGGCCCCTCAGGGTCCAATTTGGTGGGCAGGTCCCCTCAGGGTCCGATTTTGTGGGTTGGGCCCCTCAGGGTCCGATTTTGTGGCCGGGGCCCCTCAGGGTCCGATTTTGTGTCAGGGGCCCCTCAGGGTCCGATTTTGTGGTTGGGTCCCCTCAGGGTCCGATTTTGTGGTTGGGGCCCCTCAGGGTCTGATTTTGTGGCCGCAGCCCCTCAGGGTCTGATTTTGTGGCCGCGGCCCCTCAGGGTCCGATTTTGTGGCAGGGGCCCCTCTGGGTCCGATTTTGTGGGTGGGGCCCCTCTGGGTCCAATTTGGTGGGCGGGACCACTCTGGGTCCTATTTGGTGGGCGGGGCCTCTCGGTCCGATTTTGTGGTTGAGTCCCCTCAGGGTCCGATTTTGTGGTTGGGGCCCCTCAGGGTCCGATTTTGTGGCCGGGGCCTATCAGGGTCCAATTTTGTGACTGGGGCCCATCAGGGTCAGATTTTGTGGCCGTGGCCCCTCAGGGTCTGATTTTGTGGCAGGGGCCCCTCTGGGTCTGATTTTGTGGGCGGAGCCCCTCTGGGTCCAATTTGGTGGGCGGGACCACTCTGGGTCCAATTTGGTGGGCGGGACCACTCTGGGTCCGATTTGGTGGGCGGGGCCTCTCAGGGTCCGATTTGGTGGGCGGGGCCCCACAGGGTCCGATTTGGTGGGCGGGGCCACTCTGGGTAAGATTTGGAGGCTGGGGTCGCTCAGCCTCCAATTTGGAGGCCGGGGTCGTTGAGCTTCCGATTTGGAGGCCGAGGTCGATGAGACTCCGATTTGGAGGCCGGGGTGGCTCAGCCTCCGATTTGGAGGCCGGGGTGACGCAGCCTCCGATTTGGAGGCCGGGGTGGCTCAGCCTCCGATTTGGAGGCCGGGGTGGCTCAGCCTCCGATTTGGAGGCCGGGGTGGCTCAGCCTCCGATTTGGAGGCTGGGGAGGATCAGCCTCCGATTTGTAGGCCGGGGTGGATCAGCCTCCGATTTGGAGGCCGGGGTGGCTCAGCCTCCGATTTGGAGGCCGGGGTGGCTCAGCCTCCGATTTGGAGGCCGGGGTCGATCAGCCTCCGATTTGGAGGCCGGGGTCGATCAGCCTCCGATTTGGAGGCCGGGGTCGATCAGCCTCCGATTTGGAGACCGGGGTGGCTCAGCCTCCGATTTGGAGGCCGGGGTGGATCAGCCTCCGATTTGGAGGCCGGGGTCGATCAGCCTCCGATTTGGAGGCCGGGGTAGCTCAGCCTCCGATTTGGAGGCCGGGGTGGCTCAGCCTCCTATTTGGAGGCCGGGGTGGCTCAGCCTCCTATTTGGAGGCCGGGGTGGCTCAGCCTCCTATTTGGAGGCCGGGGTGGCTCAGCCTCCGATTTGAAGGCCTGGGTCGATCAGCCTCCGATTTGGAGGCCGGGGTGGATCAGCCTCCGATTTGGAGGCCGGGGTGGCTCAGCCTCCGATTTGGAGGCCGGGGTGGATCAGCCTCCAATTTGGAGGTCGGGGTGGATCAGCCTCCGATTTGGAGGCCCGGGGTGGATCAGCCTCCGATTTGAAGGCCTGGGTCGATCAGCCTCCGATTTGGAGGCCGGGGTGGATCAGCCTCCGATTTGGAGGCCGGGGTGGATCAGCCTCCGATTTGGAGGCCGGGGTAGATCAGCCTCCGATTTGGAGGCCGGGGTGGCTCAGCCTCCGATTTGGAGGCCGGGGTGGCTCAGCCTCCGATTTGGAGGCCGGGGTGGCTTAGCCTCCGATTTGGAGGCCGGGGTGGCTCAGCCTCCGATTTGGAGGCCGGGGTGGATCAGCCTCCGATTTGGAGGCCGGGGTGGCTCAGCCTCCGATTTGGAGGCCGGGGTCGATCAGCCTCCGATTTGGAGGCCTGGGTCGATCAGGCTCCGATTTGGAGGCCGGGGTGGATCAGGCTCCGATTTGGAGGCCGGGGTGGATCAGGCTCCGATTTGGAGGCCGGGGTGGATCAGCCTCCCATTTGGAGGCCGGGGTGGCTCATTGTCCGATTTGGAGGCCGGGGTGGCTCAGCCTCCGATTTGGAGGCCGGGGTGGCTCAGTCTCCGATTTGGTGTGTCGGCCCTTTAAGACTCATTTGGGTGCACTGGCCCTTTAACAATCACTTTGGCGCGTTGGCCCTTTAAGAGCTAGTTTGGCTGACTGGGCTTCTTTTAAATCCACTTTGGCGCACACATTCTCTCTCAGGGGCATTTGTCATGTGATGAAGCTAGATTTGCATTTGTGCTGTGAGTTTCGCTTTAAGAGCTGATATTATGTGGCAGAGGCTCTGTGCTGGGGTTCAAGTGAAGTTCGTAGGCGTTGGCATAGTAACTGGTTCTGCCTGCGCATATCAATGAGCTCAACTGTCATTTCAATCGCCTCAGGGCACGTTTTGCCATTTCCTATTGAAAAGCATTGGAGACAGTGCATTCCAATGACGGGAAAAAAAATTTTCAAACGCAAATTGCGCAAAAACTACAAATCCGATCGACACGAAAAATACTTAGCACACCTCTAATGGACGCTGGCTTCGAAACGACACCTCAACGGAGTCTGTGCGTGTAGCGGTTCGGGCCGCATTAATTGCGGAAATCAACTTAATAATAATAAGAAGAAGAACTAGATGTGTATTTCCTGAAGGAAGTACAGATAGTGGTTTGAAATGCTGCCCAGGCTGCCCCTTTAAGAGAGACTTGCCTGCTGCACCTGCAAGATTTTCAACTCAGGATCCGTTTTAACTGTGGGTGCCTCTCAGGGGCCACTTTGGCCTCAGGATCCGATTTTGTGGGTGGGGCCCTCAGGGCCCGATTTTGTGGGTGGGGCACCTCAGGGTCAGATTTGGCGGGTGGGGCCCCTCTGGGTCCGATTTGGTGGCCGGGTCCCCTCAGGGGCTGATTTGGTGGGTGGGGCCCCTAAGGGTCCGATTTTGTGGCCGGGGCCCCTCAGGGTCTGATTTGGTGGTTGGGGCCCCTCAGGGTCTGATTTTGTGGGTGGGGCCCCTCAGAGTCCGATTTTGTGGCTGGGGCCCCTCAGGGTCTGATTTTGTGGCTGGGGCCCCTCAGGGTCCGATTTTGAGGGTGGGGCCCCTCAGGGTCTAATTTGGTGGGCGGGGCCCCTCAGGGTCTGATTTTGTGGGTTGGGCCCCTCAGGGTCTGATTTTGTGGCTGGGGCCCCTCAGGGTCTGATTTTCTGGCCGGGTCCCCTCAGGGTCCCGTTTTGTGGGTGGGGCCCTCAGGGTCCGATTTTGTGGTTGGGACCCCTCAGGGTCCGATTTTGTGGTTGGGGCCACTCAGGGTCCGATTTTGTGACCGGGGCCCCTCAGGGTCCGATTTTGTGACTGGGGCCCATCAGGGTCCGATTTTGTGGCCGAGGCCCCTCAAGTTCTGATTTTGTTGGGGCCCCTCAGGGTCTGATTTTGTTGGGGCCCCTCAGGGTCCGATTTTGTGGCTGGGCCCCTCAGGGTCCGATTTTGTGGGTGGGGCCCCTAAGGGTCTGATTTTGTGGGAGGAGCCCCTCTGGGCCCAATTTGGTGGGCGTGACCACTCTGGGTCCGTTTTGGTGGGCGGGACCACTCTGGGTCCAATTTGGTGGGTGGGCCACTCGGGGGCCGATTTGGTGTGTGGGGCCACTCGGCGGTCGAATTGGTGGGCGGGGCCACTCGGGGGTCGATTTGGTGGGCGGGGCCACTCGGAAGCCGATTTGGTGGCCGAGGCCACTCGGGGCCCGATATTGTGGGTGGGGCCACTCGGGGCCCGATATGGTGGGCGGGGGCCACTCGGGGGGCCGATTTGGTGGGCGGGGCCACTCGGGGCAATTTGGTGGGTGGGGCCACTCGGGGGCCGATTTGGTGGGCGGGGGCCGATTTGGTGGGTGGGGCCTCTCGAGGGCCGATTTGGTGGGTGGGGCCACTCTGGTTCCGATTTCTTGAGCGGGGCCGCGCTGGGTCCGATTTGGAGGCCAGGGTTGATCAGCCTCCAATTTGGAGGCCGGGTTGGCTAAGCCTCCGATTTGGAGCCTGGGGTCACTCAGTTTTCGATTTGGTGCGCTGGCCCTTTAAGAATCACTTTGGCGTGTCGGCCGTTTTAGAGACAGGGTGGCTCACTGGGCTTCTAAATCCACTTTGGCGCACATTCTCTCTCAGGGGTATGCTTCATGTGATGAGGCTAGATTTGGATTTGTGCTGTGGGTTTCGCTTTAAGAGCTGATATTATGTGGCAGAAGCTCTGTCCTGGGGGCGTCATGTGATGTTCGTACGCGTTGGCATAGTAAATGGGTGTGCCTGCGCATATCAATGAGCTTTATTGCCATTTGAATTGCCTCAGAGCACGTTTTAAGTTGCCCATTGAAAAGCATTGAGACATGCATTCCAATGACGGGAAAAAAAAATTTCAAACGCAAATTGCGCAAAAACTACAAATCCGATCGACACGAAAAATACTTAGCACACCTCTCATGGACGCTGGCTTCGAAACAACACCTCAACGGAGTCTGTGCGTGTAGCGGTTCGGGCCGCATTAATTGCGGAAATCAACTGAATAAAAAGAAAAAGTTAGCAGCGTTCGGATTACAACATTAATACTAGATGTGTATTTCCTGAAGGAAGTACAGATAGTGGTTTGAAATGGTGCCCGGGCTGCCCCTTTAAGAGAGACTTGCCTGCTGCCCCTTCAAGACTTTCAACTCAGGATCCGTTTTAACTGTGGGTGCCTCTCAGGGGCCACTTTGGCCTCAGGGTCCGATTTTGTGGGTGGGGCCACTCAGGGTCCCATTTGGTGGGCGGTTTCCCTCAGGGTCCGATTTGGTGAGTGGGGCCCCTCAGGGTCCGATTTGGTCAGCGGGGCCCCTCAGGGTCCGATTTGGTGGGTGGGGCCCCTCAGGGTCCGATTTGGTGGGTGGGGCCCCTCAGGGTCCGATTTTGTGTCCGGGGCCTCTCAGAGTCCAATTTTGTGGTTGGGGCCTTTCAGAATCCGATTTGGTGGGCGGGGCCCCTCAGGATCCGATTTGGTGGTCGGGGCCCTTCAGGGTCCGATTTGGTGGGAGGGGCCCCTCAGGGTCCGATTTGGTGGGCGGGGCCCCTCAGGGTCCGATTTGGTGGGCGGGGCCCCTCAGGGTCCGATTTGGTGGGCGGGGCCCCTCAGGGTCCGATTTGGTGGGCGGTTTCCCTCAGGGTCCGATTTGGTGAGTGGGGCCCCTCAGGGTCCGATTTGGTCAGCGGGGCCCCTCAGGGTCCGATTTGGTGGGTGGGGCCCCTCAGGGTCCGATTTGGTGGGTGGGGCCCCTCAGGGTCCGATTTTGTGTCCGGGGCCTCTCAGAGTCCAATTTTGTGGTTGGGGCCTTTCAGAATCCGATTTGGTGGGCGGGGCCCCTCAGGATCCGATTTGGTGGTCGGGGCCCTTCAGGGTCCGATTTGGTGGGAGGGGCCCCTCAGGGTCCGATTTGGTGGGCGGGGCCCCTCAGGGTCCGATTTGGTGGGCGGGGCCCCTCAGGGTCCGATTTGGTGGGCGGGGCCCTTCATGGTCCAATTTGGTGGGCGGGGCCCTTCAGGGTCCAATTTGGTGGGCGGGGACACTGAGTCCGATTTGGTGGGCTGTGCCACTCTGGGTCCGTTTTGGTGGGCGGGGCCACTCAGGGTCTGATTTTTTTAGCGGGGCCACGCTGGGTTCGATTTGGAGGCCAGGGTGGATCAGCCTCCAATTTGGAGGTCGGGGTGGCTCAGCCTCCGATTTGGAGCCTGGGGTCACTCAGCTTTTGATTTGGCGCGCCGGCCCTTTAAGACTCATTTCGGTGCGCCGGCCCTTTAAGAATCACTTTGGCGCGTTGGCCCTTTAAGAGCCAGTTTGGCTCACTGGGCTTCTAAATCCACTTTGGCGCACATTCTCTCTCAGTGGCATGGGTCATGGGCAGCACGGTGGCTCTGTGGTTAGCCGTGGGTCATGGGTTCGAATCCCACCAAGGACAACATCTGCAAGGAGTTTGTATGTTCTCCCCTTGTTTGCGTGGGTTTCCTCCGGGCACTCCGGTTTCCTCCCACATTCTAAAGACATACTGATAGGGAATTTAGATTGTGAGCCCCATCGGGGACAGTGATGAAAATGTGTGCAAACTGTAAAGCGCTGCGGAATATGTTAGCGCTATATAAAAATAAAGATTATTATTATTATTATGTGATGAAGCTAGATTTGCATTTATGCTGTTGGTTTCTCTTTAAGAGCTGAAATTATCTGCCAGAAACGCTGTCCTAGAGAGGTCATGTGAAGTTCGTAGGCGTTGGCATAGTAACTGGGTGAGCCTGCGCATATCAATGAGCTTAACTGCCACCTCACGACTGTCCCATGTTTTCCCTATGGTAACATTTTCCCATTGAAATGCATAGAGGAAAATGTTTTTTCAAATGCAAATTGCGCAAAAACTCCAAATGCGATCTACATGAAAAATACTTAGCACACCACTCGTGGACGCTGGCTTCGAAACGAGGCCTCAACGGAGTCTGTGTGTGTAGCGGTTCGGGCCGCATTAATTGCGGAAATCAACTGAATAGTAATAATAATACTAGATGTGTATTTCCTGAAGGAAGTACAGATAGTGGTTTGAAATGGTGCCCGGGCTGCCCCTATAAGAGAGACTTGCCTGCTGCCCCTGCAAGACTTTCAACTCAGGATACGATTTAACTGTGGGTGCCTCTCAGGGGCCACTTTGGCCTCATGGTCTGATTTTGTGGGTGGGGCCCATCAGGGCCTGATTTTGTGGGTGGGTCCCCTCAGGGTCCGATTTTGTGGGTGGGGCCCCTCAGGGTCCAATTTGGTGGCCGGGGCCCCTCAGGGTCCAATTTGGTGGCCGGGGCCCCTCAGGGTCCAATTTGGTGGCCGGGGCCCCTCAGGGTCTGATTTGGTGGGTGGGGCCCCTCAAGGTCCGATTTTGTGGCTGGGGCCCCTCAGGGTCCGATTTTGTGGCCGGGGCCAATCAGGATCCGATTTTTGTGGCCTAACCCCTCAGGGTCCAATTTTGTGGGTGGGGCCCCTCAGGGTCCGATTTTGTGGCCGGGGCCCGTCAGGGTCCGATTTTGTGGGTGGGGCCTCTCAGGGTCCGATTTGGTGGGCGGGGCCCCTCAGGGTCCAATTTGGTGGACAGGGCCCCTCAGGGTCCGATTTTGTGGCCGGGGCCCCTCAGGGTCCGATTTTGTGTCAGGGCCCCTCAGGGTCCGATTTTGTGTCAGGGGCCCCTCAGGGTCCGATTTTGTGGTTGGGTCCCCTCAGGGTCCGATTTTGTGGCCGCGGCCCCTCAGGGTCTGATTTTGTGGCCGCGGCCCCTCAGGGTCCGATTTTGTGGGTGGGGCCCCTCTGGGTCCAATTTGGTGGGCGGGACCACTCTGGGTCCAATTTGGTGGGCGGGGCCTCTCAGGGTCAGATTTTGTGGTTGGGTCCCCTCAGGGTCCGATTTTGTGGTTGGGGCCCCTCAGGGTCCGATCAGGGTCCAATTTTGTGACTGGGGCCCATCAGGGTCCGATTTTGTGGCCGCGGCCCCTCAGGGTCTGATTTTGTGGCAGGGGCCCCTCTGGGTCTGATTTTGTGGGCGAGCCCCTCTGGGTCCGATTTGGTGGGCGGGACCACTCTGGGTCCAATTTGGTGGGCGGGACCACTTTGGGTCTGATTTGGTGGGCGGGGCCTCTCAGGGTCCGATTTGGTGGGCAGGGCCCCACAGGGTCCGATTTGGTGGGCGGGGACACTCTGGGTAAGATTTGGAGGCTGGGGTGGCTCAGCCTCCGATTTGGAGGCCGGGGTGGCTCAGCCTCCGATTTGGAGGCCGGGGTGGATCAGCCTCCGATTTGGAGGCCGGGGTGGCTCAGCCTCCGATTTGGAGGCCGGGGTGGCTCAGCCTCCTATTTGGAGGCCGGGGTGGCTCAGCCTCCTATTTGGAGGCCGGGGTGGCTCAGCCTCCTATTTGGAGGCCGGGGTGGCTCAGCCTCCTATTTGGAGGCCGGGGTCGATCAGCCTCCGATTTGGAGGCCGGGGTCGATCAGCCTCCGATTTGGAGGCCGGGGTGGCTCAGCCTCCGATTTGGAGGCTGGGGTGGCTCAGCCTCCTATTTGGAGGCCGGGGTCGATCAGCCTCCTATTTGGAGGCCGGGATCGATCAGCCTCCTATTTGGAGGCCGGGGTCGATCAGCCTCCTATATGGAGGCCGGGGTCGATCAGCCTCCTATTTGGAGGCCGGGGTCGATCAGCCTCCGATTTGGAGGCCGGGGTCGATCAGCCTCCGATTTGAAGGCCGGGGTGGCTCAGCCTCCGATTTGGAGGCCGGGGTGGCTCAGCCTCCGATTTGGAGGCCGGGGTGGCTCAGCCTCCGATTTGGAGGCCGGGGTGGCTCAGCCTCCGATTTGGAGGCCGGGGTCGATCAGCCTCCTATTTGGAGGCCGGGGTCGATCAGCCTCCGATTTGGAGGCCGGGGTGGCTCAGCCTCCGATTTGGAGGCCAGGGTGGCTCAGTCTCTGATTTGGTGTGTCGGCCCTTTAAGACTCATTTGGGTGCGCTGGCCCTTTAACAATCACTTTGGCGCTTTGGCCCTTTAAGAGCTAGTTTGGCTGACTGGGCTTCTTTTAAATCCACTTTGGCGCACACATTCTCTCTCAGGGGCATGTGTCATGTGATGAAGCTAGATTTGCATTTGTACTGTGGGTTTCGCTTTAAGAGCTGATATAATGTGGCAGAGGCTCTGTGCTGGGGTTCAAGTGAAGTTCGTAGGTTCGTAGGCGTTGGCATAGTAACTGGGTCTGCCTGCGCATATCAATGAGCTCAACTGTCATTTCAATCGCCTCAGGGCACGTTTTGCCATTTCCTATTGAAAAGCATTGGAGACAGTGCATTCCAATGACGAGAAAAAAAATTTTCAAACGCAAATTGCGCAAAAACTACAAATCCGATCGACACGAAAAATACTTAGCACACCTCTCATGGACACTGGCTTCGAAACGACACCTCAACGGAGTCTGTGCGTGTAGCGGTTCGGGCCGCATTAATTGCGGAAATCAACTTAATAATAATAATAAGAAGAAGAAGTTAGCAGCGTTCGGATTACAATATAGTGGTTTTTTCAAACCACTATAACTAGATGTGTATTTCCTGAAGGAAGTACAGATAGTGGTTTGAAATGGTGCCCGGGCTGCCCCTTTAAGAGAGACTTGCCTGCTGCCCCTGCAAGACTTTCAAGTCAGGATACGATTTAACTGTGGGTGCCTCTCAGGGGCCACTTTGGCCTCAGGGTCTGATTTTGTGGGTGGGGCCCCTCAGGGCCTGATTTTGTGGGTGGGGCCCCTCAGGGTCTGATTTTGTGGGTGGGGCCCCTCAGGGTCCGATTTTGTGGCCGGGGCCACTCAGGGTCCGATTTTGTAGCCGGGGCCACTCAGGGTCCGATTTGGTGGCCGGGGACCCTCAGGGTCCGATTTGGTGGGTAGGGCCCCTCAAGGTCCGATTTTGTGGCTGGGGCCCCTCAGGGTCCGATTTTGTGGCCGGGGCCACTCAGGATCCGATTTTTGTGGCCGGAAATCCTCAGGGTCCAATTTTGTGGGTGGGGCCCCTCAGGGTCCGATTTTGTGGCTGGGGCCCCTCAGGGTCCGATTTGGTGGGCGGGGCCTCTCAGGGTCCAATTTGGTGGGCAGGGCTTCTCAGGGTCCAATTTGGTGGGTTGGGCCCTTCAGGGTCCGATTTTGTGGCCGGGGCCCCTCAGGGTCCGATTTAGTGTCAGGGGCCCCTCAGGGTCCGATTTTGTGGTTGGGTCCCCTCAGGGTCCGATTTTGTGGTTGGGGCCCATCAGGGTCCGATTTTGTGGCCGCGGCCCCTCAGGGCCTGATTTTGTGGCCGCGGCCCCTCAGGGTCCGATTTTGTGGGCGGAGCCCCACTGGGTCCAATTTGGTGGGCGGGACCACTCTGGGTCCAATTTGGTGGGCGGGACCACTCTGGGTCCAATTTGGTGGGCGGGGCCTCTCAGGGTCCGATTTGGTGGGCGGGGCCCCTCAGGGTCCTATTTGGTGGGCAGGGCCTCTCTGGGTCTGATTTGGTGGATGGGGCCACTCTGGGTAAGATTTGGAGGCTGGGGTCGCTCAGCCTCCAATTTGGAGGCCAGGGTCATTGAGCTTCCGATTTGGAGGCCGAGGTCAAAGAGCCTCAGATTTGGAGGCAGGGGTCGATGAGCTTCCGATTTGGAGGCCGGGGTCGATGAGCCTCCGATTTGGAGGCCGGGGTGGCTCAGCCTCCGATTTGGAGGCCGGGGTGGCTCAGCCTCCGATTTGGAGGCCGGGGTGGATCAGCCTCCGATTTGGAGGCCGGGGTGGATCAGCCTCCGATTTGGAGGCCGGGGTGGATCAGCCTCCGATTTGGAGGCCGGGGTGGCTCAGCCTCCGATTTGGAGGCCGGGGTGGCTCAGCCTCCGATTTGGAGGCCGGGGTGGCTCAGCCTCCGATTTGGAGGCCGGGGTGGCTCAGCCTCCGATTTGGAGGCCGGGGTGGCTCAGCCTCCTATTTGGAGGCCGGGGTGGCTCAGCCTCCTATTTGGAGGCCGGGGTGGCTCAGCCTCCGATTTGAAGGCCTGGGTCGATCAGCCTCCGATTTGAAGGCCTGGGTCGATCAGCCTCCGATTTGGAGGCCGGGGTGGATCAGCCTCCGATTTGGAGGCCGGGGTGGATCAGCCTCCGATTTGGAGGCCGGGGTGGATCAGCCTCCGATTTGGAGGCCGGGGTGGATCAGCCTCCGATTTGGAGGCCGGGGTGGCTCATTGTCCGATTTGGAGGCCGGGGTGGCTCAGCCTCCGATTTGGAGGCCGGGGTGGCTCAGCCTCCGATTTGGAGGCCGGGGTGGATCAGCCTCCGATTTGGAGGCCGGGGTGGATCAGCCTCCGATTTGGAGGCCTGGGTCGATCTGCCTCCGATTTGGAGGCCGGGGTGGATCAGGCTCCGATTTGGAGGCCGGGGTGGATCAGCCTCCCATTTGGAGGCCGGGGTGGATCAGCCTCCCATTTGGAGGCCGGGGTGGCTCATTGTCCGATTTGGAGGCCGGGGTGGCTCAGCCTCCGATTTGGAGGCCGGGGTGGCTCAGTCTCCGATTTGGTGTGTCGGCCCTTTAAGACTCATTTGGGTGCGCTGGCCCTTTTACAATCACTTTGGCGCGTTGGCCCTTTAAGAGCTAGTTTGGCTCACTGGGCTTCTTTTAAATCCACTTTGGCGCACACATTCTCGCTCAGGGGCATGTGTCATGTGATGAAGCTAGATTTGCATTTGTGCTGTGGCTTTCGCTTTAAGAGCTGATATGTGGCAGAGGCTCTGTGCTGGGGTTCAAGTGAAGTTCGTAGGCGTTGGCATAGTAACTGGGTCTGCCTGCGCATATCAATGAGCTCAACTGTCATTTCAATCGCCTCAGGGCACGTTTTGCCATTTCCTATTGAAAAGCATTGGAGACAGTGCATTCCAATGACGGGAAAAAAAATTTTCAAACGCAAATTGCGCAAAAACTACAAATCCGATCGACACGAAAAATACTTAGCACACCTCTCATGGACGCTGGCTTCGAAACGACACCTCAACGGAGTCTGTGCGTGTAGCGTTTCGGGCCGCATTAATTGCGGAAATCAACTTAATAATAATAATAATAAGAAGAAGAAGAATAAGTTAGCAGCGTTCGGATTACAATATAGTGGTTTTTTCAAACCACTATAACTAGATGTGTATTTCCTGAAGGAAGTACAGATAGTGGTTTGAAATGGTGCCCGGGCTGCCCTTTTAAGAGAGACTTGCCTGCAGCCCCTGCAAGACTTTCAACTCAGGATCCGTTTTAACTGTGGGTGCCTTTCAGGGGCCTCTTTGACCTCAGGGTCCGATTTTGTGGGTGGGGCCCTTCAGGGTTCCGATTTTGTGGCTGGGGCCCCTCAGGGTCCGATTTGGTGGGTGGGGCCCCTCAGGATCCGATTTGGTGGCCGGAGCCCCTCAGGGTCTGATTTGGTGGGTGAGGCCCCTCAGGGTCCGATTTTGTGGCCGGGGCCCCTCAGGGTCCGATTTTGTGGGTGGGGCCCCTCAGGGTCCGATTTGGTGGCCGGGGCCCGTCAGGGTCCGATTTTGTGGCCGGAACTCCTCAGGGTCCGATTTTGTGCTTGGGGCCGCTCAGGGTCCGATTTTGTGGGTGGGGCCCCTCAGGGTCCGATTTGGTGGGTGGGGCCCCTCAGGGTCTGATTTTGTGGCCGGTGCCCCTCAGGGTCCGATTTTTTGGTAGGCGGGGCCCCTCAGGGTCCGATTTGGTGGGCGGGGCTCCTCAGGGTCCGAATTTGTGGTTGGGGCCCCTCAGGGTCTCATTTTGTGGGCAGGGCCCCTCAGGATCCGATTTGGTGGGCGGGGCCCCTCAGGGTTCGATTTGGTGGGCGGGGCCCATTAGGGTCCGATTTGGTGGGCGGGGCCCATCAGAATCCGATTTGGCGGTTGGGTCCCTTCAGAATCCGATTTGGTTGTGTCTGGGGCCCCTCAGGGTCCGATTTGGTGGACGGGGGGCCATTCTGGGTCTGATTTGGTGGGCGGGGCCCCTCAGGGTCCGATTTTGTGGTTGGGGCCCCTCAGGGTTCGATTTGGTGGGCGGGGCGCCTCAGGGACCATTTTGGTGGGCGGGGCCCCTCGGTCTGATTTGGTGGGCGGGGCCTCTCAGGGTCCGATTTGGTGGGCGGGGCCACTCAGAATCTGATTTGGTGGGCGGGGCTCCTCAGGGTCAGATTTGGTGAGTGGGGCCTCTCAGAGTTCAATTTGGTGAGCGGGGCCCCTCAGGGTCCGATTTGGAGAGCGGTGCCCCTCAGGGTCCGATTTAGTGGGTGGGGCCCCTCAGGGTCCGATTTGCTGGGCAGGGGCCATTCTGGGTCTGATTTGGTGGGCGGGGCCCCTCATGGTCCGATTTTGTGGGTGGGGCCCCTCAGGGTCTGATTTTGTGGCCGGGGACCCTCTTGGTCCGATTTTGTGGGTGGGGCCCCTCAGGGTCAGATTTTGAGGGTGGGGCCGAGATGGTGGGCTGGGCCACTCTGGGTTCGATTTTGTGGTTGGGGCCCCTCAGGGTCCGAGATGGTGGGCTGGGCCACTCTGGGTTCGATTTTGTGGGTGGGGCCCCTCAGGGTCCGATTTTGTTGTTGGGGCCGCTCAGGGTCCAATTTGGTGGGCGGGGCCGCTCAGGGTCCGATTCGGTGGGCGGGGGCGCACTTTGGCACACATTCTCTCTCAGGGGCATGCTAGATTTGCATTTGTGCTGTGGGTTTCGCTTTAAGAGCTGATATTATGTGGCAGAAGCTCTGTCCTGGAGCCGTCATGTGACGTTCGTAGGCATTGGCATAGTAACTGGGTGTGCCTGTGCATATCAATGAGCTTTACTGCCATTTCAATCGCCTCAGGGCACGTTTTAAGTTTCCCATTCAAATGCATTGAGACAGTGCATTCCAATGACAGGAAAAACAATTTTCAAACGCAAATTGCGCAAAAACTACAAATCCGATCGACACGAAAAATACTTAGCACACCTCTCGTGGACGCTGGCTTTGAAACGATACCTCAACGGAGTCTGTGCGTGTAGCGGTTCGGGCCGCATTAATTGCGGAAATCAACTGAAAAATAAGAATAAGTTAGCAGCGTTCGGATTACAACATTAATACTAGATATGTATTTCCTGAAGGAAGTACAGATAGTGGTTTGAAATGATGCCCGGGCTGCCCCTTTAAGAGAGACTTGCCTGCTGCCCCTGCAAGACTTTCAAGTCAGGATCCGTTTTAACTGTGGGTGCCTCTCAGGGGCCACTTTGGCCTCAGGGTCTGATTTGGTGGGTGGGGCCCCTCAGGATCCGATTCGGTGGCCTGGGCTCCTCAGGGCTTGAATTGGTGGCCGGGATCCCTCAGGGTTTGATTTTGTGGGTGTGGCCCCTCAGGGTCTGATTTTGTGGGTGTGGCCCCTCAGGGTCCGATTTTGTGGGTGGGGCCCCTCAGGGTCCGATTTTGCGGGTGGGGCCGCTCAGGGTCTGATTTTGTGCCCCGAGCCCCTCAAGGTCCGATTTTGTGACCGGGGCCCCTCAGGGTCTGATTTTGTGGCCGGGGCCCCTCAGGGTCCGATTTTGTGGCCTGGACCCCTCAGGGTCCGATTTTGTGGTTGGGGCCCCTCAGGGTCCGATTTGGTGAGCGAGGCCCCTCAGGGTCCGATTTGGTGGGCGTGGCCCCTCAGGGTTCGATTTGGTGGGCGGGGCCCCTCAGGGTCTGATTTGGTGGGCAGGGCCCCTCAGGGTCTGATTTGGTGGTCAGGGCCCCTCAGGGTCTGATTTGGTGGGCAGGGCCCCTCAGGGTCTGATTTGGTGGGCGGGGCCACTGTTGGTCTCATTTGGTGGGCGGGGCCGCTCTGAGTCCGATTTTGTGGGCGGAGCCCCTCAGGGTCCAGTTTAGTGGGCGGGGCCACTCTGGGTCTGACTTGGTGGGTGGGGCTCCTCAGGGTCCGGTTTGGTGGGCGGGGCCCCTCAGGGTCCGATTTGGTGGGCTGTGCCACTCTGGGTCCGATTTGGAGGCCAGGGTGGCTAGTCTCCGTTTTGTAGGCTAGGGTCGATCAGCCTCCGATTTGTAGGCCAGGGTAAATCAGCCTCCGATTTGGAGCCTGGGGTCACTCAGCTTTCGATTTGGCGTGCCGGCCCTTTAAGACTCATTTTGGTGCGCCGGCCCTTTAAGAATCACTTAGGCGTGTCGGCCATTTAAGAGCCAGTTTGGCGCACTGGGCTTTTAAATCCACTTTGGCGCATATTCTCTCTCAGGGGCATGCGTCATGTGATGAAGCTAGATTTGCATTTGTGCTCTGGGTTTCGCTTTAAGAGCTGATATTATCTGCCAGAAACTCTGTCCTGGAGGGGTCATGAAAAGTTTGTAGGCGTTGGCATAGTAACTGGGTGTGCCTGCGCATATCAATGAGCTTAACTGCTACTTGAATCACCTCATGACTGCCCCATGTTTTCCCTATGGCAAAATTTTTCAATTGAAATGCATTGAGACATGAGTGCATTCCAATGACAGGAAAATGTTTTTTCAAACTCAAACTGCGCAAAAACTATAAATCTGATCGACATTAAAAATACTTAGCACACCTCTCGTGAACGCTGGCTTCGAAACGAAACCTCAACGTAGTCTGTGCGTGTAGCGGTTCAGGCCACATTAATTGCGGAAATCAACTGAATAGTAATAATAATACTAGATGTGTATTTCCTGAAGGAAGTACAGATAGTGGTTTGAAATGGTGCCCGGGCTGCCCCTTTAAGAGACTTGCCTGCTGCCCCTGCAAGACTTTCAACTCAGGATCCGTCTTAACTGTGGGTGCCTCTCAGGGGCCACTTTGGCCTCAGGGTCCGATTTTGTGGGTGGGGCCCCTCAGGGCCCGATTTTGTGGGTGGGGCCCCTCAGGGTCCGAATTTGTGGACGGGGCACCTCAGGGTCCGATTTGGTGGCCGGGGCCCCTCAGGGTCTGATTTGGTGGCCGGGGCCCCTCAGGGGCTGATTTGGTGGGTGGGGCCCCTCAGGGTCCGATTTTGTGGCCAGGGCCCCTCAGGGTCTGATTTGGTGGTTGGGGCCCCTCAGGGTCCGATTTTGTGGCGCCCCGCCCTCAGGGTCCGATTTTGTGGCCGGAACCCTTCAGGGTCCGATTTTGTGGGTGGGGCCCCTCAGGGTCCTATTTTGTGGCCAGAGCCCCTCAGGGTCTGATTGTGTGGGTGGGGCCCCCTGGGTCTGATTTGGTGGGCGGGGCCACTCTGGGTCCAATTTGGTGGGCGGGGCCCCTTAGGGTCTGATTTTGTAGCCAGGGCCCCCCAGGGTCCAACTTTGTGGGTGGGGCCCTTAAGGGCCCGATTTTGTGGCCGGGGCTCCTCAGGGTCTGATTTTGTGGTTGGGGCCCCACAGGTTCTGATTTTGTGGGTGGGGCCACTCTGGGTCTGATTTGGTGGGCGGGGCCCCTCAGGGTACGATTTTCTGGCCAGGGCCCCTCAGGGTCCGATTTTGTGGGTTGGGCCCCTCAGGGTCCGATTTTGTGGTTGGGACCCCTCAGGGTTCGATTTTGTGGTTGGGGCCCCTCAGGGTCCGATTTTGTGGCTGGTGCCCCTCAGGGTCCGATTTTGTGACCGGGGCCCCTCAGCGTCCGATTTTGTGGCCAAGGCCCCTCAGGGTCTGATTTTTTGGGGCCCCTCAGGGTCTGATTTTGTGGCCGGGGCCCCTCAGGGTCCGATTTTGAGGGTGGGGCCCCTTAGGGTCTGATTTTGTGGGCGGAGCCCTTCTGGGTCCAATTTGGTGGGCGGGGCCACTCGGGGGCCGATTTGGTGGACGGGGCCACTCGGAGGCCGATTTGGTGGACGGGGTTACTCTGGGCCCTTTAAGAATCACTTTTGCGCGTCGTCCGTTTTAGAGACAGGGTGGCTCACTGGGCTTCTAAATCCACTTTGGCGCACATTCTCTCTCAGGGGCATGCTTCATGTGATGAAGCTAGATTTGCATTTGTGCTGTGGGCTTCGCTTTAAGAGTTGATATTATGTGCCAGAAGCTCTGTCCTGGGGGCGTCATGTGACGTTCGTAGGCGTTGGCATAGTAAATGGGTGTGCCTGCGCATATCAATGAGCTTTACTGCCATTTGAATTGCCTCACGGCACGTTTTAAGTTGCCCATTGAAAAGCATTGAGACATGCATTCCAATGACGGGAAAAAAAATTTTCAAACGCAAATTGTGCAAAAACTACAAATCCGATCGACACGAAAAATACTTAGCACACCTCTTGTGGACGCTGGCTTCGAAATGACACCTCAATGGAGCCTGTGCGTGTAGCGGTTCGGGCCGCATTAATTGCGGAAATCAACTGAATAAAAAGAAAAAGTTAGCATCGTTCGGATTACAACATTAATACTAGATGTGTATTTCCTGAAGGAAGTACAGATAGTGATTTGAAATGGTGCCCGGGCTGCCCCTTTAAGAGAGACTTGCCTGCTGCCCCTGCAAGACTTTCAACTCAGGATCCGTTTTAACTGTGAGTGCCTCTCAGAGGCCACTTTGGCCTCAGGGTCTGATTTGGTGGGTGGGGCCCCTCAGGATCCGATTCCTTGGCCTGGGCGCCTCAGGGCTTGAATTGTTGGCGGGGATCTCTCAGGCTCCGATTTTGTGGGTGTGGCCCCTCAGGGTCCGATTTTGTGGGTGGGGCCCCTCAGGTTCCGATTTTGTGAGTGGGGCCCCTCAGGGTCCGGTTTTGTGGCCGGGGCCCCTCAGGGTCTGATTTTGTGGCCGGATCCCCACAGGGTCCGATTTTCTGGCCGTGGCCCCTCAGGGTCCGATTATGTGGGTTGGGCCCCTCAGGGTCCGATTTTGTGGCCGGGGCCCCTCAGGGTCCGATTTTGTGACCGGGGCCCCTCAGGGTCCGATTTTGTGGCCAGGGCCCCTCAGGGTCTGATTTTGTGGTTGGGACCAATCAGGGTCTGATTTTGTGGTTGGGCCCCTTAGGGTCTGATTTTGTGGGCGGAGACCCTCTGGGTCCGATTTGGTGGGCGGGGCCACTCTGGGTCCGATTTGGTTGGCGGGACCACTCTGGGTCCAATTTAGTGGGCGGGGCCCCACAGGGTCCGATTTGGTTGGCGGGGCCCCTCAGGATCCGGTTTGGTGGGCAGGGCCTCTCTGGGTCCGATTTGGTGGGCGGGGCCCCTCAGGGTCCGATTTCGTCGGCGGGGCCCCTCAGGGTCCGATTTGGTGGGCGGGGCCCCTCAGGGTCCGATTTGGTGGGCGGGGCCACTCTGGGTCTGATTTGGTGGGCGGGGCCACTCTGGGTCTGATTTGGTGGGCGGGGCCACTCTGGGTCCGATTTGGTGGGCAGGGCACTTCAGGGTCCGATTTGGTGGGCGGGGACACTGAATCTGATTTTGTGGCCGGGGCCCCTCAGGGTCCGATTTTGTGTCCGGGGCCCCTCAGAGTCCGATTTTGTGGCCGGTGCCTCTCAGGGTCCGATTTTGTGGTTGGGGCCCCTCAGGGTCCAATTTTGTGTCCGGAGCCTCTCACGGTCCGATTTTGTGGTTGGGGCCCCTCAGGATCCGATTTTGTGGCCGGGGCCCCTCAGGGTCCGATATTGTGGCCGGAGCCCCTCAGGGTCCAATTTTGTGAGTGGGGCCCCTCAGGGTCCAGTTTTTTGGCAGGGGCCCCTCAGGGTCCAATTTTGTGGGTGGGGCCCCTCAGGGACCAATTTTGTGGGTGGGGCCCCTCAGGGACCAATTTTGTGGGTGGGGCCCCTCAGGGTCTGATTTTGTGGTTGGGGCCCCTCAGGGTTCGATTTTGTGGTTGGGGCCCCTCAGGATCCAATTTTGTGACCGGGGCCCTCAGGGTCTGATTTTGTGGGTGGGGCCCCTCAGGGTCCGATATTGTGGTTGGGGCCCCTCAGGATCCGATTTTGTGGGTGGGGCCCCTCAGGATCCGATTTTGTGGTTGGGGCCCCTCAGGGTTCAATTTTGTAGGCGGGGCCCCTCAGGGTCCGATTTTGTGGCCGAGGCCCCTCAGGGTCCGATTTTGTGGCCGGGGCCCGTGAGGGTCCGATTTTGTGGCCGGGGCCCCTCAGGGTCCGATTTTGTGGTTCGGGCCCCTCAGGGTCCGATTTTGTGGGTGGGGCCCCTCAGGGTCCGATTTTGAGAGTGGGGCCCCTCAGGGTCCGTTGTTGTGGCCGGGGCCCCTCAGGGTCTGATTTTGTGGCCGGATCCCATCAGGGTTCAATTTTGTGGGTGGGGCCCCTCAGGGTCCAATTTGGTGGGTGGGGCCACTCTGGGTCTGATTTGGTGGGCGGGGCCACTCTGGGTCCGATTTGGTGGGCGGGGCCACTCTGGGTCCAATTTGGAGGCCGGGGTGGCTCAGCCTCCGATTTGGAGCCTTGGGTCACTCAGCTTTCGATTTGGCGCGCCGACCCTTTAAGACTCATTTTGGTGCGCCGGCTCTTTAAGAATCACTTTGGCGCGTCGGCCCTTTAAGAGCCAGGGTGGCTCACTGGGCTTCTAAATCCACTTTGGCGCACATTCTCTCTCAGGGGCATACGTCATGTGATGAAGCTATATTTGCATTTGTGCTGTGGGTTTCGCTTTAAGAGCTGATATTATGTGGCAGAAGCTCTCTCCTGGGGTTGTCATGTGACGTTCGTAGGCGTTGGCATAGTAACTGGGTCTGCCTGCGCATAATAATGAGCTCAACTGCCATTTCAATCGCCTCAGGGCACGTTTTGCCATTACCCATTGAAAAGCATTGGAGACAGTGCATTCCATTGACGGGAAAAAAAAATTTCAAACGCAAATTGCGCAAAAACTACAAATCCGATCGACACGAAAAATACTTAGCACACCTCTCATGGACGCTGGCTTCGAAACGACACCTCAACGGAGTCTGTGCGTGTAGCGGTTCGGGCCGCATTAATTGCGGAAATCAACTTAATAATAATAATAATAAGAAGAAGAAGAAGAATAAGTTAGCAGCGTTCGGATTACAATATAGTGGTTTTTTCAAACCACTATAACTAGATGTGTATTTCCTGAAGGAAGTACAGATAGTGGTTTGAAATGGTGCCCGGGCTGCCCCTTTAAGAGAGACTTGCCTGCTGCCCCTGCAAGACTTTCAACTCAGGATACGATTTAACTGTGGGTGCCTCTCAGGGGCCACTTTGGCCTCATGGTCTGATTTTGTGGGTGGGGCCCCTCAGGGCCTGATTTTGTGGGTGGGGCCCCTCAGGGTCCGATTTTGTGGTTGGGTCCCCTCAGGGTCCGATTTTGTGGTTGGGTCCCCTCAGGGTCCGATTTTGTGGCCGCGGCCCCTCAGGGTCCGATTTTGTGGCCGGGGCCCCCCTGGGTCTGATTTTGTGGGCGGAGCCCCTCTGGGTCCAATTTGGTGGGTGGGACCACTCTGGGTCCAATTTGGTGGGCGGGGCCACTCTGGGTCCGATTTGGTGGGCGGAGCCTCTTAGGGTCCGATTTGGTGGGCGGGGCCCCACAGGGTCCGATTTGGTGGGCGGGGCCACTCTGGGTAAGATTTGGAGGCTGGGGTCGCTCAGCCTCCAATTTGGAGGCCGGGGTCATTGAGTTTCCGATTTGGAGGCAGAGGTCAAAGAGCCTCTGATTTGGAGGCCGGGGTCGATGAACTTCCGATTTGGAGGTCGGGGTGGCTCAGCCTCCGATTTGGAGGCCGGGGTGGCTCAGCCTCCGATTTGGAGGCCGGGGCGGCTCAGCCTCCGATTTGGAGGCCGGGGTGGCTCAGCCTCCGATTTGGAGGCCGGGGTGGATCAGCCTCCGATTTGGAGGCCGGGGTGGATCAGCCTCCGATTTGGAGGCCGGGGTGGATCAGCCTCCGATTTGGAGGCCGGGGTGGCTCAGCCTCCGATTTGGAGGCCGGGGTGGCTCAGCCTCCGATTTGGAGGCCGGGGTCGATCAGCCTTCTATTTGGAGGCTGGGGTCGATCAGCCTCCGATTTGGAGGCCGGGGTGGCTCAGCCTCCGATTTGGAGGCCGGGTTGGCTCAGCCTCCGATTTGGAGGCCAGGGTGGCTCAGCCTCCGATTTGGAGGCCGGGGTGGCTCAGCCTCTGATTTGGAGGCTGGGGTGGCTCAGCCTCCGATTTGGAGGCCGGGGTGGCTCAGCCTCCGATTTGGAGGCCTGGGTCGATCAGCCTCCGATTTGGAGGCCGGGGTGGATCAGCCTCCGATTTGGAGGCCGGGGTGGATCAGCCTCCGATTTGGAGGCCGGGGTGGATCAGCCTCCGATTTGGAGGCCGGGGTGGATCAGCCTCCGATTTGGAGGCCGGGGTGGATCAGCCTCCGATTTGGAGGCCGGGGTGGATCAGCCTCCGATTTGGAGGCCGGGGTGGATCAGCCTCCGATTTGGAGGCCGGGGTGGCTCAGCCTCCGATTTGGAGGCCGGGGTGGCTCAGCCTCCGATTTGGAGGCCGGGGTGGCTCAGCCTCCGATTTGGAGGCCGGGGTGGATCAGCCTCCGATTTGGAGGCCGGGGTGGATCAGCCTCCGATTTGGAGGCCGGGGTGGATCAGGCTCTGATTTGGAGGCCGGGGTGGATCAGCCTCCGATTTGGAGGCCGGGGTGGCTCATTGTCCGATTTGGAGGCCGGGGTGGCTCAGCCTCCGATTTGGAGGCCGGGGTGGCTCAGTCTCCGATTTGGTGTGTCGGCCCTTTAAGACTCATTTGGGTGCGCTGGCCCTTTAACAATCACTTTGGCGCGTTGGCCCTTTAAGAGCTAGTTTGGCTCACTGGGCTTCTTTTAAATCCACTTTGGCGCACACATTCTCTCTCAGGGGCATGTGTCATGTGATGAAGCTAGATTTGCGTTTGTGCTGTGGGTTTCGCTTTAAGAGCTGATATTATGTGGCAGAGGCTCTGTGCTGGGGTTCAAGTGAAGTTCGTAGGCGTTGGCATAGTAACTGGGTCTGCCTGCGCATATCAATGAGCTCAACTGTCATTTCAATCGCCTCAGGGCACGTTTTGCCATTTCCTATTGAAAAGCATTGGAGACAGTGCATTCCAATGACGGGAAAAAAAATTTTCAAACGCAAATTGCGCAAAAACTACAAATCCGATCGACACAAAAAATACTTAGCACACCTCTCATGGACGCTGGCTTCGAAACGACACCTCAACGGAGTCTGTGCGTGTAGCGGTTCGGGCCGCATTAATTGCAGAAATCAACTTAATAATAATAATAAGAAGAAGAATAAGTTAGCAGCGTTCGGATTACAATATATTGGTTTTTTCAAACCACTATAATAAGTTAGCAGCGTTCGGATTACAATATAGTGGTTTTTTCAAACCACTATAATAATAAGAAGAACTAGATGTGTATTTCCTGAAGGAAGCACAGATTGTGCTTTGAAATGGTGCCCGGGCTGCCCCTTTAAGAGAGACTTGCCTGCTGCCCCTGCAAGACTTTCAACTCAGGATCCGTTTTAACTGTGGGTGCCTCTCAGGAGCCATGTTGGCCTGTGGGGCCCCTCAGGGTCTGAATTGGTGGGTGGGGCACCTCAGAATCCGATTCGGTGGCCTGGGCTCCTCAGGGCTTGAAATGGTGGACGGGATCCATCACGGTCCGATTTTGTGAGTGGGGCCCCTTAGGGTCCAATTTTGTCGGCGGAGCCTCTCTGGGTCCAGTTTGGTGGGCGGGGCCCATCAGGGTCCGATTTGGTTGGCGGGGCCCCCCAGGGTCCGGTTTGGTGGGCAGGGCCACTCTGGGTCCGATTTGGAGGCTGGGGTCGCTCAGCCTCCGATTAGGAGGCTGGGGTCGATGAGCCTCTGATTTGGAGGCTGGGGTCGATGAGCCTCCGATTTGGAGGCCGGGGTCGATGAGCCTCCGATTTGGAGGCCGGGGTCGATGAGCCTCAGATTTGGAGGCCGGGGTGCCTCAGATTTGGAGGCCAGGGTAGCTCAGCTTCCGACTTGGAGGCCAGGGTGGCTCAGCCTCCGATTTGGAGGCCGGGGTAGCTCAGCCTCCGATTTGGAGGCTGGGGTGGCTCAGCCTCTTATTTGGAGGCCGGGGTGGCTCAGCCTCCGATTTGGAGGCCGGGGTGGCTCAGCCTCCGATTTGGAGGTCGGGGTCGATCAGCCTCCGATTTGGAGGCTGGGGTCGGATTTGGCGCACATTCTCTCTCAGGGGCATGCGTCATGTGATGAAGCTAGATTTGCATTTGTGCTGTGGGTTTCGCTTTAAGAGCTGATATTATCTGGCAGAATCTGTATCCTGGGGGCGTCATGTGAAGTTCGTAGGCGTTGACATAGTAACTGGGTGTGCCTGCACATATCAATGAGCTTAACTGCCATTTCAATTGCCTCAGGGCATGTTTTGTCTGTGGCAAAATTTCCCCATTGAAAAGCATTGAGACAATTCATTCCAATGACGGAAAAAGGTTTTTTCAACTGCAAATTGCGCAAAAACTACAAATCCAATCGACACGAAAAATACTTAGCACACCTCTCATGGACGCTGGCTTCAAAACGACACCTCAACGGAGTCTGTGCGTGTAGGGGTTCGGGCCGCTTTAATTGCTGAAATCAACTGAATAATAATAATAATAAGAAGAAGAATAAGTTAGCAGCGTTCGGATTACAATATAGTGGTTTTTTCAAACCACTATAATGAACCAGGTTGTGGTTATAAGTCCAGCTGCCATTGCTGTATACATAAGTCAACATTGGGACATAAACTGGCTTACAAATTCTAATGTAAAATACTGAACGGGTGAACACTGCCTAAAATGTTTATTTTATCATCCCCAAGAAGATCTCCCGTCTGCACTATTAGTGCAGAATGGTGATGGTGAAAGAATTCACTCCTACATGAGATCCAAAGGTATGTCCAGGTCCTAGAAGAGGTTAAATAATGTTTTTTTCCTGTTTTTATGTTATATTACATACTGTGACCCTGTTTTCAGAAATTGATTTTATGGTTTCTTGGTGACACCAGGGAGCATTTTGCAAAGAAAAATAAAATTTCCTATATTGCTTTTGTGCAGCTGAATGTAATACAAGGTTTCATGTGTTGCAGTAGTGGATTAGGCAGATAGAAATTATTGAGTTATATCACTGGCACATTAATTATGTACATTCCTCAGTTTTTGGCAGTTTTATGATACTTCTATTGGATGCACTTTATCACCAAGGCCAGATGAATCAGCTGCAATATGTGCAAAGTACCAGGAGCTTCGCATTAGTCATACATAGCAGGTCCTTCTTAAAGCATTAGATTTTTTTAACATATTTTCCCTGGAAGAAAGCAGACATGTTTTCTAATGCCTTAGCATTATTAATAATAATAATAATAATAATAATAATAATAATAATAATCTTTATCTTTAAAGCCCTCAATTCATTAGGAATGATGATTTTAAAGCCAGTCTTGATGATAGGGCGGGATACAGTAACAAACACTCCTGATTTCAGCCTCTTAATGAAGTAGGTGCACCTGATAAGTAGTGGGCACCTCCATGCACGGTGCCTCATATCTAACTCCAGTCCAGCCAGTGATTGGAGTAAGATTTCTGGTATATTCGACGTCGTAGCTTGTCAGGAATTCAATGAGCTGTAGCATCAAGCCCTCATTAAACCCCCCGTCGCGTATTAGCCCTATGCATTTTGGCAGAGCAGGGCAAACCTCGCTTAAACCGTCAAAAGTCCCAACATTTTTGTGCAAATCCAAGTTGGATAAAAAAAAAAAATGTTGCTCCGTGCTTTGTTTCGCTGCCAGGCAGCAATTGGCCTGACGCGATGGCTGCTCTGTGCGCACAGGACCTGTGATGAGGTAACAGGAGGGGAAGAGTCAGGGATCGCATGATCAGGAGCCTCGGTGTATGCAGGACTCTGCTGTACTGGTTGTCATGGTGCTGGATGAGGGGAAGTTTATGTGTGGGGTCAGGAGGGGTTTACAGGGTGGATGGAGCAGAGCCTTGTGTGTACAAGATGTACGGAGCGGAGCCATGTGTGTGAGAAGTGTATGGAACGCAGCCGTGTGTGTACGAGGTGAGCGGAGAGAAGCCGCATGTGTATGAGGTGGACGGAGAGAAGTCGTGTGTGTACGAGGTGTACGGAGCCGAGCCACGCGTGTACGAGGTGTACGGAGCCGAGCCACGCATGTACGAGGTGTACGGAGCCGAGCCGCGCATGTATTTTGGCATGGGGAGCCCATTTGAAAGTTCATACTGGGGCCCATAGCTTTGTAATTACGTCACTGGGTTCATAGTATATGGAGGATGCTAGTCTTGCATCATTATCAGAACAGAGAGAATGGGTAGGGTGGTAAATAGATATGAGCAGGAGTTATGAGGTGGTCAAACGCTATGGAGAACTTTGAGGGCAAGAGTGAATTGTATTCTGTAGGGAATAGGCAAACAGTGTGATGACTGGGAGGGAGCATCTTTGTAGCTGCTGGACTGAAATAGAAACCTGACTGCTGCATTCAGATTAGCTTGGTAAGGGGAGAGTTTACTGAGAGGAAGACCTATGAGTTGCAGTAATCAAGATGAGAATGAATTAGGCAATATAAGTGTCATGGTTTGAACAGGGTTCTTGCCCTGCACTCACAGGGTTAAGTGTTCGTGGCCTCTTTCTGGATCTGGGAGGGGTATTTATACTCACTCTTTACCAGGGTTCTCTGTCAGCTATACTGTTGTTCTGGTGTGTCTGACCCCTGGTGTGCGTGTATTCTGCGTTGCTTGTTTGATTCCCGTGTATGACCCGGCCTGTTCCCTCACTCTGTACTCCGTCTCTCGCTTTGGTACTACTGTCTTCTCCGGTTCTGACCTCCTGGCTTGGCTATCGTTACTCCGTTACAGTTTGTCCCTATTGTACCGTCTATTGCCCGTTCTGGTTTTCTGACCTATTGCTACGTCCTGACTATCCTTTCTGTCTAAACCCTGTGGTACTGTATTGCTATCTGGTGCTTTGACCCTGGCTTCGTCTGGTTTCTGTCTCTGTCTATGCCCCTTGGTAACATTGCCCCGTAGTTACCTTTCTAGGAGTTTCCCTGCAGCTCCTAGATCTGGGGAGCTTAGGCCATGCCCCCAGCAGTCATGTGCTTCAGGTCCTGATACTCTGAAGCACGCATCGTCACCGCTGCTGCCCTGCTCCACAGGTATCTGTGAGTACTGTCTTTGTACTCAGGACACCCGCACTGGCACAGTGAGCAAGTGCAGTGCGGTGTTCCTGACATTATAGCTGACCATTTCAGTTTTTTTTTTTCCTCCTCTGAGAAAAAAAAAAAAGTTTGTTATCCTCATGGATCCCATACAAGCCTTGGCTGATCAGGTCAAGCACCTGACCCAAATGTTCCACAAACTTAATGTGGAACAGCGCATGAGGGCCCAGACCCAGCAACAGTTGGTGGATACGGTACAGGGGGCTGCCTCTACAGGGGATTCTTGTGCTGGGGATAGAGATGTGTCATTGGCATTCCCAGAATCTCCGGTCAAATTGCCAGACCTTTTCTCAGGGGATAAAAAGGAGTTCAGGTCTTTCAGAGAAGGATGCAAGCTTTTTTTTTCTCTGAGGCCCCGCTCTTCCGGGGATGAGTTCCAGAGGGTGGGGGTCGTCATTTCCCTACTTCAGGGGGCTCCACAGGCATGGGCTTTCTCTCTCTCTTCCTCTGCTCCTGAACGCATGTCTGTGAATTTGTTCTTTGAGGCTCTGGGGCACATTTATGATGAGCCTGATAGAGTGCGTCTGGCAGAGGATATGGTGATGAGTGTGACACAGGGAATGAACTCTGCTGAATGGTTCTGCTCTGAGTTCAGACGCTGGGCAGCGGAGGTCTCCTGGGATGACGCTGCCCTCCGGGGTTTGTTCTGTAGAGGCCTGTCCGAACGTTTGAAAGATGCCCTAGCCCTTCATCCTCCACCGGATTCTTTGGAGGACGCTGTGATCCAGGCTGTCCGCATGGACCGTAGGCTGCGGGCAAGAGGGGTCATGCTGCAGGAGACCCCTTTATTCTCCAATCTGAGAGACTCTGCATCTAGTCCTGAGCCCATGGAGGTTGGTGCCACGTCATTGGAGGAAAAAGAGAGGAGACACCGAAGAAACAACCAATTGTGCTTTTACTGTGGATCCGCTGGACATTGGAGAAGGAACTGTCCTTCTTGCCCTTCTTCGGTGAAGCTGTCAGGAAAACGACTGAGTCTGGGTAACAATCGAGGAGGTTGCCCAGACTCCCAGCTACCCTTTTACTCGCTTACTAAAATTCTGCTTCCGGTGGAACTGGAACTTACAGGCGGCCCGGTTGGGACTACCGCCTTTGTTGACTGTGGTTCTTCTATTAATCTGATCGATGCCAAAGTTGTGACTTTTCATAAGATAGGGACAGTCAGGTTAAAAGATCCTGTTAAAATCATGGCAATTGATTCTTCTCCTATCACCCAGGAGGGAATTTGTTTCATGACTGATACCTTTTCTCTGAAAGTGGGTTCCACTCACGTGGAAAAATTAAGATGTTTTGTCATAAATAATCTGCCAGCTGGACTGATACTGGGTATGCCTTGGCTTCAACGTCACAATCCTACTATTGACTGGGTCACAGGGGAGATCATTCAGTGGGGTTGTATGGCTAATGGTCTATGTTGTAACTTGACAACCCTTGTCACCCCAGTAAAATCTGTGTCAGTGTCGTCTGTCGATCTGGAAGGTATTCTGGAGTGCCTGAAAGATTTTCAAAATGTATTTTCTGAAAGTGAGACTGAAGCGCTACCACCACATAGACCCTTTGATTGTGCCATTAATCTAGTCCCTGGAGCCAAGTTACCCAAGGCTCGCCTGTTCAATTTGTCCGGGCCCGAACGTCTAGCCATGAAGGAGTACATTACTGAGAGTCTCCGCAAAGGGCATATTAGGCCTTCTGTTTCACCTGTGGCAGCGGGCTTCTTTTTTGTTAAGAAAAAAGATGGTGGTTTGCGGCCGTGCCTCGACTTTCGGGAATTAAACAAAATTACTGTGAAAAATACATACCCTCTCCCCCTAATTCCTGATTTATGTAACCAACTCACCAGGGCCAAGTGGTTCTCTAAACTGGATTTACGTGGGGCATATAACCTTATAAGAGTCCGTGAAGGGGACGATTGGAAAACAGCATTCCTGACGACTGAAGGGCTGTTCTAAAACTTGGTTATGCCCTTTGGTCTCACCAACGCTCCAGCTGTTTTTCAGAATTTTATTAATGTAATTTTCTCTGATTTAATCGGTCGTTTTGAGGTTATCTATTTGGATGACATTCTGGTGTACTCGGTGGACAGTCAATCTCACTTGCACCATTTGCGGATGGTTCTCATGAGACTGAGGGAGAATCATTTGTATGCCAAGCTGGAAAAATGCTCATTTTTCATGCAAGAAGTATCCTTTCTGGGGTTGATTGTGTCAGGAGAGGGGTTCCGCATGGATCCTAAGAAAGTCCAGGCTGTTACGGAGTGGGTGCAACCTCATGACTTGAAAGGGTTGCAACGATTTTTGGGCTTTGCCAACTTTTATAGGAAATTTATTAAGGGCTTTTCGCAGGTGGTAAAGCCTCTAACGGACCTCACTCTCAAGGGAGCTGATGTAAAAAATTGGTCTGTAGGGACCATGCCTGAACAGTAGCTGTTCGGTACTGAGCCCATACTTTCGTATTCATCCATCTCTATCCACCATACAGACGAGTTTCAGAACTATTTTCCTCTGGCTTTGCTGAAGTTCGTAGAGCAGGTCTTACTGTAACCGGATGAAGAGAAGGTGAATGAAGTGGAGTAGGAGGAGGAGGTAAAATGTACAGCAATACTTGGTGGTGGTAGGACGTGTGCTAGAACGCCTTTTGCCTCTGTCCCAGCTGCCACTACATTTATCCAATGGGCAGTTATTGAGATGTAATGTCCCTGGCCATGCTTACTGCTCCACATATCGGTGGTTATGTGGATTTTGCCACTGATGGTTTTGCGCAGTGGACACCTGATTTGGTCTGCAACATGAGTGTAGAGGACAAGGACGTCCAACCTAGAAAAGTTGTAGCAGCTGAGAACAACATACTGCGATACAGCCACTGCCATCAGTTTTTAAATTGTCCACCAGCAAAAATGGCAGCATTTTTCACAGGCCAGGAATTTTGAAATGCTGTCATTCAGGTCGTTGGTAGAGGTGAGCGAATATCTTCAGCTCCCTCCTTATTCGGCAAGCTATAGTGCTTACCGAATAAGCTGAATTGGGAACCCGGCTAACTGGAGCGCTCCAATAATCAGCTGTTCCGAGCTGCAGCTGCGTGTGTTGCGGCTGTGTGACAGTCACAATGCACAGGCTCTGTCACGATGACCCGACCTGTGTGACGCGACCAGCAGGCCGGAAACTAAAACAACAAGATGCGGCATGTGATACTGTCCTGTGTGACACGGCCCGCAGGCCGGTAACTAAAGCAACAAGACACGGGGAAACAGATACAACGGTGGGCCCTGCGATAGGGAAAGGGGATGTGGAGACCTCCTGCACTCCCCTGAGTCAGTGTCCCTAACGCTCCTAACGTTCCCTATGCTGGTTCCGCACCGGGTGCCGATCAGGAACCTGTCGCCGTAGCACACCCTACACCTATCCCTTGCTAGGGAGATGGGTGGCACAGGCACTTGCCCCACCGCTGTACTAATATACACTAAGGAAACACACACTTAGCTTTACTCTGTTGCACTTGCTCCTGGCAACTGAGTCCACCACCAGAATGCAGCTCTCCTCCTGAATTGCTGCCACCAAGCTCTGTCAGAGCTACAAGGAAATCCACTATGACCCCTTCCACACCAGGGCTAAGACAGTGCTGCAAGGAAAGCTCTCCAGCTCCTTCCTCCACCAAGGATGGTTGAAATGAACGCTATCACCAACACTGATTGCAACAGCTGTGACTCTTTTATACTTTTATAGCGGAGCCAGCGCAATCACACCTGCATTATAATCATGTGCACTTAACTAAAGAAACCAGAGTGCAATGACGCTCACCACCGGGGAAAAAACTTAGAACAAACGACACCACAGTGCAATAATCCTAATGGCCACCGGGGGCAAAAACCAAATTTAAGCACAGCTTAAGAAAAAAAAGGTTACCTGTGCTTTTTATTAGTCCTGATCCAGCATGATCATGACAGGCTCTCCATGCATGTGTTGTGACTGTCACTCAGGAGCGACACATGCAGCTGCGGCTCAAAACAGCTGATTATCAGAGCGCTCCAGTTAGCCGGGTTCCTGATGCAGCTTATTTGGTAAGCACTATAGCTTGCTAAATAAGGAGGGAGCTGAAGATATTCGCTCATCTCTAGTCGTTGGCTCATGGGTGGCCAGGTTTTTTTTTTCTTTCTCTTGAGGGCTTGTGGCAGGGCAGGCTCCAGGTTTCCGTTGGCCCCATGTGAAAGAGTCTCAGTGGGCCCTTTAACACATACCACAATTCATGATGCACAGGTGCGGCAGAGAAATTTAGGTATAGTACAATGTTAAATATTTCACTTACTTCTTACATTACATGAGTGATATCTATTGTAAATTCTACAGTAGATCAGAAACCAGACAGTATAGTCCTCCATACAGTATAATGGGCAACACATACTGCTACATACAGAATAGTGAGGCCCATATATTGCTTCATACAGTATTATGGGCACCACATAGTGCGCCATACAGAATAATGAGCCCCATATATTGCTCCATACAGAATAATGGACCCCTTGTAATGCTCCATACAGTATGAGCCACACATATTGCTCTATACAGAATAATGAACCCCATATATTGCTCCATACAGTATGATGAGCCACATACATTGCTCCATACAGTATTATGGGCACCACATAGTGCCCCATATATTGCTTCATACAAAATAATGAACCTCATATTATGTTCCATACAGTATAATGAGCCACATATATTATTTATTACAGTATAATGAGCCCCACATGGTGCTCCATACAGAATAATGAGCCACATACTGTATATTGCTCCATACAGAATATAGACCCCATATAATGCTCCATACAGTATAATGAGCCACATATATTGATCCATACAGTATTATGAGCCCCATATATTGCTCCATACAGTATAATAGGTCTCTTATTATGCTCCATAAAGAATAATGAGCCCCATATATTGCTCCATACAGTATGAGCCACATGTAATGCTCCAATCAGTAAAATGAGCTTCATATAATTCTCCATATAGTATAATAAGCCCCATATATTGCTCCATGCATAAAAGGCCCCAGAAAAGGTTCCATACAGTACATGATGAGCCAAATATAATGCCCCATACCGAACAGGCTCCATACAATGCTCCATACAGTATAATGAGTCCCACATAATGCGACATACAGAATGGGCTACATATAATACTACAGTATATGATGGGTCCATATATTGCTACATACAGTATTATGGGCACCAGTTAGTGCTCTATACAGAATAATGAGCCCCATATATTGCTCCATGCAGAGTAATGGATTGATATAATGATCCATACAGTATAATGAGCCACATACATTGCTCCATGCGGTATTATGGGTACCACAAAGTGCTCAATACAGAATAATGAGCCACATATATTGCTCCATACAAAATAATGGACCTCATATCATGCTCCATACAGTATAATGAGCCACATATATTACTTCTTACAATATAATGAGCCCCACATAGTGCTCCATACAGAATATTGAGCCACATATATTGCTCCATATAGTATTGAGCCCCATATATTGTTCCATACAGTATAATGGGCCCCGTATTATGCTTCATAAAGAATAATGAGCCCCATATATTGTTCCATAAAGTATAATGAGCCTCATATAATGCTCTGAAAAGTGTAATTAGCTCCATTTAATTCTCCATCCAGTATAATGAGCCCCATATATTGCTCCATGCATAATGGACCCCATAGAAAGTTCCATACAGTATATGATGGGCCTCATATAATGTTCCATACAGAATGGGCTCCATATAATGCTCCATACAGTATAATGAGCCCCATGTATTGCTCCATAAATAATGGGCCCCATATAATGTTCCATAAGTATATTATGGGCCCCATATAATGCTACATACAGAATGGGCTACATATAATGCTTCAGTATATGATGGGCCCCATATATTGCTCCATATATAATGGGCCCCATATAATGCTCCAGACAGTATAGGATGGGCCTCATACAGTATAATGATCCCCATATATTGCTCCATACATTATAATGAGTCCTATATAATGCTCCATACAGTATATGATGGTTCCAATATATTGCTTCATACAGAATGGACCCCATATAATGCTCCATACAGTATATGATGGGCCTCTCATAATGCTATAGTATATGATGGGCCCCATATATTGCTCCAAACAGAATGGGCCTTATATAATTAGATTGAATGGCTTAGAGTGCCTTCAGCTCCTTTGCATTGTTTTCCACCCAATTCCCTGCAGAAAGAGCAGAGTTGACACGTAAGAACCATGGGCATCTTTCCTCCACCTCACCTCTTTGAAAACCAGCCAAGCAGCGTGAGCCCAAAGTCATGCAAGAGTCTCTTATGCATTTTAATAACTCTGCTGACTGGGGTTCCATGGCTCATCCACCTGGCACTGCCCCAGAAATGATAGAGATTGAGTGCACTTCTTATGCTGGAGGATGAGTGTGTGGGAGAGCTAGTGCACACGGTCAGCGGAAAACCACAGCACATCTCAGAGCATGACGAAACACAGGTGCCAACTGCTGTGTCTTTCTGCAGTGTGCAGACTGGCAAGGAAGGCAAGAGTGAGGAGTGAGTGAAAGATGATGAGGGAGATGATGAGGTCCTAGACCCCACATGTAGCAAAGGCTGTACTAGTGATGTGCACAGGTTGGATGAAGAGGAGGTGGTCACCCTGCCTGAGCAGCATAGTAAAAGAGGAAGAAGGGTGCAAAAGCGCAGCAACCGGCTCCTAACCACTACATCGGCTGCTACTGCCCAACTCGCCGAGGAAATGAGCAAACTGTGTACACACTGTGCAATCAAAACACGGTATGAACCCAAAAATGGTATCAGTAAAAACATCAGCTCAGGGTGCCAAAAATAAGCCTTCATGCAGCTCAATATCCGAAATTAAAAGCGTAACGGATCTCGGAAAATGGCGACAAAACAAAGTAGGGGTTTTTTTTACAAACTACCAAATATTTTTCACCACAAAAAAAAAAAAAAAAGAAGCATATTAAGTATCTGTGTACTCGTACTAACCTGGATAATCATATTGCTTGGTCAGTATTAACATATAGTGAACATGGTAAATAAGAAAAAAAAATGGCTGCACTTTTTTTGCAATTTAAACGCACCGGGAATTTTTTTCCTGCTTTCCAGTGCATCACATGATAAAATGAAGGGTATCATTCAAAAGTACAACTTGTTTAGCAAAAGCCCTCACATAGCCGTATTACCAGAAAAAATTTAAAAAAGTTATGGCTCTTGGAAGAAAGGGAGGAAAAAACAAACAAGAAAAAAAATGAAAAAATGGCCATGAAGGGGTTAAAATAACACAAGAAAGATATTACAGTGCAAAACAACTTAAAACTTAACAGAACAAAGCCTCAAGTTAATTGTCAAATTATACTCTTCTGTGCCGGGTTATCTTTGTGCATTGTGATGTCTTTATCATTTTATGGCCAAGTTCATACAAATGTGTTTCGGTCTGAGAGATGTCTGTGAGAAAAACGGCCCAATTTTATTCAATGCAGATGACTTTTTTTTCATGGATCAAATCAATGTCTAAAAATTGCATCATGATCTAGTTTCTTCCGTGTGACGGTTGAAACTCACTAATTCGGGTGTATGGGTGTGTAGAATAATTCAGACTCAGGCCTTGTACCCATTATCCTGAAAAAAAAAAAGTGATTTCGGTCCTGAAAAGTAGGACTAGTGTCATGCAACTGTCATGCGATTTTTTTTATCGCGTTGCACTCGTCCGTTATTCTTGTAGATTAATATGAGCCATCAGCCACAGTGTAGCATCTGAAATTTAAGGATATATTACAATTTAAGGTACCAAACTGTATTTAGTCTAGTAAAAATAAACCCCTTAGTGACTTGGCCAAATTTTTAAAATCTGACCATTGTCCCTTTTATGTAGTAATAACTATGGAATGCTTCAACAAATCGAGGTGATTTTGAGATTGTTTTTTTGTGGCACATTATACTTTCTGATAATGGTGCATTTAGGTTTTGTGTTTATTTATGATAAATTTTATTTCTATAGCGCCGACATATTCCGCAGCACTTTACATTTCAGAGGGGACTTGTACAGACAATAGACATTACAGCATAACAATAATCACATAGATCATAACAGATACCAAGAGGAATGAGGGCCCTGCTCACAAGCTTACAGTCTATGAGGAAAGAGGTAGACACGAAAGGTGGGTGGTAAGAGTTGCCCTGATTGTATGGACCAGCCATAATGTTAAGTGTGTAACAGTACAGACACAGAGGGCTAATGGATGCATAAAGCATGTGGGAACATGATGCAGGAAATCTGGTTATGGTAAACTTTTGGCTGTGCCACACAGGGATAGATTAGGTTAATGTGTTGAGGCGATAGGCCAGTCTGAATAAATGCATTTTCAGGGCACGCTTAAAATTGTGGAGATTGGGGACTCATCGTATTGACCTGGGAAGTGCATTCCAAAGAATTGGCACAGCACGTGTAAATTTATAAAAAATATCAGAAATTGGACAAAAATGTAAAATAAATAGCAATTTTCAAGCTGTAAATGATTATCCTTTTAATCCAGATAGTCATACCATGCAAAAACATTAATAAATAACATTTCCATCATTTCCATCAGCACCATTTGTAAAATGCAATTTTATTTTAACATTTTAGGAGGTATAAAAATGTAGCAGCAGTTTTTCATTTTTTCATGGAAATTTACAAAATTTATTTTTTAGGGATTTCTCCAGGTTTCAATTGACTTTTAGGGACTGCCTGATCTGCCACAGAATGTAACACTGTATATATACAGTGTATAAGAGAGCATCATACTGTGTATAGGGGAGCATCATACAGTGTATAGGGGAGCTGTACAGGGGGGAGACTCATGACATTATTAAATGTAAAGTGGGCACTTATTGTTATAGGGAACTCAGGTACCTGTGACTGTCAAAGGGGCACAAATGGCGATATTACTTTCTAGGGGACAAAATGTGGGCACTGTTTTCGAGAGTTGCTTTAGAATTTAGAGGGCACAGAGAACCACACAGCAGGTACAGTTAAAGGGACACATACAGCAGCAGCGGCTTAGCATTGGGGTATCAGCAGGGCAAGGAGTTTGTGCAGGTAGGGAGTAGTCCCATTGGTGACAGTGCTGAAAATATGAGACATGAAATGAATCTTTGCTGTAATCTCTACAGATGAGTCCTGGCTGGAAGAAGTTGTCATGTTGGTCTGGGCCAGATGGAAAAGTGAACGATTCCATCAGAAAGAACGTCAGCTGTAAGTTACCATCTGTAACTGTGCTGTGATCTCTTATACGGTATGTTGTGTAGGACAGGTATGTACCACTCACTATATGGCGGTAATATCAATATTGGTCTTAATTTAGAAATTATATTCAGCAACAGCACGGTCCTCTGCTGAGGTTATCCTCCACTATTATTGTGAGTCTCCGAGTTGTAATCAAGGTTACCTGGTTGGGGGCCCACTAAAATTCCAGCAGAGCATTGTAAGAAACTCATTGTTGGTTGCCGGAAGTGGTAGGTCGCAGTTATTTTGGCTAAAGGTTGTGCAACCAAGTATTAGGCTGAGGGTGCCAATACTTTTGTCTGGCCCATTTGGAGTTTTGTGTGAAATGATCAATGTTTTGCTTTTTGCTTCATTCTCTTTTGTGTTTTTTCATTTAAGACAAATTAAATGAAGATAATAATGCCAAAGAATTTGTGATTGCAATCATTTTCAGGAAGAAACTGAGTATTATCTGACAGAATTGCAGGGGTGTCAATACTTTTGGCCACAACTGTATATTAGTAAACCCCCAAAAGTGATAGTATTTTAAAAACAGCACCCCTTGTTATATTGAAAACTGCTGTCAGGTAGTTTATTAACCCTTCAGGTGCTTTTCAGGAATTAATACAAAGTGGCATGACAGGAATGAAAATTGTATTTTTAACCACCTAAATGTTGCTAACCTTTTAACAGGCCATTGTAGCCGGAAGACTCTAAGGCTGGGGTCACACTTGTGTGCGTAATGTGAGAAGCTCACGCGAGTCTCTCGCTTCAATACCCGGCACTGCCGCCGGCACTCGGGTCCGGAGTGTGCGGCTGCATGTAGTTCTATGCAGCTGAACACTCCAGTCCCAAGTGCCGGTGGTAGTGACAGGTATTGCTGCGAGTTTCTCGCATTATACACGCAAGTGTGACCCCGGCCTAAGGCCACTATTTGGCCATGAACTTCTATGGCAAATATCTGGACAACACGATCATGATCTACCCTATCATGATCTCTACCCTCATCATGGGAGATTTCAACATCCCCATTGCTCTTCCCCTCTCCCCATCTGCTACTCACCTTTTATCTCTAACCTCCTCGTTTGGCCTTTTGCAGCTTACTAATTCTCCAACGCATGAAGACGGAAACTCCCTCGACTTGGTCTTCTCTCGGCTTTGTGAAGTGGATGATTCTGCAAACTCCCCTCTCCCGCTCTCTGACCACAATCTTCTTTCATTCTCTATCAAGAACTGCCAGACTGCTGAGGTCACCCCCACTGTCCATACTTATAGAAACATACAGGCCATTAACACCCAGAAACTTACGAAGAACTTGCAGTCTTCATTGGCCCCTATCTCCTCCCTCTCATGTCTTGATTCTGCACTGAAGCATTACAATGAAACACTTCAAAGTGCCCTGGATGAATTTGCACCCCCTATAAATAGAACACCACAACACAGACGGCGACAACCCTGGCACACCCTGCAGACACGTTTCCTGCAGCGGTGCTCCAGGTGCGCTGAACGTCTGTGGAGAAAATCCAATCTACACAAAGATTTCATCCATTATAAGTTTATGCTTCGAACATACAACACTGCCCTTCACCTCTCCAAACATACCTATTTCAACACCCTCATCACCTCACTGTCCAATAACCCGAAACGTCTCTTTGACACTTTTCATTCTCTACTCAACCCAAGAGTACAGGCCCCAACCACGGAGCTCCGAGCTGATGACGATCTGTCCAATTACTTCAAAGAAAAAATTGACCAGATCCGACTGGAAATTATCTCCCAATCACCTCATACCATGCACTGTCCTCCCTCTCCCACTGCATCTTGCTCACTCTCTGATTTTGATCCAGTCACAGAAGAAGAAGTAAGCAGGCTCCTTGCATCTTCTCGCCCAACCACTTGCATCAGTGACCCATTTCCGTTACATCTCCTCCAGTCCCTTTCCCCCGCTGTCACCACTCACCTAACTAAAATATTTAACCTCTCTCTCTCTTCTGGTATCTTTTCCTCCTCATTTAAGCATGCCATCATACATCCACTACTTAAAAAACCATCCCTCAACCAAAACTGTGCCGCTAACTATAGACCTGTCTCTAATCTTCCCTTCATCTCTATACTCCTGGAACGCCTGGTCCACTCCCGTCTTATCCGCTATCTCTCTGATAACTCTCCTCTCGACCCTGTCCAATCCAGCTTCCGCTCCTTATACTCTGCTGAAACTGCCCTCACTAAAGTCTCTAATGATCTACTAACAGCTAAATCTAATGGTCATTACTCCATGCTAATTCTCTTGGATCTCTCTGTAGCATTCGACACTGTGGATCATCAGCTCCTCCTCACTATGCTCCGTTCCATTGGCCTCAAGGACACCGTTCTCTCCTGGTTCTCCTCCTATCTCTCTGACCGCTCTTTTACTGTATCTTTTGCCGGTTCCTCCTCCTCTCACCTTCCCCTTACTATTAGGGTTCCTCAAGGATCAGTCCTAGGCCCCCTCCTCTTCTCCTTGTACACTGCCCCTATTGGTCAAACAATCAGTAGATTTGATTTCCAGTACCATCTCTATGCTGATGACACCCAATTATACGCTTCTTCTCCTGACATCACGCCAGCCTTTCTAGAAAACACCGGCAACTGTCTAAACGCTGTGTCTAACATCATGTCCTCACTATATCTGAAACTAAACCTGTCAAAGACTGAACTCCTTGTGTTTCCTCCCTCTACTAATGTACCTATACCCGACATTGCCATTTCTGTGTGTGGCTCCACTATTACTCCCCAGCAACATGCCCACTGTCTTGGGGTCATACTTGATTCCAAGCTTTCCTTTGCCCCCCACATTCGATCACTGGCTCGCTCTTGTCATCTGCACCTCAAAAACATTTCTAGAATTTGACCTTTTCTTACTTTTGAGTCTGCAAAAACTCTTACTGTTTCTCTTATTCATTCTCGTCTTGACTATTGTAACTCTCTTCTAATCGGTCTCCCTCTTACCAAACTCTACCCCCTCCAATCTGTCTTGAATGCTGCAGCCAGGATCATATTCCTCACCAATCGTTACACCGATGCCTCTACTTTGTGCCAGTCATTACACTGGCTACCCATCCACTCCAGAATTCAGTATAAACTTATTACCCTCACCCAAAAAACCCTCCATGGCTCAGCACCACCCTACATCTCCTCCCTTGTTTCAGTATACCACCCTACCCGCACCCTGCGTTCTGCTGATGACCTGAGGTTAGCATCCTCAATAATCAGAACCTCCCACTCCCGTCTCCAAAACTTTACACGTGCTGTGCCAATTCTTTGGTATGCACTTCCCTGGTCAATACGTTTAGTCCCCAATCCCCACAATTTTAAGCGTGCCCTGAAAATGCATTTATTCAGACTGGCCTATTGCCTCAACACATTAACCTAATCTATCCCTGTGTGGCACAGCCAAAAGTTTTACCATAACCAGGCTCCCCGCATCATGTTCCCACATGCTTTATGCATCCATTAGCCCTTAACATTATGGCTGGTCCATACAACCAGGGCAACTGTTACCACCCACCTTTCGTGTCTCTCTTTTTTTCCTTATAGATTGTAAGCTTGCGAGCAGGGCCCTCATTCCTCTTGGTATCTGTTATGATCTATGTGATTATTGTTATGCTGTAATGTCTATTGTCTGTACAAATCCCCTCCGAAATGTAAAGTGCTGCGGAATATCTCGGCGCTATAGAAATAAAATTTATTATTATTATTGATCTCAGGGTGCCAACGGGGATAAAGAGAGAGTCCTCATACTCTTTTAACCATTTACATGATGTAGTCATTATTGACAGCAGCATCTAAGGGGATAAACAGAGATGGAAGGTGGCTGATGCAGCAAGTTGTCAGCTATAGGGTACAGCCAACAGCTGCTGGATTGTCACCTGTATGGGGATGCTATTCTCTTATATCTCAGGTCAGTAAACAGATGTTTATATAAAAATTCTCTTCATTCTCATCCGAACTCCATTATTTTAAAATTAGATCCTAGTCAAATTATAAATAGGTTCTTTGGATCATTGTTTAACATACAGTGGAGAGAAAAGGTATTTAGTCAGCCACCAATTGTACAAGTTCTTCTACTAAAAAAGATGAGAGAGGCTTGTAATTGACATCATAGGTAGACCACAACTATGAGAGTCAAAATGAGAAAACAAATCCAGAAAATCACCTTGTCTGATCTGGCAAGATTTATTTTGCAAATTATGGTGGAAAATAAGTCTTTGGGCACATAAAAACATGCAAGATTTTTGTCTCTCACAGACCTGTAACTTCTTCTTTAACCCCTTACTGCCATGTGACGTAGTATCCCGCCCATGTGCCCTGGGACTTAATACCCATGGACGGGATAGTACGTCACAGCTATCAGCGGCGCCCACGTGGTGAGCGCTGCTGATCGCGGCCGGGTGTCAGCTGATTATCACAGCTGACACCCGGCACAATGTGTCAGGGGCGGTCATGGACCGCCCCTGACAAGTTAACCCCTTGCACACCGTGAGCAAACACGATCGCGGTGTACCGGTGGTTAAAGGGAAGCATCGGCAGGGAGGGGGCTCCCTCCATGCTTCCCTGAGCCCCCCACAGCAGCGCAATGTGCAGTGCTGCTGCGGGGGGCTCCATCCCTGCAGGTCCCCGAATCCAAGATGGCGACGGAGGCCTTCAGGGGCCTGCAGGGAGCTGGCTTCCTCAGTGCCTGCAAAGCGCAGGCAAGAGGAAGTCTTCTTCAATGCCTGTGACAGATTGCTGATCTGTCACAGTGATCTGTGATGTGACAGATCAGTGATCTGTCACAGGACAGTGATGTCCCCCCTGGGACAACCTAATAAAGTTTAAAAAAAAGTGTAAAAATAATTTTTAAAAAATCGCTAAATAAATTAAAAAAAATATTCCCTAATAAATTCATTTTTTGGAAATAAAAAAACCCGATATAAGTACACATATTTGGTATCGCCGCGTCCATAACAACCTGCCCTATAAAACTGTCCCATGATTAACCCCTTTAGCGAACCCATTAAAAAATAAAAATAAAAAACGAAGCAAAAAATAATGTATTATTATCATACCGCCGAACAAAAACTGCAATAATGCGCGATCAAAAAGACGCATATAAATATCCATGATATCGCTGAAAACGATATCTTGTCCCGCAAAAAACGAGCTGCCACACAGCATCATCAGAGAAAAAATAAAAAAGTTATAGCTCGCAGAATAAAGCGATGCAAAAATAATTATTTTTTATATAAAATTGTTTTTATTGCATAAAAGTGCCAAAACATAAAAGAATGACATAAACGAGGTATTGCTGTAACTGTACTGACCCGAAGAATAAAACCGCTTTATCAATTTTACCACACGCGGAACGGTGTAGACGCACCCCCCCAAAAGAAATTCATGAAACGCTGGTTTTTGTTCATTCTGCGTCCCAAAAATCGGAATAAAAAGCGATCAAAAAATGTCACATGCCCGAACATGATACCAATAAAAGCGTCAACTCGTCCCGCAAAAAATAAGACCTCACATGACTCAGTGATTCAAAATATTGAAAAATTATAGCTCTCAATATGTGGTGATGCAAAAACTATTTTTACAATAAAAAGCATCTTTTAGCGTGTGACAGCTGGCAAATATAAAAACCGCCATAAATGGTAAATCAAAACCCCCGTTTCACCCCCTTAGTTAGGGAAAAATAATAAAATTAAGAAAATGTATTTATTTCCATTTTCCGATTTGGATTAGGGCTAGTGCTAGGGTTAGGGTTAGGGCTAGGGTTAGGGCTAGGGGTGTGTTGGGGTTAGGGTTGGAGTTAGAATTGGGGGGTTTCCACTGTTTGGGCACATCAGGTGCTCTCCAAATGCAACATGGCGTCTGATCTCAATTCCAGCCAATTCTGCGTTGAATAAGTCATATGGTGCTCCTTCCCTTCCAAGTTCTGCCATGCGCCCAAACAATGTTTTACCCCCACATAAGGGGTATCAGCCTACTCAGGATAAATTGCAACACAACTTTTGGAGTCCTATTTCTCCTGTTGCCCATAGGAAAATAAAAAATTGGGGGCAAAAATATCATTTTTGTGGATAAAAAATGAATTTTTTATTTTCACGCCCGGCATTAAAAACTTATATGAAGCCCTTGGGGGTTTAAAGTGCTCACCACACATCTAGATAAGTTCCTTAGGGGTCTAGTTTCCAAAATGGTGTCATTTGTGGGGGGTTTCCACTGTTTAGGTACATCAGGGGCTCTCCAAAGGCAACATGACACCCGCAGACCATTCCATCAAAGTCTGCATTCCAAAACATCACTACTTCCCTTCCGAGCCCCGACGTGTGCCTATACAGTAGTTTTCTCCCACATATGGGTTATCAGTGTACTCAGGACAAATTGGTCAACAGCTTTTGGGGTCCATTTTCTCCAGGTACCCTTGGGAAAATAAAAAAATTGGGGACTAAATGATCATGTTTGTGGAAAAAATACAATTTTTTTATTTTCACGCACGGGCATTATGAACTTCTGTGAAGCCCTTGGGGGTTCAAAGTTCTCACCACATATCTAGATACAGTCATATGTAAAAGTTTGGGCACCCCTATTAATGTTAACCTTTTTTCTTTATAACAATTTTGGTTTTTGCAACAGCTATTTCAGTTTCATATATCTAATAACTGATGGACTCAGTTATATTTCTGGATTCAAATGAGGTTTATTGTACTAACAGAAAATGTGCAATCTGCATTTAAACAAAATTTGACCGGTGCAAAAGTATGGGCACCCTTATCATTTTCTTGATTTGAACACTCCTAACTACTTTTTACTGACTTCCTGAAGCACTAAATTGGTTTTCTAACCTCATTGAGCTTTGAACTTCATAGCCAGGTGTATCAAATCATGAGAAAAGGTATTTAAAGTGGCCACTTGCAAGTAGTTCTGCTATTTGATTCTCCTATGAAGAGTGGCATCATGGGCTCCTCAAAACAACTCTCAAATGATCTGAAAACAAAGATTATTCAACATAGCTTTTCAGGGGAAGGCTACAAAAAGTTTTCTCAGAGATTTAACCTGTCAGTTTCCACTGTGAGGAAGATAGTAAGGAAATGGAAGAACACAGGTACAGTTCTTGTTAAGCCCAGAAGTGGCAGGCCAAGAAAAATATCAGAAAGGCAGAGAAGAAGAATGGTGAGAACCGTCAAGGACAATCCACAGACCACCTCTAAAGACCTGCAGCATCATCTTGCTGCAGATGGTGTCACTGTGCATCGGTCAACAATACAGCGCACTTTGCACAAGGAGAAGCTGTATGGGAGAGTGATGCGAAAGAAGCCGTTTCTGCAAGCACGCCACAAACAGAGTCGCCTGAGGTATGCAAAAGCACATTTGGACAAGCCAGTTACATTTTGGAAGAAGGTCCTGTGGACTAATGAAACAAAGATTGAGTTGTTTGGTCATACAAAAAGGCGTTATGCATGCGCTGTATTGTTGACCGATGCACAGTGACACCATCTGCAGCAAGATGATGCTGCAGGTCTTTGGAGGTGGTCTGTGGATTGTCCTTGACTGTTCTCACCATTCTTCTTCTCTGCCTTTCTGATATTTTTCTTGGCCTGCCACTTCTGGGCTTAACAAGAACTGTACCTGTGTTCTTCCATTTCCTTACTATGTTCCTCACAGTGGAAACTGACAGGTTAAATCTCTGAGACAACTTTTTGTATCCTTCCCCTGAAAAGCTATGTTGAATAATCTTTGTTTTCAGATCATTTGAGAGTTGTTTTGAGGAGCCCATGATGCCACTCTTCATAGGAGAATCAAATAGGAGAACTACTTGCAAGTGGCCACTTTAAATACCTTTTCTCATGATTTGATACACCTGGCTATGAAGTTCAAAGCTCAATGAGATTACAAAACCAATTTAGTGCTTCAGGAAGTCAGTAAAAAGTAGTTAGGAGTGATCAAATCAAGAAAATGATGAGGGTGCATATACTTTTGCACCAGTCAAATTTTGTTTAAATGCAGATTGCACATTTTCTGTTAGTACAATAAACCTCATTTGAATCCAGAAATATAACTGATTCCATCAGTTATTAGATATATGAAACTGAAATAGCTATTGCAAAAACCAAAATTGTTATAAAGAAAAAAGGTTAACATTAATAGGGGTGCCCAAACTTTTACATATGACTGTAAGTTCCTTGGGGGGTCTAATTTCCAAAATGGGGTCCCTTGTGGGGGTTTCCACTGTTTAGGTACATCGGGGGCTCTCCAAACGTGACATGGCATCCGATCTGAATTCCAGCCAATTTTGCATTGAAAAAGTCAAACGGCGCTCCTTCCCTTCTGAGCTCTGTCATGCACCGAAACAGTGGTTCCCCCCACATATCAGGTATCAGCGTACTCAGGACAAATTGCACAATAACTTTTCCAGTCCAATTTCTCCTTTTACACTTGGTAAAATAAAAAAATTGAACCTGAATTATTTTTTTTTGTGAAAAAAAGTTAAATGTTCATTTTTTTTTTGAATATTGAAAAAATTCCTGTGAAGCACCTGAAGGGTTAATAAACTTCTTGAATGTAGTTTTGAGCACCTTAAGGGGTGCAGTTTTTAGAATGGTGTCACTTTTGGTATTTTCTATCATATAGACCCCTCAAAGTGGCTTCAAATGTGATGTGGTCTGTAAAAATAAAATGGTGTTGCAAAAATGAGAAATCGCTGGTCAACTTTTAACCCTTATAACTTCCTAAGAAAAAAAAATTTTGGTTTCAAAATTGTGCTGATGTAAAGTAAACATGTGGGAAATGTTACTTATTATGTTTTTTGTTTGCCGTATCTCTGTGATTTAAGGGCATAAAAATTCAAAGTTGGAAAATATCGAAATTTTCAAAATTTTGGCCAAATTTCCATTTTTTTCACAAATAAACGCAATGAAATTTTACCCCTAACATGAAGTCCAATATGTCACGAGAAAACATTGTCAGAATCACCAGGATCCATGGAAGTGTTTCAGAGTTATTACCTCATAAAGGTACAGTGGTCAGAATTGTAAAAATTGGCCGGTCATGAACGTGCAAACCACCCTTGGGATTTAAGGGGTTAAGAGGCTCCTCTGTCCTCCACTCATTACCTGTAGTAATGGAACCTGTTTGAACTTGTTATCAGTATAAAAGACACAAGTCCACAACCTCAAACAGTCACACTCCAAACTCCACTATGGTGAAGACCAAAGAGCTGTTGAAGGACACCAGATACAAAATTGTAGCCCTGCATCAGGCTGGGAAGACTGAATCTGCAATAGGCAAGCAGATTGTGTGACAAAATCAACTGTGAGAGCAATAATAAGAAAATGGAAGACATACAAGACCACTGATAATCTCCTTCGATCTGGGGCTCCACACAAGATCTCACCACGTGAGGTCAAAATGATCACAAGAACAGTGAGCAAAAATCCCAGAACCACACGAGGGGACCTAGTGAATGACCTGAATAGAACTGGGACCACCTTAACAAAGGCTATCATCAGTAACACACCACCGCCAGGAACTCAGATCTTGCAGTGCCAGATATGTTCCCCTGCTTAAGCCAGTACACGTCTGGGCCCGTCTGTAATTTGCTAGAGAGCCCTTGGATTATCCAGAAGAGTATTGGGAGAAAGTCATATGGTCTGATGAAACCAAATTAGAACTGTTTGATAGAACCAAAACTCGTTATGTTTGGAGGATTCAGAATGCTGAGATGTATCCAAAGAACATCGTACCTACTGTGAAGCATGGGGGTGGCAACATTATACTTTGGGGCTGTTTCGCTGCAAAGGGATCAGGATGACTGATCTGTGAACATAAAAGAATGAATGGGGCCATGTATTGTGAGATTTTGAGTGCAAACCTCCTTCCATCAGCAAGGGCATTTAAGATGAAACCTGGAGGGGTCTTTCAGCATGATAATGATCCCAAGCACACCATTAAGGGAACAAAGGAGTGGCTTCAGAAGAAGCATATGAAGGTCCTGGAGCGGCCTAGCCAGTCTCCAGATCTCAACCCCATAGAAAACCTTTGGAGGGATTTGAAAGTCCATGTTGCCCAGTGACAGGCCCAAAACATCTCTGCTCTAGAAGAGATCTGCGTGGAGGAATGGACCGACCAACATACCACCAACAGTGTGTGCCAACCTTGTGAAGACTTACAGAAAACGTCTGACCTCTGTCATTGCCAACAAAGGATATATAACAAAATATTGAGATGAAGTTTTGTTAATGACCAAATACTTATTTTCTACCTTAATTTGCAATATAACTCTTGCCAAGTCAGACAAGATGAGTTTCTGGATTTGTTTTCTCAATTTGGCTCTCATAGTTGTGATCTATCTATGATGTCAATTACAGGCCTCTTTCATCTTTTTAAGTGGGAGAACTTACACAATTGGTGGCTGACTAAATACTTTTTTCCCCACTGTGTATTGCTGTCATCATATTATATATTACTGTGTACTTACAATTGCTTATTTTGCCTTTCTACCCAGTTAATTCTCTATTTCATTAGGTCTATAACATCACATGATTAAAAACTGACTAGCTGAATACTTCTAAGCTCTATGTAGAAACAGGAGGTCAATTTGCCCAGTGTAAAGGCTCCTTTACATTTAGCGATGCACCAGCGATCTGACCACGATACGACCCAGTCAGGATCGCTGGTGCATCGCTAAATGGTCGCTAGTGAGCTGCCAAACAGGCAGATCTCACTAGCGATGTAGCGACGCAGCAGCGGTCGTTACTTACCTTTCACACGCAGCGATGCTGACGTCTTCCCGCCTGCGTCCACACGTTGCTCGTCGGCGCCAGCAAGAAGCCCAGCAGGAAGCGCCTGACGAGAAATAAACCCGGCCAATCTCGCGCGATCAGAGACAGACAGCGGGGGAGCCGGTCGGAGGTAAGTATCACACATAGCAATATCGCTAGCAATATCGCTGCTGCGTCACAAAATCGGTGACGCTTTAGCGATATTGCTAGCGATATCGCTATGTGTAAAACCCCCTTTAGGGTTGGCAGATTGCACTAAAAAAAAATTAATAATAAAGTGCAATCTCAACCCGTGCAGAGATGTTAACCTGCTGCTAGTGTGAACAAATAACCAATAAAAATATAGCGAACACACTGCATTAAAACCGCACAGAGAGAATGGGACGCAGAGTACCAAACTCAGCTAACCACCGAGAGGCAAAGAAAATATAAGTTTCCAACTCAGCTAACAACTGACATATTTTTTGTGAGAGGCACAAAAAATATAAGTACCAAACTCAGCTAACCTCCAAGCGGCACAGAAAAAATAAGTGTGCAATACCTTGTTAAACCCACAGGGAATAAGCATGTGGGTTGAGCTTGCCTCGCAACTGATCCGTGCTAACCAAGCACGTGGCCGGGAAAGGTGCTAAGTCAAGTGAAAGGCAAAATCTACACTACCTGTCTGAAGCTGACCAGTACTAACCACACAAAAGCATACAGACAGAGCGGTAGAGAAGGTTTCAGCACACACACCACAACACAAATGACACTAAAACACCCACGTGTGCCACTGGAAGCATTTTATGTGCTAGGCTCCATCCAAAACACTCAAGCCCAGTCGGAAGGGGCGTTGCCAGTGGGCCAATCTAGAGCAGCCACATCACCAGAACAATCAGCGTCCGAGCACCAATGAGAAGGTGCCACATCATGGACATGTGGGTCGCCCTCCCAGGGCTGTGGGGTACTCGGTACCGGGCCTGTCCTTCAGAGGGGAATGTCACAGCAGCGGTGACCCGGTCTGTGGCCCTGGGCGCCCATGTAAAAGATTGAGTGATGAAATAAAGTTTATGAGCGATTCGTGACGCCACCTGTGGTATTCGGCAGTGAAGATGTTAAGCCGACGCTGCAGACAGATCCTCTGGGACAGATGGTGTGGTGCAGCAATGATGGTGTAGCCCTCCACCGGTAGGGCGGAAGTCCCAGAGCAGTGTAGATCGGTGTTGGGGAAGAGGGTGCAGTGTCTGGCACAGAGATGTGGCAGTGCTGGAGAAGTTGCAGAAAGAAGGCAAGGACACAGCGGAATGTAGTTTCTTTACCTTTACTTTGTAAGTGCTGGCCAGTAGGAGCAATGCCTAGTTTTTACATATTTCCCATAAGGGATGGGAGCTTTGCTCTAGAATCACTGCGTTGAGAAACATGATGGTGTCTCCGCAGTGTTGAATGTTGATCTCCATGAGTTCATTCATCCTCATTTTTCACGGTCTTTTACTAGGCTTTGCTCCTACTGGCCAGTTTTCTACTCCACACTGATGAGGGGCAATACCCCGAAACAGCTGTCTGTGGATGGATAACATGTTTTGGCATAGGTGGTTTCCTTCATTGGAGACTGCCCTTCCCGTGGTTGTTTCTTCCCGGGGAAAGACCTGGCTAGTCATTGCTTGCATTGAGAAACATGTGATGGCATCTCCGCGACTTGTGTTTTGTATATTTTTACATATTTCCCATAAGGGATGGGGGCATTGCTCTAGAATCACTGCGTTGAGAAACATGTGATGGTGTCTCCGCAGTGTTGGATGTTGATCTCCATGAGTTCATTCATCCTCATTTTTAACACCCAGCATGAGCCATAACTGCAAAAGTCCCTGGCTGGGGAAAGAGGGAGCAGCTGGGCCAGAAGTTGAAGAGTGAAATGAAAAATACAGGGACAAGAGAATTTCTATTTCTACAAAAAGCAGAGAAAAGAGAAGAATTAGCTGGGTGGAAAGGCAAAATAAGCAATTGTAAGTACACAATGCCATATAATATGATGAATGCAATATATTAAGAGAATAAAAGCTTTGATGGGAGGAGGGCTTATTTAAAGTTGCATATATCTCCTGTTTTTAGAAGGTCTTGCTTTAGTTTTCAGCATTAATTTGTTTTTTTAACTTTTGTCACTTTCAGTCTTACTTATTCTAACCGTACATTTCCAATGACATGTAGCTATACGCGTTGGCTTACAGAAATGCTGGGAGCTATAGCTCTAAACCAGTAATTATGCAGTAGTAGTTTTATGCAATTGTGGTTTTACGGCTTCTCTTTTACTCTGATTGTTAAATACACAGACCTTAGACTTCATCAATGTGACGTCAAAAGCATTTATAATGAGTTTTTCTATTAAAGCTCTGTGTAGTAAATGGGAACTCCGGAAAAGGTAGGTCTTGTTAAAACGATATAAACTTAACCTTTTATACACCTAACTATACATTTCCTATTCATTCTATGTCATTATGGGTTTGTTCATCAGGAAAACTAGCACTGGTAAGGTCATGGTGAATGGTTTGCCAATATTGTACCATATTATTATCTAGGAATAGATGGCAAAATCATATATATTTTAGGAAAGTCCAAATGAAAATGTTGAGTGTTGCAGCTACAGGATATTACTTCTTAACAAGCTCTGTGGAAGCCCATATTTATATGTAATTTCACTACATTAACTTTATGTTCTCTATGTATGCGTTTAATTTTTCAAAAAATCTTTCACTTTTAGTTTACTATGAAAATGAATTAATGATTAGCTATATATTTTTTTAAAGAAATTTAAATGGTCAGCCATATTGCACTTTGCTCCTGAATTTTTTGTATAGAGAATGAGTACTTTATGGCAGCTGCAATAAAAGATAATTAATGGTCCGGGAACAGATAAAAGACAAAAAAAGTCTTCTCTTCAGTAAAATATAGATTTCATCCACTTCTCTTAGAGACCAGGATGTGGCAAAGGAGATATTTGTAGATCCCTATATAGACATATATTTTGCACATATTTGTGATATCTTGCCTTATCTTGACATCCTGCAGTACATTTCTGTCTTTTAATCCCTTAAATGATAAAGGGATGACTCTGTTGACCCAGCCAATTGGTACATCTAATCACAAAGTGAGCTGTAGAAAACAATAAATGTTAGGAAATTGCATGTGCTTCAAGATCTATTGTGATTTCTGAAATATATTTTTATAAATATTTATATAGAAATTGAAAAAACACAATATTTTTCCCACTATATTTAAAGGGAATCTGTCACTATGTAGTGGTATAGCCAGTGCCTCTGCATGGTGTTCCCTTCTCCCTCCACGCAGTGTCGCCAGGTTACTCACCACCCCAGGCCTCCAGCGTGGTCCTGGTGTACTCCTGATGTACTCCCTGTCTGCTTCTGTGAATGCCGCATTGTGTCTCAGTAGGGTGCCTGGTGTGCTCGTGCACATGCTCCCATGCTCCGAAAGGGGTAGTGTGCACAGCCAATCGCTGGGAAGCATCTTGTATAAATGGCACTCTCCCCAATAGGGAGGTGCCTGAGCAATCCCTATAGTTACGGTTAGGTGGCTTGGTGCTTGCAACTGTTTGTTGCCAGGTCCGCCATCTCTAGTCCATTATAAATATTCCCATTTCCTGTGTCATGTTAGTCCAGTATATGTAGTCCTTGTATCCTGTGCCCGCCACCTTTCTATGCACAACTAAACAGAGAAAGCTGTCAGTCACTGATAGGACCGCACACTAGACCAAAAATCTCAGAAAGAGCAGAAGTTTAAATTAGCAAGACACAGTTCATACAGTTGTGCTCAAAAGTTTACATACCTTGGCAGAATTTTTGCTTTCTTGGTCTTACTTCGGGAAATATGAATGATAACACCAATACTTTTTCTCCACTCATGGTTAGTGGTTGGGTGAAGCCATTTATTGTCAAACTACTGTGCTTTCTCTTTTTAAATAATAATGAAACACAAAGCATCCAAATGACCCTGATCAAGAGTTCACATACCCTGGTGATTTTAGCCTGATAACATGCACATGAGTTGACATAAATGGATTTGAATGGCAACTGAAGGTAACATCCTCACCTGTGACCTGTTTGCTTTTGCTTATAATCAGGCTCTTGCATCTTTCATCCAGACACTGATGTTGGATGACTATCTGGCCTATATGTGATAGAACTGATCTGTGCTCGATGGGCCTCATCTGGGAACACTTTTTCATAATGTTGTCCCTCTCTCACCCCCTCTCCCCTTATCCTTCCCTCTTCTCTTTGTGCTTCTTCTTCTTCTGCTGTTCTTCTTTTCTGCTTTTCTCTTTATTCTTTTTTTTCTGTGTTTGCTTTTATGTTTAGTCTGCTACAATCAGCTTAACCCCTTAACGACCGCCGATACTCCTTTTAATGGCGGCAATTAAGGGTACTTATTTCCTCAGTGCTGAAAAATAAGTGTATAGTGCCCCCCAATGTCAGAAAATCTTTGGGGTCTCAGCTACCAAGGGTAGCTGAGACCCCAAAGAACATGATTCAGGTTGGTTTTTACAGTCCCCAGTCATGTGATCGCCATTATTCACTTAAAAAATCTAGCATACCAGAGGAGAGAGAAATGGGATCTCCTGAGCCCCCCCGGTACCTCAGGCATCCCCGTGCGCTCCTTCTCTGTCCCCTGGCCCTCTGTGTCACCTTCCTAGAAAGAAAATGGCGGACACATGCGCAGTGCGCCCGCCAAGATCTGCCGACAGGTACCTGGCAACAATAGGAGATTTTTCCTATTGGTTCATTTTGATTACTGTAATAGATCCTATCACAGTGATCAAAATAAAAAAAATAAATCAACCCCCCTTTGTCACCCAATTAGATACATAAAAATTAATTTTTTCCATTCTTTGCAGTTAGGGCTAGTGTTGGTGCTATAGTTAGGGTTGGGGTTGAGGTTAGAGCTGTGATTAGGGCAGGGGCTAGGGTAAGGGCTGGGACTAGGGTTGTGGTTAGGGCTGGGGCTAGGGTTTTGGTTGGGGTTAGTGTTGGGGCTAGGGTTGTGTTGGTGTTAGGGTTGGGGCTATGGTTGTGTTGGGGTTATGGTTGTGTTGGGATTACGGTTGTGATGTTGGGGTTAGGGTTGTGTTATGGTTAGGGTTGGAGTTAGGGCTGTGATTAGATTTGTGGTTAGGGTTAGGGTTGTGTTGTGGGCAGGGTTAGGGTGGGGATTAGGGTTAGGGGTGTGTTGGGTTTTGGGTTTGGGCATCAGAGAGTCTCCAAACGCAACATGGTGCCTGCCATTGATTCCAGTCAATTTTGTGTTCAAAATGTCAAGCGGTTCTCCCTCCGTTCTGAGTCCTGTCATGCGCACAAACAGTGGCTTTCTCCAACACAAGGGGTATCGGCATACTCAGGAGAAATTGCACAACAAATTTTGTGGTCCATTTTCTCATAATACCCTTGTGAAAATAAAAAGTTTGCGTCTCAAGTAAATTTTTTGTGAAAAAAGTTAAATATTAATTTTTTACTTCCACATTGCTTTAGTTCTCGTGAAGCTAATAAACTTCTTGAATGTGGTTTTGAGTACCTTGAGGGGTGCAGTTCTTAGAATGGTGTACATTTTGTTTATTTTCTGTCATATTAACCCCCCAAAGTCACTTCAAATGTGAGGTGGTCCCTAAAAAAATGGTTTTGCAAATTTTGTTGGAAAAACTAGAAATCGCTGGTCAACTTTTAACCATTATAATGTCCTACCAAAAAAAAATTATGTTTGCAAAATTGTGCTGATGTAAAGTAGACATGTGGGAAATGTTATTTATTAACTATTTTGTTTGATGCCACACTCTGATTTAAGCGCACAAAAATTAAAAGTTTGAAAATTGAAAAATGTTCAAAATTTTTGCAAAATTTCATTTTTTTTTTATAAATAAACGCAAGACATATCGAAGAAATTTTACCACTGCCATGATGTAAAATATATCATGAAAAAATAATCTCAGAATCAATGGAATCCTTTGAAGCATTCCAGAGCTATAACCTCATAAATTGACAGTGGTCAGAATTGAAAAAAAAATATTCAACCCTAGAACGCATACCTGGGGCCTCGCAGGCCCGCCCTGTTAATTGTTTTCTATTTTCTGCAAGATTACTTTAGTTAGAATTTTGAAACTCTAGGTATGGTATATAGTTGTTTGTCATTTCCAGTTGTTCATTTATTTTTATGTTACAGGCATGTCGGTATAACAACTCTTTTTTGTGAATACCCCATATTCACATACCTGGGGCCTTTTAGGCCCGTACTAGGTTTACATGTGATCCTAAGTCTTTTTGTCTTCACTGTTGCTGGGGAAGACTTTGACTCAGTCTTTATGACTCTGCTGTTGCTATGAAGAGTGTGAATTCTGCCTGACTACATGGTCATGTGATCTTGGGAAAGAGGCTCCCTCACAACGTCATGCGTCTCTGACATCATCATAGGTCCTGAACACTGTTCATTGTGTGCTACTTGCTGAAGAGACTTTGGAGGAAGGAGTCAGCTTTCTTGTTTCTTGAAAAAGAAACTTTCTGAGTTCCAAAAATCCAAAAGCTTCTACTGCACCTAAAAGAAAGTGGTGACCTGCTGAAGGTGAGAGGAGGGGTCTGCACTTTACCCTTAGCACACACACTAACAATCCTGTTTAATTGGACGCCCAGGGCCATGGACTGGGCCACTGCCACTGTGACACATCTCCTTTAAGAAGCGGCCTGGTACCGAGTATCCCCACTGCCCTGGCGGGCGATCCACTATTTATAAAAACCTTTTCCATTATTAAGAATGGAGAGAAGTTTAATTCTTTAGTGTACAGCTTGTTTCCTAGGTTACCGGCCACCTTGCAGTCTCAGATTGATCAAATACATAGGTAAGGAGGTAAAGAGGTGTGCCACTAGCAGGTTCTATGCGTTACAGCCTGCAGGTAGAGTTGAGCGAAACGGGTCGAAAAATTTCAAAAGTCGGGTTTCATGAAACGAAACCCGACCCTAGGATGAGGTCGGCCACGAGGTCGGCGACTTACGCGCCAAAGTCGCGTTTCAAAAGTTTGTTTTGCGCTCTTTTTCAGCCAATCAGGATCCACGGACACTGTGGGCAACGTGATGACATAGGCAGGGGTCACCACCATCTTTCAGAAGGGCATGCAAGTGATTGGCTTGCTTTGGTGGGCGTCACAGGGGTTATAAAAGGGCGTGGACGCCGACCGCCATCTTACTTCTGCCGATCTTAGCATAGGGAGAGGTTGCTGCTGCTGATTCTGTAGGGAAAGCGTTAGGCAGGGAAGAAGAAAAAAAAACTGCTTCTGCTGCTAGCGATTTTGCCTGTACAACACACCAGTCACTGTGTGTGCAGTGCAAGGGGAGGCTATATTGTGGTGGATCAGCGGTGTTGGTTGTTAGGCTGCCTTCTAAGGCTTCCTGACAGCTGCATTGCTGTTTACCCACTACTCTGCAAACTGCTTTTTTAAAAGCAATCCCAATTTTTTTTTTTGTCCTGCTGAGGTACTGAGCGTGCATTTTTTCACACCATACAGCGGTGTACGCTCCTCACACAGTACCGTGTAATGGCTGTTATCACAGCCACAGTGAAGCTATCTGTGTGTCACTCTGTGAGAATAAGTCGTGGACATGTTCCGTTCTTACAGACCTGCACCTACTAGTTTTGTCTAGCTTTCAAGCAGTTAAATATATTTGCTGTTTGATCACATTCAAAACTATAGAGAGACAGCGTGTGTCAGTCCGTATACTTAAAAAACACGGAGCTTGACAATTTTACGTACACCGGACAGCCGTGTACGTGCACGCTCCTCTCAGTACCGTGTAACGGCTGTTATCACGGCCACAGTGAAGCTATCTGTGTGTCACTGTGGAAGGATAAGTGGAGGACTTGTTCCGTTCTTACAGACCTACACTCTAGGGAGATTCCTATTCTGCCCAATTCTACATACACCTTGTAGTTTGTGATACACTAGCCAATTTCTGCCTGTGACATAGCGCTCTGATATTCAGTGGGCCTCACACAATCCAAAAGTGTCCAGTGTCCACTAGTGTGTGCAGAAATTCAAAATCTCCCTTATCCTGTAGTCACTTTTTTCACACCTGTGCCATCGAGCCTGTGACATAGCGCTGTGATATTCAGTGGGCCTCACACAATCCATAAGTGTCCAGTGTCCACAAGTGTGTGCAGAAATTCAAAATCTCCCCTGTCCTATAGACACCTTGTACCTTGTTTTACATTACTATATAGTTTGTTGGATTTTGTCTACATTTCTACAAAAAATGAGGAAGGCTGGTGGAAGAGGCCGTGGAATTGGGCGGGGGTTGGCAGCTGGTAATGATGGTGTTGGTGGTGGATCTGATGGTAGTGGCAAAAGCAAAATAGGACCGAATGCAGGAGGTGTTGAGCCTGCATCATCGTCTGGCTCCACAAGGCCTCGAAGGCTTAGTTTTCTAGGAGTTGGCAAACCGCTTTTAAAGCCAGAGCTTCAGGAAAAAGTTTTGTCTTACATTGCTGACTCAGCCTCTAGCTCTATCGCCTCCTCTTCTGAAGTTGTAAAAAATAAAAGCACTGAGTCGTCATTGGAGGCTCATGTTCATGAACCACACCTTTCCTTGTGTCTTTCACCCCAACCAAGATTGAAGGATGACGCAGGCCATACTACTGATTACTCCATGGAGCTGTTTTCACATACCATGCCTGGATTATCAAGTGAAATGGTGAATTACCCAGGCCAAGATGAATCTGACATGGAGTGCACTGATGCACAGCCGCTGATAGATGATTCTGCTGGTACATTCACTCAGAGCACTACATTGTCCTCGCAGTGTACAGAGCCAGATTCTGACCCTGATGAGACTCAGGTGCCCCTTCCCGCACACTATACCACCATACACGGTGACACAGAGGAAGGTGCACATGACATTGAAGAGGAGGTGATGGATGACCCAGTTGTTGACCCAGATTGGCATCCATTGGGGGAAGAGGGTGCTGCTTCCAATAGCTAAGATGAGGAGCATCCACAGCAGACATTGACATCGCAACAGCTGTTATCTGGCAGGCCCGGAGCACTCCAAAGACAGGTTCCAAAAATCAAAAGAGTTGCTGGACAGCTTGTCCAGAGGGTCAAAAGATCACAGCGTGCTAGGCCGCAAAATGACTGCCAAAGTAGGAAGAGTGCAGAGTGGCACTTTTTTGAACAAAATCCTCATGATCAGGCCAAGGTTATCTGTAAGAAGTGCGCAAAGACCTTTAGCCGAGGGAAAAATCTGAAAAATTTGAATACCAGTTGCATGCTTAGACATTTAACCACCATGCACTTGCAAGCGTGGACACAACACCAAACCTCAAGTGCCACATGTGCAACTGATCACAAAGAAGGTAGTCAGCAACGCTACATTGTTTCCCCCACTGTAAGCCCACCGGTTAGCACAGCAGCAAATGTTGAGGTGTCGTTGCAAGGCCACAGCAGTCAGGGAATCCCACTGTTATATCAACGAAATGCTGAATCTAGGCCATCAGAAAGAACACCAACTCCATCACCATCATCAACCCTCTCTCAGTCCGCCCTGTCCACCGCTACTTCCACCATATGCAGCTCTCAAGTCCAGCTCACTCTCCCAGACACTATGAGTAGGTCAAGAAAGTACTCAGTCTCTCATCCGTGTACACTGGGTTTGAACGCCCACATTGCCAAACTAATCTCGTTTGAGATGATGCCCTATCGGTTGGTAGAAAGCGCAGCTTTCCGCGAACTCATGGCCTATGCAGTACCACGCTATGACCTACCCAGTCGCCACTTCTTCTCTCGCAAAGCCATCCCAGCCCTCCACCATCATGTAAAAGACCGCATTGTCCATGCACTCAAGCAGTCAGTGAGTGGAAAGGTGCACCTCACAACTGATGCATGGTCCAGTCGGCATGGCCAGGCCGTTACGTGTCCATCACTGCGCACTGGGTTAATGTGGTGGATGCAGGGTCCACAGGGGACAGCGGTGGTGGGACAGTGCTGCCTAGCCCACGGTATAGGAAACAGTTGGCTGTAGGCGTTCGACCCTCCTCCTCCTCCTCCAGAAGCGATAGCTCGTCCACAAAGCGCAGTCGTACGAGCACTCCATCTGCAGCTGCCACTGTTGCACACGAGGTGTCCCCCTATCGAGCAGCTAGTGGAAAGCGTCAGAAGGCTGTGTTGCAGATGATGTGTTTGGGCGTCTGCAGCCAATGTTGATGAGGAGGGAATCCTTGATGACATTCAGCCATTGTCTGCTCAGGGACCTCTCCTGGACGAGGTGGAGGAAGAAGAGGAGGAGGAGGATGATGATGGGGATAATTACTTAGGGGAGGAGGATGCATCTCATGGGGCAAGTGAAAATGTTGGCGTGGCAAGGTCTGGTACAGGGTTTGTGCGTGACTGGAGGGATGTGGATTTGCCAGAAAGTGCTCCTCCAACTAGCACTCGCAGTGCATCATTGACACCGGGAACATTTGCCCACATGTCAGATTATGCCTTGCAGATCCTAAAAAGGGACCCCCGCATTGCCAAAATGATGAACGATGACGACTACTGGTTGGCCAGCATCCTGGATCCACGCTATAAAGGCAAATTACAAAACATCATGCCACAGTAGAACCTTGACCTAATATTGGCTAATAAACAAGCAACTCTGGTAAATCGGTTGCTTGAGGCATTCCCAGCACACAGCAGCGGTGATGGTTCTCACACGAGCCGTACGGGCCGGGGGCAGCTTGGCAGAGGTGTTCATGGTGCACACAGCAGAAGTGGCGTTGGAGACAGGGGTTTCATGACAATGTTGTGGACTGATTTTTCAAGTACCGCTCACACAACTGGTAATACTGCATCGATGGAAAGTGACAGGAGACAGCAGTTGTCAACTATGGTTACAAACTACTTTTCCTCCCATATCGATGTTCTCCCACACAGGTCATTCCCCTTTGACTATTGGGCCGCTAAACTGGACACCTGGCCTGAATTGGCACAATATGCCTTACAGGAGCTCGCTTGCCCAGCTGCAAGTGTGCTATCGGAAAGAGTCTTCAGTGCAGCTGGATCAATCCTGACAGAAAAAAGGACCCGTCTGTCAACCCAAAATGTGGATGATCTAACCTTCATTAAAATGAACCATGCATGGGTTTCCAAGGATTTTGTCCCACCTTCCCCTGATGACACATAGGGTGACAGAAAAAGGGCTTGCTTTGGTCCACCTCTTCCTGGGACTTGACCTATTTCGCCTTTTGCATTAGCTGAATGTCCAACATCAACATATGCCACTTTCTAAAACTCCCTAACGTGCGAGTGCTGTTGCCCTGGACAGGTGGGTAGGCTGACTCTTGGGCGCGGGCACTGGCACAGGGTCCCTCATAGTGCAATCAAGTGTCTCTGACGGTGGTGGTGCACACCCGCCGTCAGACACACCGTCGTACTATGAGGGGCCCAGTGCCAGTACCGACGCCCACGAGTGGGCCCCCCTTGCTTGGGCAGGGCCCCAGCATTTGCAATCTTTACCTCTCCCTGCTCCTCCGCTGTGTAGTCTGGGCCGTCAAATCCATACTGTGCCTGACACTGTCTGAGCCTGCCTCCTGATGTATAGACATATATTTTGGATGTGTACGCTATCCATACATGTTTTCCGGGGATACGGTACCCTTTCTCACCTTTGTGCAATCACGTGCAATCCATACTGGGCCTAACACCGTCTGAGCCTGCCTCCTGATGTATAGACATATATTTTGAATGTGTACGCTATCCATACATGTTATCCGGGGATACGGTACCCTTTCTCACCTTTGTGCAATCACGTGTAATCCATACTGGGCGTGAGAACAGCTGGCGAGCTGTTAAGCAAGCTACAGCACCTGTGGTTTGCACACGTAAGTTTTTCATTTTTTCAGGAATGACGGTTAGGCCTAATTCCGGAACTGCAGTTGACCTGTACTTACTGGGAAATCATCGTTCGCCGGTAATAATTGTAATCAGTGATCTCCATCACTAACGTTGTTCAGCGGGTTATCTGCACCTGTAAGCCACAAACGCTGGCCTTTTCAGTGTAGCGCACATGCAGCCACGGACATGTAAGGGCATGACACACCAGTTATTGGCCAATCTCATGTGCCAGAGCCTCACGTGTCCCTCTAGTAAGCCGGACTCGGACCGCGGGGCATGACGGAGTCTCGTTCATTAACGGAATTAAGCTTGCAATGTGTGCATCTTTTCTGTAGCTGGCATGGTTGAGGTTTCCCAGGTGGAGTCGAATTTAACCGTAGGCTCCACTCCTGGTGGTGCCCTTCTGGACATTCCTTTAAGGTTCAGCTTTGCAACCATACTGCCCACGTAAAACAAACAATTTGCCTTCATGAACGCTGTTTGGAGGGTCATGACTCGTGGGAATAACGCCGCCCAATCAGTTAACCTGCTAGAGAGATCCTTCATTGCTCCCAAGCATAACATCACACTCCCTAGGAGGAAGGTAATGCCACTGTGGCGACCGTACTCCTGGGGGGACACAAGTGCACTGATGCCCAGCCACTGCTCGATGAATCTGCTGGTACATTGACCCAGACCACTACATTCCCCTCGCACGCCACACGGCCTGAATCTGACCCTGATGAAACTCAGGTTACCCTTCCCATATACAGTTCCATCTTACACGGTGACAAAGAGGAAGCTGCAGATAAAAGTGCAGGTTCGCCCCACCCGCCATCAGACACACCACCATACTATCAGGGGCCCTGTGCCAGTGCCATCGCCAACGAGTGGGCCCCCCCTGCTTGCTCAGGATCACAGCACTTGCAAGGTTGAAATACTGTGCAGTGAGATGGAAGATGGGGACGACGAGGAGCCCAGACTAGTACAGGGATTCCCTAGCGAGGAGACTTATTTGATTGTTTTCAATGTTGGGACAGCAATTTTTGGGGAGCACTATACTCTGGAGAATGATAGATGGGGCCCACCATACACAGGAACATTCCAAAGGTGGACATCAGACACTGGAGCAGCATTTACAGGGCCCGTTATACACTAGAGCATTAGAAATGGGGCCCATTATGTTTGGAGCATTATTTGGGCCCATAAGACAGTGGAGCTTCATCCATGGGGACCAACATATACTGTAGCATTATGTGGAGCTCATCATATACTGTTTCAAACATTATATGGTACCAATGATTCTGTATGGAGAAATAGATGGGCCTCGTCATGAGATGTAAAAAGTGAAGTATTTTTCATTGTACTATACCGTTATTTCTCTGCCGTATCGGAGCATGATGAGTTGTGGTATGTGTTAAAGGGGCGCTCTTTCGCCCAGGGCACATGAAAACCTGGAGCCAGCCCTACCCCCCCCACAACTTTAGCCAAATAACCCCCATTTTTCAGTGCGTAACTTGTATTATGAAGTTAATTAAGGTTGACAAGCTTAAGTAAGAAGAATTGATGCTTTTGGCATTCAAATGGGCACTGTAGGTGTGTTTCCTGTCCTCCTCTCACTGCCGACTTTTATTCCCCATTGACTTACATTGGGTTTCGTGTTTCGGGACGACCCCGACTTTTCCCTATAATCGGCCGATCTTGCTCGACCCGACTTTTGGAAAAGTCGGGTTTCACGAAACGAAACTCGACCCTAAAAAAACAAAAGTCGCTCAACTCTACCAGCAAGCACCACTGTGATGCTGACTGGAATCTCTGTCCCTGCGTTTCTCCCATGCGTCATATGCAAAGCTGTCTCTGTTTTAACTGCATGACCGAGTTCTTAGTCCAGACCAGGGGAGCAACTATGTCTCTTGTCTGATCTGTCAATCTGCAGGAACGGAAAACCACTTGGCAACCAGAAAGCTGTGGAGCAGTGCACTCCCTAAGGAGGACCTTTCACCAGATTTTACATGTTTAAAACTGCAAACATGATGTTATTTGCCTCTTCAGTGTGGAGATATTAATATTTGGCACCTACCATATTTATTGGATTATAAGACGCACCAAACCATAAGATGCAGCCCAAATTTAGAGGGAGGAAATAGGAAAAAAAAGAATTTTAATGTGAAAATGGGAGTTTGTCTTATAATTCACAGGAAACATGTCAACGCTATAGAAAGCCAATGGCGGCAGGAATGGGCTGCGATGAGGGAGTATACCGGCAGGGCAAGGTAGGAGCCATTGGTCTCCCGGCTGTGGGCTTCTGGAAAAGGTCGGCATTGCGAGGCAGTAGCAGAGTACCCACTGTGCACATTGGTCCTCGGCACTGGGCTTTGGAAAAATGGTGCCGAAGGCTGTGCATACGTATATTGAGATCTTGGTTCGTCATCGAGCTGTGATCATTTTCAGTCCATGCAATGACACTGGCGCCATCTCCACCAGGAGTTCAACGGCTCTTGCCTCACAATGCCAAGACATTCTGTTGTGAGTTCATTTTCCCCTTCGTCACTGAGGTCTGGTGAACTCCCTATTCTGGTGAAGGAAGTTAATGAGCCTGATTATCAGGCACCTGAACCTGATGAGGATGACTGGCTGAGTGGAGTCACGGACTGGATATAATTCTGCTGACGCCCATCTGCCCTGCGGGTGATTTCTCTTTGGACTTCTAGGACACCAGTCTGATTCCTGCTCCTCTAAGCTAAGTTTTTCTGCTTTGCCTGTTTGCATTAGTATTTTGTTTTTGTTTTCCTTGCTTTTCTGGATTCTGCCATTCCCTGCTGGGGTGAGCTGAATCTCCTTTTGCCTGTAGCTCTGTCTTAAGAATATTCCTGAGTACTGACATAACTTTTTTGAAGCCTAGCGTCTTCAGGGCCTTTTTTACTGTCAGTCTGTTGGCTCTTATTTTCATAGGGTTTTTCACGGATTGCAGACAGCAGCCTTCTTGTCCTTTTCTATCTAGCTAGATTGGGCCCCGTCTTTGCTCAGTCTATCTTTCTGCCTGTGTTAGTGTTTTCATCTTGCTTCACCGTCATTATATGTTGGGGGCTGCCTATTGCTTTGGGGTCTGCTCTGGGGCAGTTTAGTTTTCCCCTTTCTTTCTTTAGGCCTAGCTATTTCTCCGGCTGTGATCGAGGGGTCTAGGGCATCGTAGGAACCCCCCACGGCTACTGCTAGTTGTGTTGATAGGTTCAGGGGTCTGCAATCCGATAGCTGCCAACTTCTCTGGTTTTCTGGACTTAGCTAGCATTTCTGTTTTTGCCTCCTACGGTGACTCAATCATAACAGAATCACCCGCCATACCGCAGACCCTAGGGTACTCAATAGCAGGAAAAAATTGTGTTTAAAAAAAAAAAAAAAAAAAGGTGTGTATATTCTTTCCTCTATATCTCTGAGGCCGTAGGGGGAATTTTTTTTTTTTTTCTCTCAATGGAGATAAAGCAATTGTCTGATCGTGTGGAGCAGCTCGCTGCGGAAGTGCGGGGAATTTCCGCCTACCTTGCTCGTTCGCATGCTGTTGAACCAAAGATTCCTACACCTGATGTGTTTTTTGAGGATCGATCTAAATTTTTGAGTTTCAAAAATAATTGGAAATTATTTTTTGCCTTGAAGCCTAACTCGTCAGGGAGCTCCGCGCAGCAGGTTAAAATTGTCATCTCTTTGCTGCGTGGCGATCCCCAGGATTGGGCGTTTTCTTTGAAACCAGATGATCCTATTCTGACTAATGTGAACGCATTCTTTCAAGCTTTGGGGTTGTTGTATGACGAACTTAATGCTATTGATCAGGCTGAAAAGACCCTGTTGCCATTGAACCAGGGACGAGATTCTGCAGAGTTGTACTGTCAAAATTTCCAAAAGTGGGCGGTCCTTACTACCTGGAATGATAATGCCTTGGCTGCTCTCTTTCGGAAGGGTTTGTCAGAAGCCGTAAAAGATACTATGGTGGGATTTCCTGTTCCCTCTGGTCTGGACGATTCTATGTCATTAGCCATTCAGGTTGATCGGCGTTTACGTGAACGCAGGATTGCATGAGAGGTGTTGCCACCGGTTGAACAGACGTCTGAACCTATGCAATGTGATAGAGTTTTGCCTAAGGCGCAATGTCAGGAGTTCAGAAGGCGTAATAAGCTGTGTTTTTTCTGTGGCGATGCCTCGCATATTATTTCTATTTGTCCTAAACGAGAGTAACGCTTTGCACACACGTTTTCTGTTGGTGGTGTTCAACCTAAGTTTCTTCTGGCAATTACTCTTATCTGCTCCCTGTCCACATTTTCCGCCAAGGCTTTTGTGGATTCGGGAGCAGCGCTAAACCTAATGGACTTGGATTTTGCTAAACGTTGTGGATTTCCGATGACACCTCTGCAGGCGCCTATCCCTTAGAGGGGGATTGATGCTACTCCTTTGGCTAAAAATAAACCTCAGTTTTGGACCCAGGTGGTAATGCAGGTCACCCCAGACCATCAAGAAAATTGCAGATTTTTGGTGTTGCATGGTCTGCATGATGCCATTGTTCTGGGGTTTCCCTGGTTGCAAATTCATAATCCAGTTTTGGATTGGAAATCTGTGTCTGTGGTGAGTTGGGGTTGTCGGTGTACCTTTAGTGAGGCTCCGTTTTTTTCCACCTCTCCTCAGTCGCATGCTGTTCCTGACTATTTGGCGGACTTTTATGATGTATTTAGTGAGAATGAATCTGCGTCCTTGCCTCCTCATAGGAGTTATGACTGTGCAATTGAACTAAGCCCGGGGTGTAAATTTCCCAAGGGTCGGCTCTTCAATTTATCTGTACCCGAGCACGAGGCTATGCGGTCCTATATTAAGGAGGCGTTGGAGAAGGGTCATATTAGACCATCCTCTTCACCCTTAGGTGCCGGGTTTTTTTTTGTGGCCAAAAAGGATGGTTCTTAAAGGCCTTGTATTGATTATCGTGCCCTCAATAAAATTACTATTAAATATCAGTATCCGTTACCCCTGATTTCGGATCTATTCTCTAGAGTTAGAGGTGCTTGCTGGTTTACTAAGCTTGACCTCAGGGGGCGTATAATCTTATCCGCATTAAGCAGGGGGATGAATGGAAGACAGCGTTTAATACTCCGGAGGGACATTTTGAGTACCTGGTGATGCCTTTTGGGCTCACTAATGCCCCTTCTGTCTTCCAGTGCTTCATGAACGATATTTTCCGACACTTTGTCGATAAATTTTTGATTATCTATCTGGATGATATTTTGATCTTCTCCAAGGATTGGGATTCTCATGTGGAACATATTCGGACTGTGTTCCGGATCTTGAGGGAGAATTCCCTGTATGTCAAAGGATCGAATGCCTTTTTGGAGTACAGAGGATTTCATTTTTGGGATTTATTTTGTCTCCGTCAACTATTGAAATGGACCCGGCCAAGGTACAGGCCATTTATGATTGGGTTCAGCCCACTTCTTTGAAGGCCCTCCAGAAGTTTTTGGGTTTTGCTAATTTTTATCGGAAATTTATAGCAAAATTTTCTAGTATTGCCAAGCCATTGACTGATCTGACTAAGAAGGGTGCTGATGTGTTGAATTGGTCTCCGGAGGCTGTTGCTTCCTTTCAGGAGCTGAAGCGAAGATTTACCTCCGCCCCGGTTTTGCGGCAACCTGATGTCTCACTCCCGTTCCAGGTAGAGGTGGATGCTTCTGAGATTGGTGCAGGAGCTGTTTTGTCCCAAAAGGATCCTGTAACAGCTAAAATGAATCCCTGTGCTTTCTTTTCCCGAAAGTTCTCTCCATCTGAACGTAACTATGATGTGGGGAATCGGGAACTGTTGGCCATGAAATGGGCATTTGAGGAGTGGAGACATTGGTTGGAGGGAGCTAAACATCAAGTTGTGGTCCTCACTGACCACAAGAATTTGATTTATCTAGAGTCGGCTAAACGCTTGAACCCTAGACAAGCTAGGTGGGCCTTGTTTTTTACACGTTTTGATTTTGTGGTCTCTTTTCTTCCTGGAACTAAGAATGTCAAGGCAGACGCCCTCTCTAGGAGTTTCTTTGCTGATTCTCCTGTGGTGACCAAGCCTGCTACCATCTTAGGTGAAGGGGTAGTTCTTTCTGCCATCTCGCCCGATTTGAGACTTGCTCTGCAAGAGTTCCAGGAGGACAAACCTGAGCGTTGTCCCAGTGGAAAGTTGTATGTTCCTGACCAGTGGAAGAAGAGAGTGATGTCTGAAGTTCATTGCTCTGCATTGGCTGGTCATCCAGGTATTTTTGGTACTAGAGATCTGGTGAGTCGGTCTTTTTGGTGGGCCACCTTGTCGCATGATGTCAGGAATTTTGTGCAGTCCTGTGGGACTTGCTCCCGGTCTAAATCTTGTTCTCGTTCTAGTGGGTTGTTGATGCCTTTGCCTGTCCCCAGGAGGCCATGGACCCATATTTCAATGGATTTCATCTCTGATATGCCGGTCTCTCAAAGAATGACTGTTATTTGGGTGATTCTCTAAGATGGTTCATCTTGTACCACTCCCTAAGTTGCCATCTTCCTCTGAGTTGGTGCCCCTGTTTTTGCAACAGGTGGTTCGCTTACACGGGATTCCTGAGAACATTGTATCTGACAGAGGAGTTCAGTTTGTGTCTATATTTTGGAGGACTTTCTGTCTGTTCCAAGCTGGGAATTCAGTTGTCCTTCTCCTCTGCTTTTCACCCTCAGACCAATGGGCAGACAGAGAGAACAAAACAGACCTTGGAGTCGTATTTGAGATGTTTTTTTTCCGCTGATCAGGATGATTGGGTTTCATTTTTGCCCTTGGCCGAATTTGCTTTAAATAATAGAGCTAGTTCTGCCACTTTGATGTCACCTTTTTTTGTAACTTTGGGTTTCATCCTCGATTTTCTTCAGGGCAGGTGGAGCCCTCTGCCTGCCCAGGTGTTGACACTGTGGTAGAGAGAATGCACCAGATCTGGGACCAAGTGGTGGATAAGTTATCTCTCTCCCAGGAAAAGGCCCAGCGGTTTTCCAATCGACATAGGACCATTGGTCCCCAGTTTAAGATTGGTGATATGGTGTGGTTATCATCAAAAAATATTGCTATGAAGGTGGCTTCTCCTAAGTTTAAGCCTAAATTTATTGGACCTTACAAGATTTTGGAGATTATTAATCCGGTCTCTTTTCGTTTGGCTCTTCCTGTCACATTTAAAATCCATAATGTGTTCCATAAGTCCTTGTTGAAGAGGTTTGTTGAACCAGTTGTTCCTGGGGTGGCACCTCCGGACCCTGTATTGGTTGAAGGTAACATGGAATATGAGGTAGAGAAAATACTGGATTCCCGTCAGGCTAGACGGAGACTCCAGTATTTGTTTAAGTGGAAGGGTTATGGTCAGGAGGATAATTCCTGGGTCTCTGCCTCTGATATTCATGCCAAAAGATTGGTGCGTGCCTTTCATCGGGCTCACCCTGATCGCCCTGGTGGCGTGGTTGAGGGTTCGGTGACCCCTCCTCAAGGGGGAGGTACTGTTGTGAGTTCATTTTCCCCTTCGTCACTGAGGTCTGGTGAACTCCCTATTCTGGTAAAGGAAGGTAATGAGCCTGATTATCAGGCACCTGAACCTGATGAGGATGACTGGCTGAGTGGAGTCACGGACTGGATATAAGGCTGCCGACGCCCTTCTGCCCTGCGGGTGATTTCTCTTTGGACTTCTAGGACACCAGTCTGATTCCTGCTCCTCTAAGCTAAGTTTTTCTGCTTTTCCTGTTTGCATTAGTGTTTTGTTTTTGTTTTCCTTGCTTTTCTGGATTCTGCCATTCCCTGCTGGGGTGAGCTGAATCTCCTTTTGCCTGTAGCTCTGTCTTCAGAATATTCCTGAGTACTGACATAACTTTTTTGAAGCCTAGCGTCTTCAGGGCCTTTTTTACTGTCAGTCTGTTGGCTCTTATTTTCATAGGGTTTTTCACGGATTGCAGACAGCAGCCTTCTTGTCCTTTTCTATCTAGCTAGATTGGGCCCTGTCTTTGCTCAGTCTATCTTTCTGCCTGTGTTAGTGTTTTCATCTTGCTTCACCGTCATTATATGTTGGGGGCTGCCTATTGCTTTGGGGTCTGCTCTGGGGCAGTTTAGTTTTCCCCTTTCTTTCTTTAGGCCTAGCTATTTCTCCGGCTGTGATCGAGGGGTCTAGGGCATCGTAGGAACCCCCCACGGCTACTGCTAGTTGTGTTGATAGGTTCAGGGGTCTGCAATCCGATAGCTGCCAACTTCTCTGGTTTTCTGGACTTAGCTAGCATTTCTATTTTTGCCTCCTACGGTGACTCAATCATAACAACACTCCCTCCTCCCAGCCCAGGGCCAACAACATCACCCCACTCCTGCAGCTGCTGCTCTTGGCTTCCTGCAGTAGCGAACCTGCCTCCTGTAACCCCACTCCACCTGTGCCTCCCCACTCCTTGGAAAGCTGCATGTGGACTATAAGACACACCTCCTTTTTCCTATCAAATTTAGTTGAAAAAGGTGTGTTTTATTGTCCAAAAAATACGATAATTAATTCCTCAAATAAAATTGACCAAATAAACTTTACTGAAACATATATAAGAAATGTAAAGCCATGTAAAAAATGAGGCAACAAACTGTAAGTCTTTAGGTGGGAACACCTGGACCTCTATATGTATAGCCCCCACAGTTCCGCAAAATATATATCATATATGAAACATATAGTAACATCCAGCTGAATAATAAAATGAGCAAAGAGCAATAATAGTAATAAGGCCGGCGTCACACTAGAGAGGAATACAGATGAGTGAGAGGCGATAAAACAACGCATTGCACACGGACCAATGATTCTCTATGGGGTAGCTCCCATCAGCCGTATTTTTCTCTCGTATTTTCTATGGTCCATGCCAATCACAGCATGCTGCGATTGTCAGCGTATTATGACCGTAGTACGCCAATGCAAATCTATGGGTGCGCAAAAACATCGCATTACACACGGATCACCCGTGTGACTTGCGAGAAATACGCAAGACTTTTCCTGGTGACAGGAAATGGGCCAATCCATCATCAGGAAGCTTAGACATGCAAATTATCTCAAAAAGCGCTCCAGACAGTCAATCAGTTCCCTGATTATGGTGATCGGCCACGTGAGGAGCAGCAGCACATATGTACGTGCACATAAATTATGTATGTCAAATTACCTGCCATCCCAAAAAAATGTTATAAGTAGGCCCCCCCACATCCTGTGCTTCTGATATTGGGCTCTTGTGGCTTGTAAATTATTTTTGGACACACTGTTTGACCAAGAGAGAATATTACCCTGTCCCCAAGCTCCTCATAATGCCTAGCAAAAACAGTTTAAAGAGTTCCTAATTGCCGCATGAGCTACTGTGACCCTGTGTATCTGGCCTGGTTGCAGCAATGCTATATGCCACCCTGGGTAGAACTCACACCCTAGTAGGCCACATGACTTTGATATTAGTTCAAAAACTTGTTTTAGGCAAATTGTAAGTTTTCTTTCTTTTATATCACATTGCAGTTGAAGATGTGATGACACGCTGGCGCAACATCCGTGACCAGTATCGCCTGAGCGCCAGCAGCGGGCAAGAAGTGGTTCAGGGGCCCACACAAAGCGGAAATATGTTTATTTCGACCGCCTCTCGTTCCTCACTCCAATTATGGATCTCAGACCGTAAGTATAACAAAAACACCACATGACACAAATGCTTTATAGGGCCCGATCAAAAATTTCCTTTTTCTACATTTTATATTTAGCACAGAATTCACTCTAACATCACTGAAAAGGAGACAGGGTCTGAATCAGAGGCCATCGATCCTGTAGGTGGAGGGGTTGAGCTGTCTGGACCATCTTGTGAGCTTCCAAGGAGCCAGGCCCAAGTCACTTCTCCGGCTCGATCTGATCCTGCCCTAGAACCTGGGCCGCCATCAGAAACACCACCACCAGGAACAGAGCCACAACAAGGACCGTCAGCTGCATCACCACCCGACATCCATGATGAACAGGGCAACAGCAGCAGCCCAACTGTTTGCCTAGAGGACTCCCCCCAGCCTGCTGTGCCATCCAGGCGATGTAGACGAAGGCGCCATATCCCTGCCACTGATGCCATGACCAATGTGGATGCAGGGGCCCAAAATTCCCTTGACAGAGTTGCCACTGATGATGGGGAGGAGGAGTACTCATGCAGCCTTGCCCATTATCTACATTCCCTTCCCTGTGAGATGCGGCTACTTGTGCGAGGATCCATTCAGATCCTAATTGACGCAAGCACACCCCCAATACATGAAGAGAGAAGGAAGATCCGGCACTGGAGACTTGATAAAATCCACGATAAGTTTTATTCACATAATTTCATGATAAAACCATAAAGGGGAAAACAAACCCCCACGCCTGACGCGTTTCGAACCTTACACCAGGTTCTTCCTCAGAGACATGAAACAAAACAGTTCACAAAATGATTATAAACATTCCTAATCAGCAGAAGGACTCCACACATGTGTATAATCAAAGAGGCAGACAACTAAGCCCTCAAATCACTGGGGGAGTCACTCCCTTGCAAGAAGAAAGAAAAAAAAAAAAGGGAAAAGACCTAAACAACAATGGACAAGACATAGAATATATAAAAACACGTGCAATACACACGTATAAATGCATAAATACATAGCAACTTTTTGTACATTTGTTAACATGCAAGCCGGGACTAAAAATATTACAGCAACTTGCTTGTTAAGAAGAAAAAAAGCTGATGAATTATTTGGCATTTCCTCTGATAATGAGGATAAGATTAGTATGGACATGCATTCACTTTTCTCTGAGTTGGAGAGAAAGATGACTTCTCACCTTAAAACCTGGTGGGACTCAGTGACTCTTGAGAAATACGTTAGTCATAAGATGATACCGCGAGGTTTGAGATTAAAAAAGGTACCGACTGTGATTTATAATGATACCTTTCTACAGAAGTGGAATGATATTTTGAGTGAATGCTCTTTGAAACTAATGTCTCTTATTGTGGAGGAAGAATCTGTCAAATTGACCAACATTGAAGCTTCCATCAAAGATTTGGAGTCTAAGTTGGATGTATTTTCTGATCATATGACATTTTCTAAGAGCTATGAACGATTACATGCTAATATTGATAATTTGGAAAGCGGCATTACCAAGTCCAAGAAAAATAAGTTCCTGTGTGATCGCAGGGACTATGACTCTAATATGGTTTATGCTTGGAAACAATTCACTCCGTATAAGCCTAGATCTATTCTCAAGAGGAATCAATCATTCCGTAGTAACAATCTTTTAATTCACCTACTACTTCTGAGGGTTCAATGGACTCTAATCGGGTGTTACCTTTAACATCACACCCAAAAAACGATCAAAGAAAACAAGGCGAGGTGGACGCCGACGTAAGAAGAAAGCATCAATATGGTCTGCGGAATGTGAATCATTGGAAGAAATAAACGGTAACATTGCTGCGTCTGATGAGTTTACAGTTATAAACATTTCAGCTACCATACTGAGTGAAGCTCAGCTGAGTGTTTTGAAGAGAGGACTTTCCTTTGTTCCTACATGTAGAGGGGATTTGTTTCAAACATTATGTGATGTCAATCGATTCGTGCGATTATTAACAGTTAAGAGACATTTCTTTACTCCTGAGTCTGGTATTGGTAATCAATTTTCTGATATATCATCCTTGAGTTCAAACAATGTTGATTTGTTACCACTTGCTGCTCCTGTTAGAGATCAAATTTTGTTTGACATGTTGTCTAGTTTGGAGAACACAAATCAACATACAGCAGTACAATGTGACACAAATGTACAGATATCTAACCCCACTTTTTATCCCCTGATATCTAGAGTGCCCATTATGGATACTTTCCAGAGGGCAATAGAACGTGATGTTAAATCTCTGTTGGATTCAGATGTGCAATCTTGTATGAATTTATCTGCAATTGAGCAGCATGCGCTTCATTTACTAAGTAAGAACCAACATATAGTGGTCCGCCAATCAGACAAAGGGGGGTCAGTGGTGATTCTAGACTCACTACTATATCGCAATGAAATTTTATCCATGTTATCTGATATTAATACATATCATCCTCTCAACAATGATCCTACAAGCTGTATTCAGCAGGGTTTATCTGTGATTTTGCAGGAGGGTCTTGCTTTGGGAGTATTGGACAAGCGCATGGCTGATTTTTTATATGTGGATAAACCAGTGTGTCCTGTATTTCACGCCTTACCCAAAATTCATAAAGGCGTGTTTCCTCCACCTTTCAGGCCCATAGTGGCCGGTATTGGAGGGGTTAATGAAAAACTCTCCGAGTGGATAGACAGAAAATTACAACCTTTGGTTTTGAAAACACCAGGTCACATTAGAGACACCAGCTTCTGCAGGCACTTCAGGAGGTTGCATGGGGGCCTCACCACACATGGATAACATGTGATGTTGTTGCTCTATATTCATGTATACCTCATGATTTGGCACTATCTGCTGTTTCCACCATTTTGACTGAAGAAAGTAATTTCAGTTCTGATCTTAAACAATTTATCATTATGGCGTTACAACATCTTTTGAACACCAATTTTTTCAAATTTGACACTAAGTACTATCTTCAGGTGTGTGGCTGCCCGATGGGGTCAAAATTTTCTCCTACTCTGGCCAACTTATATATGTCCTTTTGGGAGAACAAATATATATATACTATGGATAATCCCTATTTAGACAATGTATTGTGGTGGGGGAGATACATTGATGACGTGATCCTATTGTGGTTTGATCGTTGTGATGTATCTCCCTCTCCTGGCATGCTTAAGTTTTTTGAGTATATTGGGACTAATTCTTTGAATATTAAATTCACCCACGAAATACATGGCATTTGTGCCACATATCTGGATGTTAAAATTATGGGAGATGTCAAAACGGGGAATATATATACTTCCCTATATAGAAAAGATACCAGTGGTAATGCCATATTGCATGCGGATAGTTGTCACCCGCCACATGTGATACGAAATTTACCGTTGGGTGAATTAATCCGTGCCAAAAGATCATGCTCTAATGACGCTCTTTATGAATCTGAGCGTCGTAAAATTTGCACCAGGCTATCAAAAAGGGGTTATAAGAACTGGATGTTAAATAGGGCTATTAAGAAAGTGGATAACAAAACTAGGAGTAGTTTATTGCAGAATGACATGGTACACACTAATCAAAATAAAAATATTCCCACTTTTTCTACCGCTTTTAGTTCAGATTACAAGGGTGTTATTAAAATCATAAATAAACATCTTCCCTTACTGCATCAAGATCCAGTCTTATCGCAGATATTGGCTGGTGGACATAGGTGTGTTCCAAAGAGAGCTAAAAATTTGAGTCATTTTTTGTCCCCCTCATTGTATTTGTCTGATTGCACTAAACCTACGTGGTTAAATTACTTGGGCAATTATAAGTGTGGTGAAAAATTGTGTGGTTTGTGCCGCTATATGGATATTACAGATAAATTTGTTAATTTTAGTACACAACAAACCTACAAAATTAAAACCTACATGAATTGTAACACCACACACTTAGTGTATATGGCAGAGTGCACATTGTGCAGTTTATATTACATTGGCTGTACTACACGCAGCCTGAAGAGGAGACTAAGTGAGCACATCACCGCTTCTAATCCAGAGTCTATGTCCAGTCGTAGGAATGTGTCTGGCTTGTCCAAACATTTCCTTGAAATACACAAGGGTAATTTATGCAGTCTTAAAGTTAAGGGAATAGAACGGGTATTGAAACCCCCCAGAGGGGGTGACTGGGAACATTTACTACACTGCCGGGAAGCCTTCTGGATACTTGCGCTTGATACACGATATCCGCAAGGTTTAAATTATAGAAATGATCTTATGTATTTCTATTGAGTGCTGAGATTTTGGTGTTGTTTTTTTTTTGGGGTTTTTTTTTTTTTTCTTTTTTTTTTTGTCATTTGATAGTTGCTATGTATTTATGCATTTATACGTGTGTATTGCACATGTTTTTATATATTCTATGTCTTGTCCATTGTTGTTTAGGTCTTTTCCCCTTTTTTTTTTTTTTCTTTCTTCTTGCAAGGGAGTGACTCCCCCAGTGATTTGAGGGCTTAGTTGTCTGCCTCTTTGATTATACACATGTGTGGAGTCCCTCTGCTGATTAGGAGTGTTTATAATCATTTTGTGAACTGTTTTGTTTCATGTCTCTGAGGAAGAACCTGGTGTAAGGTTCGAAACGCGTCAGGCGTGGGGGTTTGTTTTCCCCTTTATGGTTTTATCATGAAATTATGTGAATAAAACTTATCGTGGATTTTATCAAGTCTCCAGTGCCGGATCTTCCTTCTCTCTTCATGTTTGCAACACATGGTGGTCAGCCATTTGATCCCTAGGCACGACCGGCTTACAGGACTATTTTGGTGAGCACAAATTTCCCTTTCCCCTTCCTAATTTTCTAACTACACCCCCAATACCCCTTATGAGCTGTTTGAGTTTCTGGAGAGGTGGCAGCTGTCACCCAGGAATCTCATGCGTCTTAACCCACACCCCCAAGCGCTTGCTCAATCAGGGTCTGAGGATCCTCCTACACGTGGGCCTACACCTCACCCCCTTCACCCCCTTCCCAACATTGGCAACATCATTCCCAAATGTCAGGGTATAACCCAGCACACCAATATGGCCACTTGTTCCCAGCCAATGTTGGAGGCTGGTCCCAATTTGGTTGGGGACGACATGGCCATTTTGGTGGTTTAGACTCACGGGCCATACCAACCTCAACAGGAGAGTCGTCTCTATTATAGTGCCCAGTATCCACCTCAAGCCCATGAGCCGGCCCACTACCTCCATCATGGGCAAGAGTATGCCCCCACACAGGCCGAGGGCCAAGGTGGCCACACTAGCCATCAGGCAACACAGGCTGGGCTGCTGCCTTCTCCACATCCTACATACTACAATTTATAACTTTGTGTGTGTTTTTGTGGTTAAATGCTGTATTTTAACATTCGAAAAATTTGTTTGTGTTCTAAGGCCAATTCTGGCCATTTTGCTAAATAACATAAGGCTTCACAAGGCCTTTTAAAAAAAGGATACATAAAAAGTTTTCACTTTCAATTGTTGTTGTCTTTATCAATGATGCACTTATATCATGACATGCTGCCATATGTTTACACATTGATTTCTAAACAGAGAAAAGACATAAGGGGTTGTAATATATAAAGTTTCCCAAAGGCCAAAGAGAAACATTTACAACATAGACACAGCATGCTCTGGCCAAGAAGTTTCCCCCTCAGGTGACATAAAGTAATTTGTGAAAATATCAGGCACTTTGAGCCCAGAGAGCGTTCTACGTTTAGGGTTGATAGGTGGTCTCGCCCTACGTACATTGTCTGACCCACGCACAACACCAGCAGAGGAGGAACAATCATGTATCCTGGTGAAGTTATGGGCAACGCCACATGCTTTAATTACTTCATTTACATTTTGTTCACTCAGCTGAATGGCAGACTGGAGGACCCACCATTTTGGCCAATGAATGCCAAAGGAACACTCCACCAGTCGCCGAGCACGTGATAGGCGCAAGTTACAAATTCAGCGCCGGTGGTCCAGATTGCGCCCGGGATATGGCCTCATGACATTGCGTGTTAACTGAAAAGCCTCATCTGCCACAAGGACATAAGGGACTGATTCTTGAGTCGATCCTGGTAGCTGGCGTAGTGGTGGTAGATCCAACTGGTTGTTGCATAGCCACCGACCCATAATGGAAGTATTGAAGACTCTAGAGTCTCCCGTCTTTCCATAGGCACCAATGTCAACAATTATAAACTTGTATTGAGGGTCGGCCAGAGCCAACAATACAACAGAAAATTATTGTTTCTAATTGAAGAATTGTGAGACAGAGTTCGCCAGCTTATGCACCCGGATATGTTTGCCATCAAGGGCCCCAATCCAAATAGGAAACTGGCATTCCTCCTCAAAGTCCCTTGATATTCTCAACCAGTCTTCCATCCTGGGCTGGTGCATGACGAGTTGATGTAGTGTTGACCATATTTGACTACATGTCGACCTGACTATGCCAGAAATGGTAGATCTTCCAATGAGAAAATCATGGTGGAGGGCGGCAGAAGACAGGCCAGTGGACACGAAGCTGAAGAACAACAGAAATGGAACATTTTAGAATGCACAAATTAACAAAACACCAGGTACATACATACTAAACTTGTTAGGCTGGTTTCACACTTGCGTTTTTTGCGCTGTATTTTAGCGCTAAAATCGCATGCGCTTTTTTTCCTATATTTTGCATGGGATGCGCTTATCTGCGCATACACATGCGTTTGTATGCGTTTTCACGCGCATGCGTTTTTTTGTGTTGTGCGCTCGGGCGCACAAAATGCATCCTGTTGCATTTTTTGGGTGTCCGACTTGCCTCAAAAAAACGCATGCGCGCAATGCGTTTTTTTACAGCAAGACACCCATTATAAGTCTATGGGTGCGCATATGTGCGCATTGGCATGCTCATGTATGCTTTTTTTGCGCATGCGTTTTTTTGTTGACCATTGGTTAGACAATGGAAATTAGGGGTTTGGGTTAGAGTTAGGGTTAGTTAAGGGGGTTTAGGGTTAGGGTTAGGGTTTGGGTTAGGGTTAGCATGGTTTGGTTAAGGGTTAGGGTTTAGGGTTAGTGAGGGTTTAGGGTTAGGGTTAGGGTTTGGGTTAGGGTTAGTAGGGTTTGGATAAGGGTTAGGGTTAGTATGGTTTGGTTAAGGGTTAGTTTGGTTAAGGGTTAGGGTTAGGGTCAGGGTTAGGGTATGGTTTGGTTAAGGGTTAGGGTTAGTAAAGTCATGGTTTGGGTTAGTGTGAGGGGCCAACTAATGTTGGAAAAAAACACAAACGCAGTAAAAATGCACTAAAAACGCATACAAACGCATAAAAATGCTGCATTTTTTTCATGCATGCTCATAAAAATGCTTGAAAAAAACGCAGCATTTGTATGCGTTTGTATGCGTTTTTTCCATGCTTTTTTTGCGGGAAAAACGTGCTGCAAAACAAAGCAAGTGTGAAAGTAGCCTTAATGATTAATATCTACTAACACACATATATTTGGTCGCACAATCACTACGTGATATTCAGTACATATTACACATAACATTCTGGTCTGTAAGTTTATATATATCTTGAATAAGATGAGGGCATTAAACTTCGGTCCAAATAAAAAACAGAGTTTGGGCAACACATCATGAACATAGAGAATGTGGTTGTGTAGTACATACTGTAATGTGAGTAGAAGTCGCTCCTCTGCTTCGCGCATACTTTTGTCCTGAAAGGTTATCCCAGGATCCCAGGGGCGCACTGTCTCCAAGAGTAGATCAAATGTTGAAAGGCTCATGCAACAGTATTTGTAAAATTTTTCTGGATGATCCCGCAGAGAAGAATAGAGGGGCTGAAAATGACCTCTTGTGAGTCGTTGCCTCAAAAGTGGATGGACCCACATGCATCTCCTCCTCGGATCCACAAGCACTGGGTATGGCTGGCCAAAGCGCCTGGACAAAACCCAGTTGAAGAGAACACGGTCAGTTGGGGTGAACTGAAGTGTGTCAGACATGTTTGCTAACAACCAGCAAGACCCCCACACAAGCAGAGCACCAAAATGGGCAAATTGGAGGCTGCCACCTGATGTTGAGGCAATAAATAGGGTTGGTGCTGATGATTTAAATTATGTGCAGGCCTCAAAACCGTTAAATGTCCGTTTTGCAAGGTTGCGAGAAAAAAACGAGATACGGATGCCATACGGATTACATACGGATGCTTACATGAGAAAAATACGCGGCCACAGGCTGACAACGGATGGCATACAGAGCACTATTTAGGGACCATTTATGCGTATTACGGGCGTAACATACAGTCCGTATTTCTCTACCTTGTATGTGACTCCAGCCTAAGTATAAATGTCACAGTGGGAAATTAATAATCAAATATAAAAGTAAACAGCAAGGAGATCTATGTCTAAAAGACGTTCCAAAGACAAGGATATAAATCTGTGGAGGAGACAGCCAGGGACCCATCACTCCCGATGCACGTTTCAGTGGCCATTGATTGGTTGCAGTGGTTATGCGACACACCAGGAATAGTGGCATAAAAATGGACCCAGTGTGAGAGGAGTATAAATTATTTTTATTTTAAATGGGGCCATGAAGTAGCCATGCAGGGGTTTCCAGTAGAGGATAAAATCCTTTAACTGTAGCAGAAGTCTAGTTTAGAGCTGGAGGCGCTGTTTCATTACAGTCTATGGAAAGCATGGGGATCAGGCTTTGGTCAAATATGGTATTACAGCTAAATTGCAAGAAGAAACAAAATAATTATGTTAACAAATAATGTTGCACACAATGTCATAAATCTAAATCGTGAGAATTTTCATTAGAAATCTAACTATAGCTACAGTATGTGTATAGATTCCTGCATTTTTTTCTTTTTATGTATTTTACGGTATAAAATTCCTTTGTGATACATACTGTATATGTTAATTTCTAATCCTATCGTAACTGTATGATTATTATTATTGTCTACTTTGCTGCTTTTGTGCCGAGTTTTTTTCTTATTATTATTGAAATGCTGCAATACTGCCAACAATCCCACACAAAAACAAGGATAAATTTTATGAAATTACTGATAATGCCTTGACTAGATAAGATTGTGGGAGGACTGTACTAGCATTTCCAAGAAATACTGTCTGTGGGAAATGTTTCAAAGGCAAAGCAGAATTTAGCTTTTGTGATTCCACTTTTGTAAACTTGCTGATACATTACATAAAACAATTTAGACTGCTGATTTTCATTTATTAAATACATTTCCACTTTAGATTTATAAGTCCGAGCTTTTGTTCTGTGGCATAGAAAAAAGTTTGCGGAGACTGAAGTTACATTTACCAAGCACAGAAGACTGTATGAACCATTATCGATAGTGTAAAAAGCTGCAGAGACAAAATATTACATGGTTACTTACAAATTTAAAAATCTTTTGCCAGTATGCAAAAAAAAAGGGTACTTGGGTGACGAAGAAAGGGAGATCCGTGAACTAGGGGCCCAAACTGATTTGTTTCCATAAGTGAAGAAAAGCTTGTCTCTGACTATACATATCAAAATGGCAAAATCCAATCAATGGTGCAGGGGGGTCTAATTAAAGAGAACCTGTCTCGTGATTGATACTACTCAAACCGCAGGTAGTATGAATCAGAGCCTGGACGTACCATCGCTACAGCGATAATACTTATTCAGAGAGATTATAATTTTGAGATCCAGGGTCGAAGACATAACATTCTTTTCTCTGGCTATAGTCCCAGGCGGTATTTCTGCAGTTGATTGTCTGGTCTCTTGCTATCAAAGAGCCCTGTTAATTATCTCTAGCAGGGATGGAAGAAGATGGTCTGGATGGAGCCAGACTAGTCTCATCTCTGGCTATGGCGCCTATATGGATATTTAAAGGGATATTCCCATCTCCAAGATCCTATCCCAATATTGATATCTAAGGTCCTGCAATGCCCTGCACATGAGGAAAGAGACATGGCGAATCAGAAAAACGATACTACATTTCTAATTGGATGCATTTGCTAATAGTATTATTACACCTACCTATATATTGGGATAGGATCTTGGAAATTGGAATATCCCTTTAAAGTCTGAGTGTTTCTGAGCAAATAAACCGAGCGGCAATGGTGCATCCAAGCTCTGATTCATAGCCCACGGCTTTGGCAGCATAAACCAGGTGACATATTTCCCTTTAAGGGAGTGCGCTATGGACATTGTTTTTGTGGCAGCACAAATGAACCACCCATTAGGAATGATTTGTATTATTTCCTAACAGATCCTGATGATACACAATGAAAATTCGTGTATCTAGTCTGATAAGATCTAGCACAAACCTTAAGAAATACAGTATATTCCTTAAGAACAGATAATGCTCAATCTCATGATTTGTATGTACTTGTATACTAGTAAAATTAGAGGGCAATTAGACTTGCCCTATTTATTATTTCCTCCCATGACCTTCAATCAACTTTGGAGTAGACATAAATTTTCGCAAGTTGCTCCTTCATGGTCGATAAATGGTCAACTGGTGAGAGAGATACATTAAGCCATGGGTTAGGGTGAACACACATACTGAAGGCAAAGGTTCAGCAGGTAGGACTTGCCACATGGCACGTGGATCAGTGGGGTAAACTGGATAGCAGGCAAGTGGAGCAGGACACACTTGAAGACACAGAGCCAGGGGTGTAGACAAACACAGGGACTAAAGAAGTATAACCAGTTTAGATATTGTATAACCAATCCAGAAATTGGTACAGTGAACAGTTTCTGCCCGACAGCAGAGATGAAGCGGAAAACTTGTTTATAGATGGTACTCTCAGGTGCAACAGTGTTGCAGTGTGAATTTGTCCCGAGATGAATTTGTTGTGCTTACAGCAATAAAGCAATGAAGGGTTAATCAACAGGTCAGAGATAGGAAGCAGATGGAAATTGTAGAAACTAAAGGAGTTTGCAGAGTAGATAGTCAGGTAGGAAAAATGATAAGGCTACCTAAAGAAAAATACAGAAAGTAATGAATAATTACAGCAAACACAAAGCAGTCTTCACCTACATGCTAAAGCAGGGATGTTAAACTCAAATACAAAGAGGGCCAAAATTAAAAACTCGGACAAAGTTGCTGAGCAGTCTCAATATTTCTTTTAAAAAATGTCCTCATATGAAAACAAACTTAAAAGGTTTGTCCTACAAACTAAGTACATTTTAATTAAAAGATCTTAGAATATATTATTGGAATTACATAATATATTATGTAAGTAAAAAGTATATGTCCCAATGGCCTAACTTAAATATGCAATAACAAAAGATATAAACCGTGAATAATACAGATAATAAAGTATGATGCCAACAAAAGTGCCCCCCAAACACAGTAAGATACCCGCACAGTGAATTCCTCCATATTCCCTCCAGACACACAGAGTGATAACTCTTCTGTAACCCTCCCCCCCGGCAAAGTCTGATGACTTCATTACAGTATGATTCCCCAGCCCTCCATACAGTATAATGGCCACAAAAAGAGCTCCATACAGTATAATGGCCACAAAAAGAGCTCCATACAGTATAATGGACTCAACATAGTCATCCATACAGGCCCTGCATTGCCTTCCATATAGTGCAATGGCCCACATAGTCCTCCATATGGTAAAACAGGGCCCTGAATTGCCTTCTATACAGTATAATAGTCCCACATAATCATCCATACAGTATAATTGCCAAAAAGACTGCGCTATACAGTGTAATGGCCCCATATAGTGCTCCATACAGTATAATGGCCCCACATAGTATAACTAGCCCCATATAGTCCTCCATACAGTGTAATGGGCCCGCATAATGTTTTAAACAGTATGATGGCCCCACATAGTGCTCCATACAGTTTAATGGCCAAAAAAAGTGCTCCATACAGTATAATGGCCCCACATAGTCCTACATACAGTATAATGGCTCCCACATAGTGCACAATACAATACAATGGCCACAAAAAATACTCCATACAGTTCAGTAGCATGTAAAAGTTTGGGCACCCCTGGCCAAAATGTTGTTATTGTGAACAGTTTAGCAAGTTGAAGAGGAAATAATCTCTAAAAGGCCTAAAGTTAAAGATGACACATGTCCTTTGCATTTTAGACAAAAAATATATTGTATTTTTTTACATTTTAAAAATTACAAAAAGGAAAATGGGCTGATTCAAAAGTTTGGGCACCCTTGGAGATTTGTGTGCTCAGATAACTTTGACTAAAGTTTCAGATATTAATTAGCCTGTTAGGGTTAGGACTTGTTTACTATCATCGCCAGGAAAGGCCAGGTGATGAATATTTCCCAGTTATGTAACCCAGCCTCCTCTAATCTTGTGTCAAAAAACAGCAGTCATGGGTTATTATAAGTAGCTGCTTAGCAGTCTGAAATTGAAAATGGTGGATGCCCACAAAGCAGAAGAAGCCAATGAAAGATAGCAAAGCGGTTTCATGTTGCCCTTTCCTCAGTTCGAAATGTAATTAAGAAATGTCAGTTACCAGGAACATTGGAGGTCAAGATAAGGTCGGGAAGGCCAAGCAAAATTTCAGTGAGAGTTGCTCAAAGGACTGCTAGAGAGGCAACCAGGATTCCTGCTTGACTGGGAGTTTTGGTACATTGTTCTAATGTTCAGAGACACCAGCACAAATATGGCCTTCACTGAAGAGTCATCAGAAGAAAGCATCTCCGGTGTCCTTTCCTCAAAATTCAGTGAGGATGCAAAATAAATTATACAAAAGAACATCGAAACAAGCCTGATCCATTTTGAAAACAAGTTCTGTGGACCGATGAGGTTAAAATTTAACTATTTGGCCACAATAATAAATAATAATAATAATAAATTTTATTTTTATAGCGCCGACATATTCCGCAGCACTTTACATTTCAGAGGGGATTTGTACAGACAATAGACATTACAGCATAACAATAATCACATACAGTAGATTATAACAAATAACAAGAGGAGTGAGGGCCCTGCTCGCAAGCTTACAGTCTATGAGGAAAGAGGTAGACACGAAAGGTGGGAGGTAACAGTTGCTCTGATTGTATGGACCAGCCATAATGTTAAGTGTGTAACAGTACAGACACAGAGGGCTAATGGATGCATAAAGCATGTGGGAACATGATGCTGGGAACCTGGTTATGGTAAAACTTTTGGCTCTGCCACACAGGGATAGGTTAGGTTAATGTGTTGAGGCGATAGGCCAGTCTGATTAAATGCGTTTTCAGGACACGCTTAAAATTGTGGGGATTGGGGACTAATCGTATTGACCTGGGAAGTGCATTCCAAAGAATTGGCGCGGCACGTGTAAAGTCTTGGAGACGGGAGTGGGAGGTTCTGACTATTGAGGATACTAACCTCAGGTCATGAGCAGAACGGAGGGCGCGGGTAGGGTGGCATACTGAAACAAGGGAGGAGATGTAGGGTGGTGCTGAGCCATGGAGGGCTTTGTGGGTGAGGGTAATAAGTTTATACTGAATTCTGGAGTGGATGGGTAGCCAGTGTAATGACTGGCACAAGGTAGAGGCATCGGTGTAACGATTGGTGAGGAATATGATCCTGGCTGCAGCATTCAAGACAGATTGGAGAGGGGAGAGTTTGGTAAGAGGGAGACCGATTAGAAGAGAGTTACAATAGTCGAGACGAGAATGAATAAGAGAAACAATAAGAGTTTTTGCAGAGTCAAAAGTAAGAAAAGGTCGAATTCTAGAAATGTTTTTGAGGTGCAGATGACAAGAGCGAGCCAGTGATCGAATGTGGGGGGCAAAGGAAAGCTCGGAATCAAGTATGACCCCAAGACAGCGGGCATGTTGCTGGGGAGTAATAGTGGAACCACACACAGAAATAGCAATGTCGGGTATAGGTACATTAGTAGCGGGAGGAAACACCAGGAGTTCAGTCTTTGACAGGTTCAGTTTCAGATATAGTGAGGACATGATATTAGACACAGCGTTTAGACAATCGCCAGTGTTTTCTAGAAAGGCTGGCGTGATGTCAGGAGAAGAAGCATATAATTGGGTGTCATCAGCATAGAGATGGTACTGGAAACCAAATCTACTGATTGTTTGACCAATAGGGGCAGTGTACAAGGAGAAGAGGAGGGGGCCTAGAACCGATCCTTGAGGAACCCCAACAGTAAGGGGAAGGTGAGAGGAGGAGGAACCGGCAAAAGAAACAGTAAAGGAGCGGTCGGAGAGATAGGAGGAGAACCAGGAGAGAACGGTGTCCTTGAGGCCAATGGAATGGAGCATAGTGAGGAGGAGCTGATGATCCACAGTGTCGAATGCTGCAGAGAGATCCAAGAGAATTAGCATGGAGTAATGACCATTTGATTTAGCTGTTAGCAGATCATTAGAGACTTTAGTGAGGGCAGTTTCAGTGGAGTGTAAAGAGCGGAAACCGGATTGGAGAGGGTCGAGAACAGAGTTTTCTGAGAGATAGCGGATAAGACGGGAGTGGACCAGGCGTTCCAGGAGTTTAGAGATGAAGGGAAGATTAGAGACAGGTCTATAGTTAGCGGCACAGTTTTGGTCGAGGGATGGTTTTTTAAGTAGTGGATGTATGATGGCATGCTTAAATGAGGAGGGAAAAATACCAGAAGAGAGAGAGAGGTTAAATATTTTAGTTAGGTGAGGGGTGACAGCAGGGGAAAGGGACTGGAGGAGATGTGACGGAAATGGGTCACTGGTGCAAGTAGTTGGGCGAGAAGATGCAAGGAGCCTGCTTACTTCTTCTTCTGTGACTGGTTCAAAATCAGAGAGTGAGTTAGATGCAGTGGGGGAGGGAGGACAGTGCATGGTATGAGGGGATTTGGAGATAATTTCCTGTCGGATCTGGTCAATTTTTTCTTTGAAGTAATTGGCCAGATCGTCAGCTCGGAGCTCCGTGGTTGGGGCCTGTACTCTTGGATTGAGTAGAGAATGAAAAGTGTCAAAGAGACGTTTCGGGTTATTGGACAGTGAGGTGATGAGGGTGTTGAAATAGGTTTGTTTGGAGAGGTGAAGGGCAGTGTTGTATGTTCTAAGCATAAACTTAAAATGGATGAAATCTTCGTGTAGATTGGATTTTCTCCACAGACGTTCGGCGCACCTGGAGCACCGCTGCAGGAAACGTGTTTGCACCGTGTGCCAGGGTTGTCGCCGTCTGTGTTGTGGTGTTCTATTTATAGGGGGTGCAAATTCATCCAGGGCACTTTGAAGTGTTTCATTGTAATGCTTCAATGCAGAATCAGGACATGAGAGGGAGGAGATAGGGGCCAATGAAGACTGCAAGTTCTTCAGAAGTTTCTGGGTGTTAATGGCCTGTATGTTTCTATAAGTCTGGACAGTGGGGGTGACCTGAGCAGCCTGGCAGTTCTTTATAGAGAATGAAAGAAGATTGTGGTCAGAGAGCGGGAGAGGGGAGTTTGCAAAATCATCCACTGCACAAAGCCGAGAGAAGACCAAGTCGAGGGAGTTTCCGTCTTCATGCGTTGGAGAATTAGTAAGCTGCGAAAGGCCAAATGAGGAGGTTAGAGATAAAAGGTGAGTAGCAGATGGGGAGAGGGGAAGAGCAATGGGGATGTTGAAATCTCCCATGATGAGGGTAGGGATGTCACAGGAGAGAAAATGTGGAAGCCAAGTGGCAAAATGATCCAGGAACTGATGGGAGGGGCCGGGAGGACGATACACCACCGCCACTTGCATGGAGAAGGGGGTGTAGAGTCTGATGGCATGGACCTCAAAAGAAGGGAAGACAAGTGAGGGTACTTGAGGGATAACCTGAAAGGTACATTTTGGTGATAGGAGCAGACCAACGCCTCCACCAGCTCTATTGTCTGATCTTGGGGTATGAGAGAAGTGTAGTCCCCCGTATGAAAGAGCAGCAGCAGCGGTAGTATCTGACTGCTGGATCCAGGTTTCAGTAAGAGCCAGTATGACCAAAGGTATGTGTGGAGAAAAAAGGGCACAGCATTTCAGGAAATGAACCTTTCACCAACCATTTAGCATGGGGGTGGATCAATCAATCATGCTTTGGGGTTATGTCGCAGTCAATGGCACGGGAAACATTTCACGGTGTTGCACACATAACACCATCTGTAAAAATGCTGAAGTTGAAAAGAAGATTGATTCTGCAAATGGATAATGATACTAAACACACATCAAAATCCACAATAGACTTCATGAAAAGGTGCAAGCTGAAGGTTTCACAATGACCCTCACAGTCTCCTGATCTGAACATCATTGAAAATCTGTGGCTGAATCTCAAAAAAGCAGTGCATGCAAGACGGCCCAGGAATCTCACAACACTGGAAGAATTTTCTAAGGAAGAATGGATGAAAATCCCTCAAACAAGAACTGAAAGACTCCTGCCTGGCTATAAAAAGTGTTTACAAGCTGTGATACTTGCAAAAGGGGGTGCTACTAGGTACTAACCATAAAAAAAGACAAAAACATAATGATTAAATACCCTGCAGTAATTAAATAGCATAGTGCATGAAAATAATATACAGTACTTAGTTAACATGATTTTTTCGGCCCTGACAGCCAACCTCAATGTAGAGCCAGGGCTGTGGGGACGGTTATAGCAGTTGTTCTGCATTCTCAGATCGGTGACTGAACCAGCGCTGGCACCACACCTGTGGCTGAAACCACATACTACCTGGCAGAATAAAGTACAGCTGCATGCAGGTGCTGGGCAGGTTAGTAACGCTATTAACCTGCAGATAAACCCCATATCTGCAGGTTAATAGTGTTTTTGCTGATGACAGGTTCCCTTAACCAAGAATATCCTTACTATTACTTTCTATTGTCCATGTGGCTGCTGTAAAACTATAAATACTTTTGACAGCAATTAGCCTTTATAACAATCATGCAAAAGTAAAATAAAAAAAAAATACAGTCGGAAAATATAATCATGTATACAACAAAGAATACACTACGCAACAAATTTCAGGGAAGTTCTTGCCCCCTGAGAAAATGTTATTGTATCTTATAGATTTTGATATGATGAACACAAATATGTGCTGCAAAAGTCTGCATCACATAAGGTTTTTAAGAAACAACAGTTTATAGTCTACATTATGACGTCCGAGACACTACATACAGTCATATGTTAAAGTTTGGGCACCCCTATTAATGTTAACCTTTTTTCTTTATAACAATTTTGTTTTTTGCAACAGCTATTTCAGTTTCATATATCTAATAACTGATGGACTCAGTTATATTTCTGGATTCAAATGAGGTTTATTGTACTAACAGAAAATGTGCAATCTGCATTTAAACAAAATTTGACCGGTGCAAAAGTATGGGCATCTCAACATAAAAGTGACATTAATATTTTGTAGATCCTCCTTTTGCAAAAATTACAGCCTCTAGTCGCTTCCTGTAGCTATTAATGAGTTCCTGGATCCTGGATGAAGGTATTTGTGACCATTCCTGTTTACAAAACAATTCCAGTTCAGTTAAGTTTGATGGTCGCCGAGCATGGACAGCCTGCTTCAAATCACCCCACAGATGTTCAATGATATTCAGGTCTGGGGACTGGGATGGCCATTCCAGAACATTGTAATTGTTCCTCTGCAAGAATGCCTGAGTAGATTTGGAGCGGTGTTTTGGATCATTGTCTTGCTGAAATATCCATCCCCTGCATAACTTCAACTTCGTCACTGATTCTTGCACATTATTGTCAAGAATCTGCTGATACTAAGTTGAATCCATGCGACCCTCAACTTTAACAAGATTCCCGTTGCCGGCATTGGCCACACAGCCCCAAAGCATGATGGAACCTCCACCAAATTTTACTGTGGGTAGCAAGTGTTTTTCTTGGAATGCTGTGTTTTTTAGCCTCCATGCATAACGCCTTTTTGTATGACCAAACAACTCAATCTTTGTTTCATCAGTCCACAGGACCTTCTTCCAAAATGTAACTGGCTTGTCCAAATGTGCTTTTGCATACCACAGTCGACTCTGTTTGTGGCGTGCTTGCAGAAACGGCTTCTTTCGCATCACTCTCCCATACAGCTTCTCCTTGTGCAAAGTGCGCTGTATTGTTGACCGATGCTCAGTGACACCATCTGCAGCAAGATGATGCTGCAGGTCTTTGGAGGTGGTCTGTGGATTGTCCTCGACTGTTCTCACCATTCTTCTTCTCTGCCTTTCTGATATTTTTCTTGGCCTGCCACTTCTGGGCTTAACAAGAACTGTACCTGTGTTCTTCCATTTCCTTACTATGTTCCTCACAATGGAAATTGACAGGTTAAATCTCTGAGACAACTTTTTGTATCCTTCCCCTGAAAAGCTATGTTGAATAATCTTTGTTTTCAGATCATTTGAGAGTTGTTTTGAGGAGCCCATGATGCCACTCTTCATAGGAGAATCAAATAGGAGAACTACTTGCAAGTGGCCACCTTACATACCTTTTCTCATGATTTGATACACCTGGCTATGAAGTTCAAAGCTCAATGAGGTTACAAAACCAATTTAGTGCTTCAGGAAGTCAGTAAAAAGTAGTTAGGAGTGTTCAAGTCAAGAAAATGATAAGGGTGCCCATACTTTTGCACCGGTCAAATTTTGTTTAAATGCAGATTGCACATTTTCTGTTAGTACAATAAACCTCATTTGAATCCAGAAATATAACTGAGTCCATCAGTTATTAGATATATGAAACTGAAATAGCTGTTGCAAAAACCAAAATTGTTATAAAGAAAAAAGGTTAACATTAATAAGGGTGCCCAAACTTTAACATATGACTGTACATGTGCATCGATGTCAGTAGCAAAAGCAATTTTTCAAAAGTGTTTTGCAGACGACTTTCATTTATAATCCATGTCAGATACATCTCAAATAAGATTCCAGCAATAGTTAGCCAGCATTGACATACTCCACTTTCCCTGGTACCTTTTCTTCATCAGCGCAATGTCTTGATGAAATCTTTCACCGTGATCTGGAAAAAAGTCTAAGTGAGAACGTAGAAAATGCACTTTTAGTGACATATATTGCATTTCATCAAATGATATGCTGTGAGCATGTTGTCCATGACTTGTTCAAAGTTCAGTGCCCTGCTGTTGCTAGGGAAGTTGAAGGTCACATCTTTTAAGGCTCTCCATGCCACTTGTTCAGCACCTTGAAAAAGACCATCAAAGCTACTGTCATTCATTATATCTCTGATCTGTGGGCCAATAAAAATACCTTCTTTAATCTTTGCATCACTTATTCTTGGAAATTTCTGTTGCAAGTAAGAAAAGGTTTCCGATTCTTTGTTCATTGCTTTGACAAAATTCTTCATAAGTCCAAGTTTAATATGCAAAGGAGGGAGAAATATCTTTGCTGGATCAATGAGAGGATTATGATTAACATTCTTCTGCCCAGCAACCAGGTTTTTGCGGACTGGCCAGTCCTTTCTGAAATAGTGCATTTCTCGTGCACGACTGTTATGAATGGGTCACCGAGGAGGAAAAAACAAAACAAGCTAAGTCCCAGAGAAACCAGAGAGGTTGGTAACTATGCAGATTGCAGATCCCTGATCCTAACCAAACAACTAGCAGCAGCCGTGGAGCGTTCCTACGATGATCCTAGACACCTCGTCACCGCCAGAGGACTAAATAAGCCTAAAGCAAGAAAGGGGGAAAACTAACTGCCCCAGAGCAGACCCCAAAGGAAAGACAGCCCCCGCACATGTATTGACGGTGAAACAAGATGAAAACACAAACACAGGTAGGAAAATAGGCTGAGCAAACGATGGGGCCCAAACTAACTAGAAAGGACAGGAAAGGAAAGACACTGTCTGCAATCTGCCAAAAACCCTACAAAAATACTGTCCAACACTTCTGATATCAATATTAACCCTGAAGTCCCTAGACTTCTCCCACTATATCAGCACTCTGAAATATTCTGAGACAGAGCAAAAAGAGGCCAATCTAATAAGGGACAAAAAGCAAATTGGCAAATACAGATAAATAAGAGTGGAAATTCAGCACAGCCCCAGCCGGGGCTGGCTGACCACACAAAAAACTGAATAGACCAAACAAAATCAAGTGTGAACATTAGCAGAAAAACTTAGCTTGAAATGACTGGAACAGAGCTGAACACCAAGAGCTGGACAGCCAGAAGGAATCACCAGCACCAGAATAGGGCGTCGGCTGACTTAAATCCAGTCTGAAATTCCTGAGGTCCAATCGTCATCCTCATTATCAGGTGGCAGATCTCTACTGATTAAATCAGCCTCACTACCTCCTGTTACCACCAGAGGGAGTCTGGAATCTGGAAGGAGAACTCACAACTGGTAGACCAGAAAATGAACTCACAACACATGACTGTACCACTCACAAATAAAACAATACTTGGTATATCCAAGATGCAGTCCAAGAAGAAGTGCAACAACTTTTAGATCACCACATATGTTCCAGTTATAATTTCTATTAATGTGAGTCAACAGTAACTCCATATTCTCATACGTTTCTTTCATGTGTACGGTATGTCCAATAGGTATAGAAGGATAAATATTTCATTTGTGTAGTAAAACAGCCTTCAGACTTAAAACTGCCAAGTCAATGAATAGTCGCCATTCCTTCGGGTCATGTTCGCATCCAAGAGCACCAAACAACCCCAAGACGTCGTTGCAAAAGATTGAACTGTCGATATGCTTGAAAAATTGATTAACATCTTCTTGACAACTGTGAAAAACAAATTCTTGTTCCTAGTAATAAAAGATTCCGTACTTGTAGCCTTGATCCCAATAATTCTTCCTGCCTCTTTGACAATTTCAAATCTCTGACCAAGTCACTCAGATCAGCTTGACTGAACACATGTGGATTAGATGTAGAAGGCTCAAAGTCTGGGTCTGCAGCAGTTTCATTTTCCACTGACATTGTTAGTTCATCTTCGTCGTCATCCATTGTCCATACTTTGGGCGGCTTTGGAACATGAAGATTTTCATCGTGTGGCACTGGTCTTATGGCTGAAGGAAGATTATGATATTCTATTGATTTCTTGTTCTTTGCTGAATATCCTGTTACATTTGTAAGGCAGAAGTAGCAATCTGTTACATGATCTCTCTGCTCCATATCATTGGGACTGAAGGTCGTGATCCATTCAGCCTTGTTCTAAGTATGTCAGTATTGTCTTTTGATTCCTCTCCTGCCCAGGAGATGTGGTATGCTCCATACACGGTCTGCCGAATGATTCACTGTGCCTGCGTGGAATTCGCAAAATAAGTGCTTGCATATGTGTAGATCAGCGATTTATGTTTTTTCAGTGAAAAATTCAAAATACACTGTTTCAGAAAAAGTTCATATATGAGTTTTTAGAATTATAACAGAATCTTATAATGTTTCGTATCATTTCTCAAAAACCTTACGTGATAGGAAAAATCAGGAACACTCAAAATTGTTCGAGGGACAAAACCTTAGTAACACAGTGATATGTATCATTATCTAGTTTGAATTATTACAAACAATATGTGATACATCTCTTGTAAGCTCCCAGATGAAAGCTTGTTATAAACTGACAACCAATTAAACAAGTATTAATTAATGTGAATTGCCATGCTCCTAATTGGACAATAAATTGTTGAATAAACACAGTAATGAGAGAACAGATAAGTACCAGGTGTGGACTAATGCCATGAGCAAAGCTGGCACACGCTGCTCTTCTGCCCACATATGTTACAAGGAAAATATTGATTTGAGTTAATGACCTAATGAACAATCTAGGTTCTAGCCGGACAGCATGAAGGACATGTTGGTTGCTTACAGGACTTGGAAACTATAAGGGCTGCAGAGGTAATTCTCTGTGCTGTGACATCACTGTTTAATATTCCTGTACTCTTGCATCATTGTGTGCATCATCATTTAGCTTTCATGTTTATTATCCTGGTGCTGTGACATCAATGCAATAATCACTCCTGTACTGTCACATACCTGTGAGTAATATTTTCTAATAATCTCAGCAAAGGTAGGCACAGACAGAGGAGGGCCCTTATGGAAGAACACTATACAAACACTTTGCAGTCTAATAAAACAATAACTGATTTGGAGGTGGTAGTGTGCCCTCTTATCTCTTGACCCCCTATTGGGTTACATCAATGGCAAATCCACCTCTGGACTTCAGAACATTAAAGAAGCATGTTTTATCCTCTTAATATATCCCAATCATCATTTTATATAGCACTGTGTATGTACAATTGCACATTTTGCCTTTCTACCCAGTAAATTCTTATCTTTTCCATTAGGTCTAATACATCATGTAATTAATATGACAAGCTGAATCCTTCTGAGCTCTATGTAGAAACTGCTTTCCATGCATGAGTCATCACTGCAAAGTCCCTGGCATGGGGAACAGCAGAGCAGCTGGATCAGGAGTTGATGAGGGGGTGAAAATAGCCTGCTAGGGACTTTGCAGTGATTTAGACCTACAGATGACTACCCATTCCTACTAATACACGTGGGGACAAATGACACCGCAAGAAAGGACCTGGAAACCATCTGCAGTGACTTTGAAAACTTAGGCAAGAAAGTGAAAGAACTGGGAGCGCAGGTGGTCTTCTCTTCCATCCTCCCAGTGGATGGCCATGGAACAAGGAAGTGGAATAAGATTCTGCAGGTGAACAACTGGCTACGTCAATGGTGCCGCCAGCAAGGATTTGGATTTCTTGATCACGGAGTGAATTGCCTATATGATGGACTACTTGCTAGAGATGGGGTGCACTGGAAAACATGTATTTGGAAGTCGCCTAGCTACACTCATCAGGAGAGCTTTAAACTTGAACATTGTGGGAAGGGAATCAAAAGACCAGAAAAAGCCATACACCTGACAAATGCTATTGAGAACTCTGCTATTATAAAAGGAAAGGAAGAACAAAGATAAAAGAATCCAAATAATAAAAATATTCGAGAAAGAGAAACCAATCACAAACTAAAATGTTTCTATACTAATGCACAAAGCATGGGCAACAAACAAGGAGAACTGGAACTACTAACACAGGAAAGAAATATGATGTCATTGGAATCACTGAAACTTGGTGGGATGATACACATGATTGGAATACAAGGTTAGAAGGATACAACTTATTTGCAAGAAATAGACTTGATAAACGAGGAGGAGGTGTTGCATTGTATGTTAGAAACACGAATATCTGTACAGAGATTGAAGCTTCAGAGACTGGGAGTTCTGTGGAAATTGTTTGGGTAAGAATACAAGGACAGAACAATGGAAAGGACACCATTGTAGGCTTTTACTACAGGCCGCCTGTGCAAGCTGAAGACATGGATGAATTCTTTATGCATCAAATGGCCAAGTTCTCCAAAAAATATGACATAGTTGTCATGGGAGATTTCAACTATCCAGACATTTGTTGGGAATCTCTCTCAGGCAAAACTAACAGGTCAAGGAAATTCTTATCCTCTCCTGCTGATAACTTTATCTTCCAAAAGGTAGGGGAGCAAAAAAGGGAACCGCTACCTTGGATCTAATCCTTAGGGAGGAAATGGTTGAGGAGGTAAGAGTGGGACCCTAGGAGGTAGCGGCCATGCTATTTTAGAATTTTGGATAACTAGTGGAGGAAGACCTTTGAAGACTCAGACTTTAAGGTTAGATTTCAGAAAGAAAAAAAATCAAAAATACAGCAAAAAAGCAGAGATGCTTACCTGCCCAGGCCTCCAAACAAATGCATCAGGATTCAGTGGACCCATATAGTTAAGATGGCGGCAACACACGTGCAAGAATACCGATGAGACAACCGCTCACATCCTACCAACCCATGGAGGGGGCAGCTGTTTGGTATATAAATGCACAATGAAGACTTGTATGCGGCACTGTTCACACTATGGCAATGCACAGCATCCAGGCTAACAGCCTATTAGTTACGCCTTTCTATTAGATCAGGCGGGCTGCCCAGCGCTATCAAAAATGCATCCCATGTGAACAGACAACACAGTTTACAAGACCAAATAGGCCCAACTGCACCCTGAAAAATAAAGTGCAAAAAACACATAAAAAATGTGCGGTATTAGTTGATATTTTAGCCAAAATACATAAGCTCATAATCCTCGTCACGGATCCCGACGCTTACTGTATTTTTGAATTTTTGGAGGATTTTCAAGTCCACTTTTTGTGCTATTGCTGTTTAGATTTCAGAAAGGCAGATTTTAAGGGACTCAGAAAGAGAATTGGAGGGATCCAATGGCTGGATTTCCTTAAGGACAAAAATGTCCAGGAAGGATGGGAAATCTTGAAAAATGAGATTCTCAAAGCACAATCGTTAACAATTCCAAAAAGAGGGAAGAATGAGAAGCATTTAAGGAAACCAGGATGGATGAATACAGAACTTAAACACATGCTAAAAAGGAAGAAAGAAATGTTTATCAAATGGAAAGAGGGAGGCATACCTAAAGAAGACTATGTTGCGGTCTGCATAACCTGTAGGGCATGAGTCAGATTAACTAAAGACAACAATGAATTAAGGCTTGCAAGAGACATCAAAAGTAATAAAAAAAGGATTTTGGGGATATGTCAAAAGTAAAAGAAAAGTCACAGATGCTATAGGATTTTTACAGGATGAGAATGATGAAATAGTAAGAAAGGATGTTGAGATGGCCGAACTTTTAAATTCCTATTTTGCATCTGTTTTCTCTCAGAAAGGAAATGTAACATCAACTGATCTTCATTGTCCTATTAAAGGGTTAGAAGAATCCAGGATATCTATAAACAGAAAGATAGTGAGGAAATACTTAGTGCTCACAGTTATCTCATATATTCTGCTAAAATTGTAAACCTTTATTATCCAATAGTAAAAAATACTCAAATTAGCAATGCATCATACAGACAGCAAGAAATGAAAACCATAGGGAGGTGCCTTCCCCTGCAATGACCTGTGTATCCCTACCTAGCAGCGGAGGTTGGAGCCCTAGGACCTGCGCATTGGCCACCCCACTCTTCGACGGCTCACCCTGCTACCCCTATAAGGCCCTATAGTGGCAGGGATGTGATAAGGTGTTAGTAGGTAGGTGAGAAAGAGGAGAAATGTCTCAAATAAAATGTTCTGAATTCTGTTTTACAATGCACTTCTTCATTAGAGTGTCTGATGAAAAAGACCTTATCTCTTTATATGGATGTTGTGAGTATAGATTAAATATCCCTAATGACACACTTTCTGTTGGGATGTCTGTTGAAATAAATGGACTCTATTTCCTATATAGATCTATATGAATATAGGTCAAATACCCCCAGCATAGTGTCATGGTTTGAACAGGGTTCTTGCCCTGCACTCACAGGGTTAAGTGTTCGTGGCCTCTTTCTGGATCTGGGAGGGGTATTTATACTCACTCTTTACCAGGGTTCTCTGGCAGCTATACTGTTGTTCTGGTGTGTCTGACCCCTGGTGTGCGTGTATTCTGCGTTGCTTGTTTGCTTCCCGTGTATGACCCGGTCCGTTCCCTTACTCTGTACTCCGTCTCTCGTTCTGGTACTATTGTCTTTTCTGGTTCTGACCTCCTGGCTTGGCTATCGTTACTCCGTTACAGTTTGTCCCTATTGTACCGTCTATTGCCCGTTCTGATTTTCTGATCTATTGCCACGTCCTGACTATCCATTCTGTCTAACCCTCTGGTACTGTATTGCGAGCTCGTGCTTTGACCCGGCTTTATCTGGTTTCTGTCTCTGTCTATGCCATTTGGTAACATTGCCCTGTAGTTACCTTTCTAGGAGTGTCCCTGCAGCTCCTAGCTCTGTGGCGCTGAGGCCACGCCCCCAGCCATCACATGCTTCAGGTCCTGTGAGCTTGGAGCATGCATCGTCACCACTGAGACCCCACTCCGCAGGTATCTTTGTGCACAGTCTTTGTACTCAGGACACGCACACTGGCTCAGTGAGCAAGTTCAGTACGGTGTTCTTGACATTATAGCTGACCATTTCAGGTTTTTCTTTCCTCTGAAGAAAAAAAAAAGTGTGTTACCCTCATGGATCCCATACAAGCTTTGGCTGATCAGGTCAAGCACCTGACCCAAATGTTCCACAGACTTAATGTGGAACAGCGCACGATGGCCCATACCCAGCAACAGTTGATGTATACTGTGCAGAGGGCTGTCGGTGCAGGGGCTCCTAGTGCTGGGGATAGAGATGTGTCATTGGCATCCGCTGAACCTCCGGTCAAATTGCCAGACCCTTTCTCAGGAGATAAAAGGGAGTTCAGGTCGTTCAGAGAAGGATGCAAGCTTTTTTTTTCTCTGAGGCCCCGCTCCTCCGGAGATGAGTTCCAGAGGGTGGGGGTCGTCATTTCCCTACTTCGGGGGGCTCCACAGGCATGGGCTTTCTCTCTCTCTTCCTCTGCTCCTGAACGTATGTCTGTGAATTTGTTCTTTGAGGCTCTGGGGCACATTTATGATGAGCCTGATAGAGTGCGTCTGGCAGAGGATATGTTGATGAGCGTGACACAGGGGAGGCACTGTGCTGAATGGTTCTGCTCTGAGTTCAGACACTGGGCAGCGAAGGTCTCCTGGGATGATTCTGCCCTCCGGGGTTTGTTCTGTAGAGGCCTGTTATGAATGAGTCACCGAAGGAGGAAAAAACAAAAATACAAGCTAAGTCCAGAAAACTGGAGAGGTTGGTAGCTATCGGATTGCAGTCAGGTTAAAAGATCCTGTTAAAATTGTGGCAATTGATTCTTCTCCTATCACCCAGCAGGGAATTTGTTTCATGACTGATACCTTTTCGCTGAAAGCGGGTTCCACTCACGTGGAAAAATTAAGGTGTTTTGTTCTAAATAATCTGCAGGCTGGACTGGTACTGGGTATGCCTTGACTTCAACGTCACAATCCTACTATTGACTGGGTCACGGGGGAGATCATTCAGTGGGGTTGTATGTCTAACGGTCTATGTTGTAACTTGACAACTCTTGTCACCCCAGTAAAATCTGTGTCAGTGTCGCCTGTTGATCTGGAAGGTATTCTGGAGTACCTGAAAGATTTTGAAGACGTATTTTCTGAAAGTGAGGCTGAGGCGCTACCACCACATAGACTCTTTGATTGTGCCATTAATCTAGTCCCTAGAGCCAAGTTACCCAAGAGAACTAAATAAGCCTAAAGAAAGAAAGGGGAAATCTAAACTGCCCCAGAGCAGACCCCAAAGCAATAGACAGCCCCCAACAGGCTCGCCTGTTCAATTTGTCCGGGCCCGAACGTCTAGCCATGAAGGAGTACATTACAGAGAGTCTCCTCAAAGGTCATATTAGGCCTTCTGTTTCACCTGTAGCGGCAGGCTTCTTTTTTGATAAGAAAAAAGATGGTGGTAGGCGGCCGTGCCTCGACTTTCGGGAATTAAACAAAATTACTGTGAAAAATATATACCCTCTCCCCCTAATTCCTGATCTATGTAACCAACTCACCGGGGCCAAGTGGTTCTCTAAACTGGATTTACGTGGAGCATACAGCCTTATAAGAGTCCGGGAAGGGGACGAATGGAAAACAGCATTCCTGACGACTGAAGGGCTGTTCAAAAACTTGGTTATGCCCTTTGGTCTCACCAAAGCTCCTGCTGATTTTTAAGAATTTTATTTATGTAATTTTCTCTGATTTAAATGGTCATTTTGTGGTCATCTATTTGGATGACATTTTTGTGTAATCGGTGGACAGTCAATCTCACTTGCACCATTTGCGGATGGTTCTCCTGAGACTGAGGGAGAATCATTTGTATGCCAAGTTGGAAAAATGCTCATTTTTCATGCAAGAAGTATCCTTTCTGGTGTTGATTGTGTCAGGGGAGGGGTTCCGCATGGATCCTAAGAAGGTCCAGGCTGTTACAGATTGGGTGCAGCCTGATGACTTGAAAGGGTTGCAGCTATTTTTAGGCTTTGCTAACTTTTATAGGAAATTTATTAAGGGCTTCTCGCAGGTGGTAAAGCCTCTAACGGACCTCACTCTCAAGGGGGCTGATGTAAAAAATTGGTCTGTAGCTGCAAAAAATTCTTTCATGACATTAAAAAAGTGCTTTTCTTCAGCCCCTGTATTGGTAAAACCCGACCCATCAAGACCTTTTATCGTGGAGGTTGATGCCTCGGAAGTAGGGGTGGGGGCAGTTTTGTCTCAGGGCCCTCCTACCCTTACTAATCTGAGGCCTTGCGCCTTCTTCTCTAAAAAATTTTCCTCTGCCGAGAGAAATTATGATGTCGGCAAAAGAGAGTTGTTGGCGGTAAAGTTGGCTTTTGAAGAATGGAGGCATTCCCTGGAGGGGGCTATTCATCCCATTACAGTCATCACTGATCACAAAAATTTGGCCTATATCGAGTCTGCCAAGAGAGTGACCCCCAGACAGGCTTGGTGGGCGCTTTTTTTTTCTCGATTTCCGTTTACCATCACATTCCGCCCGGGATCTAAAAACATCAAGGCTGATGCCTTATCCCGAAGCTTTGATTCAGTGTCCCCTCCAGAACCTCCCTCCTCCATTCTTCAGCCAGGAGTAGTGGTGGCCGAAATCTCATCTGAGTTACAGAGAGGGATTTTGGAGGCTCAGGCTCGAACTCCGGGTGGTAAACCCCAGGTAAATTGTTTGTACCGGAACGTTTCCGTCTCGGAATTATGACGGAATTTCATGATTCTATGTTGAGTGCTCACCCTGGGATTGCAGCTACCCGGGGGGCAATTGCGAGGGGTTTCTAGTGGCCCTCTATGGTAACAGATATTAAAAAGTTTGTGATTGCATGTGGGGTGTGCGCTCATTCTAAAAGTTCTCAGGTCCGGCCGGCCGGGGAGTTGGTGCCTTTGCCAATTCCGGATAGACCATGGACACATTTGTCCATGGATTTTATCACAAATCTTCCTCCTTCCAGGGGCAACTCGGTGATATGGGTGGTGGTGGATAGGTTTTCAAAACAAGCTCACTTTGTACCTCTCCCCGCGTTACCATCTGCTGAAACCCTGGCCCGCTTATTTATGCAGCATATAATTCGGTTGCATGGAGTGCCTATGAATGTGGTGTCAGACAGAGGGGTACAGTTTGTAGCCAGGTTCTGCAGGGCTTTTTGCAAAAAGCTGGGGATTTTGTTGTCCTTCTCCTCTGCCTACCACCCAGAGTCTAATGGACAGACGGAGCGCACGAACCAATCGTTGGTGCAGATTCTGAGATGCTTGGCCTCTTCCAGGCAGGAGGACTGGTGTGAGGTATTGCCCATGGCAGAGTTTGCATTCAACGGTCGTGTGAGTCAGTCTACTGGGAAGTCTCCTTTTCAGGTCAACTATGGCTTTAACCCACATTTTGGAGAGTTTTCCCGTATGGATTCAGGTTGTCCTGGTGCTGACTGTGCGACACAATGTCTTAGAATTCTTTGGAGGGAGGTTCAGAGGAATATTTCCAAGGCCCAGGAAAACTATAAGCGGTTTGCTGACAGGAGGAGGGGGTCAGGTCCAGCATTTGCAGTAGGGGAGAAGGTGTGGCTATCCACCCGCAATATCAAGCTTAAGATACCATCTATAAAGCTGGGCCCCAAGTTTATTGGCCCATACAAAGTTGTGGAGGTTGTTAACCCAATAGCCTACCGACTGCAGCTGCCCACCTCCTATAAAATTTCTGATGTCTTCCACAGGTCCCTGTTAAAGCCTGTGGGGACGGTGAGAGAGGATCCCTCATCAAATGCTCCACCAGTGCTGGTAGAGTGGCAGCTGGAGTATGAAGTAAGGCGCATTGTCGACTCCCGGTGGGTGCGCCGGAGACTCCAGTATCTGATACACTGGAAGGGGTACTCTCTGGAGGATCGGTCATGGGTTCCGGCCAGTTCGGTGCATGCCAATCGTCTAGTGCGGGCTTTCCACGCCAGATACCCAGACAAGCCTGGGGGTCCAGTGGCCCCCCATTAAGAGGGGGGTACTGTCATAGTTTGAACAGGGTTCTTGCCCTGCACTCACAGGGTTAAGTGTTCGTGGCCTCTTTCTGGATCTGGGAGGGGTATTTATACTCACTGTTTACCAGGGTTCTCTGGCAGCTATACTGTTGTTCTGGTGTGTCTGACCCCTGGTGTGCGTGTATTCTGCGTTGCTTGTTTGCTTCCCATTTATGACCCGGTCCGTTCCCTCACTCTGTACTCCGTCTCTCGCTTTGGTACTACTGTCTTCTCCGGTTCTGACCTCCTGGCTTGGCTATCGTTACTCCGTTACAGTTTGTCCCTAATGTACCATCTATTGCCCGTTCTGGTTTTCTGATCTATTGCTACGTCCTGACTATCCATTCTGTCTAACCCTTTGGTTAAATTTAATATTAAGCTTAGTATTGGAGTTATTCCTTGTCTATATGGGCTATTTAACCCTTTTTGATAATTTTGCCACATGATTATGCGGACTGGAGGGTTGGAGTTGGATTAATAATACATGATAATTTAATGAATCCTGAATATCATATATATAGGAATATGCAATTCTCCTGTATTATAGTATAATCATGATAAGTGGATCGCTCAGGCTTTTATATCTTTGAGCAATATAGCCCATATATGGCTGGTTTATTGGAACCCCTAAATAATCTTTGTGGTGCAAATGTTGTGCAATGTAGACCATACGTGTGCTGTATTAATTGATCATATATAGCAGATATAATATCGCCATATGAAGGTTTGTTTAGGCAATTTGCTTAGACCAGCAAATTTAGCCACATGGTGGTTTACGCTGTATACTTTTTGTATATAATAATCTAACTGTTTTCATATTTTTGTATACATTTTTTGTGTGAATTGGTTGATGTGGTGCACCACACAACAGGAATTCTTGTGTTTGGGGGCTTTTTTCATGGGATATTGCTTCACATATATTATTGACCTGTTTAGTCTATATTGAGCTGAAAGAGGATATATGCCGGGGAGGGCATATGTACATTTTTTGAGATATCTCTAAATAATTTTGAATGATCTAATAAGTATTCTCTTGTATATGTTGGGGGGCTCGTTATTGACATATATGCTGGGGGTATTTGACCTATATTCATATACATCTATATAGGAAACAGAGTCCATTTATTTCAACAGACATCCCAACAGAAAGTGTGTCATTAGGGATATTTCATCTATACTCACAGCATCCATATAAAGAGATAAGGTCTTTTTCATCAGACACTCTAATGAAGAAGTGCATTGTAAAAGAGAATTCAGAACATTTTATTTGAGACATTTCTCCTCTTTCTCACCTACCTACTAACACCTTATCACATCCCTGCCACTATAGGGCCTTATTGGGGTAGCAGGGTGAGCCGTCGAGGAGTGGGGGGGGGCAATGCGCAGGTCCTAGGGCTCCAACCTCCGCTGTTAGGTAGGGATACACAGGTCATTGCAGGGGAAGGCACCTCCCTATGGTGTTCATTTCTTGCTGTCTGTATGATGCACTGCTAATTTGAGTGTATTTTTTACTATTCAATATTAGAGGTTTACAATTTTAGCAGAATATATGAGATAACTGTGAGCACATTTGATTGATCTCATAAATATTTTTGAATACTGTGAGGAAATACTTAGCTAACATAAATGAATTCAAGTCTCCAGGTCCAGATGAATTACACCCAGAGTACTGAAGGAGATAGCAGAAGAAATTTTTGAACCACTCTCCATAATCTTTGAAAATTCTTGGAGAACAGGAGAAGTCCCAGAAGACTGGAGAAGAGCAAATGTTGTTCCTATCTTCAAAAAGGGGAAGAAAGTGGAACCAGGCAACTATAGGCCGGTGAGTCTGACTTCTATACCAGGAAAGATCTTTGATCAAATTATTAAACAACATGTATGTAAGTACCTGGATAAGAATGAAGTGATTAACCAGAGTCTGCATGGGTTTGTAACTAATAAGTCATGTCAGACTAACTTAATTTTCTTCTATGACAGAATCACTGACTCGGTGGATCAGGGAAATTCTGTAGATATAGTATATCTTGACTTCAGCAAAACATTTAACCAAGTACCTCACACCATCCTTATTGAAAAAATGACTAAGTATGGAATGGACAAGACAACTGTTAGGTGGATTCATATCTGGCTTAGTGATCGGACCTAAAGAGTGGTCGTAAATGGTTGTACATTCAGTTGCAAGAATGTCTCAAGTGGGGTACCACAGGGCTCTGTCCTGGGCCCTATATTTTTCAACATATTTTTCAATGATTTAGATGAAGGAATTGAGGATAAACTGATTAAATTTGCTGATAACACAAAGCTAGGAGGGATAGCTAATACTAGAGAAGAGAGAGAGGATATAAATAAACTGGAGCAGTGGGAAGCAACTAACAGAATGGATTCTTACCGGGAAAAATGTAAAGAACTACATCTGGGCAATAAAAATAATAAAAGTATATACAGAATGGGAGGAAGAGGGCTAAGCAACAGCACATGTGAAAAAGACTTGGGTATACTTATAGATCATAAACTGAACATGAGTCAACGGTGTGATGCAGAAGCAAAAAAGGCAAATAGAATTCTGGGACGTATTAACAGAAGCACACAGTCTAGATGATGTGAAGTCGTTATTGCCCTCTAATCCTCTTTGGTCAGACCTCATCTGGAATACTGTGTCCAGTTTTGGGCACCACATTTTAACCCCTTAATCCCATATGACGTACTATCCCGTCCATGTGCCCTGGGACTTAATTCCCAGGGACGGGATAGTACGTCATAGCAATCAGCGGTGCCCACGTGGTGAGCGCCGCTGATTGCGGCCGGGTGTCAGCTGATTATCACAGCTGAAACCCGGCACAATGTGTAAGAGACAGGCACGGACCGCCCCCGACACGTTAACCCCTTGCACACCGCAATCAAACACGATCGCGGTGTACCGGGGGTTAAAGGGAAGCATCAGCAGGGAGGGGGCTCACTCCGTGCTTCCCTGAGCCCCCCACGGCAGCGCAATGTGCAGCGCTGCTGTGGGGGGGCTCCTTCCCCGAATCCAAGATGGCGACGGGACCTTCGGGGGCCTGCAGGGATCCGGCTTCCTCAGTGCCTGCAAAGCGCAGGCACAAGGAAGCCTGCTGCACTGCCTGTGACAGATCGCTGTAATAAAGTTAAAAAAAGTGTTAAAATTATTTTTTTTTAAATCACCAAATAAATTAGAAAAAAAAAAATATTCCCCCAATAAATTCATTTTTTGGAAATAAAAAAAAACAATAAAAGTACACATATTTGGTATCGCCACGTCCGTACCGACCTGCCCTATAAAACTGTCCCATTAGTTAACCACTTTAGCAAACCCCTTAAAAAATAAAAATAAAAAATGAAGCAAAAAATAATGATTTATTATCACACCGCCAAACAAAAAGTGCAATAACGCGCGATCAAAAAGATGCATATAAATATCCATGGCACCGCTGAAAACGTCATCTTGTTCCGCAAAAAACAAGCCACCATACAGCATCATCAGTGAAAAAATAAAAAAGTTAAAGATCGCAGAATAAAGCGATGCAAAAATAATTATTTTTTATATAAAATAGTTTTCATTGCATAAAACCGACAAAACATAAAAAATGACCTAAATAAGGTATCGGTGTAACCATACTGACCCGAAGAATAAAGCCGCTTTATCAATTTTATTGCACGCGGAATGGTGTAAACGCAACCCCCCCGAGAGAAATTCATGAAACGCTGGTTTTTGTTCATTCTGCATCCCAAAAATCAGAATAAAAAGCAATCAAAAAATGTCACATGCCCGAACATGGTACCAATAAAAACGTCAACTCGTCCCGCAAAAAATAAGACCTCACATGACTCGGTGGGTCAAAATACAGAAAAATTATAGCTCTCAATATGTGGTGATGCAAAAACTATTTTTACAATGAAAAGCATCTTTTAGCGTGTGACAGCTGCCAAACTTAAAAACCGCCATAAATAGTAAATCAAACCCCCCGTTATCACCCCCTTAGTTAGGGAAAAATAATAAAATTAAAAGAAAATGTATTTATTTCCATTTTCCCATTAGGGTTAGGGTTAGGGTTAGGGCTAGGGCTAGGGTTAGGGCCAGGGCTAGGGTTAGGGTTAGGGCTAGGGTTAGGGCTGAGATTAGGGTTAGGGGTGTGTTGGGGTTAGGGTTGGACTTAGAATTGGGGGTTTCCACTGTTTGGGCACATCAGGTGCTCTCCAAATGCAACATGGGGTCTAATCTCAATTCCGGCCAATTCTGGGTTGAAAAAGTCAAATGGTGCTCCTTCCCTTCCAAGCTCTGCCATGCGCCCAAACAATGTTTTACTCCCACATATGGGGTATCAGCCTACTCAGGACAAATTGCAAAACAACTTTTTGGGTCCAATTTCTCCTGTTACCCTTAGGAAAATAAAAAATTGGGGGCAAAAATATCATTTCTGTGGGAAAAAATGATTTTTTTATTTTCATGCCCAGGCGTTATAAACTTCTGTGAAGCACTAGGGGGTTCAAAGTGCTCACCACACATCTAGATAAGTTCCGTGGGGGGTCTAGTTTCCAAAATGGGGTCACTTGTGGGGAGTTTCATTAGTTTAGGTACATCAGGGACTCTCCAAATGTACATGACACCCACAGACCATTCCATTAAAGTCTGCATTCCAAAACGTCACTACTTCCCTTCCGAGCCCCGACGTGTGCCCATACAGTAGTTTTCTCCCACATATGGGGTATCAGTGTACTCAGGACAAATTGGACAACAACTTTTGGGGTCCAATTTCTCCTGTTACCCTTGGGAAAATAAAAAAATTGGGGACTAATTGATCATGTTTGTGGAAAAAATACGATTTTTTTAATTTTCATGCCCGGGCATTATAAACTTCTGTGAAGCCCTTGGGGGTTCAAAGTGCTCACCACACATCTAGATAAGTTCCTTAGGGCGTCTAGTTTCCAAAATGGGGTCATTTGTGGGGGGTTTCCACTGTTTAGGTACATTAGGGGCTCTCCAAAGGCAACATGACACCCGCAGACCATTCCATCAAAATCTGCATTCCAAAACATCACTACTTCCCTTCCGAGCCCTGACGTGTGCCCATACAGTAGTTTTCTCCCACATGTAAGGTATCAGCTTACTCAGGACAAATTGGACAACAACTTTTGGGGTCCAATTTCTCCTGGTACCCTTGGGAAAAAAAAATTGGTAACTAAAATATCATGTTTGTGGAAAAAATACGATTTTTTTATTTTCACGCCCGGGCGTTATAAACTTCTGTGAAGCACTGGAGGGGTCAAAGTGCTCACCACACATCTAGATGAGTTTCTTGGGGGGTCTAGTTTCCAAAATGGTGTCATTTGTGGGGGGTCTCCACTGTTTTGGTACATCAGGGGTTTTCCAATCGCGACATAGTGTCCGATCTCAATTCCAGCCAAAAACGTCAAATGGCGCTGCTTCCCTTCCGAGCTCTGCCATGCACCCAAATAGTGGTTTACCCCCACATGTGGAGTATCAGCGTACTCAGGACAAATTGCACAATAACTTTTTATGGTTTTTATAGTTTTTTATGTGTTTTTTCATGCGGATTTTAAGCGGATTGTAATGCGTAGAAACCCAGCCGAATCCGCACAAAGAATTGACATGCTGCAGAAAATAAACCGCTGCGGATTCCGTGCAGCATATGCACAGCAATTTTATTTTTCCATTGGTTAACATTGTATGGTCAAACACTTGCGGACCTGCAGCAATTCCGCCTGGAAAATCCGCTGCGGATCCGCAAAAAATCCGCAACGTGTGCACATACCCTAAGAGCAGTGAAAATATTGGACGCTCTACCACACGATGTTGTAATGGTTGATTCACTACTAAAGTTCAAGATGGACCTGGATGCCTTTCTCGAAAAATATAACGTTAGATTATGTGTACAAGATTCTATAATCGGTGATCCAGGGACCTAGTCTGATTGTCGTATGTGGAGTCAGGAAGGAATTTTTCCTATCATATGGATATATTGTTTGTCCCTTGGGGTTTTTGCCTTTCTCTGGTTAAACAGTTTAGACTAGAGAAGATTTTTCCCAAAAGAAACAAAGGTGCATTATATGGCAGTATATGGAGCTGAAGGGGTTCTATGTGATGATGCCCAAGCCCATGCACATTGTAAAAAATGGCAACCAGCTGATTGCCCCGGTAGTTCAGTTTTAAAAGTGAATGCCTCTGATGGCACAACCCTTTTAAATACACAGAAAAGAACAAACACATCTTTATGGAAGAAGCATAGGACTCTATAAATATAGGTGAGCGGAAGACGCCAAGCTCATATACCGGGTGAGTCATAAAGGACGGACGTTTTTAAACTAATCATAAAATCGTTAAATATTTATTAAATATAAATGTATTCACAGATTTGGTTACGTATACTAATAGCATTTGACAAATTCAAGTGTGGAAAACAACATCTGCCATGTGGTGGCCATTATCAGTGATGCATTTCCAAAGGCGTTCTTGGAAGTTGGCATCAACACGTTCCAACACAACTCTGTCGATTTGGGCAACTTCCACTCGAATAGCTTCCTTCAGTTCTTGTAATGATCGAGGCTTAAGCTTGTATACACGTGATTTGAGGTGACCCCATAAGTAATAATCGCACATGGACAGGTCTGGGGACCTAGGAGGCCAATTAATATCGCCAAACCTGGAAATGATGCGACCAGGGAAGAGAGGGCGAAGAACGTTCATTGTTGCTCCGGCTGTGTGGGCCGTTGCCCCATCTTGTTGAAACCACACACTAGAGATGGGGATATGTTGCCGTCGTAACTCAGGAACAAAGAAGTTATTTATCATGGCGATATAACGTTGTGAGTTCACGGTAACAGTATTGCCATTATCGCCTTCGAAAAAGTACGGACCGATCACGCCATATTTGCCCATAGCGCACCACACCGTTACCTTAGGGCTGTGCAGCGGTCGTTCATGTAATTCTTTCGGATTTTCATAGGCCCAATAACGGCAGTTCTGCTGATTAACCATGCCATTGACATGGAAATGAGCTTCATCACTCATGAATAAAATAAGGTTGTCGTTTTGCTCAATAATTGCTTCCATCTCATGTGCGAACTTCAGTCGCGCTGCGTAATCCCCGCGCTCCAACTGTTGCACAATGGCCAATTTATAGGGGTGGAAATGCAGGTCTAAATGCAAAATACGCCTTACTGTACGATTACTGAGGGCAAGTTCTAAAGAATGTTTCCGAGCAGATCGACTCGGACTACGCAGCATGGCTTGCCTGACGCGTTCCACATTTTCAGGGGTACGTGCCGTTCGTGGAGCCCCCGGTGGTCGTTTGTTCATTAGTGTACCTCGTGTACGGAGTGCTTCAACCCAACGTAGGATAGTGTTACGAGCGGGAACAGCTTGATTTCTGTGAATATTGAAATGACGCCGAAACTCACGCTGAACGGCTGTGATACACTCATTATTCTTGACAAAACTGTCGTACGCAAAAACGCGATGTTCTATCGTCCACGGCACCATAGCTTAAACTGAAACTAAAATAAAAACAATGCTTTCACCTCACAAACATAACCCCGCCTCCCGCACATCTCTACCTCCACCTGGTGGTGAGTTATAGCCACTTCAAATACATCCGTCCTTTATGACTCACCCGGTACATAATCCACTTTACTGTGTACATTTTAACTTAAAGCCAATCCTGCAGAAAGCCCCACTCACTTGAAGTTGGATCTGCAGGAAATTATATTCGCAGCCAGTAATATTTAGATAGATGGATAAAAAAGAAAGAAAACTTGTAAATTCTTTTGAGAGAAGCAAGAGATTTTCAGCTTAAATGTGAAGTGAATAAAATGTTCCTTTCCCAAAGAAACTCTACTTTAAAGAAAGGGTAGTAAAATATGTTTTCTGTACATAATTGTAGGTACCGATCCCCACACAAGTTGCCCTTTCAACCTGTATCCAAGAGGAGTAACCAACCTCCCAACCACATATGTGCAGTTCATCTACAGGGCAGGACAAAACTCGTAGCCTCTGGGTACACTCTACCATCCCAAGCTGCAGTGATTCAAGCTTGTAACATGAGACGAGCTTATATAATAAATCAGCCACAAAATAAATTAACTTCAGCTGCCTAAGGTGAATCATCAGAATTTGGATGATTGCTATGGTTATTTTTACTTTTTTTTAAGAAATCCACATTCTGGCAATGTTATTTGTAGCAGAGGGGCACTATATGTTCATTTTCTGCCATCACAGCTTTCTTCCTATTTATGCTATATATACATACTGTATATCCACAGTTAGGTCCATAAATATTTGAATCATCTTTGTGATTCGGGCTCTACATACCATTATGATTTGTTGTATATGAGACAACTAGATGCAATTGAAGTGTAGACTTTCAGGTTCTAATAAAGGGGTTAAACAAAAATATTTTGTGAAATGGGTAGGACGTTCAAACATTTGTTTGCAAAACCTCCTCATTTCAGGGGCTCAAAAGTAATCAGACAAGGTAGCTTTATCATTAGAGTTGAGCGAAACGGGTCGAAAAATTTCAAAAGTCGCCGACTTTTGGTAAAGTCGGGTTTCATGAAACGAAACCCGACCCTAGGGTGAGGTCGGCCACGAGCTCGGCGACTTTAGCGCCAAAGTCGCGTTTCAAAAGTTTGTTTTCCACCCTTTTTCAGCCAATCAGGATCCACGGACACTGTGGGCAACGTGATGACATAGGCAGGGGTCACCACCATCTTTGAAAAGGGCATGCAAGCGATTGGCTTGCTTTGGGGGGCGTCACAGGGGGTATAAAAGGGCGTGCACGCCGACCGCCATGTTACTCATGCTGATCTCAGAATAGGGAGAGCTGCTGCTGCTGCTGATTGTGCAGGGAGAGCGTTAGGCAGGGAAGAAGACACCAAAAACTGCTTCTGCTGCTAGCGATTTTGCCTGTACAACACACCAGTCACTGTGTGTGCAGTGCAAGTGGAGGCTATATTTTGCTGCATCAGCTGTGTTGGTTGTTAGGCTGCCTTATAAGGCTTCCTAATAGCTGCATTGCTGTTTTCCCACTGCTCTGCAAACTGCTTTTTTAAAAGCAATCCAAATTTTTTTTTTTGTCCTGGTGAGGTACTGAGCGTGCATTTTTTCACACCATACAGCGGTGTACGCTCCTCACACAGTACAGTGTAACGGCTGTTATCACGGCCACAGTGAAGCTATCTGTGTGTGACTCTGTAAGGATAAGTCGAGGACTTGTTCCGTTCTTACAGACCTACACTCTACTGAGATTCCTATTCTGCCCAATTCTATATACACCTTGTAGTTTGTCTTACACTAGCCAATTTCTGCCTGTAACATAGCGGTGTGATATTCACTGGGCCTCACACAATCCAACAGTGTCCACAAGTGTGATCAGAAATCCTACATCTCCCCTGTCCTACAGTGACATTTTTCACACCTGCGACATTGAGCCTGTGACATAGCGGTGTGATATTCACTGGGCCTCGCACAACCACTGATAGATGATTCTGCTGGTACATTCAGTCTGAGCACTACATTGCCCTCGCAGTGTAATGAGCCAGATTCTGACCCTGATGAGACTCAGGTGCCCCTTCCCACATACTATACCACCATACACGGTGACACAAAGGAAGGTGCACATGACATTGAAGAGGAGGTGAACGATGACCCAGTTGTTGACCCAGATTGGCATCCATTGGGGGAAGAGGGTGCTGCTTCCAATAGCTCAGATGAGGAGAAGGAGCATCCAGAGCAGACATCAACATCGCAACAGCTGTTATCTGGCAGGCCCGGAGCACTCCAAAGACAAGTTCCAAAAATCAAAAGAGTTGCTGGACAGCTTGTCCAGACGGTCAAAATAGCACAGCGTGCTAGGCCGCAAAATGTCTTCCAAAGTAGAAAGAGTGCAGTGTGGCGCTTTTTTGAACAAAATCCTCATGATCAGGCCAAGGTTATCTCTAAGAAGTGCGCAAAGACCTTTAGCCGAGGGAAAAATCTGAAAAATTTGAATACCAGTTGCATTCTTAGACATTTAACCACCATGCACTTGCAAGCGTGGACACAACACCAAACCTCAAGTACCACATGTGCAACTGATCACAAAGAAGGTAGTCAGCAACGCTACATTGTTTCCCCCACTGTAAGCCCACCGGTTAGCACAGCAGCAAATGTTGAGGTGTCGTTGCAAGGCCAAAGCAGTCAGGGAATCCCACTGTTATATCAACGAAAGACTGAATCTAGGCCATCAGAAAGAACACCAACTCTATCACCATCATCAACCCTCTCTCAGTCCACCCTGTCCACCGCTAGTTCCACCATATGCAGCTCTCAAGTCCAGCTCACCCGCCCAGAGACTATGAGTAGGTCAAGAAAGTACTCAGTCTCTCATCCGCGTACACTGGGTTTGAACACCCACATTGCCAAACTAATCTCGTTAGAGATGATGCCCTATCGGTTGGTGGAAAGCGCAGCTTTCCGCGAACTCATGGCCTATGCAGTACCACGCTATGACCTACCCAGTCGCCAATTCTTCTCTCGCAAAGCCATCCCAGCCCTCCACCATCATGTGAAAGACTGCATTGTCCATGCACTCAAGCAGTCAGTGAGTGGAAAGGTGCACCTCACAACAGATGCATGGTCCAGTCGGCATGGCCAGGGCCGTTACGTGTCCATCACTGCGCACTGGGTTAATGTGGTGGATGCAGGGTTCACAGGGGACAGCGGTGGTGGGACAGTGCTGCCTAACCCACGGTATAGGAAACAGTTGGCTGTAGGCGTTCGACCCTCCTCCTCCTCCTCCTGAAGCGAAAGCTCATCCACAGAGCACAGTCGTACTAGCACTCCATCTGCAGCTGCCACTGTTGCACACAAGGTGTCCCCATATCGAGCAGCTAGTGGAAAGCGTCAGCAGGCTGTGTTGAAGATGATGTGTTTGGGCGACAGACACACCGCGGAGGTGCTGGCCGAGTACTTTCAGCGACAAACTGAGTCATGGCTGGGCGGTATACATCTTGAGGCAGGCAAGGTAGTTAGTGATAACGGCCGTAATTTTGTGGCAGCCATAGCCCTTTCAAAACTCAGCCACATACCTTGCTTGGCTCACACCTTGAACCTGGTGGTGCAGTGCTTCCTCAACAATTATCCAGAGTTAACAGCCCTGCTCCAGAAGGTGCGAAGACTGTGAGCGCACATCCGCCGGTCACCTGTACACTCCATTCGTATGCAGAAGCTGCAGCGATTGCTCCACCTTCCCAACCACCGCCTCATTATCGACATTGCAACAAGGTGGAACTCCACCCTGCACATGGTTGAGCGGCTGTGTTAACAGAGGCAGGCCATAATGCATTTGTGGGAGGATACACGGCCAGGCACTTTGAGAGCAGACATGGAGTTGACAGGTGTGCAGTGGTCGAAGCTGAAAGACCTCTGTAAAGTCCTTCAGTGTTTTGAGGAATGCACACGGCTGGTAAGCGCAGACGTCGCCATCCTAAGAATGAGCATACCACTTATGCGTCTGCTCATGCAAACTTTGACGCACCTTAAGGAGCAGGCGTCTGCAGCCAATGTTGACGAGGAGGAAGAGGAGAAGGGAATCCTTGATGACATTCAGCCATTGTCTGCTCAAGGACCTCTCCTGGACGAGGTGGAGGAAGAAGAGGAGGAGGAGGATGATGATGGGGATGATTACTTAGGGGAGGAGGATGCATCTCATGGGGCAAGTGAAAATGTTGGCGTGGCAAGGTCTGGTAGAGGGTTTGTGCGTGACTGGAGAGATGTGGATTTGCCAGAAAGTGCTCCTCCAACCAGCACTTGCAGTGCATCATTGACACCGGGAACATTGGCCCACATGTCAGATTATGCCTTGCAGATCCTAAAAAGGGACCCCCGCATTGCCAAAATGATGAACGATGATGACTACTGGTTGGCCAGCATCCTGGATCCACGCTATAAAGGCAAATTACAAAACATCATGCCACAGGAGAACCTTGACCTAATATTGGCTAATAAACAAGCAAATCTGGTAAACCGGTTGGTTGAGGCATTCCCAGCACAGAGCAGCGGTGATGGTTCTCACACGAGCCGTACGGGCAGGGGGCAGCTTGGCAGAGGTGTTCGTGGTGCACACAGCAGAAGTGGCATTGGAGACAGGGGTTTCATGACAATGTTGTGGACTGATTTTTCCAGTACCGCTCACACAACTGGTAATACTGCATCGATGGAAAGTGACAGGAGACAGCAGTTGTCAACTATGGTTACAAACTACTTTTCCTCCCATATCGATGTTCTCCCGCACATGTCATTCCCCTTTGACTATTGGGCCGCTAAACTGGACACCTTGCCTGAATTGGCACAATATGCCTTACAGGAGCTCGCTTGCCCAGCTGCAAGTGTGCTATCGGAAAGAGTCTTCAGTGCAGCTGGATCAATCCTGACAGAAAAAAGGACCCGTCTGTCAACCCAAAATGTGGATGATCTAACCTTCATTAAAATGAACCATGCATGGGTTTCCAAGGATTTTGTCCCATCTTCCCTTGATGACACATAGGTTACCAGAAAAATGGCTTGCTTTGGTCCTCCTCCTATTCCGCGAACTTGACCTATTTCGCCTTTTGCAGCAGCTGAATGTCCCACATCAACATATGCCACTTTGTAAACCGCCCTAACTGGGCTGTCCACCCCCCCATGGCAGGGGTCACCACCTAGCGCACGAAACTGTGCGAGTGCCGTTGCCCTGGACAGGTGGGTAGGCCGACTCTTGGGCGCGAGCACTGGCACAGGGTCCCTCATAGTGCAATCAAGTGTCTCTGACGGTGGTGGTGCACACCCGCCGTTAGACACACCGCGGTACTATGAGGGGTCCAGTGCCAGTACCGACGCCCACGAGTGTGCCCCACTTGCTTGGGCAGGGCCCCAGCATTTGCAATGCTTACCTCTCCCTGCTCCTCCGCTGTGTAGTCTGGTGTTGTGAGTTCATTTTTCCCTTCACTACTGAGGCCCGAGGAACTCCCTCTTCTGGTAAAGAAAGGTAGTGAGCCTGATTATCAAACACCTGAGGCTGATGATGATGACTGGCTGAGTGGAGTTACTGACTGGATATAAGGCTGCCGACGCCCTTCTGCCCTGCGGGTGATTTCTCTGTGGGATCCTTGGAGACCAGTCTGAATTCCTGCTCCTCTAAAGCTAAGTTTGCTGCTCGGCTTTTTGCATTTGTGCTTTGACTTTGTTTTGCTTTGTTTTTCTGGATTTCTGCCATTCCCTGCTGGGGTGTGCTGAATTCCTTTAGCTCTGTCTTCTGAAAATACCTGAGTGCTGATTTAGTTTTTGAAGCCTAGCTGCTTCAAGGTCTTTTTCATATCAGCTTGTTGGCTTATGTCTTTGATAGGGTTTTGGCAGATTGCAGACAGCAGCCTTCCTGTCCTTTCCTATCTAGGTAGTTTTGGACCCCGGCTTTGCTCAGTCTATCTTTCTGTCTGTGTTAGTGTTTTCATCTTGCTTCACCGTCATTATATGTTGGGGGCTGCCTATTGCTTTGGGGTCTGCTCTGGGGCAGTATAGATTTCCCCTTTCTTTCTTTAGGCCTATTTAATTCTCCGGCTGTGATCGAGGGGTCTAGGGCATCGTAGGTACCCCCCACGGCTACTGCTAGTTGTGTTGATAGGTTCAGGGGTCTGCAATCTGATAGCTGCCAACTTCTCTGGTTTTCTGGACTTAGCTTGTATTTCTGTTTTTGCCTCCTACGGTGACTCAATCATAACAGAATCACCCGCCATACCGCAGATCCTAGGGTACTCAATAGCAGGAAAGAATTGTAAAAAAAAAAAAAAAAACTGTATATTTTTTCCTCTATATCTCTGAGGCCGTAGGGGGAATTTTTTTTTCTCTCAATGGAGATAAAGCAATTGTCTGATCGTGTGGAGCAGCTCGCTGCGGAACTGCGGGGAATTTCCGCCTACCTTGCTCATTCACATGCTGCTGAACCAAAGATTCCTACACCTGATGTATTTTTTGGGGATCGGTCTAAATTTTTGAATTTCAAAAATAATTGTAAATTATTTTTTGCCTTGAAGCCTAACTCGTCAGGGAGCTCCGCGCAGCAGGTTAAAATTGTCATCTCTTTGCTGCGTGGCGATCCCCAGGATTGGGCGTTTTCTTTGAAACCAGATGATCCTATTCTGACTAATGTGAACGCATTTTTTCAGGCCTTGGGGTTGTTGTATGACGAACCTAATGCCATTGATCAGGCTGAAAAGACCCTGCTGGCATTGAACCAGGGTCGTGATTCTGCAGAATTGTACTGTCAAAAATTCCGAAAGTGGGCAGGACTTACTACCTGGAATGATAATGCCTTGGCTGCTCTCTTTCAGAAGGGGTTGTCAGAAGCCGTAAAAGATACTATGGTGGGATTTCCTGTTCCCTCTGGTCTTGACGATTCTATGTCATTAGCCATTCAGGTTGATCGGCGTTTGCGCGAACGCAAAGCTGCACGAGAGGTGTTGCCACCTGTTGAACAAATGTCTGAACCTATGCAATGTGATAGAGTTTTTTCCAGAGAGCAGCGTCAGGAGTTCAGAAGGCGTAATAAGTTGTGTTTTTTCTGTGGAGATGCCTCGCATATTATTTCTGTCTGTCCTAAACGAGAGAAACGCTTTGCACACACGTTTTCTGTTGGGGGTGTTCAACCTAAGTTTCTTCTGGCTATTACTCTGATCTGCTCCCTGTCCACATTTTCCGCCAAGGCTTTTGTGGATTCGGGAGCAGCCCTAAACCTTATGGACTTGGATTTTGCTAAACGTTGTGGATTTCCGATGACACCTCTGCAGACGCCTATCCCTTTGAGGGGGATTGATGCTACTCCTTTGGCTAAAAATAAACCTCAGTTTTGGACCCAGGTGGTAATGCGGGTCGCCCCAGACCATCAAGAAAATTGCAGATTTTTGGTGTTGCATAATCTGCATGATACTATTGTTCTGGGGTTTCTCTGGTTACAAATTCATAATCCAGTTTTGGATTGGAAATCTGTGTCTGTGGTGAGTTGGGGTTGTCGGTGTGCCTTTAGTGAGGCTCCGGTGTTTTCCACCTCTCCTCAGTCGCATGATGTTCCTGATTATTTGGCGGACTTTTATCATGTATTTAGTGAGAATGAGTCTGCGTCTCTGCCTCCTCATAGGAGTTATGACTGTGCAATTGAACTGAGCCCGGGGTGTAAATTTCCCAAGGGTCGGCTCTTCAATTTATCTGTACCCGAGCACGAGGCTATGCGATCCTATATTAAGGAGGCGTTGGAGAAGGGTCATATTGGACCATCCTCGTCACCCTTAGGTGCCGGGTTTTTTTTTGTAGCCAAAAAGGATGGATCATTAAGACCTTGTATTGATTATCGTGCCCTCAACAAAATTACTGTTAAATATCAGTATCCGTTACCCCTGATTTCTGATCTATTCTCCAGAGTTAAAGGTGCTTGCTGGTTTACCAAGCTTGACCTCAGGGGGGCGTATAATCTTATTCGCATTAAGCATGGGGATGAATGGAAGACGGCGTTTAATACTCCGGAGGGACATTTTGAGTACCTGGTGATGCCTTTTGGGCTCACTAATGCCCCTTCTGTCTTCCAGTGCTTCATGAACGATATTTTTCGAGATTTTGTCGATAAATTTTTGATTATCTATCTGGATGATATTTTGATCTTCTCCAAGGATTGGGATTCTCATGTGGAACATATTCGGACTGTGTTCCGGATCTTGAGGGAGAATTCCCTGTATGTCAAAGGATCTAAATGCCTTTTTGGAGTACAGAGGATTTCTTTTTTGGGATTTATTTTGTCCCCATCAACTATTGAAATGGACCCGGCCAAGGTACAGGCCATTTACGATTGGGTTCAGCCCACTTCTTTGAAGGCCCTCCAGAAGTTTTTGGGTTTTGCTAATTTTTATCGGAAATTTATAGCAAAATTTTCTAGTATTGCCAAGCCATTGACTGATTTGACTAAGAAGGGTGCTGATGTGTTAAATTGGTCTCCGGAGGCTGTTTCTTCCTTTCAGGAGCTGAAGCGAAGATTCACCTCCGTCCCGGTTTTGCGGCAACCTGATGTCTCACTTCCATTCCAGGTAGAGGTGGATGCTTCTGAGATTGGTGCAGGAGCTGTTTTGTCCCAAAAGGATCCTGTAACATCTAAAATGAATCCCTGTGCTTTCTTTTCCCGAAAGTTCCCTCCATCTGAACGTAACTATGATGTGGGGAATAGGGAACTGTTGGCCATGAAATGGGCATTTGAGGAGTGGAGACATTGGTTGGAGGGAGCTAAGCATCAAGTCGTGGTCCTCACTGACCACAAGAATTTGATTTACCTAGAGTCGGCTAAGCACTTGAACCCTAGACAGGCTAGGTGGGCCTTGTTTTTTACACGTTTTGATTTTGTGGTTTCTTTTCTTCCTGGAACGAAGAATGTCAAGGCAGACGCCCTCTCTAGGAGCTTCTTTGCTGATTCTCCTGTGGTGACCAAGCCTGCTACCATCTTAGACGAAGGGGTAGTTCTTTCTGCCATCTCGCCCGATTTGAGACGTGCTCTGGAAGAGTTCCAGGAGGACAAACCTGAGCATTGTCCCAGTGGAAAGTTGTATGTTCCTGACCAGTGGAAGAAGAGGGTGATGTCTGAAGTTCATTGCTCTGCTTTGGCTGGTCATCCAGGTATTTTTTGTACTAGAGATCTGGTGAGTCGGTTTTTTTGGTGGCCCTCCATGTCTCGTGATGTCAGGAATTTTGTGCAGTCCTGTGGGACGTGCTCCCGGTCTAAATCGTGTTCTCGCTCTAGTGGGTTGTTGATGCCTTTGCCTGTCCCCAAGAGGCCATGGACCCATATTTCAATGGATTTCATCTCTGATATGCCTGTCTCTCAAAGGATGACTGTTATTTGGGTGATTTGTGATAGGTTCTCTAAGATGGTTCATCTTGTACCACTCCCTAAGTTGCCGTCTTCCTCTGAGTTGGTGCCCCTGTTTTTACAACAGGTGGTTCGTTTGCACGGGATTCCTGAGAACATTGTATCTGACAGAGGATTCCAGTTTGTGTCTAGATTTTGGAGAACTTTCTGTTCCAGGCTGGGAATTCAGTTGTCCTTCTCCTCTGCTTTTCACCCTCAGACCAATGGGCAGACAGAGAGAACAAACCAGACTTTGGAGTCATATTTGAGATGTTTTATTTCTGCTGATCAGGATGATTGGGTTTCATTTTTGCCCTTGGCCGAATTTGCTTTAAATAATAGAGCTAGTTCTGCCACTTTGATGTCACCTTTTTTTGTAACTTTGGGTTTCATCCTCGATTTTCTTCAGGGCAGGTGGAGCCCTCTGCCAGCCCAGGTGTTGACACTGTGGTAGAGAGAATGCACCAGATCTGGGACCAAGTGGTGGATAAGTTATCTCTCTCCCAGGAAAAGGCCCAGCGGTTTTCCAACCGACATAGGACCATTGGTCCCCAGTTTAAGGTTGGTGATATGGTGTGGTTATCATCAAAAAATATTGCTATGAAGGTGGCTTCTCCTAAGTTTAAGCCTAGATTTATTGGACCTTACAAGATTGTGGAGATTATTAATCCGGTCTCTTTTCGTTTGGCTCTTCCTGTCACATTTAAAATCCATAATGTGTTCCATAAATCTTTGTTGAAGAGGTTTGTTGAACCTGTTGTTCCGGGGGTAGCACCTCCAGACCCTGTATTGGTTGAAGGTAACATGGAATATGAGGTAGAGAAAGTACTGGATTCCCGTCTGGCTAGACGGAGACTCCAGTATTTGGTTAAGTGGAAGGGTTATGGTCAGGAGGATAATTCCTGGGTCTCTGCCTCTGATATTCATGCCAAAAGATTGGTGCGTGCCTTTCATCGGGCTCACCCTGATCGCCCTGGTGGCGTGGTTGAGGGTTCGGTGACCCCTCCTCAAGGGGGAGGTACTGTTGTGAGTTCATTTTCCCCTTCACTACTGAGGCCCGAGGAACTCCCTCTTCTGGTAAAGAAAGGTAGTGAGCCTTATTATCAAACACCTGAGGCTGATGATGATGACTGGCTGAGTGGAGTTACTGACTGGATATAAGGCTGCCAACGCCCTTCTGCCCTGCGGGTGATTTCTCTGTGGGATCCTTGGAGACCAGTCTGAATTCCTGCTCCTCTAAAGCTAAGTTTGCTGCTCGGCTTTTTGCATTTGTGCTTTGACTTTGTTTTGCTTTGTTTTTCTGGAATTCTGCCATTCCCTGCTGGGGTGTGCTGAATTCCTTTAGCTCTGTCTTCTGAAAATACCTGAGCGCTGATTTAGTTTTTGAAGCCTAGCTGCTTCAGGGTCTTTTTCATATCAGCATGTTGGCTTATGTCTTTGATAGGGTTTTGGCAGATTGCAGACAGCAGCCTTCCTGTCCTTTCCTATCTAGGTAGTTTTGGGCCCCGGCTTTGCTCAGTCTATCTTTCTGTCTGTGTTAGTGTTTTCATCTTGCTTCACCGTCATTATATGTTGGGGGCTGCCTATTGCTTTGGGGTCTGCTCTGGGGCAGTTTAGATTTCCCCTTTCTTTCTTTTGGCCTATTTAATTCTCTGGCTGTGATCGAGGGGTCTAGGGCATCGTAGGTACCCCCCACGGCTACTGCTTGTTGTGTTGATAGGTTCAGGGGTCTGCAATCTGATAGTTGCCAACTTCTCTGGTTTTCTGGACTTAGCTTGTATTTCTGTTTTTGCCTCCTACGGTGACTCAATCATAACAGTCTGGGCTGTCAAATCCTTCACTGGGAGTGCCACTACAAATTGATTGAACTGAAAGATGATGGTTAAGATGTAGCTATGCCCTGTCCTGCTTGCCGGGCTCTAGCTCCAGATGATCAATGGCTTTCATTTCTTATGGACGTCGACTCACAATGACATGCAGTGGTGGTTTATCATCAGCTTTCACAGTTTTCCTACTCAAAAACGTGTGACATTCCGGCGCACATTTTAAAATGTGCCCTCTCATGCCAATCAAATAGAATCGCCTACGGCATGTGGCTTCTGTCTTTTGCACTCCAAAGTTACGTGACAGATCATGATAGCCAGTGAGCACCATGTTTACATCGCTCCCTGTGATAAAAATTTGATTGAGATGAGTAACAGTGATGGAATCTACAGTAGTGCGATACAGCAAGACTTTATTCACAAAAAAATGTTTTTACTGTCTCAACACACAAATTAATTGAGGGTCAGCATCGCCTATGAGAATTGTGACGGAAGTTTTTCCCGTGAATAGTAATTCCTAGATTTCTGCAATCACTAGCCTTTATGTCAGTAATTTCCTTTTTTTACACTTTTTAGATTGCTGTGTAATCCATACTGAGAACACGGAGATTTTACATGTTTAAACTATGCTATATATACCTGCTATCCAGTGATAAAGTACCCTTTCTCAACTTTGTACAATCTGGTCAAATCCATACTGGGCCTGAGAACATCTGAGTCTGCCTCCTGATCTATAGACATATATTTTTAATGTGTAAACTAGGCTACATATATACGTGTTATCCGGTGAAACTGTACCCTTTATCAACTTTCTACAATGTTGTTGAATCCATACTGGGCCTGAGAACGGCTGCCGAGCTGTTAAGCAAGCTACAGCATCTATGGTTTGGACACGTAATTTTTTCAGGAATGACGGTTAGGCCTAACTCCGGAATTGCGGTTGACCTGAACTTACTGGGAAATCATCATTCGCGGGGAATAATCTGAATCCCAGATCCCCATCACTAACGGAGTTCAGCAGGTTATCTGCACCTGTAAGTGGCAAAAGCTGGTCCTTTCAGTGTAGCGTGCATGCAGCCCTGGACATGTACGGGAATGCTAGACCTGTTATTGCTCGATCTCACGTGCCAGAGCCTCGCTGATCCCTCTAGTAAGCTTGACGCGTACTGCGGGTGCATGTCGGAGTCTCGGTTGTTAACGGAATAAAGCTGAGAAATCGATAGCACAACTACAAACACACATACCACACCACACACAGAATCAGCAAAGCTTTCAAAGTGTGCATCTTTTCTTTAGGTGGCATGGTTGTGGTTTCCCGGGTGGAGTCCAATTAAGCCACAGGCTCCACTCCTGGTGGTGCCCTTTTGGACATTCCTTTAAGGTTCAGCTTTGCAATCATACTGCCCCCGGAAACCAAAAACTTTGCCTTCATGGATGCTGTTTGGAGGTTCGTGGGAATAACCCCGCCCGATCAGCAGTCGGCATATGGGTCGCCCTCCCAGGGCTGTGGGGTACTCGGTACCGGGCCGGTGTCAGTGGGATGTGTCACAGCAGCGGTGACCCGGGCGGTGGCCCTGGGCGCCCATGTAAATGGCGTGGTATAATGGTAAACAGTTTATATAGATAGTTTGACGCCACCTGTGGTGTTCGGCAACATAGATGTTAGGCCGACGCTGCATGCAGATCCTCTGGGACTGATGGTGTTGTGCAGCAAAGATGGTGAAGCTCCCCACAGGTGGAGCTGGAGTCCCAGGGAAGTGTAGATGTAGTGATGGGGGAAAGGCATAGGCGGTGTAGGTGCTGGTACCCAGATGTAGCGGTGCTGGAATAACTGTAGGACACCAGAGCGTGCAGTTCCAAAGCTTTACTCACAGTCTGCAGGTTACACAGATGCCTGCCTCCGTGCTGTGTCCTCCGGGTCAGGACCTCAGCCAACCTCTGGGACCAAAATGGAAAGCTCCCTTCGAACACTCCGCCAACATGTACCTTCCTGAACGTCTCTTTTCTAGCGCTTGTGGGGAAGCACTCACAGGACCGTGGTTCACTGAAGCGCCTCCTGTCTAACAGATGTTCCTCAGATTTTACTTGTATGGCAGACAGCTGTAGCCTTTTCCTTCTGGCTCCCACACGTCGATGCTGGGGCCTCTGAGTCTTAGTTGGGTACAGAGCATTTATAGCTGCTACTTCCCTCGGTTTCTGCTGCAGGAACGTCAGTGTCCCTACAAACTCGGAGACCGGAATCAGGACCATGCGCTCCAGCTAGGAGTGAGCCTTAACTCTGCTCATCCTACAGCTACCCTTCTCACGTCCACACACTTCCCCTTCCCTGCACAGAGTGCCCTAATTTACCTCCTCCTGACCACAGAGAGCAGCTCATCAGCAGTCAGGTTCAGAGGTCTCCCTGCTAGCCTGGAGTGGGAAATGTGTTGTGTGTTGGTTTCACTGCTAGAGATATCCTTCGTTGCTCCCAAGCTTGACAACACACTCCCTAGGAGGAAGGTAATGCCACAGTGGCGACCGTACTCTTGGGGACGCCACAAGTGCACTGAGGCCCAGCTACTGCTGGATGATGCTGCTGGTACATTGACCCAGACCACTAAATTCCCCTCGCACTATACACTGCCAGAATCTGACCCAGAGGAAACTCAGGTTCCCCTTCCCAAATACTATACCACCTTACACGGTGACAAAGAGGAAGGTGCAGATGAAAGTGCAGGTTCCTTGAGCAGGTGGGGGGGCATACTCATGGGCGATGGCACTGGCACAGGGCACCGCATAGTACGCAAAAGTGTTTCTGCCGGTGGGAGGGCCTAAACAGCCAAGTGCAGTGAGATGGAAGATGGGGACGACAAGGAGTTCAGAGTAGTGCAGGGATTCCCTAGCAAGGAGACTTATGTAATTGTTTTCAATGTTGGGACAGCAATTTTTGGGGAGCACTATACTCTGGTGAATGATATATGGGGCCCACCATACACTGGAGCATTCCAAAGGTGGACATCAGACACTGGAGCAGCATTTACAGGGCCCATTATACACTAGAGCAGTAGAAATGGGGCCCATTATATATGGAGCATTATTTGGGCTCATAAGACAGTGGAGCTTCATCCATTGGGACCAACATATACTATAGCATTATGTGGAGCTCATCATATACGGTTTGAAACATTATATGGGAATAATGATTCCGTATGGAGAAATATATGGGCCTCATTACTCTGTATAGCGCACTAAGCGCTGGCCATAATACTGTATGGAGTTATATACTGTCCGTTTTTGGAGGTATTGGAGAATTTAAAATGGATATCAGTCATGAGATTTAAGAAGTGAAGTATTTTTCATTGTACTATACTGCTATTTCTCTGCCGTATCGGAGCATCATGAGTTGTGGTGTGTGTTAAAGGGGCGCTCTTTGGCCCTGGGCCCACGAAAACCTGGAGCCAGCCCTACCCCCCCACAACTGTAGCCAAATAACCCCCATTTTTCAGTGCGTAACTAGTATTATGAAGTAAATTAAGGTTGACAAGCTTAAGTAATAAGAATTGATGCTTTTGGCATTCAAATGGGCACTGTAGGTGTGTTTCCTGTCCTCCTCTCACTGCCGACTTTAATTCCCCATTGACTTACATTGGGTTTCGTGTTTCGGTCGGACCCCCGACTTTTCCCTATAGTCGGCCGATTTTGCTCGACCCGACTTTTGGAAAAGTCGGGTTTCATGAAACTAAACTAGACCCTAAAAAAACAAAAGTCGCTCAACTGTATTTATCATAAATAAAATGTTCATTTTTAACCTTCATATTAAGCAATGTTGGTTTTCTAGTAGTGCAGAGGTTAATCTGTTCAGTTGAGAACTTCTGGGAGCTTTACGCTCTCAGCTATGCAGTGTTGAATAATCCACTCTGCTATATATACTAGCCTCTAGCAAGCAGGCATTGCCAGAAATAGTTTAATACTGCCTGGTTCTGGAGCTGGAGGTGTTGGTGTGTTGTTCAGAAAACTATTGCTTGGTGATTTGTCTTTGTGCATATCCTCAGCCTCTTTAGACATGAGCAAACCTTTTATGGTTCGGTTCTGCTATGTTCATCGAAATTCCTGAACTACACAGAACAGTTTGCCGAACATAGGCGAACACCATTGAATTCAATGAGAGGAAAAACCAAATGCACAGACAACATCTTCAGGGGGGCCCAAAAGCTGCTAAAAAAGCTCAAATTAGGGGCAGACACCAGGAAAAGTGGCATGAACTGACCCATTCATTTTGATCTAAATAAAAAAAAAAAATTGCCATGGGTTCCCTTGTATTTTTGATAACCAGCCAGGCAAAACTGACAGCTGCAGGCTGCAACCGTAAGCTATCAGTGCTAACATGGCCGGTTATCAAAAATAGAAGGGTTGCCATGCTGTTTTTTTTAAATTATTGAAATAAATAATTGAAAAAAGGCATGTCCATTTTTGACAACCAGCCAAGCTAAAACAGCCTGCTGGGGGCTGATATTCTCAGGCTGGTAAGTCGTCTTGGTTATTGACCCCACCAAGCCTACAAATAGCAGACCGCTATTAGATGTGCCAATTCTTCCCACTTGCCCTGTGGTGGTGGCAAATGGGGTTCATATTTCTGGAGTTGATGTTACCTTTGTATTGTCCAGAGACTTCAAGGCAATATCTTAGTAATGGACAGGCATCTATAAAACGCCCTCATTACTAACCTCATAGTCCTATTGTTTTAAAAAAAAAACACACCCAGATTAAAGTCCTTTATTTGAAAGAATGACAAAGATTTATTTAGTGAATCTAAATTAAACCATACTCATGTCATCACCCAATCCACTGAAGCCATTGTCTCCTCTAACAGAATTAAAATAATAAACAATAATAAATAAATAATACATCTTCCTCACCTGCCTGCCGGGAGGATAATAATCCATTTGTCTCGTGACGCATCTAGCTCTTCTACATCTAGATGACAGGCTGCATTGTTGCATGATGCGACTATTCAGCCTGACATCCAGCAGAGACACTGAACTGTGCATGCTTGTTCAGCTCAGTGTCTCACAGTAACCTGCTGTCACCTCAATCACATCACTGCAAGTGTGAGAAAGTTCTCACGCTCGCGGTGCCGTCAGAAAGATCTTGAGAGCTCACAGTCAATTAACTCAGTTCAACTCACTAACGTCAGCGTGAGCGCCGTTACAATTTTTCTCACAGCGCTTGTGCTAACATCAATGAGTTTGAACTGAGTAAATTGACTGTGAACTCTCAAGGCCTTTCTGATGAAATCGAGAGCACAAGAGCTTTCTCATGCTTTCTCACGCTCGCGATGATGTCAATCAGGTCAAAGGAATTCACTGCGAGACACTGAACAGTGCTAGCACACGCTGCTCAGTGTATCTGATGGATGGTAGGCTATATAGTTGCATCATGCAACAATGCAGCCTGCCATCTAGATGTAGCAGAGCTGGACCCATCGTGGGACAAATGAATTATCTTTTCGGCATACAGGTGAGGATAATTGCTGTTTATTATCTTAATTCTGTAACAGAAGACATTTTTTCAGTGGACTGGGCAATGACGTGAGCATCCAAACATGGTGAGTTTTTCCAGCGAGCGTTGGAGAAACAGTAGTTTTTGCAAAAAACGTCTTGATATTTAATGAATGAAAATGTTACTTATAAAGACAAAAAAAATCACCCCTCACCCCCCTAAAACTACACATTTTAGCGGATGCCTTTATCAAGTTGAAGGAAGACCCAACTTGGGAGTCCAAGCATTTACAAAATTTAGAAGCAGACACCAGGAAAAGTGTCATCAATTGACTCACAAAAGAAATGTGATAATGGCACAGCAGCAGTGAGCCATGGGCCATGTATGAGGTATCAGGGTCTGGGCCAGTATTATAGCTTTGAATTTAAGTTTAAATTAAGATGAAGTGGGTAAGGGACAGGTGACGGCCTGCTGTGCTGAGATCCCTGATACCTCATGCAATAGCTCAAATTGCTTTTTTGCTCAGCCACACTTAGGTGGCACAAATATCAGCTTCGTAGACTACTATTCTTAGAACAATTTTAAGTGGTTGACTGAAAGTAAGTTCAGGCCTGCCGGTCTGGGAGACCTACTGCTACTGGCAACACACATAAAGGAGACACAACTTGAAGTCTCCACATTTCAAAAAATTATTGCCACACACCACTAAAGAATCATCAATTTCCCCAGAGTAGAAATAGTATAATGAGGATCTGCCACCTCTTCCACTACCTGCAACCCATCAGATGGAGACCCAACTTGGAGTCTCCACAATTCAAAAAATTGTTCATAACATCAACAGCAATAACAGCAGGAGGCACAGAAGCCACGACATCAGTGTCACAGACTGCAATAACGCAAGATCAATGCAGCACATTAAAAATGACACCATCACTTAGACTGCTTAGTTTGCGACTGGGATGCAAAAGTTATTGGAGGTCCATGACTTGCTCATTTTGAGGAAAGCTAAGTGGGCTACACTTTCAGGGGACAGTCGGATGTGCTTATCCGTCAAGACAACACTAGCAGCCAGACATGATAAAACCCCCAAGGCATTACAGGCTAGCTCAGGCCACTCTTCCATATTTGATGATCAAAATGCAAAAGAGTCCAAACCCCCCTGATGGCATTGACATTGAGCTTGAGATACTCCTGCACCATCCTCTCCAGTCTTTCACAATGTGTCAGACTTGTATTCTGCTCTGCTGGTCCACAAGGCTCAATGTTACCAGGGTTGGAAGTCTACAGTATAACTGTGATGCACACTGTGTTCCTCACTGCTGTCTTGGGGAAAACAAATCTTAAGATTGTCTACAAGGATGCTTTGATACTCTAGCATGGGCGCTTCATTTTCCAAGAGGGTAAGAATATGTCAAAATTTACTCTTGTACCATGGATCTAACAAAGTGGCAACCCAGACTATTTATAATCCTAAGAACACGGGCATCTTATTGCAGATAGTGCAGCAAGAAGGCGCTCATGGGTCAGGCACTTCCTTGAGGTCCAAATCCATGTGTTGGTGGCAAGGTAACTCCTGCCAACCACGGACAACAGAGGGGGATAATTATCCTCTTCATATCTTTCCCTCCTCCATTTGTTCCTCGGTTACTGTACCTTCACTAACAGTTTATCTGGTACCATGAGCCCCTCTCAATTGCTGTAATCCACACTCCCATGACACCTGCCTGTGTGCGACGACAGTCCTGAACTTAGAAATATTGTCATTCCGCATCATCCTCTGATTCCACATCTTCCTCTTGGACCACCACCTCCTCCTGTAGCCTATTCAAAGTGTCCTCCCAATATGTAGATGCTCAGAATAGTGATGCTGATAATGGCATAGTGAGCATTAATCATCTTAGTAGCCTTTTCAAAACTGAGCAGAAGGTTGAAAAGGGCCATCATTTGTGCCCACTCCGTATGCGTGATTTGCACCACGTCCATACTGCGCTGGCTCAGGCTTTGCAAAAAGACATACTGCATTAGGGTTTGTTGCTGCTGTCACAGTCACTGCAGCATGTGCAGAGTGGAATTCCAGCGTGTCGGCTCATTGCACTTCTAACGGTTAACCGGTTGGCCAAAAGACCTCTGTAGCGATACAAATCGATGACCTGCGGGGTACGACCTGCAGAAGTGAGCACACAGTTTTCTGCAGCAGCACATCCAGGCCAGGATAGTGGTGGAGAAATTGCTATACCACCAGGTTGAGCACATTAGCCATGCAAGGCACGTGTATGAGGTTGCCCCAGCTTAGGGCCGCCAACAGGTTCTTAACATTATTGCACATGGCCTTACCTAGCTCCAGGTTCAGTGGAGACAGCCATTGCTCAAACTCTGTATGGATAGCTGTCCACAACGTTTGAGCTGTGTGACTTCGATCTCATAGGCATACTAATTTAAACACCTAATGATTTCAGTAAGCCCTGGCTGCAGGTAGGGAGGTGGGGGGATTTTCTCTGCAGTGTTGAAATTCATGTCTCATTAAGGAAGAGGTTAAGTGCGGAAGTGGAGACCCTAGAGAAGGTGGAGGAGGCAGAAACAGAGGAGGAAGTGTAAGATACAGAGGTTTGTCTCACAAGCCTTGGGGATTCCTAGACTTGTGAAGCAGCCCATTGCCCTTCTCCCCCTACAACCACCAGAGTCACCCAGAGACAAGTTAGAGAGATGTAACACCCCTGGCCATGTTTGCTTGTCCAGGTGTCAGTGGTGAAATGCACTCTGGCAGACTTAGGTTTTTTCAAGGAACGGGTGATGTCTGTGACATGCTGGTGTAGCACAGGCACAGCTTTCTTAGAAAGGTAATGGCAACTCGGTAACTGGTACTGAGGGACTGCAACGGCCATCAACTATTGGAAACCGTCTGCATCCACCAGGCAGAAAGGCAGCATTTTTGTGGCCAACAGATGGGAGATTATGGTGTTCAAGCCCTAGCTTTTGGTATGTGTAGGCGAAAACATTTGTTAGGCATACTGCTTCCAGAGACAGACATGCAGAGTAGAACAATTTGTTTCTTTGCACACTACTCCCCAGACACAGGTGCACAGTAGAGCAATTTTGTTTCTACATATATTACTCCCACAGACATAGGTGCAGAGTAGAACAATTTGTCTTCATGCACACCACTCCCACAGACACGGGTGCAAAGTAGAAAAAAAATTGGTTAGGCACACTACTCCCACAGACAAGCATGCAGAGTGTGAAATTTGGTTATGTACACTACTACCATACACGCGTGCATGATTGTAAACTTGATTACCCAAAAAACTTCCACAAACATGTGCAGAGTAGAAAAAATTGGTTGCAGGCACCCTACGCCAACAGACATGGGTGCAAAGTACACACGTCACTTAAACAGTGCTTTTCACTACACTTCTTGAGAATCATGTAAGGACGCACCTCCGGCTGTCATCTTACTAAATGTGCTCTAGCCTTGCTGACTCAGTCTCTTTTACTACAGCTTCCAAGGTCTGTCCAACGTTACAAAAAGGTTATTGCTGTAGGTCCCCCGACTTGCCTGCCTCTTGCCCTGGTTCCCTCTTCCTGATCTCTCACACACACATACCCAGTGATGATCACCTTCTTCTCTGGGTGTCCTTTCTTATCTCTCTAGAGTAACTTCACTGCTAACAAATGAGATGGGCAATTTGCCACAGTGTTACGGTAAATATCAGGCTTAAAGGGGCTGGTTACTACCTTTTTATTGACGCTATCCTACATCTAATAGGTGGGGGGGTGTCACCTGGCACTCTTCCCGACCAGCTATTACCAGCAATGGTGGCGGCCGTCAGATTCTCGAATGCTCAAATATGTTTCAGCAGCATCCAAGAACTTCCATCTGCCATCGGGAACAGCTGATTGACCAGGGTACCAATTGTCGAATCCCCATCAGTCAGATATTGATAGCCAATCCAAGGATAGTCTATCAATAAAAAAGTAGTGGCCAACTTTTTAATGATGTTGGGCTTTTCCAATTCTCTCCTATGTACAGTAGCCTCCTCCACAGTTACTAGAATAGAAAAGTCATAATCTCGCCCTGTCTATGTCTTTCAATTTTGTTACTTGGAATCAGCCCGACATGCAAACTTAGCTTTTATTTTTTTCCCCAACATTTTGTAACATTAAATGGAAACAGTGGAAACAGATACCTGAAATGTGTTTAATAGCGGCAGACGTGCTCATGTTCATGAAACCCCCATGAGATATAATCAGGAATTGCTCATAGCTTTGGCTTCCAGTACATTGATTCTTGAAGTGCTGTAACATTATGTAATTGATCAGATATATGCAAAACACAGTGGAAACAACCAGGTATTTTTTTCCCAAAATTATTCCATTTTAAAGAGCACATTTAACCTAAAAAAATATGATTAGTGCTTACTGATATAATTTTCCTATTTCCAGCGTTTGTAGGTTAAAGCTAAACCAGTGTACAGTTCATTAATATATACTTGGTCATCAGTATTAAAGGGGTTTAGCAGTAGATAAAAATTACTTTTAGAAGGAATCTGTCAGTAGGATCAATCCTCGTAAGCCATCTGTAAGGATATGCAGGTCATAGAGAGTTCAATTAAAACGATTAATTGATATCTGTGATCCGAAGTCTTATTCCAGAGAAATCCACATTTTTCATATTATTATTCATTTTTATAGCGCCATTTATTCCATGGCGCTTTTCATGTGAAAAAGGGGAATACATACAACAAGTAAAATAACATGAGCAATACAAGGCACAAAGACAGAAGGAGATAGGACCCTGCCCGCGAGGGCTCACAGTCTACAGGAGATGGCTGAGGATACACTAGGAGAGGGTAGAGCTTGTCGTGCAGCGATTCAGAAGACTGAGGATCACTGAAGGTTGTAGACTTGTCGGAAAAGGTGGGTCTTCAGGTTCCTTTTGAAGGTTTCTGTGGTAGGCGAAAATCTGATGTGTTGAGGTAGAGAATTCCAGAGTATAGGGGAAGCACGGGAGAAGTCCTGTGTGCGGTTGTGGGAAGAAGAGATAAGAGGGGAGTACAGAAGGAGATCTTGAGAAGATCGAAGGTTGTGTGTAGGTAAGTACCGGGAGACCATGTCTCCACAAGTGTATAAGGAGACAGGTTGTGGATGGCTATGTATGTCATAGTTAGGGTTTTGAACTGGAGCCTCTGGACAATAGGAAGCCAGTGCAGGGCTTGGCAGTTTACAGATAAATAAAAAGAAGCACAGTGAGCATGAGTTTTCTATGAATCCTATCTACAGGGTGGGCCATTTATATGGATACACCTGGGTGGGCCATTTATAAAGTTGGATCCAAAATGGCCGACTTCAAAATGGCCACCATGGTCACCACCCATCTTGAAAAGTTTTCCCCCTACCATATACTAATGTGTCACAAACAGGAAGTTGATATCACCAAACATTCCCATTTTATTTAGGTGTATCCATATAAATGGCCCATCATGTACTTTGCTAGAACTGTAAGACAGCAAAAACATGCAGCATCAAAAACGCAACCAAATATAATCATGGGAACGTAGCCTTAGAGGCAAATTCTCATTCAGATCTATGCCCAGCTCATAGATCTTCACAACTTATTTGCACATCAGAAATATCTCTGGAATTTTATTCATGCCCATATGAATGACTCAGGAGGATGGATTCTACTGATGGATGCACTTTATTTAAAAAGGCTCAGAAAACTAGTATTGAAAAATAAAAGAAAAAATTTTCACCTAAACTGATCTACAGCAACTCTTGTCTTAACACTTAGGCCTCTTTCACACTTCAGTTTTTTACAATCAGTCACAATCCGCCAGGTTTTGAAAAAAACGGATCCTCAATTTTTTTTTGAGGATCCGTTTTTTTCCCCCATTGACTTGCATTAATGGTGGATTGTGACGGATTTCTGTCCGTTGCATCCGTTTTTTTGAGGATCCGCCAAAAGTTGCTGTCTGTCACCATCCTCAAAGATTTCAAAACGGAGCTTGTAACGTTTTCTTTTCTCTGGCGGATCCTCCAGACACTCATTTAACCCGAAATTCTTTCTGGGTGCCGGACAAAAAAAAAAAAATTCTCTCTCTCTCTCTCTCTCACTCTCTCACTCTCTCTCACTCTCTCTCTCTCTCACTCTCTCTCTCTCTCTCTCTCTCTTTCTTTCCAGGCTGCGATTCCTTTAAAATTATTCATTTTGCGGATCCGTCAAAAAAACGGTTGGGTGGCATCCGTTGTCATCAGTTCTAAAACGGATCCAGCATCCATCCTTTTGGCGGATTTTGACTGATGCAAAAAACTGAAGTGGGAAAGAGGCCTTACCCGACTGATCTCTTCTTTCTGGTCCTGTCTAACTCACCTTAAGTGCCAGGGAAGGCCCGCTCTACCTTAAAAAGTCAATGGTCAACCAGATTTATCCTGCTGTTCCTCATTAATAAATATTTTTTTTGTCTGGTGGAAAACCTTTTGAAGTAGTTTTTGCTCCTTGTAAGGTAAGTATCAGAGTCGACCTTGAATAGACACCAGGACATCTTGCATTGGTCAGATCACCATCTTTTTGGAACCCTAAATGCATAAAGTCTAATAAATCTTTAAGAATCTTTAACTCAAGAATCTCTCTGAAACCTATGATTAAATGAACAGAAAGAGGCCTTATCAGCTCTTCTGACATTTGATAAACACTGGCGTTCCCCCAAGAAATTCTTGAGCATCTTTTCTTAGAACTTGGCACTGTGTTATTTCTTTTGGCATTGCCATTCCCCTTGTAAAAGGGGTCTGTTCATACATAGCCTGACACTTCCAGCCCTGATTGTAAAGTGCCAGGTTATATCAAAATTATACCTTATTGATAAGTTGCCAATCGATGGCAAGACACAGTTCCCAATGTATTCATCCATTTCCAAGAGCAATAACAGAGGGATAGCAAAACAGTTCTAAGAAAAGATTTCCATTTTCAAGAATTAGTAGTTTATGAAGAATACAACTATTTACTGAAATAGAATTATCAGGAGAGCTATGTTTTCCCTTAAATAGCAGAAAAAGTCAAAATGATGACACCTTAGAGTTCAAATCAGGGTAACAGATTGAATCTAGACCTACTCACACAGGAAGTTGTGCATACTTGACCAGATGCCATCATTAAAGCTTTATGTAGTTATAGAACAAAACAGGTGACCGATACACAGGTGCAGCCAGAGAATGTGGCATCATGGAATAGTCATTGTTTGCAGGTAGCCACCATCCATTGCTCATTATGCTGCACAAGAAAGAAATAAGGTGGGTCTACATTAGTAGCTGAAGTCCATCTGTAGGGATGTCTACCCTCAATTTGCTCCCTTATGTTAAGTAATGTGTGCATCAGTTTGCCCTTGTGTTATAAAGGGCCAGTGGACTGCTAAATGCAGGTGTGCAGTTACAGGAAACACAGTTTATCTACCGGCTTACAAAGGGTAATGTTGAGCATCTATGCCCGCCAATGACACATCTGTGAAGGTTGTGGCGCTTAGTATTTTGCTAGAACCTTGGTGTGGAGAAGTTGGGACAGTTGTTAAACAGGATATTTTGTCATAAGTATATAAGAGTGTTTTGTGACTATTTGAAATGGCAATGGGACTTACTGATTGCTTGTCTCAAGGTGGAGTGCACCTGTGGTCTTCAGGCAAAAGGGAAGTGAGGGAGAACCTGCATGGAGTAAAGCAGTAAGGTTCAGAGAGAGAGCCTGCGGACCAGAGTAGGAGACCGAAAACATAACCAGGGTTGAGTGGTGCTGTAGAAATAGGCCTTAATGTTGTCACTGGGGATCAAGCTGGTAGAGAGAAAGTCTGTGAGACTTTGGAAAATATTGGTGAGTCAATGTGGGCCATGGAAGTCACAGCCTTGAATTAGAGAAAGACTATCCTGACTAGAGATGAGCGAACCTTTTAGGGTTCGGCTTGGGTCAGCTCGGTGAACGTACTGACAATTGCCGAGCATATCCGAAACCCATTGAATTCAATGGAAGGCAAAACCAAACGCATAGACCACACCATCAGGGGGATCAAAAAGCTGTCAAAACAGCTCAAATTAGGGACAGACACTAGGAAAAGAGGCATCAATTGACCCATCAATTGCGCTGTAAATAAATCATTAAAAAAAATTTGACGTGGGTTCCCCTGTATTTTTGATAATCAGCCAGGCAAAATTGACAGCTGCGGGCTGCAACCCTTAGCTATCAGCGTTAGCAAGGCCAGTTACTAAAAATAGAGGGGTCCCCAAGCTATTTTTTAAATTATTTAAATATATATAAAAACAGCGTGGAATCCCCCCTATTTTTGCCAAGCTACAGCTGACAGCTTGGAGCTGGTATTCTCAGGCTGGTAAGGAGCCATACAGACATTAGGTGCATGGAAAAAGGGAGAGAAAATGGACAGGCGTGTACAATGGCAAGAATACGCCGAATATGCCGCCTACATAGTCCAGGATGTAGACCCTATATAATGATATAGTATAATCAGTATAGGGAGTCCAAAAACACATGTGTCAGTCACCGCACAATTTATATGAAGCCAATGCGTATTATCATAAGCAGGGACCAACGAGACTCCCTAGTAGGTGAGTAATCAAAGAACAAGTGTTCATAACGAATCCAGCATTTAAAGGGTCTGTAACATTACCTGAAGACAGTGGAGGCGAGCACACAACGGCCTCACCTCGACGCGCGTTTCGGAGCGTACCGCTCTTTCCTCAGGGGGCCCCCTATTCTTGCCATTGTACATGCCTGTCCATTTTCTCTCCCTTTTTCCATGTACCTAATGTCTGTTTATTATAAATTATTAATAAAGTACTAATTTTATGGGACTTTTTGACTGTTTGCCTCTTCCTTTGTTTCTTCTCTATTAAGACTGCAGTTGTCTGGATTATAGTCCAATATGTATATGTGACTTGGATGAATCACTCTGCCATGTAACTAATTAAGTTGTTGGTTTCACGTATACTATGTATACCACAATTATATTTTGGTAAGGAGCCATGGATATTGCCCCCCCACCTAAAAATAGCAGCTTGCAGTGGCCAAGATATGGTGTATCTATTAAATGAGCCAATTCTGGCACTTTGCCAGACTCTTACCCCTTGCCCTGTGGTGGTGGCAAGTGCGGTTCATATTTGTGGGGTTGATGTCACCTTTGTATTGTCCGGTGACATCAAGCCCATGGATTAGTAATGGAGAGGTGTCACACACCCAGGATAAAGTCCTTTTATTGAAAGAATGACAGAGACTCCTTCAATGAATCTAAATTAAAACATACTCACGTCATCACCATGTCTACATAAGTCAAGGTCTGCTGTAACAGAATTAAAATGATAAACAAAAATATTCCTTACCTGTCCACTGAGAAGATAATAATTCTTTTTTAATTCTTTTGTCCCGATGGGTCAAGCTCTGCTACATCTATATGGAAGACTGCATTGTTGCATAATGAGACTATGCAGCCTACCATCCAGCAGAGACATTGAGCAGCATGTGCTACCACTGCTCAGTATCTCATGGTGAACTTCATGACCTGACTGACATTACTTTGAGCATGACAAATTTCTCACACTAAGTGTGTCATCATAAAGGTCCTGGGAGTTCACAGTCAATGAACTCGGTTCAACTCACTGATGTCAGCGCATCATCTAATAGATGAGCCTTTCCTTGGGCATCTGCAGGCTGCTATTTTTAGGCTCAGGCAGGCTAGTATCCATGGCCCCTTACCAGCCTGAGAATAGTAGCCCCCAGGTGTCTGTTTTAGCTTGGCTTGTTCGTCAAAAATGGGAGGGAACCCATGCCATTTTGTTTAAATTATTTATTTAAAGAATTAAAAAAAAGGCATGGGGACCCCTCTATTCTTGATAACCAGCCTTGCTGAAGCTGACAGCTGAGGGTTGCAGCCCGCAGTTGTCAGTTTTGCCTGACTGGTTATTAAAAATACAGGGGAACCCCTTATCACTTTAAAAAATTTTTATTTATTGTACAGGTGGCGACTGATAATTACTCCCATCAGCTGCCGCCTGCTTTCGCTATTAACAGTTGAATACAACTTTCAACAATGTCCCCTCCTAGTGCTTATTGCAGCACAAGCAGGGGACAGTGATGTGACCTGTCTTCAGTTTAGCACCCGTCTCCGGGAAACAGCATGAACAGTACCGCTGATTCCCAGACATTTATGTGTCATCAGTGTGCATGTGTGCGGGACGTTTTGCGGTCTGTGCTGCTACTGGAAACACTGACATCTGAAAGAGCCCTTAGTGAACGCGATCATTTACCGAATTTTGGCTGACTTTTGTCAATTTTTAGGGAAAAAGCTCAGGAATCCGAACAAAAATCCGAATGTGGAATATTTGTGCCGAATTTCAGATTGGCGAGTGTTTTTCAAACAAATTCGCTCATCTCTAATCCTTACTACAGTTGTGTGAAAAAATGTTCACCCCCTTCCTGATTTCCTATTCTTTTGCATGTTTGTCACACTTAAATGTTTCAGATCCCCATACAAATTTAAATATTAGACAAAGATAACACAAATATACACAAAATGCACTTTTAAAATAAGGTCTTTATTATACTGGGAAAAAGAAATCCAAACCTGCAGGATCCTGCGTGAAAAAGTGAGGACTGCAGGTTGGATGAAAGATGACCAAGGGCAGACATATCATTAGTGCAGGGGCCCTCTTTCACCTTCAAATCAACAAGCAGGTCCTGTCACGGACACAAAGAGCGGCCCCTTTGCTGTTCTTGATCAGGGGCCCTCTTCTGTCTGTGTCCACCACCGCAGCTGACAGTCACTTCAGGTACAAACCAAGTAGGCCCAGTGGAGTACCTAACAGTTGTGGTGTAGCAACCTCGGTGTCCGTTAGGGGGCGCTGTGTGGATGTCCCAGGAGAGTGGATGAATGGCGAAATACAGAATGACCATTATGTATCTCAAGGTGGGTGGCCTTGAGATGGAGATTTATGTGTGTGTTAATCAACAGTGATACTGCTGAGGTGCTGGTTAAATGTGTCAGGAAGTAGTTACCTCCAAACCCACCCAGGGGGTGTGCTTATTAACGCCATTGTAAAGTGTATATGTGTGTGTGAAGGACCTGTGATGAGGTGATAGTCATGTGACCCGGTGGGCGTGGCTATGGACCATATAATGTGGCCAGGGTAGGTCACATGGGGTGAATGCTGGGACCTGGTTGGTCCAGTGTGGAAGGCCCCATCTGAGTGAGATGGGGCTGCCTTATGACAGCAAGTGAACGCTGTGTTAATGGCTGCACGTACCTGGTAATTCCCTGGAGGGAATAGACATCTGCCGCGTGGTGAAGGAACCATGAGTGACCCTGACGTGGGTGAGATAACACTGAGGCTGAAGAGCCTGTGTAATGGACATTTGCTTGACCTGTGTGTTATAAGGATAACCAGAGTGAAGCTATAATGGACGCTATACTGTATATGAACTTTATGTTGCTTCTATGGGTTTATGCTGCTGAATAAACAGCCTGAACTGCTATGAGTTTATGAAAACATGGTGCCGGATGTGTTTTGTTCGCTGCCTAGCGAGGATCCCCTAACTGAATGACAGCGCTACCTTACAAATGGTGGAGAACTGCAAAGGGCAATATTGTAGCCTTGTTGCTAGGGGCAACGTAAAAGGACTGCAAAACTCAGTTGCTAAGGGCTGTGGTTCCAACAGCACATGTTGCAGTGCTGGCAACGCTGAGCCGGGAGGGCTGACGGTTGTGAAAGCCGTGTGATATACTGACAGCAGGTCAGTGAAAGAGACTGGTGATTGCTAGGGTGCCTCTGCGGATAAGAGGTACCCGAGGACCTGTGTGGCCGACACAGGTAACAAACTGGTGTTCGTTGTTGTACTGACCTGGGTCAGTGAGCAAGGTCCTGGAGGGTCAGTGTTGGGAGGTTCTGAGAGAAGAATTGGATCCCTGGAACACGTGGTATGACCTTGGAACTGGTGAGGCGTGAGTGTTGGGCAGTCTCAGGCGGAGACGGATGTCCAGAATAGTACCCGCTGAGCCCTGGACCTGGTGGGTCAGTGTTGGGAGGATCTGAGAGAAGAATTGGATCCCTGGAACACGTGGTATGACCTTGGACCTGGTGAGGCATGAGTGTTGGGCAGTCTCAGGCGGAGACGGATGTCCTGAATAGTACCCGCTGAGCCCTGGACCTGGTGGGGCCGGTGTGTTGGGAAACCCTGGGAGGAGGGTCGGCTCCCTGAATAGCACCCGGTGCACCCTGTGTGTTGGACGGTCTCAGACAGAGACAGTACGTCCTGAATAGCACACAGCCAGGACACGTGAGTTTTATTGTGTGGTGTTTTTCCTTTTCTTTCTCTCAAATCAGCCTGCGGTGGCTCAGTGGGAGTCACGAAGGGGACAATCGGTTTCCGGTAACTCTGCGGGGTTACGAAGAGGACAAGCGGCTTCCGGTGGATCGGCGGGTCCACAAAGACAGCGACAGAAGGAACTGGTGTGGTGTCGGTGATCGGTGACAGCAGGAGCTGTGGTGGTGCCAGCAAGGACTTGTGTGGTATCATTAAAAGAGACATAAACTGTACTGTATGAACTGTGGCATAAGAAGTTCTGCAGAACGGACATGGGGAAATCCCGAAAGGGGTGGTAGCCCAAAAGGGGGTGGAGTCCCAGAAGGGGGCGGTGACCCAAATTGGGGTGGTAACCCAAAAAGGTGTGGAGTCCCAGGAGGGGGCGGCGACCCAAAGTGGGATGGTTTAGGAAATGGCAGCACTGGTTGCCTCAGTGGATAAATCGGGGGAACCGCAGTGTGTGTGTATGTCTTTTGAGGATTGCGGCATGTATTTTCTGGATAATAATGGGCCACAGGTGTGTACCGTGATGCTGCACCGGGAAGGAGCCTCCGGTCGGCTGTACTCAGAGAGTCAGGTGACACTGAAAGGAACTCCTCTCGTTTTCTCTCTGACCGAGAAAAACGTCAGGATTCTCTGTAAACATGGGGTCACGGTGAACTATGCAGTGGACCGAGTAATGTTTGAAGGGACCAAAGGTGGTGTGTGCCAAGGGGGTGGGATACCATGTGACTTAGTCTATGCCTTGGAGAGGGGCCGGGACTTTGTGTTGCTCGATGATGTATGGTCGGACGATGGAGACGTTTCGACTGTGGGGCCAGCAGACACTGAGACAGTGACGGCTCCTGACATGGACAGGTCAAAGGTAGAACTGACCGGACAAAGAAGTACATCTGCCCAACTTACGGACCTGACGTCTCGTGATATGATGGATGGTGGGCTGGGAGATGAGACGACTGGGGTAAAAACACAGTTAAACGGTAACGGGACGGTTCACTCGACAGACGGGACTGACCCAGTGGTACCCTTTGACAATATAATCAAAGAAGTAGTGGTGCGACACGTGCTGGCCAAAAGAGAACAGGATCGTGAAATACAGCTGATAAAGGAGACAGTGGAAGGACATCTCGAACGGGAAAGAGTCCTGAGAAAAATGGCCGAGCACAGGATTGAGGAGCTCGAGAAAGAGGTCTTAGAGCTCAAAGAAACTGTAAGTGGTCTTCTGCGGGAGAAGAACTTGGACAGTGATGAACAGCGGCCGGGTCCGACTGGTGGTGGAATGGAGCTGCCAGTGCCCGCCTTGGCAGACGGTCGTGAACAGATGAGATCTCGTGAGGTTGAGGAGCTGAGAACTGAAGAAGACAGTCACCCAGTAGGGGCAACTGTAGTGAGGGAATTGTCCGTGATAAAGCCAGAGCCTCCTGGTCTGGGAGATAGCAAGGCCACGACCTTCGAGTTTGTGATTGATGTGCCAGAAGACATGCAAGAAGCCTGTGCTGAGGAAGGTGTGTATGAGGCTTTCAAAGAGGCGGTCAAAGCGTGTAAGGTACACTGGGCGCCTGAGACTCGGCAGTTGGTGATAATATCAGCCAGTGAAGACACAGCAAAGCGGGTGGCTGTCCTGAAAAACATGCATCTGCAATGTCTAGAGTTAGCAAGGGAGGCTATGAGTCGAATGGGTTTGCGGAAAGATGTGGTTCCGGTTCCCAAAGGTCTAATTGGGAGAATCATTGGAAGATTCGGGAAGGTAATGCAAGACCTTGTGAATATCTCCGGTGTGGTGAGGGTAAGGATCCCTCCTGATGAGGAAGACTAGGTATCCAGTGATGAGGGTAGGATTCCCATCATGGTGATTGGCACCGTAGAAAGCCTGAGAAACTTTCGGATGCTCGTGGAGTATCGAGTTGGGTACCTGCAAGAAATTGAACAGTTGAGGCTGGACCGCCGGCGAATTAATAAAGAAGTACGGAATACCAGGTGGCGGCCGCCTGCAACCCAAGATGTAAGGACCCAAAGGGTTCCGCCAAGAAGTGACAGGGCAGATGGCCGAAGAATGTCAGAAAGTGGCAGTTCGACAGGCCGTACGAGTCTGAGAGACATTATTTCCTGTGAGACGCTGACTGGGTCAGACTCAGGCCAGACAGTAGGCCTGATTAAGACTGATGACCGTACCAACCGGGGGAGCTCGTCGGGGAACGGAACAAACAGAGAGAGGAATGTGGTGACTAGACAGTGTCTGATGACACAAACAGACGGTAACTGGAGGGCCAAAGATCAGGGCCAGTATTCTGACCGCTGGAGGCGGGGGAGGCCTAACGTAGAGATAAGGCCGTATGATAGATAGAGGCGGTTCTCTAGACCTGTGGTGCAAGGTGTAATGAGTGCCCGGTCTCGAGAGCTTGATGTAATGTTGTGTGTTCAACCCCACAAGTTTTAACAGAGGGGGGAGGTATGTGGTGTAGTAACCACGGTGTCCGCTAGGGGGCGCTGTATGGATGCCCCAGGAGAGTGCATGAATGGCGAAATACGGAATGACCGTTATGTGTCTCAAGGTGGGTGGCCTTGAGATGGAGATTTATGTGTGTGTTAATCAACAGTGATACTGCTGAGGTGCTGGTTCAATGTGTCAGGAACTAGTTACCTCCAAACCCACCCAGGGGGTGTGCTTATTAATGCTATTGCAAAGTGTATATGTGTGTGTGAAGGACCTGTGATGAGGTCATAGTCATGTGACCCGGTGGGCGTGGCTATGGACCATATAATGTGGCCAGGGTAGGTCACATGGGGTGAATGCTGGGACCTGGTTGGTCCAGTGTGGAAGGTCCCATCTGAGTGAGATGGGGCTGCCTTATGACAGCAAGTGAACGCTGTGTTAAAGGCTGCACGTACCTGGTAATTCCCTGGAGGGAATGGACATCTACCGCATGATGGTGAAGGAACCATGAGTGACCCTGACGTGGGTGAGATAACACTGAGGCTGAAGAGACTGTGTAATGGACATTGCTTGACCTGTGTGATATAAGGATAACCAGAGTGAAGCTATAATGGACGCTATACTGTATATGAACTTTATGTTGCTTCTATGGGTTTATGCTGCTGAATAAACCGCCTGGACTGTTATGAGTTTATGAAAACATGGTGCCGGATGTGTTTTGTTCGCTGCCTAGCGAGGATCCCCTAACTGAATGACAGCGCTGCCTCACACAGTCTGCAATTTCAGGATCAGAACCACTCAATAATGCTCATGCCACTGTGAAAGAAATGCAAGTCTAATTGTTCTATTTCAGCATTCTAAGTCATTCTGTAAGGGAGCCCACCTTACACACTTGTCTGAGGATGACTAACTGAAGATGTTAGAAAACATTTCACTGCAGATTCTATTTAGTGGAAAACCAGACCCTGATTCTAAATATAGCCAAGATCAACAACAGAGCATTCAATGGTAAAATTCACTTTTATTTATTCACATATAAAAAATGTAAAAAAATTTTAGTAAAAACTTCGACTATGTAAATGATGCTGACAGGACTATTAAAGTTATCTCATATCTTATAAAGAGCACCACTCCCGTTCCCAAGCTTCATCTTTTGGCGGGGAAAGGGGAGGGGGAGAGAGCAGTCGAGAGGATAGAAAGTTCAGACCAGTAGTATTGTGCCAGCAGTGCCAGCTTTACCTCTGCAGCATGGAAGAAGTGTAGGGGGATTGAGCTTCAGCTTCACAGGCATGAGCAGAATATAAAGCCTTTAGCTTACTTGTGCTGTGCACTCCTTATCTAGGTAACCGACCAGGCTGGAACTAAAGAGTGGTTGTGAACCTAAACAATGAATTTTACACTATAAAATTAAAAATGTCTCCATTTTTGAGAACACTGAGAAATTTTAATAAGGGATAAATGCAAAGTTGTTTGTTTTTACAGGCACTTTGCAATTTTACCCATTTATGATTTTAAGTTAGCCTCTTTTGACTTTCTACTGTATTCTTTGAAAAAGCAGGCACATGAAACGCGCGTCAGGGGCTGCAAGGAGGACAACAATGGTCCGGACATATTACGGGTAAGCAAATGTGACTTTATGGCAGCTCATGCATTTAGTTTGCACTGTGTATCACACAGCTACTTGACACTCAGCATTGATCTGGTTAAGCTCACATATGTTTTGTGCTGCTTCTGCATGTCTTGGTGACTCTTTTTCATGCCTTCTCATGTGTTCTTGGACCTCTATCCTCTCCTTGCCTACTTCCATGTCTCCTACATAGTATTTGACATTTTTGTTGTTGATTTTGTGTTTAGTACACTTTTATTGAAATTCTCTAATAATTTTTTTTTATACTACTGCTTGGGGGTTTATGGTTTACTCCATTCCTTTTCTTGGCGATGTACTACTGTATCCTTAATTGCAAATGCAATGATCTATAATGGGACAAATCGATTAAAGTATTTTCTATAAATTAATTGAAATAATACAGTTTTTATATTTAATAACATATTTATAAAGCCATCAAACCAACATATTTACATGAATCTTTCTAAAAAATGTGGCCTGAGCTGTAGCTCATAGTTTGAGATAAGTAAATCTGGGAAAATTTGCTCTAGCAGTACTTAAAGGGAATCAACCCTCTTAAGCTGTCTATATGGGCATGTAGGTCATAGAAAGCTGAATACAATGATATGTTAATATCAGTGATTCAATGTCTTATTCCAGATATATCTATGTTTTTAGTCTGTAAATGAGCTCTTCAAGGCTATGGGGAGGATGTTGCCTGGAATATAGCTCTGCCTCTAGAGCTTATTTTAAATAAAAGGTCATGCTCGCCATGTCTGTCATGTCCGCCATGTCTGTTTTGTCTCATGACCCCTGGAGCGGTGTGCACGGGCATCTCATGTCTGCTATCCTGCATGTTCCCTAGAGCAGTGTGCACACTCACCTCATGACTATTGGGCTGCAAGATGCCTGCGTTTCTGCTCTGCCTTCTGTGATCATCTCTGTGTTCCAAGAACCCCTGATCATGTGTCCTTCCTAGGTTCCAGCACGGTCTGGTTCTGCAATCATCTCTGCATGTCTGGAACCCCTGATCATGTGACCTTTCCTAGGTTCCAGCACTGTCTGGTTCTGCAATCATCTCTGCATGTCTGGAATCCCTGGTCATGTGACTGCTCTCTGTGATCCTGGAGGATCTGAACTGGAAGTTCTCCCCTGGTCCTGACCTGGAAGTGGAGGTGCTAATGCCCTATATCAGACCGCCCCTCCCTATGCTCAGGGCCTGAGTATTGTGTTGCTTCCCTGCTAGGCTGCTTGGTCTACTCAGTCGCTCCCTCTATTCTGTGCCCCTGCACTCTGCCCTGTAGTGCTTCTCTGCACATGTTCTGTGCTTGTATTCTGCCTCTTGTCTCATGCCATGTCTTGTGTTGTCTCTCGTGCCATGTTTGTCCTTGTCTTGCTTTGCCTTGTAGTACTTCTGCTATTCTCTGTCTTAGCCTGTTTCGCCATGTCTGGTCTTTGCTATTCTGAGCCTTGTAGTACTTCTCATGTTTCTTGTCTCTGCCTGGTTTTCCTCACTCTGCCCTTTGGTGCTCTCTTGTACGTTTCAATGTCTAGTCTCAAGGTTCTCCCTTGACTCGGCTCTGGGCTTCGGCCTACGCTCCGCTGCTAGACTCTGTCCTATCGTGCTCTCTTGCACATTTCCACGCTAGTCTCAAGGTTCTCCCTTGACCCGGCTCTGGGCTTTGGCTTACACTCTGCTGCTAGCTCTGTTCTCGCTCTGACCTGGCTAAGTGTTTCTGCCTACATTCCACTCCATGTTCCGTACCTTGTCTTGCCTTGTTTCTTGCTTTGCCTTGCCTTGTTTCTTCGTGTGCCCTTTGCATGCGCCTGGCCTTCCTAGCCTCCTGCTTGTGCCTCAGCCGTGCCCGCCCTGGCCATGCCCGCTTGCTTGTGCCTCAGCCGTGCTCGTCGGTCAGTGACAGCTGTGTCGCCTGCTATGCCCCAGTCGGGTTCGCTGGAGTCTTGCCCGCCTGTTTGTGCTGCAGCCCGTCCAGCTAGCCAGTGCCCCAGCCGTGCTCTCTGTGCTTCCTTGCACTCATGCTGTCTCTGCACTGTGCTCTCCGTGCTTCTCTTAGCACGCGCAGACCCTCGCCTGTCCCGTGGCATACCTCCCCGTGCTTCTGTAAAAGTACGCGCAGGTCTTGCCATGTACCTTGTCATGCCCTCTCACACATACAGGTCCTTGCCTGTACTCTGTCCCTGGCATGCCCTCTGCATGCCCAGGACTCTGCCTTGAACCCTGACACTGGCGTGACCTCTGCACGCGCAGGACTCTGCCTTGAACCTGACCCTGGCATGTCTCTTTGCACGCGCAGGACTCTGCCTTGAACCCTGACCCTGGCATACCCCTCTGCACGCGCAGGACTCTGCCTTGAACCTGACCCTGGCATGTCTCACTGCACAAGCAGGACCCTGCCTTGTACCTTGTGCCTTGGCGTGTCTCTATGCACGCACCCTGTCTTGTATGTTGAACTTTGAACCCTGGCGTGTCCCCTACACACGCACCTTGCTTTGAACCCTGGCGTGTCCCCTACACACGCACCTTGCCTTGCACCTTGCTCTGGACCCTGGTGTGCCCCTAGCACGCACCCTGCCCGGAATCCTGCCTTGGACCTCGGTGTGTTCCCTAACATGCACCATGCCTGGAGATCTGTCGTGCCGCCTTGCCTGAACCCTGGTCTGCCTGCCGGATGCCCAGAACCTGCCGATCGCTGCCAGAGATCGTAAGCCTGATGACTGCGGCCTGATGTCCGGAGCTGATGTCTGCAGCCTGATGCCCTGATCATGTCGATCGTTGCCAGCTGTCCGGAGTCCGATGCCATTGTGCCTTTGCCTATACCCAGGCGTGCCACCAGGCATGTACCATGCTATGGACCTTGGCGTGCCCACGCACGCACCTTGCCTTGTTTGCTTGTTCTTACGTTTTTGCACTGCATGTTATCCTGAAGTTGTCTTAATGAAGATACCTTTAACTTACGTCTTGTCTTGTCTTGCTTCCTGCTCGTCCTTGTCTTCAGACACTCGTATCTAGTGTCTACTTGAGCCGGCCGTCTGGTGCCAGCAGTCGTGGTGGCTCACCCCCTTGGTCTTGCCCCTGACACTTCCTGTATAGGGGGTGGTTCCTCATAAGGTCAGCTCGCCCTAGGTGAGTGGGTGCCACGACCCAGTGGGTCCACTCTAAAGAAAAATGACTCAGCATTAGCTGACCTCGTCACAGGGAGATACCAGTATGAGACAAGTAACTAACACAGAAAAGGAGAAATGAATTTTGTCTTCTTGCAAACCAATTTTTTGTTTCTTTCAGAGCTCTGCTGAAATCCTAGTTAATGATAAACTTACCTGGAGCAGCCAGTGCCAGGCAGCGGCTGCCAAGGCAAACAGGATCATGGGGTGCATTAAAAGAGGTCTGGATACACATGATGAGAGCATTATACTGCCTCTGTACAAATCTCTGGTTAGACCGCACATGGAGTACTGTGTACAGTTTTGGGCACCGGTGCTCAGGAAGGATATAATGGAACTAGAGCGGGTACAAAGGAGGACAACAAAATTAATAAAGGGGATGGGGGAACTACAATACCCAGAGAGATTAGCAAAATTTGGATTATTTAGTCTAGAAAAAAACGACTGAGGGGCGATCTAATAACCATGTATAAGTATATAAGGGGACAATACAAATATCTCTCCTAGGATCTGTTTATACCAAGGAAGGTGACGGTCACAAGGGGGCATTCTCTGCGTCTGGAGGAGAAAAGGTTTTTCCACCAACATAGAAGAGGATTCTTTACTGTTAGGGCAGTGAGAATCTGGAATTCCCTGCCTGAGGAGGTAGTGATGGCAAACACAGTCGAAGGGTTCAAGAGAGGCCTGGATGTCTTCCTGGAGTGTAACAATATGGTCTCTTACAGTTATTGTTAGGTTCTTTAGAAGGACGTAGATCTGGGGATTTATTCTGACAGAATTTTATAGGCTGAACTGGATGGACTAATGTCTTTTTTCGGCCTTACTAACTACTGTATGTTACTATGCTGTACTGCAACAAAATTACAACCCTGTCTGCCTGTGAGATGGAAGCTGAAGCTGAGAGGAACCTGCAGATTTGTCAGGTATAAACACACACAGCTCTGCAGTGAGATCAGGAGAGCAGATAGTGGCCATCACACATCACACTGGTAACTCCTCTTCCATGCCAAATAATCTCTGGAGGCAGAGTTATCTTCCAGGCAAAATTCTTCCCAGAAATAACAAGAACCACTGGTATACTAAACATCATAAAACTTGTTTATTAGAATTATTAAAAATAAACTATAAAATCGAATATAAAATAGAACTAGATGTGTATTTCCTGAAGGAAGTACAGATAGTGCTTCTAAATGGTGCCCGGGCTGCCCCTTTAAGAGAGACTTGCCTGCTGCCCCTGCAAGAATTTCAACTCAGGATCCGTTTTAACTGTGGGTGCCTCTCAGGGGTCACTTTGGCCTGTGGGGCCCCTCAGGGTCTGATTTGGTAGGTGGGGCCCCTCAGGGACCGATTTGGTGGGCGGGGCCCCACAGGGTCTGATTTGGTGGGCGAGGCCCCTCAGGGTCCGATTTGGTGGGCGGGCCCCTCAGGGTCTGATTTGGTGGACGGGGCCCCTTAGGGTCCGATTTGGTGGGCAGGGCCCCTCAGGGTCCGATTTTGTGGCCGGAGCCCCTCAGGGACCGATTTGCTGGCCGGAGCCCCTCAGGGTCTGATTTTGTGGCCGGGGCCCCTCAGGGTCTGATTTGGTGCGTGGGGCCACTCTGGGTCCGATTTGGTGGGCGGGGTCTCTCTGGGTCAGATTTGGTGGGCGGGGCCCCTCAGGGTCCAATTTTGTGGCCGGAGCCCCTCAGGGTCCGATTTGCTGGCCGGGGCCCCTCAGGGTCTGATTTTGTGGCCGGGGCCCCTCAGGGTCCGATTTGGTGGGCGGGGCCACTCTGGATCCGATTTGGTGGGCGGGGCCCCTCTGGGTCCGATTTGCTGGGCGGGGCCCCTCTGGGTCCGATTTGGTGAGCGGGGCCACTCTGGGTCCAATTTGGTGGGGGGGCCACTCTGGGTCAGATTTGGTGGGCGGGGCCACTCTGGGTTCGATTTGGAGGCCAGGGTGGCTCAGCCTCCGATTTGGAGCCTGGGGTCACTCAGCTTTCGATTTGGCGCGTCGGCCCTTTAAGACTCATTTCGGTGCGCCGACCCTTTAAGAATCACTTTGGCGCGTCGGCCCTTTAAGAGCCAGTTTGGCTCACTGGGCTTCTAAATCCACTTTGGCGCACATTCTCTCTCAGGGGCATGCGTCATGTGATGAAGCTAGATTTGCATTTGTGCGGTGGGTTTTGCTTTAAGAGCTGAAATTATCTGGCAGAAACTGTGTCCTCGAGAGGTCATGTGAAGTTCGTAGGCGTTGGCATAGTAACTGGGTCTGCCTGCGCATAGCAATGAGCTTAACTGCCATTTCAATCGCCTCAGGGCATGTTTTGTCTATGGCAAAATGTCCCCATTCAAATGCATTGAGACAATTCATTCCAATGACGGGAAAAAAAATTTTCTAATGCAAATTTCGGAAAAACTACAAATCCGATAGACACAAAAAATACTTAGCACACCTCTCATGGACGCTGGCTTCAAAATGACACCTCAACGGAGGTGTAGCGGTTCCTCAGGGTCCAATTTGGTGGGCGGGGCCCCTTCAGAGTCCGATTTGGTGAGCGGGGCCCCTCAGGGTTCGATCTGGTGGGCGGGGCCCCTCAGATTTCGATTTGCTGAGCGGGGCCCCTCAGGGTCCGATTTGGTGAGCAGGGCCCCTCGGGGTCCGAATTTGTGGGCGGGGCCACTCTGGGTCCAATTTGGTGGGCGGGGCCACTCTGGGTCCAATTTGGAGGCCAGGGTCGATCAGCCTCCAATTTGGAGCCTGGGGTCACTCAGCTTTCGATTTGGCGCGCCGGCCCTTTAAGACTCATTTTGGTGCGCCGGCCCTTTAAGAATGACCTTGGCGCGTCAGCCCTTTAAGAGCCAGGGTGGCTCACTGGGCTTCTAAATCCACTTTGGCGCACATTCTCTCTCAGGGGCATGCGTCATGTGAAGAAGCTAGATTTGCATTTGTGGTGTGGGTTTCGCTTTAAGAGCTGAAATTATCTGGCTGAAACTGTGTCCTGGGGGGTCAAGTGAAGTTCGTAGGCATTGGCATAGTAACTGGGTGTGCCTGTGCATATCAATAAGCTTAACTGCCATTTGAATTGCCTCAGGGCACGTTTTGCCATTTCCCATTGAAAAGCATTGAGACTAGTGTTGAGCATTCCGATACCGCAAGTATTGGGTATTGGCCGATATTAGCGGTATCGGAATTCCGATACTTAGTTCCGATACTTTTGTCATATCGGATTCCGGAATCGGAATCGGAATCGGAAGTTCCCATCATGCTATGAGCCTGCTTGCTTTGATTAAGCCAATGGGAATCCTCCGAAGTGTGGGCACATCCTGTTAGGCATGTAGGCATGTTAACTATTGGCATGGCTGTGATTGGCTGCCGAAATGATGTCATGATGCACTATAAAAGCCACCGCAGCCGCCATTTCTGGTCACTCTGCTGTGAATTCAGTTAGGGACAGGCTGCTGTAGAAGACTGTGAGGGACAGTTAGAAATAGCGATTCCACCAAACATCTAGTGCTTTACCCAGGCTACATAAACCACCACTGTAGCCTTCTTTGCCCTAGTAGCAGTGTTCACAGCTGTCTGCAAGGGCTGTGTGAGTGCAGCTCACGCTGTGGAGTGGGTCCTGCAGCCACGTCAGGCTGTAGGCCACCCAGTGTGATCACTGCTGCCTCATACATCTTTTATTTTTTGAGCTGCATTTTTACATAATTTCAATCTAGTGTGCTTCCATCCGTATCCATATACGTTGGTTGCAAACACTAGTAGTAGACAGCGGAGCCTTTCTGCAGCCTTTCAGTGCTAGTGTCCACTTTGCTGCACTGTTCACGGCTGTCTGAGAGGTCTCTGACTGTGTGTGAGTGCAGCTCACGCTGAGTAGTGTGTCCTGCAGCTACGTCTGGCTGTAGGACGCTCAGCGTGCGTCAGTGCCTCACACATATTTTTATTTGAGTGCAGCTCATTTTTTCTTCTATTAGTGTGCATCCATCCGTCTCCATCTACGGTGGTTGCAAACACTATATAGGAGTACACAGCGGAGCCTTTCTGCAGCCTGTCAGTGCCAGTGCCCACTTAGCTGCACTGTTGACGGCTGTCTGAGAGGCCTCTGACTGTGTGTGAGTGCAGCTCACGCTGAGTAGAGTGTCCTGCAGCTACGTCTGGTTGTAGGACGCTCAACGTGCGTCACTGCCTCACACATTTGTCTTTGAGTGCAGCTCATTTTTTCTTCTCCTATTAGTGTGCATCCATCCGTATCCATCAACATTGGTTGGTTGCAAACACTATATAGGAGTAGATAGAGGAGCCTTTTTTTCTGGCTTGTGCCCTGCCGGCGCAGCCAGATTAGTATTACCCAATTTTTTTGGAGCCTCATCTTTTGCATTGTAGGTTACCTGCCTGCATTGTAATAGCTCCAAAAAGTTGGTGATACTATCAGTTTCAATTCTTTGTTCACATACTTTGAGTTTGTTTCCAACAAAGAAACCACAAAAAAAGTTCACCAAACACTACATTTTGAACTTGTGTAGGCCACATCAGCTCCTATTAAAGTGTAGTCCACACACACACACTTCATAAAATTAGTGTTTCTTGTACCTGTAACCAGCTGTTCAGGAATAAGCACACTAAGGCCCCCCTTTGTACTTTTTTGCCTATCTTAAGCAGTCTTGCAAGATGAAGAAGGCAGGGAGTAAGGCGCGTGGGCGTGGGCGTGGGCGTTGAGTTTCAGCAGGGAGAGGACGTGAGGATTCTGCAGGGAGAGGACGTGGGGATTCTACAGGTAGAGGACGTGGGGATTCTGGGCCTGCTGCGGGCACCAGTGGATCAGCATCCCCCAGTTTTAGCAGGCAACAGTCCTTTATGCGCAGCTTTGTAGGACCTCAACGTACCCCACTGCTGCGGGAGGAACAAATTGAAGCCGTTGTCGGATGGATGGCAGCTAACGCATCGACTTCAATTACTTCCGCATCCTCTCAGGGTCAGAGCACCGAAGAGCAACCATCTGTCTCTTCACCACCTGCCAAAGTGCCCAGGCAGTCAGAGAGACATGGACAGGAGCCATCACAGTCTCTACTTCTGTTCTCAGAATCTGTTGGCTTGGAAAGAGGGGGCCAGCCAAGCAGCATTCCTGAATGTGAAGAAGAGGGAGTATGCAGTGATGCGCAACTTCTTTGTCCCTCTGAATCTGAAGAGGCGAGTGGGCCAGTGCCTATGGTCAGCACACCTCAGTACGCATCAGATGATGACGAGACTCAGTTGCCACTTTCTGGTGCGTACGGTGCTGGCGAGACAACCCCGGAGAAGCAGCTGTTTGAAGAGGGGAGGGAAGATGATGAGGTCCTTGACCCATCATGGCGTGAGCAACAGGAAGGTGGTGGGAGCAGCTCGGAGGAAGAGATTCCCCTACCGGCCAAAACAGGAGGCAGAGGGAGGGGGAAGACTTGGTTGCCTGTACCCTCCACTTCGGCACCCGTTAGGAGCATTCCTCCTTCCAAAGGCAAACCGGGCGCTCACAAGAGTTGCAGTGCGTGGTCCTTTTTTGACATAGTTGCAGATGACATTTGCTTTGTCAAATGCAAGCTGTGTCATCAGAGAGTCAAAAGAGGGAGAAATGTCAGCAACCTCAATACCACAAATATGTGGAAACATGTGCACACCAAGCACGAGTTGGAGTTGCAGAGACACCCTGAAGACGTAGGCCAACGTACAGCACCACCTACCACCTCTTCAGTTCGTGTTGGGCCCTCTTCCTCCAGCTCACACACTGCTGGTTCGGCTTCCTCACAGGATCGCCAAGGAAGAACCTCTGCCACTGTTGTCTGGAGACCCTGTCAGATTACACCCATAGCAGCACGTTCCCATCCATCACAGCCATCGGTAGCACAGGCATGGGATAAAAGGCGCCCTTACTCGGCAAACCATCCCCGAGCACAGTCTCTGAATGCTGGCATTGCCAAACTTCTGGCAGTTGAAATGCTGTCATTCAGGCTGGTGGACACTGACACCTTCCGGGACTTAATGGCATTGGCAGTCCCCCAATACAACGTGCCCAGCCGCTTTTATTTCAGCAGGCGAGCCGTCCCTGCCCTGCAGAAACATGTTGAGGGCAAAATAAAACATGCGCTACTAAACGCCGTTAGTAGCAAGGTCCACCTGACCACCGATGCGTGGACCAGTAACCATGGACAGGGACGATACCTTTCCCTCACTGCCCACTGGGTCAATGTTGTGGAGCCGGGTACGGATCTGGAGAGTGGCGCTGTACGTGTTCTTCCAACGCCACGGATTGCAGGACTCCAGTCTGTACACATAGACTCCTCCTCCTACTCAAGTTCCTCAGAAACAGCAGAGCAGGAGCCTGTTACGACCGATATGAGCACAGCCATGGCCAAACGTCAACAGGCTGTACTCAAATTAATTTCTTTGGGGAATCGAAGCCACACAGCGCAGGAGCTCTGGAATGCTATCAAGCTGGAGAGCGATGTGTGGTTTGGGCCAGCGAATCTCCAGCCGGGCTTGGTAGTGTGTGACAATGGCCGAAATCTGGTGGCAGCTCTTGGCCTAGGCAACCTCACACACATCCCATGTCTGGCACATGTTCTTAACTTGGTCGTGCAGAGCTTTCTGAGGGACTATCCGGATCTTGCTGCACTGTTGCACAAGGTCCGCATAGAGTGCGCTCACTTGCGACGTTCCAGCACGGCAAGATCGCGCCTCGCTGCTCTGCAGCGACGATTTGGCCTTCCGGAACATCGCATCATATGTGACCTACCCACCCAGTGGAATTCAACGTTACATATGTTGGAGCGGTTGTGTGAGCAGCAGGCAGCAGTCATGGAGTACCAGCTGCATCAGGCGCAAACAAGTCGCACTGTGCGCCGTTCACACTTCAGCACCATTGAGTGGGCCTCTATGAAGGACATCTGCCTCGTTTTGCGTGCCTTCGATGAATCCACGCGGATGGCGAGTGCAGATGATGCACTAGTCAGCATGACTGTCCCCCTTATCTGCCTGCTTCAACAAACACTGCAAGCACTAAGGGATGAGGTTTCAGAAGAGGTGGAGGATGAGGAGTCCCAAATGCCATCTGCTTCTGGACAGTCTGCGCTACGTGTTTCCTCACAAAGGCCTAGGCAGGGGACACTTTGTGAGGAGGATGAGGAGGAGTCGATGGAGGAGGAAGACATCTCTCCAGAGGAGGGAGGTACACAAACCTCTACTCAGTATGTACAGCGAGGGTGGGGTGATGCAGAGCAGGCCGAGGTCACGCCTCAAACAGGGGACAGCGGTTCTTTGGCAGTTGGGAGTCTGCAGCACATGGTTGATTTCATGCTGCAGTGCCTGAGAAACGACCGCCGCATCGCCCACATTCTCATCTCGGCTGATTATTGGGTGTACACCCTCCTAGATCCTCGCTACCGGGACAGCGTACAAAGGCTCATACCAACGTTGAACCGGGAGCGTAAAATGCGGGAGTACGAAGAGTCACTGGTGCAGTCCATAATGTTTTCCATTCCACCCGACAGCATTGTTGCTAGTGCTTTACAAAGCAGCTCTGTGCGTCGAGGCAGTGGAGGAAACTCTGCACAAAGAGGGAGCAGAGGCAGCGCCGCAGCACAAGGCAAGACCACTATGGCCCAAATGTGGCAAAGTTTTGTGTGTCCACCACAATTGTCTACACCATCAGCGACGCCTCGAGTCAGCAGGAGGCAACGCTTCCGTCAGATGGTGTCAGACTACATGTCTTGCCCTGTCGCTGTACTCCCAGATGGCTCTTCCCCCTTCAAGTTTTGGGTCTCTAAGCTGGATACATGGCCAGAGCTTAGCCAGTATGCATTGGAGGTGCTGGCTTGCCCTGCTGCCAGTGTATTATCGGAACGTGTCTTTAGTGCCGCAGGTGGTGTACTAATAGACCGTCGCACGCGACTATCTTCCGATAATGTTGACAGGCTGACTTTTCTGAAAATGAACAAGGCCTGGATCTCCAAAGACTTTGCCATTCCTCTTACAGACTAAATTAGTGGTTGGCAACTGTATCCAGGTCTGCTGGTGTGTTCATTTTTCTACCACCTGAACTATAATCCCTGTGCTTCAACACAGCCAGTTGTCGCTCAGATGTGTTGTCTGCACAGAGAAACACACTAGCTCCTGTGTTAGTGGGGTTCAGTAATGCCAGCTGATCCCCTGCTGTGTGGACGGCAAAGTCACCAGCTCCATCAACATTCAAACCACTACTGATTTTTAACCGTGCCCAACTTAGGTCTCTGGCTCCACTGTCTCTACTATTTCCCCTGACCTCCAACCCCGCCATCTACATCTCTGAAGTGGCGTCAGCACAATCTACACTTGTTCCTGTGTTCCTGTGGCTCAGTCCCATCAGTTTATCCCCTGATGTGTGTCCGGCAAGGTCTCCTGCTCTGTCCACATTCCCATAACCAGTAGTGGGAATGAGGACAGAGCTGGCGAACTTGCCGGACAAACATCAGGGGATCAACTGACGGGACTGAGCACCAGTAACACAGGAACAAGTGTAGATTGTGCTGACGCCACTTCAGAGATGTAGCTGGCGGGGTTGGAGGCCAGGGTAAATAGTAGAGACAGTGGAGCCAGAGGCCTAAGTGGAGCATGGTTAGAATCAGTAGTAGTCCACAACCTCCATAAAAACCGCTGCCCATTGGCCTCTGCATGCGGCATGCGTAATCCTGGGCTCCAACAGCGTCAGTTGGTGTTCAGAAGTGTCGTCTCCACAGAGCCAAACACATTCGTTAGAGTGTTAGTGGGTTTCAGCACTGCCAGCTGTTCCCCTGCTGTGGAGATGGCAAGTCTCCTGCTGCCTTCACCTGCCAAAATCCAGTAGGCCCCAGCCTGCTCCTCGCCTAATCCTGGGCTCCAACAGCATCAGTTGGTGTTCAGAAGTGTCGTCTCCACAGAGCCAAACACATTCGTTCAAGTGTTAGTGGGTTTCAGCACTGCCAGCTGTTCCCCTGCTGTGGAGATGGCAAGTCTCCTGCTGCCTTCACCTGCCAAAATCCAGTAGGCCCCAGCCTGCTCCTCGCCTAATCCTGGGCTCCAACAGCGTCAGTTGGTGTTCAGAAGTGTCGTCTCCACAGAGCCAAACACATTCGTTCAAGTGTTAGTGGGTTTCAGCACTGCCAGCTGTTCCCCTGCTGTGGAGATGGCAAGTCTCCTGCTGCCTTCACCTGCCAAAATCCAGTAGGCCCCAGCCTGCTCCTCGCCTAATCCTGGGCTCCAACAGCGTCAGTTGGTGTTCAGAAGTGTCGTCTCCACAGAGCCAAACACATTCGTTAGAGTGTTAGTGGGTTTCAGCACTGCCAGCTGTTCCCCTGCTGTGGAGATGGCAAGTCTCCTGCTGCCTTCACCTGCCAAAATCCAGTAGGCCCCAGCCTGCTCCTCGCCTAATCCTGGGCTCCAACAGCGTCAGTTGGTGTTCAGAAGTGTCGTCTCCACAGAGCCAAACACATTCGTTAGAGTGTTAGTGGGTTTCAGCACTGCCAGCTGTTCCCCTGCTGTGGAGATGGCAAGTCTCCTGCTGCCTTCACCTGCCAAAATCCAGTAGGCCCCAGCCTGCTCCTCGCCTAATCCTGGGCTCCAACAGCGTTAGTTGGTGTTCAGAAGTGTCGTCTCCACAGAGCCAAACACATTCGTTAGAGTGTTAGTGGGGTTCAGCACTGCCAGCTGTTCCCCTGCTGTGGAGATGGCAAGTCTCCTGCTGCCTTCACCTGCCAAAATCCAGTAGGCCCCAGCCTGCTCCTCGCCTAATCCTGGGCTCCAACAGCGTCAGTTGGTGTTCAGAAGTGTCGTCTCCACAGAGCCAAACACATTCGTTAGAGTGTTAGTGGGTTTCAGCACTGCCAGCTGTTCCCCTGCTGTGGAGATGGCAAGTCTCCTGCTGCCTTCACCTGCCAAAATCCAGTAGGCCCCAGCCTGCTCCTCGCCTAATCCTGGGCTCCAACAGCGTCAGTTGGTGTTCAGAAGTGTCGTCTCCACAGAGCCAAACACATTCGTTAGAGTGTTAGTGGGGTTCAGCACTGCCAGCTGTTCCCCTGCTGTGGAGATGGCAAGTCTCCTGCTGCCTTCACCTGCCAAAATCCAGTAGGCCCCAGCCTGCTCCTCGCCTAATCCTGGGCTCCAACAGCGTCAGTTGGTGTTCAGAAGTGTCGTCTCCACAGAGCCAAACACATTCGTTAGAGTGTTAGTAGGTTTCAGCACTGCCAGCTGTTCCCCTGCTGTGGAGATGGCAAGTCTCCTGCTGCCTTCACCTGCCAAAATCCAGTAGGCCCCAGCCTGCTCCTCGCCTAATCCTGGGCTCCACAGCGTCAGTTGGTGTTCAGAAGTGTCGTCTCCACAGAGCCAAACACATTCGTTCAAGTGTTAGTGGGGTTCATCATTGCAAGCTGATCCCCTGCTGTGGAGATGGCAGTCTCTCCTGCTGTCTCCGCATTCCAAAGACAGTAGGCCTCTGCCTACACCCTCCTATTTCCTGGGCTTCAACTCAGCCAGTTGTAGCTCGGAAGTGCCGTCCACACGGAAAGAGATACTTGCTCCCGTGTCTCAGTGGGGTTCAGTAACGTCAGCTGATCCCCTGCTTTGTGGATGGCAGTCTCTCCTGCTGTCACCTAATTCAAAATACAGTAGGCCTCTGCCTACACCCTCCTATTTCCTGGGCTTCAACACAGCCAGTTGTAGTTCGGAAGTGCCGTCCACACGGAAAGAGATACTTGCTCCCGTGTCTCAGTGGGGTTCAGTAACGTCAGCTGATCCCCTGCTGTGTGGATGGCAGTCTCTCCTGCTGTCACCTCATTCAAAATACAGTAGGCCTCTGCCTACACCCTCCTATTTCCTGGGCTTCAACACAGCCAGTTGTAGTTCGGAAGTGCCGTCCACACGGAAAGAGATACTTGCTCCCGTGTCTCAGTGGGGTTCAGTAATGTCAGCTGATCCCCTGCTGTGTGGATGGCAGTCTCTCCTGCTGTCACCTCATTCAAAATACAGTAGGCCTCTGCCTACACCCTCCTATTTCCTGGGCTTCAACACAGCCAGTTGTAGTTCGGAAGTGCCGTCCACACGGAAAGAGATACTTGCTCCCGTGTCTCAGTGGGGTTCAGTAACGTCAGCTGATCCCCTGCTGTGTGGATGGCAGTCTCTCCTGCTGTCACCTCATTCAAAATACAGTAGGCCTCTGCCTACAACCTCCTATTTCCTGGGCTTCAACACAGCCAGTTGTAGCTCGGAAGTGCCGTCCACACGGAAAGAGATACTTGCTCCCGTGTCTCAGTGGGGTTCAGTAATGTCAGCTGATCCCCTGCTTTGTGGATGGCAGTCTCTCCTGCTGTCACCTAATTCAAAATACAGTAGGCCTCTGCCTACACCCTCCTATTTCCTGGGCTTCAACACAGCCAGTTGTAGCTCGGAAGTGCCGTCCACACGGAAAGAGATACTTGCTCCCGTGTCTCAGTGGGGTTCAGTAACGTCAGCTGATCCCCTGCTTTGTGGATGGCAGTCTCTCCTGCTGTCACCTAATTCAAAATACAGTAGGCCTCTGCCTACACCCTCCTATTTCCTGGGCTTCAACACAGCCAGTTGTAGTTCGGAAGTGCCGTCCACACGGAAAGAGATACTTGCTCCCGTGTCTCAGTGGGGTTCAGTAATGTCAGCTGATCCCCTGCTGTGTGGATGGCAGTCTCTCCTGCTGTCACCTCATTCAAAATACAGTAGGCCTCTGCCTACACCCTCCTATTTCCTGGGCTTCAACACAGCCAGTTGTAGTTCGGAAGTGCCGTCCACACGGAAAGAGATACTTGCTCCCGTGTCTCAGTGGGGTTCAGTAACGTCAGCTGATCCCCTGCTGTGTGGATGGCAGTCTCTCCTGCTGTCACCTCATTCAAAATACAGTAGGCCTCTGCCTACACCCTCCTATTTCCTGGGCTTCAACACAGCCAGTTGTAGTTCGGAAGTGCCGTCCACACGGAAAGAGACACTTGCTCCCGTGTCTCAGTGGGGTTCAGTAACGTCAGCTGATCCCCTGCTGTGTAGATGGCAAAGTCTCCTGCTGCCTACACAGTCGTACCACTACTGATTTTTAACCGTGCTCCAATTATGCCTGTGGCTCCACTGTCTCTCGTATTTCCCCTGTCCTCCAACCCTGCCAGTTACAGCTCCGAAGTGGCGTCTGCACAATCCACACTTGTTCCTGTGTTACAGGTGTTCAGTCCGGTCAGTTAATCCCCTGATGTGTGTCCGGCAATGTCGCCTGCTCTGTCCACATTCACATTATGGGAATGTGGACAGAGCAGGCGACATTGCCGGACACACATCAGGGGATTAACTGACTGGACTGAACACCTGTAACACAGGAACAAGTGTGGATTGTGCAGACGCCACTTCGGAGCTGTAACTGGCGGGGTTGGAGGACAGGGGAAATACGAAAATCAGTGAAGCCACAGGCCTAAGTGGAGCTTGGTTCAAATTAGTAGTCTACAACCGATCTTAAAATTTCTTCAATGCAGCCTCAGCCTGCTCCGTGCTTGTCCCTGGGCTTCAACACAGCCAGTTGTTGCTCGGAAGTGCCGTCTTCACAGAGTAAAACACTAGCTCCTGTGTTTGTGGGGTTCAGTAACGTCAGCTGTCCCCTGCTGTTTAGATGGCAATCTGTCCTGCTGCCTCCCAATTGACAGCACATCAGGCCTCAGCCTGCTAAGTGCTTGTCCTGGGCTCCAACATCGCCAGTTGCTGCTCATAACTGACTTTGGCACGGGTACTCCCTCCTGCCCAGCTTGGTTCCAGCCCTGCCTGCTGTTTCCGGGAAGTGTCAATGTCAGTTTGCCACCCCAAGTTGCCATGTCGTGTTGCGGTTGGGTTAGCCGAGGCTAGGGTGCCAGAAGTTTAGGTGCTTCCTATGTGGACTGCGGGTTCTGGTAAGAAAGGCTTGTTCCATAGTGCCAGTAGGACAAGCACCCCCTGTAGGACTGTGTGATTCGGTAACTGCGGCCAGCTTGCGGCATGCCAACTTTGCTTTTCAGGGGTAACTTCTGATACCCCTCCGGGTTCCAGCACCGTCAGCTGGTTCTCGTCAGAGCCTTTGGCCTAGGTGCCTTCATCTCGGTATCCGAGTTCCGGCAACGTCTGCTGGTCCTTGGTAGTGCTTTGTAGCACAGGTACCTCCTGCTTAGTAACCGGGTTCCAGCACCGTCAGCTGGTCCTCGGTTGTGCCATTGGCTCTTATTCCTTCTGCTGCCCCTCCGGGTGCCAGCACTGTCAGCTGGTCCTCGCTATTTCCATTTGCTCTTGCAGCTTATGCTACCCCTCCGGGTTCCAGCACCGTCAGCTGGTTCTCGTCAGAGCCTTTGGCCTAGGTGCCTCCATCTCGGTATCCGAGTTCCGGCAACGTCTGCTGGTCCTTGGTAGTGCTTTGTAGCACAGGTACCTCCTGCTTAGTAACCGGGCTCCAGCACCGTCAGCTGGTCCTCGGTAGTGCCATTGGCTCTTGTTCCTTCTGCTGCCCCTCCGGGTGCCAGTACCGTCAGCTGGTTCAAGAGGACAAAGAACAGGAAGACAACCACCAAGATGCAGAACAACAAGAGAGAGAAGACAAAGAAGCATAAAAAAACAAAGCAGAAGAACATTAAGCATAAGACTAATACTCTGAGCAAATGATATTATCTTATTTATAAGCAGAAGAAGACTAAGCAGTGTATGGGGGTGAGTCCGTTCCTCCTCGTGGTGCCCCTGGAAAAGGCCTGCTGCTGCAGGCCAAACTGAACGCGGACAAATCCTGTTGTAAATCTTTTGTGACAGGCAGAACGGAAGGTGTAAACTTCTAACTTTTCTAGATAACAACTACAGGAATGCCTGACACAAACAAGAATATGATGAAGAAGAATAGGAAGAAGATGAAGAAGTTGAATATGTAGAATAATAATTGTTGAATAAGAAGAATATGAAGAATGTAAGAAAAGGAAGAAGAAGAATGTAAAAAAAGGAAGTAGAAGAATTTAAAAAAGGAAGAAGAAGAAGAATGTAAAAAAAGGAATAAGAAGAAGAATGTAAAAAAAGGAAGAAGAAGAAGAATGTAAAAAAAGGAAGTAGAAGAATGTAAAAAAAGGAAGAAGAAGAAGAAGAATGTAAAAAAAGGAATAAGAAGAAGAAGAAGAAGGTAAAAAAAGGAAGAAGAATAAGAAAGAAGAAGAAAGAAGAAAGAAGAAGAAGACATACATGTCTGGCAAAATATAAATGAGGCTAACATAGTCAATATCTTTCTAACTCCTAACATCTTTAAAAAAAAAGTTTAATTCCTGCTATTCCATTTGATTGGGCTAAACCTCTATGGCTTTAATGTCTCCTCCACCTCCCACAATACATTCTACATTATTCTTAGTTGTTTTTCTTCATGTAGAATTAACCTACAAGGAAAGAAAGGGTTTTTTTTAATTCCGATATTTTGGCCCCATTGACTTGCATTGGTTCCCGGTATCGGAATCGGCGATACCGATACTTTTTTTTAAGATCGGCCGATCCATTCCGATCCGATATTTTCAAGTATCGGCTGGTATCGCTCAACTCTAATTGAGACAATGCATTCCAATGACGAGAAAAAAAATTTTCAAACGGAAATTGCGCAAAAACTACAAATCCGATCGACACGAAAAATACTTAGCACACCTCTTGTGGACGCTGGCTTCGAAACGACACCTCAACGGAGTCTGTGCGTGTAGCGGTTCGGGCCGCATTAATTGCGGAAATCAACTGAATAATAAGAAGAAGAAGAAGAAAAAGAAGAGGTTAGCAGCGTTCGGATTACAATATAGTGATTTTTTTCAAAAGCACTGTAAAAAACAGAGAAACCCAATGTGTAGGAGACATACAGGTAGGAATTTTTCAGCAGTCTATAATCTGTATGTCCATATTAAGAATTTAAATAGGTCAAATGTGGTGACAAAATCCCTTTAACCAAACAGGGAGCTTTTTTCCTCTAAATAAGATAATAGGACTGAAATGTAGGTCTGTACTTTATCATTTCAACAACTATTGTCTTATATACAGAACGGTAAAAGGAAATTTGAAACTGGGTGAAAAAATGTAAAGAATGTTTTACATATTTGTTTATCTTCGCTTATAGCGAATATAAAATGTAGGAAAGCTTTACATGTTATTTAGCATTACTTCATATCTTTGCAAATTACTCACTTTTGCCATTTACATAGAGAGTTTCAATGATGCAGCAGGCTGTGTGGGAGTTGTAATGTCGTGCATCTCTTCATTAGTCTGTAGAGGGTATCTAAGGGAAAATATCTTAGCACTGTGTTAGTCTGCAGATGGAAGGAATAAAATTTGAGAGTCCCTAGTCCTTGAGAGTTGATAACTTATAATGACTGACTAAAAAGAAGAGAACAAGTGGTAAACATTCAAGACTACTTCTTGTAGTTTTTCTTACTAAACTCCAGAAAACTTCTTTTTCGGAATAGAAGTAATTACATAAACTCCGGAATAAAATCTTCTGTTCTCACAGATATAGAAAATAGGGAAATAGGGGACATTTAGGGAATCTGTCAACTAAAGTGGTAATCTGCTGGTAAATAGTGTTTTTAAATAATGTTTAACAGCGTAACTGGAACAGCGGCTAAAGGGAGAAAACAAAATTATTTTTGTCCCTGCAGCTGCTCACTTCCTGTCATTGAGGCCGTGCAGGTAGCTGTAAGTCACCACTCAGTACACAGTGAGCGCGCTGTTAGCCGTCCCCCCTGCACTGTGATTAGCAGATTCACCTGTTCACATACACGGCAGAGCAGGGTGCTCAGTGTGTATTGAGCGGTAACTATTACAGCTCCCTGCACCGCCCTTGTGACTGGAAGCGAGCAGCTGAAGGGGGAATATAGCATCACATCCTCCCTGTAGCCACTATTTCAGTTACACTGATAATCATGATAAAATTGCTGTTTACTTGCAGATTACCACTAGATCTGTACATTATTAGCATTTTAAAGGTGACAAGTCCCCTTTAAATTAGCCAAAGTCTCTCAAACGAATTCCTATAACAGAAAATTTCCTCCGAGTGATAAACATTACTGCCAAAAAACCCGGAGGAGGATTGACTGTTTGCAAATGCTGTGTAAGCAGGTATATTTTTGGAATTTGTGGTATTGTGCCACTTTAACCACAGCTGTTAGTGCCATAATGACCATTTCATTCCCTGAATAGGGGCTGTAAATATAAATTTCTATATACATAGCAAACAGTCTATAAAATGCATCCAGCCAGCATTCCAGCGTACACATACTGTGTGATTTACGTGATTTCTCTGCAGAATCTGGGAGTCATGCCCTCACATTGGCAAGAAATGAGGTCAAACAGCATGCATTGTCCTGAGCCAGGGACCACGCTGCCACTGTCATCTACCGTAAGCCGCAGTCTAATTGAAGGTGCTTTAAACCAATTAACCTTAGTCTATGTCATAGTTTTAAAATGAAGACCTAGAATGTAATTTGTGCACTGTTTAGTGATGATTCCCACGCTTTAATTATAATATGGCACTAACTGGCATTATTTCACTGCTGTTTCAAAGATATAAACTATACAATATTTATGTATCACATATTATAGTATTAGTGATGTACTCTTGTCTAATGTTAATTAGTTCACATCTCTAGGTAAAGTTTTAGTGAATAATGTGATAGTAGTTAATACAGTTTATCTAGTATAACTGCATTTATTATAAGTGGATAATTTTTTCTCACCAGTATACCATTCTAGTTGACGCTATGGAATATCATTCAGTTATTTCCATTTTATTATAGTACTAGATGAAGAGCCCGGCGCTGCCCGGGCATAGTAACTAACTGTGGTTAGTTATAACAAATTATAATTATCCTCCATCCCATAGTCCCGTGCCCATATACCCAACATACCTATCCTCCATCCCATAGTCGAGTGCCCATATACCCATCATACATATTCTCTATCCCATAGTCCCATGCCCATATACCCATCACACATCCTCCATCCCATAGTCCCGTGCCCATATACCCATCATACATATTCTCTATCCCATAGTACCATGCCCATATACCCATCACACATCCTTCATCTCATAGTCCCATGCCCATATACCCATCATACATATCCTCCATCCCATAATCCTGTGCCCATAACCGCTTCCGGTAACCATCAATGAGTTTCTTACAAAGCTCTGCTGGAATTTTAGACCATTCTTCTTTGGCAAACTGCTCCAGGTCCCTGATATTAGAAGGGTGCCTTCTCCAAACTGCCATTTTTAGATCTCTCCACAGGTGTTCTATGGGATTCAGGTCTGGACTCATTGCTGGCCACCTTAGAAGTCTCCAGTGCTTTCTCTCAAACCATTTTCTAGTGCTTTTTGAAGTGTGTTTTGGGTCATTGTCCTGCTGGAAGACCCATGACCTCTGAGGGAGACCCAGCTTTCTCACACTGGGCCCTACATTATGCTGAAAAATTTGTTGGTAGTCTTCAGACTTCATATGCCATGCACACAGTCAAGCAGTCCAGTGCCAGAGGCAGCAAAGCAACCCCAAAAAATCAGGGAACCTCCGCCATGTTTGACTGTAGGGACCGTGTTCTTTTCTTTGAATGCCTCTTTTTTCTCCTGTAAACTCTTATGTTGATGCTTTTGCCCAAAAAGCTCTACTTTTGTCTCATCTGACCAGAGAACATTCTTCCAAAACGTTTTAGGCTTTTTCAGGTAAGTTTTGGCAAACTCCTGCCTGGCTTTTTTATGTCTCGGGGTAAGAAGTGGGGTGTTCCTGGGTCTCCTACCATACAGTCCCTTTTCATTCAGACGCTGACGGATAGTATGGGTTGACACTGTTGTACCCTCAGACTGCAGGGCAGCTTGAACTTGTTTGGATATTAGTCAAGGTTCTTTATCCAACATTCGCACAATCTTGCGTTGAAATCTCTTGTCAATTTTTCTTTTCCGTCCACATCTAGGGAGGTTAGCCACAGTGCCATGGGCTTTAAACTTCTTGATGACACTGCACACGGTAGACACAGGAACATTCAGGTCTTTGGAGATGGACTTGTAGCCTTGAGATTGCTCATGCTTCCTTACAATTTGGTTTCTCAAGTCCTCAGACAGTTCTTAGGTCTTCTTTCTTTTCTCCATGCTCATTGTGGTACACGCAAGGACACAGGACAGAGGTTGAGTCAACTTTAATCCATGTCAGCTGGCTGCAAGTGTGATTTACTTATTGCCAACACCTTTTAGGTGCCACTGGTAAGTTACAGGTGCTGTTAATTACACAAATTAGTGAAGCATCACATGATTTTTCGAACAGTGCCAATACTTTTGTCCACCCTCTTTTTTATGTTTGGTGTGGAATTATATCCAATTTGGCTTTAGGACAATTCTTTTTGTGTTTTTTCATTTAAGACAAATTAAATGAAGATAATAATAACAAAGAATTTGTGTTTGCGATAATTTTCAGGAAGAAACTGAGTATTATCTGACAAAATTGCAGAGGTGTCAATACTTTTGGCCACAACTGTATATTAGATTACCATTTACCTTCAGTATGCTGTTGTTCTAGTGGTATTCTGAGGACATTCATCAATGTTAGACCAGTGGTGTGTCAAATGTTGGTACCCCCTAAAACCGGCTTATCCTTTGAAGGGAATTTGTTATGTACACAGCAGATGATGCTTCGTCATAGCACCACTTCACTAATTTGTTTTCTTACACTGCTGGTGTGGTGCCTTAAATGTAATTCCCATGCCCCCTGTCACATACTCACCTGCCTCCACCTTCATCTTTTTCCAGCATCACTCTGGCGAAAAGTGATCTACTGGGCAACTCCACTGTTTTATGGAGCTGCGGGGACGTCATTCCTCCGCACACTAGCGTCCGATGGTGTCGCCCACTGTAGGGCACTATCGTACCGCGCCAGGTAGCATTACATGCCAGAGTGCCACCGTGCGCAGTTCCAGCGCTTTCCTCCCCTCTCTGAGTGGTTAGTGGCGTCCGCCGAAGCGGTCCTGTGTGCTCTTGGCGCCATTACACTATATGTCCTTTTGCTAGCACCACAGCCACGGTGCCGAGCGCTGATGGTCTAGAGGGACTCGAGTCCTGTGTCTCCGGCTCAGAGTTCTGTGACCTGAATCAGTGCTCACTCAGCCAAGCCCTCTGAGCTTAATAGGCTCCAGCGTCTGTCCTTGCGGCTGTGTGAAGCAACAGAGTTCGCTTGTGTGGTGCCCCTGAGGGTTCAGTCGCCACAGAGGTACTGCACCTCCTCCTGATGTGTGGTACCCTACCATCCAGGTAAGGTGGAGACACCTGACCACACTCCAACACCTGCATCCCACACAACATAGTAGTGTAGCAAAGCACCCTTTGGTGGCTCCCTGCTTGGAACACGAAGAGTGCTGGGAGGTGAGTGGAGCTTAGTCTGCACCAAAAAATTGGGAAGAATTTAGGATTTAGTCAGTCTGACAGGGTCAGAAGGAGAGAGAAGATCCCCGGAGTGGGATGGACGAAGGAAGTGCTGCAGCGGACCTCAGTGACCTGGATCTGCTGGCACAGGAAAGAGACATTGATGGAAAGCCTGACTCTTTATGAGAAAGATAGTTTTGAACGGAACGTAAGGAGAAGAGGAGGACTGAGGATTAGGGTTAGAGGAGAACCCTTCCCAAGTTCACAGCGCAAGGCCGGGGTCCGGTCCCCGAGGTTGTATGGATACTAATGGTCCTGCAGCAGACACCGGAGGAATATAAGTTGTCACCACTTTATTCCCACACCAGACTTGGGGGCGCAACAGGAACGTGAGTGAGCCGGGACTTAGTAGCAAGGACTCCCCGAAGCAGGCTACAGCTGTCTGTCGTACAAGTAGAGTTCATAGGAACATCTGACAGGAGGAACTCCTGTGTAATTCAGTACTGTGAGTACTTCACTATAGGCGCAAAAAGAGAGACGTTCAGAAAAGGCACATGTTGGCGGAGTGTTGGAAGGGAGGACTTCATCTTGCCCGGAGGTTGGCTGAGCTCCTGACCCGGAGGTCACAGCACAGATGCAGGCACCTGTACCATCACAGACTGTGAGTAAAGCTTTGGAACTACATGCCCTGGTGTCCTCCGCTTAGTCCTGCGCCATCACACTCCGCACTGCTACATCACTGTGCCTTGCACTGCACCTTCTGCATCTCCTTTCTATCTCCTCACCTACACTGCACTGGGACTACTGCCCTACGTGTGGAGGGCCACAACATCATTGCTGCACTACACCATCTGTCCCAGAGGATCTGTTCGCAGTGTCGGCTTAACACCTCTCTTGCGAACACGACAGGTGGCGTCACGAATCATTACTATACCACATTTCAACCATTGCCCACACGTGCAATGAACATTTCCGCTGTCCACAATGGGCGCCCAAGACCACGGACCAGGTCACAGCTGCAATGACAAAAACCTCCTCTTGGAGATCCGCGGGCCCAGTACCGAGTACCCCACTAGCCCTGGGAGGGCGAGCCAGCTTGGCGTCACGAACAGGATGACGAAGCCCGGTACCACCGGGTTCTGTGTGCCGAGGATTTATTGGACTTAATTGCTGAGAATGTGCAAAATAACCAGATTGATAGACTGTGAAATGGACTCTCAAAATGGCCGCCGGCACAGTGAAGAAGGGCGTGACAATATGGATGGTCCTAAGAAAAGAGCGTGGACTGTCCTGGGCCTCACCTGCCTTAACTTCTATGCTACAGCAACATGGCCCACCCCCCCAGAGGGGTTCGTATACTGGCTTGGTATGGAGGAGTAGGAAGAAGACGCTGCCCCCAGAAGGAGGAGCGAAGCTCGGTGGCGGGAAAGGAGCCCGGGAAGGGAGAAGAGCGCCAGGACGCCATGATGGAAGAAGGACGGGGACCAGGCGAACGTAATGGGGAAAAACCACTTGCCCCCAGGCAGCCCCCGCAGGGCATACAGCCACTGCGATACCATATGCAGTGCCCACCTCCACCTCCAAGCCGATGCTGCCACTGGACGCGGCCTGCTAGGAGGAGGTACATGAGAGTCTCGGAGCAGACTGTGGGACAGGGACCGAGTCCCAGCCCGGACATGGCGCGGCCAGGCAGGCTCCTACTGGCATGCCCCAATCCTGTACAAGAAAGGTCCCCACTGCCGCCCGCTCACCAGGCAGCCCCGGAGGTTGCCGCTGCCATCGGTCACCATACGGCACCTGCGCGGGAGCTCGAACATCTGCGGGAAGCAAACACCACAGGTGGCGTCACGAATCATTACTATACCACATTTCAACCATTGCCCACACGTGCAATGAACATTTCCGCTGTCCACAATGGGCGCCTAGGGCCACAGACCGGGTCACAGCTGCCGTGACAAAAACCCCTTCTTGGAGATCCGCGGGCCCGGTACCGAGTACCCCAAAAGCCCTGGGAGGGTGACCCACTTGCATTTACACTGGGTGTAGGTAACCCATGTGTGAGCTAGCGTTCTTTATCCATCTCGTTCCGCCATTGCTCAGCAGCAGGGTCCATCTCTGCATGGTGGACCCTGGGCTGCGAGCGCACCTCTTATTTCTTTATTATTTGGTGCGCTCCGCAGGCCCTAACAGAAGGTACTATCAAAAGATGGGGCCACGAGACTGGAGTTGCCCCCAAAAAAGGTGACCACCCCGAACGGTGAGTACATGACTGGGGCAGGGGGCTTACATTTAAAGTGCCACTCCATCGATAAAAAAAACTAAAACACTGGAGTGGTGCTTTATCTGTTGTGTTTTTTTTACTGTGCACATGGTTCCAATAGATTCTATTGTAGGATCTCTTGTTGTTTGTTTGTGTTGGTTCCTTTCTGTAATCCTCTGTGATGTGATGATGAAGTTAATTCCCGCTGTATGAAGTAGCCTTTACACTACTATCCCATCCCCTGTTGACACCGTGTATTCAGTGAAACATGTCGAGGGTGCATGTGCCTGGTGTTTAGTTTTAAACTCAACTCATTTGCCTCTCTATCCTATATGAAACCCTGGATTTCATAAAAAATTCCTATCAACCTAAACATTATTTCATATTAGAGGGAATCCTATTATTTTATTCATACCCCTAATTCATTTGCGCATTTAGCATAGTTAATTCAAAGTTAAGTTTTATCACCTGTTAGCAAGGGTTACTATGTAGTGGTGCTTTGCCCTTTTCGGAATTTCCAAATGAAATGCAGTAGTTCTTCTGTAGAAATCGCAGGAACGCGGACTGCAGTGATGAGCAGTAGGCAGAACAAGAGTTAACGGGTTTATTACAGGGAATACTCCACGCAGGGAGGTAACGGGTTAATAGAGAGTAAACGTGAATATTATGTCTATATAAAAACAATGGTTCATGAAGCAGGTAAACTTATCAGTGTGCTGGTATCCTGGCCGTGAAAGCTTGCAATCTCACGGCAGCGTCCACGTAGGTGACGCGTAAGTCTCTGGCATGATCCTGAAGATAGTTGAGGAGCTGGCTCCTGATGAGCGTATCCAGGCTCTCCTAAACATGGTCCTTCGTTACAGGGATGACGAACATGCGGTGTCACAGTCTGTGGAATCACCGAAGCGTGGCTCAGTTTATCGATGTCAGAGGGGGCGGTGAAACTGCCCGGCTCTGTGTGAAGCACCAGGTCAGTCTTAGGCCGCGAGCCCGCGGTAATCAGTGGGATGGTAAGAGGAGGCTTCTCAGTGTCAGGGGTGAGTGGACTCACAGCTACTGTCTTCTCACAGTCAGTGCGTGCATAGGCCAGGGAAATGCAGCGCGGAACTGAGGTATCGCGTCGCTGACAGGAGAGTGAACTAACCTTCTCCTGCTGCGCACCCTTTCTTTCCACCAAGTCCCCTGCTTTCCTGCATGCCATTCCTTTTATCCCCGACACGTCCCCTACAGTCCAGTGCAAAGGTCTGTCCGGGTCGGAATGCTTTCCCCCCGGCAACAATGGTGACAGCCCCGACAGCTCCGGAACTGGCTCAAGAGAGATACCACCCGCCCGGTCCATCTTCCTACACTTCTACACTCTCTCTTTGTGACCACAAGTCTGTTGCATGGTGTTCTGTACAGTCTCTGACTTTCCGTGAACTATGGGATGAGATAATTCCCTATAAAACCCATCCTAGTAGCTCTCAGACAACTCTTCTCTGCATTCGGATCCAGCCTTCATGTTTTTCTGTATGTCCTCCATGCCGATGAACAAGGCCATGGTATTCAGAGGTTATTTGATTTCTGTCTCTTGATACCATTATGTATCTTAGAGCTTTGATTCATTAGACCTTAAAATCTTTTTTGAAGCACCTATTTGGTGTCTACAGTGCATGTTATTTGACTACCAGTATTCTGTTTGGTAGAGAAGGTTTTACGCATTCCAGTATGTTTTCCACTTTGTATTTGACTAGCTTAGTCGGGCTATGGATTACTGTTGATGCTTGTGACTAGAGATGAGCGACTTTGCCTTTTTTCGGGTCGAGTCGGGTTTCATGAAACCCGACTTTCTCAAAAGTTGGGTCGAACGCAATTGGCCGATTATCGTGAAAAGTCGAAGGCCGACTGAAACATGAAACCCAATGCAAGTCAATGGGGAACCAAGATCGGCAGGGAGTGGAGGACAGGAAACACACCTACAGTGCCCATTTTAATGCCAAAAACATCAATTCTTATTACTTAAGCTTGTCAACCTTAATTTACTTTATAATAATAGTTAGGCATTGAAAACTGGGGGTTATTTGGCTAAAGTTGTGGGGGGGTAGGGCTGGCTCCAGATTTTTGTGGGCCCTGGGCCAAAGAGTGTCACTGGGCTCCTTTAACACATGTCACAATTCATGAGCCGCTGATACGGCAGAGAAATAGCCGTATAGTACAATGAAAAATACTTCACTTCTTACATCTCATGACTGATATCCATTTTAAATTCTCCAATAGCTCCAAAAACGGGCAGTATATTACTCTATACAGTATTATGGCCACTGCATAGTGCGATATACAGAGTAATGAGGCCCATATATTTCTCCATACAGAATCATTGGTACCATATAATGTTTGAAACAGTATATGATGAGCTCCACATAATGCTCCAGTATATGTTGGTCCCCATGGATGAAGCTCCACTGTCTTATGGGCCCAAATAATGCTCCATATATAATGGGCCCCACTTCATAGAATCATAGAATCATAGAATCATAGAATCATAGAATCGTAGAGTTGGAAGGGACCTCCTGGGCCATCTGGTCCAACCCCCTGCTCAAAGCAGGATTCGCTAAATCATCCCAGTCAGATGTCTGTCCAGCCTCTGTTTGAAGACATCCATTGAAGGAGAACTCACCACTTCTCGTGGCAGCTTGTTCCACTCATTGATCACTCTAACTGTCAAAAAGTTTTTTCTAATATCTAATCTGTGTCTCCTCCCATTCAGTTTCATCCCATTGCTTCTAGTCTTTCCTTGTGCAAATGAGAATAAAGATGATCCTTCTACAATGTGACAGCCCTTGAGATATTTGTAGACAGCTATTAAGTCTCCTCTCAGTCTTCTCTTTTACAAACTAAACAATCCCAAATCCTGCAACCTTTCCTCATAAGACAGGGTTTGCAGACCGGTCACCATTCTGGTTGCTCTTTTCTGAACTTGCTCCAGTTTGTTGATGTCTTTTTTAAAATGTGGTGCCCAAAACTGGACACAATATTCCAGATGAGGTCTGACCAAAGAGGAGTAGAGGGAAATAATGACTTCACGTGATCTAGACTGTATGCTTCTGTTAATACATCCTAGAATTGCATTTGCTTTTTTTGCTGCTGCATCACACTGTTGACTCATATTCAGTTTGTGATCTATTAGTATACCCAAGTCTTTTTCACATGTGCTGTTGCTTAGGCCTATTCCTCCCATTCTGTATATGCTTTTTTCATTTTTATTGCCCAGATGTAGTACTTTGCATTTTTCCCTGTTAAAAACCATTCTGTTAGTTGCTGCCCACTTCTCCAGTTTATTTATATCTTTTTGAATCCTCTCTCTCTCTTCTCTAGTATTAGCTATCCCTCCTAGCTTTGTGTCATCAGCAAATTTAATCAGTTTACCCTCAATTCCTTCATCTAAATCGTTGATAAAGATGTTGAACAATAAAGGGCCCAGGACAGAGCCCTGTGGTACCCCACTTGAGACATTCTTCCAACTGGATGTGCAGCCATTTACAACCACTCTTTGGGTCCGATCACTAAGCCAGTTATGAATCCACCTAACAGTTGCCTTGTCCATTCCATACTTAGTCATTTTTTCAATAAGGATTGTATGAGATACTTTGTCAAATGCTTTGCTGTGGCCAAGATATACTATATCTATAGCATTTCCTTGATCCACCCAATCAGTGATTCCGTCATAGAAGGAAATTAAGTTAGTCTGACATGACTTATTAGTTACAAACCCATGCTGACTCTGTTTAATCACTTCATTCTTATCCAGGTACTGACATACATGTTGTTTAATAATTTGTTCAAAGATCTTTCCTGGTATAGAAGTCAGACTCACCGGCCTATAGTTGCCTGGGTCCACCTTCTTCCCCTTTTTGAAGATAGGAACAACATTTGCTCTTCTCCAGTCTTCTGGGACTTCTCCTGTTCTCCAAGAATTTTCAAATATTATGGAGAGGGGTTCAAAAATTTCTTCTGCTATCTCCTTCAGTACTCTGGGGTGTAATTCATCTGGACCTGGAGACTTGAATTCATTTAGGTTAGCTAAGTGTTTCCTCACTATCTTTCTGTTTATAGATATCCTGGATTCTTCTATTCCCTTAATAGGACAGTGAAGAACAGTTGATGTCACATTTCCTTTCTGAGAGAAAACAGATGCAAAATAGGAATTTAAAAGTTCGGCCTTCTCAACATCCTGTCTTACCATTTCATCATTTTCATCCTGTAAAAATCCTATAGCATCTTTGACTTTTCTTTTACTTTTGACATATCCCCAAAATCCTTTATTATTGCTTTTGACATCTCTTGCAAGCCTCAATTCATTGTCAGCTTTAGCTAATCTGATTTGTGCCCTGCAGGTTCTGCAGACAGCATTATATTCTTCTTTAGATATGCCTCCCTCTTTCCATTTTATAAACATTTTTTTCTTCCTTTTTAGCATGTGCTTAAGTTCTGTGTTCATCCATCCTGGCTTCCTTAAATGCTTCCTATTCTTCCCTCTTTTCAGAATTGTTAACAATTGTGCTTTGAGAATTTCATTTTTCAAGATTTCCCATCCTTCCTGGACATTTTTGTCTTTAAGGATATCCAGCCATTGGATCCCTCCAATTCTCTTTCTGAATCCCTTAAAATCTGCCTTTCTGAAATCTAACCTTGACGTCTGAGTCTTCACAGGTCTTCCTCCTCTAGTTATCCAAAATTCTAAAATAGCATGGTCGCTACCTCCTAGGGTCCCAGCTACTTTTACCTCCTCAACCATTTCCTCCCTGTTTATAAGGATTAGATCCAAGGTAGCAGTTCCCCTTGCTTTCTCCCCTACCTTTTGGAAGATAAAGTTGTCAGCAAGAGAGGATAAGAATTTCCTTGACCTGTTAGTTTTGCCTGAGAGAGATTCCCAACAAATGTCTGGATAGTTGAAATCTCCCATGACAACTATGTCATATTTTTGGGAGAACTTGGCCATTTGATGCATTTCTAATGCTCCAGTGTATAATGGGCCTCATATATCATTCTCCAGAGTATAATTCTCCCCAAAAATTGCCGTCCCAACATTGAAAAAAATTAAATAAGTCTCCTCGCTAGGGAATCCCTGTACTATTCTGGATTCCTCGTCACCCCCATCTTCCATCTCACTGCACTTGGACTGTTTAGACAGAAGGCATACAGACGTGATGTCATAGCGCTCTCTGACCAGAATGTCACTGTCAGGAAACACGGAAGACGTCACGGCGGTGGAGCAGGGAGAGGTAAGTATTTCAACTTTGCAAGTGCTGTGATCCTGAGCCAGCAGGGGGGGCCCACTCGTTGGCGACGGCACTGGCACAGGGCCCCTCATAGTACGGCGGTGTGTCTGACGGCGGGTGTGCCCTCCCACCGGCAGAGACACTTTTGCGAACTATGAGGGGCCCTGTGCCAGTGCCGTTGCCCATGAGTATGCCCCCCCACCTGCTCAAGGAACCTGCACTTTCATCTGCACCTTCCTCTTTGTCACCGTGTAAGGTGATATAGTATGCGGGAAGGTGAACCTGAGTTTCATCAGGGTCAGATTCTGGCTGTGTAGAGTGTGAGGGGAATGTAGTGGTCTGGGTCAATGTACCAGCAGAATCTTCTAGTAGTGGCTGGGCATCAGTGCACTTGTGGCGCCCCAGGAGTATGGTCGCCACAGTGGAATTACCTTCCTCCTAGGGAGTGTGATGTCATGCTTGGGAGCAACGAAGGATCTCTCTAGCAGTTAAACCAACACACAACACAGTTCCCACTCCAGGCCAGCACGGAGACCTCTGAACCTGACTGCTGAGGAGCTGCTCTCTGTGGTCGGGAGGAGGTAAGTTAGGGCAGTCTGTGAAGGGAAGGGGAAGTATGTGGATGTGAGAAGGGGAGCTGGAGTATGAGCAGAGTTAAGGCTCACTCCTAGCTGGAGCGCATGGTCCAGATTCTGGTCTCCGAGTTTGTAGGGACACTGACGGTCCTGCAGCAGAAACCGGAGGAAGTAGCAGCTGTAAATGCTCTGTTCCCAACTAAGGCTTGGAGGCCCCAGCAGCGACGTGGGTGAGCCAGAAGGAAAAGGCTATGGCTGCCTGCCATACGAGAAAGTTCCAAAAGAGAGTCAACAGGGGGCGCTTCAGTGATCTCAGTACTGCGAATACCTCAGATAAGCGCTAGAACGGAGGCCACACTACCTATCTGCAGAGAGAGAATTCCAAATTTGCTTCCAGGCTGACCAACTCATTCTCTATCTGTACTCTGGGTCCTGTACAGCACTTACCGAGTACAGGTAAAGGAACTGCACGACTGTGTCTGTCATCTTTTTCCTCCGCCTGGCGCACGGCTCTGCTACATCCTGCCCAGGGCCACGGAACGGGTCATCATCACCACCAACGTGACACATCCCTCTGAGACACTGGCCCGGAACCGATTAACCCCACTGCCCTGGCTGGCCACCCACATTCCATGTCAGATTCATCTTGGACTGGGGAATTCACGATTTGACTTGATAACCCAGGCATGGTATTATAGAAAGAGCTACACAGACAAATGTGAAGTGTGGCCTGCTGTATCATTCACTTTTGGTGGGGGTGAAGGACACAAGGAAAGGGGTTCTTCCTGACCAGGAGCCAGCACTTGACGACTCAGTGCTTGCATTTTTTGAAACTTCAGAAGAGGAGGGCATATTTGCTGGAGTCTGTTTCGGCAATGTAAGCCAAAACCAGTTCCTGATGCTCCGGCTTTAAAAGCAGTTAACCTACTCCCAGAAAAGGTAGCCTTCCTGGCGTTCCGAAGCCAGACGATGACGCAGGCTTAACACCTCCTGCCTTAGCTGCTATTGTGCTTTTGCCACTATCAGAAGATGCACCACCACCATCAGCACCAGCTGGCCCCCCAACGCCCACGTCCGCAGCTTCTTCCACCAAACTTCAAAATTTTGCAGAAAATGAACCCAAAATAGCATCAGATATATGGTACTGTATCAGAAGCGTACAGCTCTATACAGTCAAAGGATAATTGTCAATCTCCCTATATATTCCATCAGTCACACAGAGACGCTCACAGGCTCAGTATGGATTAGACAAGAATATAAAAAGTAAAAAAAGTGTACAGTATCATCAGATAGCAGGTATACACTCACTGGCCACTTTATTAGGTACACCATGCTAGTAACGGGTTGGACCCCCTTTTGCCTTCAGAACTGCCTCAATTCTTCGTGGCAGAGATTCAACAAGGTGCTGGAAGCATTCCTCAGAGATGTTGGACCATATTGACATGATGGCATCACACAGTTGGCGCAGATTTGTCGGCTGCACATCCCTGATGCGAATCTCCCGTTCCACCACATCCCAAAGATGCTCTATTGGATTGAGATCTGGTGACTGAGGAGGCCATTTGAGTACAGTGAACTCATTGTCATGTTCAAGAAACCAATCTGAGATGATTCGAGCTTTATGACATGGCGCATTATCCTGCTGAAAGTAGCCATCAGATGTTGGGTACATTGTGGTCATAAAGGGATGGACATGGTCAGCAACAATACTCAGGTAGGCTGTGGCGTTGCAACGATGCTCAATTGGTACCAAGGGGCCCAAAGAGTGCCAAGAAAAAATTCCCCACACCATGACACCACCACCACCAGCCTGAACCGTTGATACAAGGCAGGATGGATCCATGCTTTCATGTTGTTTACGCCAAATTCTGACCCTACCATCCGAATGTCGCAGCAGAAATCGAGACTCATCAGACCAGGCAACGTTTTTCCAATCTTCTACTGTCCAATTTCGATGAGCTTGTGCAAATTGTAGCCTCAGTTTCCTGTTCTTAGCTGAGAGGAGTGGTACCCGGTGTGGTCTTCTGCTGCTGTAGCCCATCTGCCTCAAAGTTCGACGCACTGTGCGTTCAGAGATGCTCTTCTGCCTACCTTGGTTGTAACGGGTGGCAATTTGAGTCACTGTTGCCTTTCTATCAGCTCGAACCAGTCTGCCCATTCTCCTCTGACCTCTGGCATCAACAAGGCATTTCCGGCCACAGAACTGCCGCTCACTGGATTTTTTTTCTTTTTCGGACCATTCTCTGTAAACCCTAGAGATGGTTGTGCGTGAAAATCCCAGTAGATCAGCAGTTTCTGAAATACTCAGACCAGCCCTTCTGGCACCAACAATCATGCCACGTTCAAAGGCACTCAAATCATCTTTCTTCCCCATACTGATGCTCGGTTTGAACTGCAGGAGATTGTCTTGACCATGTCTACATGCCTAAATGCACTGAGTTGCCGCCATGTGATTGGCAGATTAGAAATTAAGTCTTAACACACAGTTGGACAGGTGTACCTAATAAAGTGGCCAGTGAGTGTATATAGTATAGTTTAAACATTCTAAATCTCCGTAGATATTTCAGGAGGCAGACACAGACGCTCTCAGGCTCAGTATGGATTACAACTAGAGTTGAGCGATACCATCCGATACTTCAAAGTATCGTATCGGATGGTATCGGCCGATCTTTAAAAAAAGTATCGGTATCGCCGATTCCGATACCGGAAGTCCCATTCAAGTCTATGGGACTTCCGGTATCGGAATAAGAAAAACCCTTTCCTGCCCTTGTACAGCCTCTCTGGGGTCTGTACGGGCCTTTCGGGGGGCTGTGCCGGCCTGCCAGGGGGTCTGTGCAGGCTCCGGGGGGCTGTGCCGGCCTGCCGGGGGGCTGTGCCGGCCTGCCGGGGGGCTGTGCAGGCTCCGGGGGGCTGTGCCGGCCTGCCGGGGGGCTGTGCCGGCCTGCCGGGGGGCTGTGCAGGCTCCGGGGGGCTGTGCCGGCCTGCCGGGGGGCTGTACCGGCCTGCCGGGGGGCTGTGCCGGCCTGCCGGTGGTCTGTGCAGGCTCCGGGGGTCTGTGCAGGCATCGTCCGATGGGACTACAAGTCCCATCGGGCGATGCCTGCTACCATGACAGTGATTGACACATTAGCCAATGATGGGACAGTAGTAGTCCCATCATCCGGCTAATGTGTTAAATGTAAAAAAAAAAAAAAAAAAATTACATGCTACATACATACAACATGCATACTACATACATGCTACATTCATACTACATACTACATACATGCTACATTCATACTACATACTACATACATGCTACATTCATACTACATACTACATACATGCTACATTCATACTACATGCAACATACATACTACATATATACTACATGCATGCTACATACATACTGCATACTACATGCTACATACATACTACATATATACTACATGCATGCTACATACATACTACATGCTACATACATACCACATACATACTACATATATACTACATACCACATACATACTACATATATACTACATGCATGCTACATACATACTACATATATACTACATGCATGCTACATACATACTACATATATACTACATGCATGCTACATACATACTACATATATACTACATGCATGCTACATACATACTACATGCTACATACATACCACATACATACTACATATATACTACATGCATGCTACATACATACTACATATATACTACATGCATGCTACATACATACTACATGCTACATACATACTACATACATACTACATATATACTACATACATGCTACATACATACTACATGCATGCTACATACATACTACATGCTACATACATACCACATACATGCTACATATATACTACATGCATGCTACATATATACTACATGCATGCTACATACATACTGCATGCTACATACATACTGCATGCTACATGCATGCTACATACATACTACATACATACTACATACATACCACATATATACTACATACATACAATACATTCATACAATACATACATAGACATACAGTACATATAACATAGAGTAACATACTTACCAATACTTGTCACATTGTTCCCCGAAGCCATTGTCGTCTACGGAATAAATATTAACATAACAAACCACAAAAATACTCACCCACGATCCGAAGCAGTCCACGAGTGTGTCCCACGACGATCTTGGGTAGAGAACTGCAGCATCAGCTGTTGCTGCCGTTCTCTACAGGCTGCAGGAATCCAATGACGGAAGGTAGGTATCCTTCCGCACTGTATTCCTCCGCCACTTAAAAAAAAAAAAAAAAAAAAAGTCCCTAGTCTCACTTTATGCCATTGCTGTGTGGGAATTTCCCACACAGCAATGGCATAAAGTGAGACTAGGGACTTTTTTTTTTTAAGTGGCGGAGGAATACAGTGCGGAAGGATACCTACCTTCCGTCATTGGATTCCTGCAGCCCGTAGAGAACGGCAGCATCATCTGATGCTGCAGTTCTCTACCCAAGATCGTCGTGGGACACACTCGTGGACTGCTTCGGATCGTGGGTGAGTATTTTTGTGGTTTGTTATGTTAATATTTATTCCGGAAAGACAATGGCTTCGGGGAACAATGTGACAAGTATTGGTAAGTATGTTACTCTATGTTATATGTACTGTATGTCTATGTATGTATTGTATGAATGTATTGTATGTATGTAGTATATATGTGGTATGTATGTAGTATGTATGTAGTATGTATGTAGCATGCATGTAGCATGTAGTATGTATGTAGCATGCATGTAGTATATATGTAGTATGTATGTAGCATGTAGTATGTATGTAGCATGTATGTGGTATGTATGTAGCATGTAGTATGTATGTAGCATGCATGTAGTATGTATGTAGTATGTATGTAGCATGCATGTAGTATATATGTAGCATGTATGTAGTATATATGTAGTATGTATGTAGCATGTAGTATGTATGTAGCATGCATGTAGTATGTATGTAGTATGTATGTAGCATGTATGTAGCATGCATGTAGTATATATGTAGCATGTATGTAGTATATATGTAGTATGTATGTAGCATGCAGTATGTATGTAGCATGCATGTAGTATATATGTAGTATGTATGTAGCATGCATGTAGTATATATGTAGCATGTATGTAGTATGTATGTGGTATGTATGTAGCATGTAGTATGTATGTAGCATGCATGTAGTATGTATGTAGTATATATGTGGTATGTATGTAGTATGTATGTAGTATATATGTAGTATGTATGTAGTATATATGTAGTATGTATGTAGCATGTAGTATGTATGTAGCATGTATGTAGCATGCATGTAGTATGTATGTAGTATGTATGTAGCATGCATGTAGTATGTATGTAGTATGTATGTGGTATGTATGTAGTATATATGTAGCATGTATGTAGTATGTATGTGGTATGTATGTAGCATGTAGTATATATGTAGCATGCATGTAGTATGTATGTGGTATGTATGTAGCATGTAGTATATATGTAGCATGCATGTAGTATGTATGTAGTATGTATGTAGTATGTATGTAGCATGCAGTATGTATGTAGTATATATGTAGTATGTATGTAGCATGCATGTAGTATGTATGTAGCATGTATGTAGTATGTATGTAGTATATATGTAGTATGTATGTAGCATGTAGTATGTATGTAGCATGCATGTAGTATGTATGTAGTATTTTTTTTTTTTTTTTTAACATTTAACACATTAGCCGGATGATGGGACTACTACTGTCCCATCATTGGCTAATGTGTCAGTCACTGTCATGGTAGCAGGCATCGCCCGATGGGACTTGTAGTCCCATCGGACGATGCTTGCACAGACCCCCGGACATCAGCACAGCCCCCCGGCAGGCCGGCACAGCCCCCCGGCAGGCCGGTACAGACCCCCACAGGGTGCACAGACCACCGGCAGGCCGGCACAGCCCCCCGGCAGGCCGGTACAGACCCCGGGCAGGCCGGCACAGCCCCCCGGCAGGCCGGCACAGCCCCCCGGCAGGCCGGCAGAGACCCCCGGAAGGCCCGAAATGACGGCGCATCATGATGCGCACACACCGCGCATCATGATGACGTCAGGCCGTCAATCAACTGAACTTCCGATTCCGATGCCGAATTCCGATATTGAAAAAATATCGGAAGTCGGTATCGGAATTCCGATACAGCAAGTATCGGCCGATACCCGATACTTGCGGTATCGGAATGCTCAACACTAATTACAACACAATATAAAAAGCCGTAAAACGGTAATGGATCTGAAGAGTACAGCTGTACACAGTGTAGGGGTCATTGTTGTCAATCTCAGGATTTATTTCCACAGTCAGAAAATAACTCTCACTTGGTCAGTTTGGATTAGACCAGAATGTAAAAAGCAGGAAATGGGTAATGTATCACAAGCATACAGCTGTATAGACTAGTGTTGTGGTAATTTTTATATGTACATCTAAATTGCAGGAGTAACCCACAGACTGTCACACGCTCAGGATGGATCACACCACAATATAACAAGAAGATCCGCAAGAAATAATTACACATGTAGGACTATTGTAGAAATTTATATGGATAGCTATATCCCTGTGTGTGCTGCGGCCTGTCCTAATTAGACAGAGTCTTATTGAGCGCTCAAGGAAAGAAAGACGCCAAGCCTAGTTAGCAGCAATCCTTTCCAGCAGAACTCTGGAAGTTTATTGAATATACTTGGTTTTATTAGTTCGTACAAAGGAGTGGTTACTCATTAACAAAAAGGCTGAACTTCTTATCTAATTGGTCAGTTTAAATACATGAACATATATAGGTGTCTGACCTGAGGTGACTTAGTCATCAGATGATTTACTGCCCCCTTGTCTTGCAATGTAAGCAAGACTCCTATATCGGCTTGGACCATCTGGCCTAACTTCCTCTTCTATATGTCTGGGACAAAATGTCACAAGACAATGCTATCATGAGTTAAGATCAGCTCCCCAGACTGGCTCATGGGGGGGTCATCTTTAGCCACTGATTATAAAGTTCAAGAGAGCTGTGAAGGTATCTATGTGTGCATATGAATATATAGAGAATATATGAGAATATAAGTACATAGCATATAGCATATAGCCTATAGCAGGCAAGTGAGATCTAGATGAAATACATATACATATATATTTCCACAACAGGACAATGTTCCAGGTGTCAAGGATACATTTAGAGTGGTGGGTGGAGGAGGACTTCCTGGCAGAAAGGGTACAGTATCACCAAATACCAGGTATATATAGCATAGTTTAAACATTAAAAATGTACATCTATATATCAGGAGTAGTGTTGAGCCACCCCGCTAGTGTTCGAGTTCGTTTTGGTTCATCTAACAGGAGGCAAATTCGTCAAATGTTCGTCGAACGTTCGACGAACACCGTCGAGCACCATTGAAATCAATGGCAGGCAAACACAAATGGGTCGCCCTCCCAGGGCTGTGGGGTACTCGGTACCAGGCCGGTCCTTCAGTGGGGAATGTCACAGCAGCGGTGACCCGGTCCGTGGTAAAAGGGGTTGAGTTGTGAATAAAGTTTATAAGTGATTCATGACGCCACCTGTGGTGTTCGGCAATGGAGATGTTAAGCCAACGCTGCAGACAGATCCTCTGGGACTGATGGTGTAGTGCAGCAATGATGTTATAGCTCTCCATAGGCAGGGCTGTAGTCCCAGGGCAGAGTAAGTGAATTGACACGTAGATGGTGTAGTGTCTGGCGCAAGGGATGTAGCAGTGCTGGGCAGGTTGGCGCAGGAATGAGTGGAGGACACCAGGGCATGTAGTTCCAAAGCTTTACTCACAGTCTGTTGTACAAACAGGTGCCCGCATCCGTGCCGTGTCCTCCGGGTCAGGGACTCCGTCAACCTCCAGGCCAGATGAAATACTCCTTTCCAACACTCCACCAACATTAGCCTTTCTGAACGTCTCCTTTTATAGCGCTTTTAGTGAAGTACTCCTAGTACTGAGTTACAATGGAGTTCCTCCTTTCCGATGTTCTTATGAACTCTACTTGTTCGGCAGACAGCTGTAGCCTGCTTCGGGGACTCCTTGCTACTAAGTCCCGGCTCACTATCCAGTTGCTGTTGTGCCCCCAAGTCTTGTGTGGGAATAAAGTGGTCACTACTTCTATTCCTCCGGTGTCTGCTGCTGGACCATTAGTATCCATACAAACTCGGGGACCGGGCCCCAGCCTTGCGCTTAGAACTTCTAGGAAGGGTTCTCCTCTAACCCACGTCCTCTGTTCTCTTTTACTCCTCACGTTCCGTACTAATCTTTCTTTCTATGGATAATCAGGCTTTCAGTCTATGTTGCTCTCTCTCTTCCTTTCCTGTGCCAGCAGACCCAGATCACTGGGATCTGCTGCAGCACTTCCATCCATCTATCCCTCTCTCCGGGGATCTTCTTCTCTCCAACTCTCTAACCAACTGACCTCTCAATCCTAAACTCTTCCCGCTCTCTGTAATGTAAACTAACTCCACCCACCTCCCAGCACGTTTCGTGTTCCAAACAGGGAGCCACCAATGGGTGCTTTGCTATACTCCAAGCAGGGAGCCGCCGAAGGTGCTTTGCTACACTACTTTGTGGTGTGGGGTGCAGGTGTTGGAGTGTGGTCAGGTGTCTCCACCTTACCTGGATGGTGGGGTACCACACCTCAGGAGGAGGTGCAGTACCTCTGTGGCGACCGAGCCTCGGGGGCGCCACACAAACACATACTAACACATAGAAAACAATTACAAAACACCTTAAAAGGTGTCCCAAAGCAGACAAAATGCTCAGAATACAGAAATAACATATGGAAAAAGGCAACTACATATTGAAAAGAGGTGGAGGAGTAAAAGGAGGAGGAGGAGACACAGATATAGGCATGTCATGCCCTTATGAAGTCAAGAAAGGCTGGAATAAAAATGTAAAATACAAAAAAAAAAAAAATCTGAAATAGAAGACGATCATATACCGTCGGACTTCCCACCATAAATTATGCCAACTGCCGATCGGGCGGCGTTATTCCCACAAACCTCCGAACAGCGTCCATGAAGGCAAAGTGTTTGGTTTCTGGGGGCAGTATGGTTGCTAAGCTGAACCTTAAAGGAATGTCCAGAAGGGCACCACCAGGAGTGGAGCCTGCGGCTTAATTCGACTCCACCCGGGAAACCTCAACCATGCCAGCTACAGAAAAGATGGACAGATTGCAAGCTTTGTTGATTCAGTGGGTGGTGGTGGATGTCCGTTTTTAGTTGCGCTAGCAATTTGTCAGCATGCCCCCGCGGTACGCGTCAAGCTTACTAGAGGTAAACGCGAGGCTCTGGCACGAGGGATTGAGCAATAACAGGTCTGTCATGCCCTTACATGTCCGGGGCTGCATGCGCGCTACACTGAAAGGACCAGCGTGTGTTACTTACAGGTGCAGATAACCCGCTGAACACTGTTAGTGATGGGGATCTGGGATTCCGATTCTTCCCTGCGAACGAGGATTTCCCAGTAAGTGCAGGTCAACCGGAATTCCGGAATTAGGCCTAACCGGCATTCCAAAAAGAATGAAAAATTAAGTGTCCAAACTACAGGTGCTGTAGCTTGCTTAACAGCTGGGATCCTATGCTGAGTAGCACGCAGTTCTTACATAAACAGGCGGCATAGCTTGGTTCACGGGTGGGTAACTCTGCTGAGTAGCAGACAGTGCTTAAATAAACAGGCGGCATAGCTAGGTTCACGGGTGGGCTCCTCTGCTGAGCAGTAGACACCGGTACTAGTCCCAAAGTATTCACTGGGCTAAATGGAGTTAAAAATTGGTTCATACATAAACAGGCGGCACAGCTTGGTTCACGGGTGGGCTCCTCTGATGAGTAGCAGATACAGTTACTAGGCCCAAAGTAATAACTGTGCTAAATGCAGTCAAAAACTGGTTCTTTCATAAACAGGCGGTATAGCTAGGTTCACTGGTGGGCTCCTCTGCTGAATAGCAGACAGTGCTACAAGGCCCTAAAGGATTTCCTGGACAAGATGCGGTAAAAATTTTTTAGAAACACACACGGTGCAGCTCCTTGACAGGTGTACTACACCGCTTGCTACCACACACCGCTACTATGCCATGAAACAGTCTATTAACATTGAAAACCATTATTAATGTGAAAATAAAGTTATGCTTTTGGTGAACGAACCGTTCTCGAACGGAACCTCGAGCAGCCGAATTTTAAGCAAAGTGTTCGAATTCGACGAACGGCTCGAACACCGCCCAAAACAGCTGGAATTTTAACTTGGCGAACAGGTCGACTCGAACACCGCTCATCTCTAATCAGGAGGCAGACTCAGACATTCTCAGGCCCAGTATGGATTCGACAAGATTGTAGAAAGTTGAGAAAGGGTACATTATCACCGGATAGAGGTATATATATAGCATAGTTTACACATTAAAAACCTATGTCTATATATCAGGAGGCAGTCTCAGGCCCAGTATGGATTCGACGTGATTGTAGAAAGTTGAGAAAGGCTACAGTATCACTGGATAGCAGGTATATATAGCATAGTTTAAACATTAAAAATTTGCGTGTACATTTCCGGAGTCCGACAAAGACTCTCACAACCTCAGTATGGATTAGACAAGAATCTAAAAAGTAGAAAAAGGGTTACGTATTCGAAGCGTACACCAGTATACACTGTTGGGGTATTTTTCAATCTTCATATATATTTCAGTCTCAGTAAGACAGTCCAGACTCTCCGCAAGAAGAAATGAGATGGATACAAGTACAGACGGAAAGTCGAGTGATTGCAGAAATTTTGGAATTACTAATCATGGGAAAAACTCCCGGGAGAATTCTCAGAGGCGATGCTGACCCTCAATTACTTTGTCTGTGGAGATAGCGAATACAGTTCTTGTGAAGAAAGGTTTGCTGTATCGCAGTACCGTGGAACCCATCACCGTTACTCATCTCCATCAAATTGTGATCACAGGGAGAATTGTAGACATTGTCCTCACTGCCTATCATGATCTGTCAGGTAACTTTGAAGTGCAAAAGACACAAGCCACAGGCCATAGGTGATTCTATTGGACTGGCATGAGGACACATTTAAAAATGTAGGCAGGAATGTCACACGTCTGTGAGTCGGAAAACCATGAACGCTGATGATAAACCACCACTGCATCTCATTGTGAGTCGACGTCCATAACAAATGCAAGCCATTGATCATCTGAAGATAGAGCCCAGCAGGACAGGGCATAGCTACGTCTTAACCATTATCTATCATTTCACCAAATTTGTATTGGCAGTCCCAGTGAATTATTTAACAGGCCAGACTACACAGTGGTGGAGCAGGGAGAGGCAAGTATTGCAATTGCTGGTGCCCTGAGCAAGCAGGGGGGGCTCACTCGTGGCCGGCGGTACTGGGACAGGGCCCCTTATAGTACGCCGGTGTGTCTGTCGGCGGGTGTGTACCCCCACCGTCAGAGACACTTGATTGCACTATGAGGGACCCTGTGCCAGGTGCGTGCGCCAGGTGGTGACCCCGGCCCTGTGGGGGGAGGCAGCCCAGTTAGGGAGGTGGAAAAAATGGCATATGTTGATGTTGGACATTCAGCAGCTGTAAATGGAGTAATTGGAGAAGTCCGCAGAACAGGAGGACAAAAGCAAGCCATTTTTCTGGCAACCTACATGTCAGCAGGGGAGGGTGGGACAAAATCCTTTGAAACCCATGCATGGTTCATTTTAATGAAGGTTAGATCATCAACATTTTGGGTCGACAGACTGGTCCTTTTTTCTGTCAGGATTGATCCAGCAGCACTGAAGACTCTTTCAGATAACACACTAGCAGCAGGGTAAGTGAGCTCCTGTAAGGCATATTTTGCCAATTCAGGCCAGGTGTCAAGTTTACTGGCCCAATAGTCAATGAGGAATGACCGGTGAGGGAGAACATCGATATGGGAGGAGAAGTAGTTTGTTACCATAGTTGACAACTGCTGTCTCCTGTCACTTTCAATCGATGCAGTATTACCAGTCGTGTGAGCGGTACTTGAAAAATCAATCCACAACATGGTCATGAAACCCCTGTGTCCAACGCCACTTCGGCTGTGTGCACCACAAGCACCTCTTCCATGTTGCCCTCTACGGCTCGTGGGAGAAACATCACTGCCGCTGTGTGCTGGGAATGCCTCAAATAAACGGTTTACCAGAGTTGCTTGTTTGTTAGCCAAAATTAGCTCTAGGTTCTACTGTGGCATGATGTTTTGGAATTTGCGTTTATAGCGTGGATTCAGGATGCTGGCCAACCAGTATTCAACATCATTCATCATTTTGGCAATGCGGGGGTCCCTTTTTAGGATCTGCAAGGCATAATCAGACATGTGGTCCAATGTTCCAGGTGTCAATGATGCACTGCGAGTGCTGGGTGGAGGAGCACTTTCTGGCAAATCAACATCCCTCCAGTCACGCACAAACCCTGTACCTGACCTTGCCATTTCATGCACCCTGAGAAGCATCCTCCTCTCCAAAATAATCATCCCCATCATCCTCCTCCTCCTCCTCTTCCTCTTATTCCTCCACCTCGTCCACGAGACTTCCCTGAGCAGACAATGGCTGACTGTCATCAAGGCTTACCACCTCCTCTTCTTCCTCGGCTGCAGACGCCTGCTCCTTAATGTCCACTAAACTTTGCATGAGCAGACACATAAGTGGGATGCTCATGCTTATGATGGCGTCGTCTGCGCTTACCAGCCGTGTGCATTCCTCAAAGCACTGAATGACTTTACAGAGGTCTTTCAGCTTCGACCACTGCACACCAGACAACTCCATGTCTGCCCATAAACTGCCTGACTGTGTATCCTCCCACAAATGAATTACAGCCTGCCTCTGTTCGCACAGCCTCTGAACCATGTGCAGGGTGGAGTTCCACCTTGTTGCAACGTGGATAATTAGGTGGTGCTTGGGAATGTGGAGCAATCGCTGCAGCTTCTGCATACGACTGGAGTGTACGGGCGACTGGTGGATGTGCGAGCACAGTCTTCGCTGTTGTGAGTTCATTTTCCCCTTCGTCACTAAGGTCTGGTGAACTCCCTATTCTGGTAAAGGAAGGTAATGAGTCTGATTATCAGGCACCTGAGCCTAATGAGGATGACTGGCTGAGTGGAGTCACGGACTGGATATAAGGCTGCCGACGCCCTTCTGCCCTGCGGGTGAATTCTCTGTGGACTTCTAGGACACCAGTCTGATTCCTGCTCCTCTAAAGCTAAGTTTTCTGCTTTGCCTGTTCGCATTTGTGTTTTGTTTTTGTTTTCCTTGCTTTTCTGGATTCTGCCATTCCCTGCTGGGGTGAGCTGAATTTCCTTTTGCCTGTTGCTCTGTCTGCAGAATATTCCTGAGTACTGACATAGCTTTTTGAAGCCTAGCGTCTTCAGGGCCTTTTTTACTGTCAGTCTGTTGGCTCTTATTTTCATAGGGTTTTTCAAGGATTGCAGACAGCAGCCTTCCTGTCCTTTCCTATCTAGTTAGCTTGGGCCCCGTCTTTGCTCAGTCTATCTTTCTGTCTGTGTTAGTGTTTTCATCTTGCTTCACCGTCATTATATGTTGGGGGCTGCCTATTGCTTTGGGGTCTGCTCTGGGGCAGTTTAGATTTCCCCTTTCTTTCTTTAGGCCTATTTAATTCTCCGGCTGTGATCGAGGGGTCTAGGGCATCGTAGGAACCCCCCACGGCTACTGTTAGTTGTTGTGGATAGGATCAGGGGTCTGCTATCCGATAGCTGCCAACCTCTCTGGTTTTCTGGACTTAGCTAGCATTTCTGTTTTTGCCTCCTACGGTGACTCAATCGTAACAGAATCACCCGCCATACCGCAGATCCTAGGGTACTCAATAGCAGGAAAGAATTGTGTTTAAAAAAAAAAAAAAAAGTGTGTGTATATTCTTTCCTCTATATCTCTGAGGCCGTAGGGGGAATTTTTTTTTCTCTCAATGGAGATAAAGCAATTGTCTGATCGTGTGGAGCAGCTCGCTGCGGAAGTGCGGGGAATTTCCGCCTACCTTGCTCGTTCGCATGCTGTTGAACCAAAGATCCCTACACCTGATGTATTTTTTGGGGATCGATCTAAATTTTAGAGTTTCAAAAATAATTGTAAATTATTTTTTGCCTTGAAGCCTAACTCGTCAGGGAGCTCCGCGCAGCAGGTTAAAATTGTCATCTCTTTGCTGCGTGGCGATCCCCAGGATTGGGCGTTTTCTTTGAAACCAGATGATCCTATTCTGACTAATGTGAACGCATTCTTTCAAGCTTTGGGGTTGTTGTATGACGAACCTAATGCTATTTTATCAGGCTGAAAAGACCCTGTTGGCATTGAACCAGGGTCGAGATTCTGCAGAGTTGTACTGTCAAAAGTTCCGAAAGTGGGCGGTCCTTACTACCTGGAATGATAATGCCTTGGCTGCTCTCTTTCGGAAGGGTTTGTCAGAAGCCGTAAAAGATACTATGGTGGGATTTCCTGTTCCCTCTGGTCTGGACGATTCTATGTCATTAGCCATTCAGGTTGATCGGCGTTTACGTGAAAGCAGGATTGCACGAGAGGTGTTGCCACCGGTTGAACAGACGTCTGAACCTATGCAATGTGATAGAGTTTTGTCTAAGGCACAACGTCAGGAGTTCAGAAGGCGTAATAAGCTGTGTTTTTTCTGTGGAGTTGCCTCGCATATTATTTCTGTTTGTCCTAAACGAGAGAAACGCTTTGCACACACGTTTTCTGTTGGTGGTGTTCAACCTAAGTTTCTTCTGGCAATTACTCTGATCTGCTCCCTGTCCACATTTTCCGCGAAGGCTTTTGTGGATACGGGAGCAGCTCTAAACCTAATGGACTTGGATTTTGCTAAACGTTGTGGATTTCCGATGACACCTCTGCAGATGCCTATCCCTTTGAGGGGGATTGATGCTACTCCTTTGGCTAAAAATAAACCTCAGTTTTGGACCCAGGTGGTCATGCGGGTCGCCCCAGACCATCAAGAAAATTGCAGATTTTTGGTGTTGCATGGTCTGCATGATGCCGTTGTTCTGGGGTTTCCCTGGTTGCAAATTCATAATCCAGTTTTGGATTGGAAATCTGTGTCTGTGGTGAGTTGGGGTTGTCGGTGTGCCTTTAGTGAGGCTCCGGTTTTTTCCACCTCTCCTCAGTCGCATGATGTTCCTGACTATTTGGCAGACTTTTATGATGTATTTAGTGAGAATGAGTCGGCGTCCTTGCCTCCTCATAGGAGTTATGACTGTGCAATCGAACTAAGCCCGGGGTGTAAATTTCCCAATGGTCGGCTCTTCAATTTATCTGTACCCGAGCACGAGGCTATGCGGTCCTATATTAAGGAGGCGTTGGAGAAGGGTCATATTAGACCATCCTCTTCACCCTTAGGTGCCGGGTTTTTTTTTGTGGCCAAAAAGGATGGTTCTTTAAGGCCTTGTATTGATTATCGTGCCCTCAATAAAATTACTATTAAATATCAGTATCCGTTACCCCTGATTTCGGATCTATTCTCTAGAGTTAGAGTTGCTTGCTGGTTTACCAAGCTTGACCTCAGGGGGCGTATAATCTTATCCGCATTAAGCAGGGGGATGAATGGAAGATGGCGTTTAATACTCCGGAGGGACATTTTGAGTACCTGGTGATGCCTTTTGGGCTCACTAATGCCCCTTCTGTCTTCCAGTGCTTCATGAACGATATTTTCCGAGACTTTGTCGATAAATTTTTGATTATCTATCTGGATGATATTTTGATCTTCTCCAAGGATTGGGATTCTCATGTGGAACATATTCGGACTGTGTTCTGGATCTTGAGGGAGAATTCCCTGTATGTCAAAGGATCAAAATGCCTTTTTGGAGTACAGAGGATTTCATTTTTGGGATTTATTTTGTCTCCGTCAACTATTGAAATGGACCCGGCCAAGGTACAGGCCATTTATGATTGGGTTCAGCCCACTTCTTTGAAGGCCCTCCAGAAGTTTTTGGGTTTTGCTAATTTTTATCGGAAATTTATAGCAAAATTTTCTAGTATTGCCAAGCCATTGACTGATCTGACTAAGAAGGGTGCTGATGTGTTGAATTGGTCTCTGGAGGCTGTTTCTTCCTTTCAGGAGCTGAAGCGAAGATTTACCTCCGCCCCGGTTTTGCGGCAACCTGATGTCTCACTCCCGTTCCAGGTAGAGGTGGATGCTTCTGAGATTGGTGCAGGAGCTGTTTTGTCCCAAAAGGATCCTGTAACATCTAAAATGAATCCCTGTGCTTTCTTTTCCTGAAAGTTCTCTCCATCTGAACGTAACTATGATGTGGGGAATCGGGAACTGTTGGCCATGAAATGGGCATTTGAGGAGTGGAGACATTGGTTGGAGGGAGCTAAACATCAAGTTGTGGTCCTCACTGACCACAAGAATTTGATTTACCTAGAGTCGGCTAAACGCTTGAACCCTAGACAGGCTAGGTGGGCCTTGTTTTTTACACGTTTTGCTTTTGTGGTCTCTTTTCTTCCTGGAACTAAGAATGTCAAGGCAGACGCCCTCTCTAGGAGTTTCTTTGCTGATTCTCCTGTGGTGACCAAGCCTGCTACCATCTTAGGCGAAGGGGTAGTTCTTTCTGCCATCTCGCCCGATTTGAGACTTGCTCTGCAAGAGTTCCAGGAGGACAAACCTGAGCGTTGTCCCAGTGGAAAGTTGTGTGTTCCTGACCAGTGGAAGAAGAGAGTGATGTCTGAAGTTCATTGCTCTGCATTGGCTGGTCATCCAGGTATTTTTGGTACTAGAGATCTGGTGAGTCGCTATTTTTGGTGGCCCACCTTGTCTCATGATGTAAGGAATTTTGTGCAGTCCTGTGGGACTTGCTCCCGGTCTAAATCTTGTTCTCGCTCTAGTGGGTTGTTGATGCCTTTGCCGGTCCCCAGGAGGCCATGGACCCATATTTCAATGGATTTCATCTCTGATATGCCGGTCTCTCAAAGAATGACTGTTATTTGGGTGATTTGTGATAGGTTCTCTAAGATGGTTCATCTTGTACCACTCCCTAAGTTGCCATCTTCCTCTGAGTTGGTGCCCCTGTTTTTGCAACAGGTGGTTTGCTTACATGGGATTCCTGAGAACATTGTATCTGACAGAGGAGTTCAGTTTGTGTCTAGATTTTGGAGGACTTTCTGTTCCAAGCTGGGAATTCAGTTGTCCTTCTCCTCTGCTTTTCACTCTCAGACCAATGGGCAGACAGAGAGAACAAACCAGACCTTGGAGTCGTATTTGAGATGTTTTATTTCCGCTGATCAGGATGATTGGGTTTCATTTTTGCCCTTGGCCGAATTTGCTTTAAATAATAGAGCTAGTTCTGCCACTTTGATGTCACCTTTTTTTTGTAACTTTGGGTTTCATTCTCGATTTTCTTCAGGGCAGGTGGAGCCTTCTGCCTGCCCAGGTGTTGACACTGTGGTGGAGAGAATGCACCAGATCTGGGACCAAGTGGTGGATAAGTTATCTCTGTCCCAGGAAAAGGCCCAGCGGTTCTCCAATTGACATAGGACCATTGGTCCCCAGTTTAAGATTGGTGATATGGTGTGGTTATCATCAAAAAATATTGCTATGAAGGTGGCTTCTCCTAAGTTTAAGCCTAGATTTATTGGACCTTACAAGATTTTGGAGATTATTAATCCGGTCTCTTTTCGTTTGGCTCTTCCTGTCACATTTAAAATCCATAATGTGTTCCATAAGTCCTTGTTGAAGAGGTTTGTTGAACCAGTTGTTCCTGGGGTGGCACCTCCAGACCTTGTATTGGTGGAAGGTAACATGGAATATGAGGTAGAGAAAATACTGGATTCCCGTTTGGCTAGACGGAGACTCCAGTATTTGGTTAAGTGGAAGGGTTATGGTCAGGAGGATAATTCCTGGGTCTCTGCCTCTGATATTCATGCCAAAAGATTGGTGCGTGCCTTTCATCGGGCTCACCCTGATCGCCCTGGTGGCGTGGTTGAGGGTTCGGTGACCCCTCCTCAAGGGGGAGGTACTGTTGTGAGTTCATTTTCCCCTTCGTCACTGAGGTCTGGTGAACTCCCTATTCTGGTAAAGGAAGGTAATGAGCCTGATTATCAGGCACCTGAGCCTAATGAGGATGACTGACTGAGTGGAGTCACAGACTGGATATAAGGCTGCCGACGCCCTTCTGCCCTGCGGGTGAATTCTCTGTGGACTTCTAGGACACCAGTCTGATTCCTGCTCCTCTAAAGCTAAGTTTTCTGCTTTGCCTGTTCGCATTTGTGTTTTGTTTTTGTTTTCCTTGCTTTTCTGGATTCTGCCATTCCCTGCTGGGTTGAGCTGAATTTCCTTTTGCCTGTTGCTCTGTCTTCAGAATATTCCTGAGTACTGACATAGCTTTTTGAAGCCTAGCGTCTTCAGGGCCTTTTTTACTGTCAGTCTGTTGGCTCTTATTTTCATAGGGTTTTTCACGAATTGCAGACAGCAGCCTTCCTGTCCTTTTCCTATCTAGTTAGCTTGGGCCCCGTCTTTGCTCAGTCTATCTTTCTGTCTGTGTTAGTGTTTTCATCTTGCTTCACCGTCATTATATGTTGGGGGCTGCCTATTGCTTTGGGGTCTGCTCTGGGGCAGTTTAGATTTCCCCTTTCTTTCTTTAGGCCTATTTAATTCTCCGGCTGTGATCGAGGGGTCTAGGGCATCGTAGGAACCCCCCACGGCTACTGTTAGTTGTTGTGGATAGGATCAGGGGTCTGCAATCCGATAGCTGCCAACCTCTCTGGTTTTCTGGACTTAGCTATCATTTCTGTTTTTGCCTCCTACGGTGACTCAATCATAACACTTCGCACCTTATGGAGCAGGAGTGTTAACTCCGGATAATTATTGAGGAATCACTGCACCACCTGGTTCAAGGTGTGAGCCAGGCATGGTATGTGTCTGAGTTTTGAAAGGGCTATGGCTGCCAAAATATTCCGTCTGTTATCACTAACTACCTTGCCTGCCTCAAGATGTAGACTGCCCAGCCATGACTCAGTTTGTCGCTGCAAGTAGTCGGCCAGTACCTCGGCGGTGTGTCTGTTGTCGCCCAAACACATCATCATCAACACAGCCTGCTGACGCTTACCACTAGCTGTTCGATAGTGGGCACCTCGTAGTGCAACACTGGCAGCTGCGGATGGAGTGCTCGCGCGACTGTGCTCTGTGGACGAGCTTTCGCTTCTGGAGGAGGAGGCGGGTCGAACGCCTACAGTCAACTGTTTCCTATTCCATGCGCTAGGCAGCACTGTCCCACCGCCGCTGTCCCCTGTGGAGCCTGCATCCACCACATTAACCCAGTGTGCAGTGATGGACACGTAACAGCCCTGGCCATGCCTACTGGACCATGCATCTGTTGTGAGGTGCACCTTTCCACTCACTGACTGCTTGAGTGCATGGACAATGCGGTCTTTCACATGCACGTGGAGGGCTGGGATGGCTTTTTGCGAAAAGAAGTGCCGACTGGGTAGGTCATAGCGTAGAACTGCGTAGGCCATGAGCTCGCGGAAAGCTTTGCTTTCAACCAATCGGTAGGGCATCATCTCTAGCGAGATTAGTTTGACAATGTGGGCGTTCAAAGCCAGTGTACGCGGATGAGAGGATGAGTACTTTCTTGTCCTACTCAGAGTCTCTGGTAGGGTGAGCTGGACTTGAGAGCTGCATATGGTGGAACTAGCAGTGGAGAGAGGGTTGGTGATGGTGGTGGTGTTGGTGGTGTTGCTGATGTCCTAGATTCAGTTTTTCGTAGCAATAACATTGTGATTCCATGACTGCTTTGCCCTTGCGACGACACCTCGACATTTGCTGCTGGTGGTGTGCTAACCAGTAGGCTTACAGTGGGGGAAGAGATGTAGCGTTGCTGACTACCTTCATTCGGAGCAGGTGCACATGTGGTACGTGAGGTTTGGTAGTCCGTCCACGCTTGCAAGTGCATGGTGTTTAAATGTCAGCTTGCAACTGGTATTCAAAATTCTCAGATTTTTCCCTCAGCTAAAGGTCTTTGTGCACTTCTTACAGATAACTTTGCCTGATCATTAGGATTTTGTTCAAAAAAGTGCCACACTGCACTCTTCCTACTATGGAAGACATTTTGAGGCCTTGCACGCCGTGTTAATTTGACCGTCTGGCCAAGCTGTCCTGCAACTCTTTTGGTTTTTGTAACACGTTTTTGGACTGCTACGGTCCTGCCAGATAACAGCTGTTGCGATGTCGTTGCCTGCTGCGGATCCTCCTCCTCCTTTTCTGAGCTATTGGCAGCGGCACCCTCTTCCCCCAATGGATGTCAACAACTGGGTCATCCATCACCTCCTCTTCAATTTCATCTGCACCTTCCTCTGTGTCACCGTGTAAGGTGGTATAGTATGCGGGAAGGGGCACCTGAGTTTCATCAGGGTCTGATTCTGCCTCAGTACACTGAGAGGACAATGTAGTGCTCTGAGTGAATGTACCAGCAGAAAAATCTAGCAGTGGCTGTGCATCATTGCACTCCATGTCAGATTCATCTTGGACTGGGGAATTCACGATTTGACTTGCTAACCCAGGCAAGGTATGTGAAAAGAGCTCCATGGAGTAATCTGTAGTGTGGCTTGCCGCATCCTTCACTTTTGGTAGGGGTGAAGGACACAAGAAAAGGTGTTGTTCCTGACCAGGAGCCTCCACTGACGACTCAGTGCTTCTATTTGTTGAAACTTCAGAAGAGGAGACGAGAGAGCTGGAGGCTGTGTCAGCAATGTAAGCCAAAACTTGTTCCTGAAGCTCCGGCTTTAAAAGCGGTTTACCTACTCCCAGAAAAGGGAGCCTTCGAGGCCTTGTGGAGCCAGACGATGACGCAGGCTCAACACCTCCTGACTTAGGTGCTATTGTGCTTTTGCCACTACCAACAAATGCACCACCACCCCCACCGCCATCAGGACTAGCTGGCAACCCCCTTCCATGGCCTCTTCCACCATACTTCCTCATTTTTGTGAAAATGTACCCAAAATACCACCAGCTATATGGTACTGTAAAACAAGGTACAAGGTGTATATTGTATTGGTGAGAATTTGAATCTCTCTATAGATTTGAGGACGCTGAACTATTGTCTCAGGCCCAGTAGAGATTACACCTCAATGTAACAGGCTGAAATTGGATGGTGTATGACAAGGTGGAGGGTGTATATAGTATTGGTGAGAATTTGTATCTCACTAGAGATTTGAGGACGCTGAACTAGTGTCTCAGGGCCAGTAGAGATTACACCTCAATGTAACAGGCTGAAATTGGATGGTGTATGACAAGGTGGAGGGTGTATATAGTATTGGTGAGAATTTGAGGACGCTGAACTAGTGTCTCAGGGCCAGTAGGGATTACACCTCAATGTAACAGGCTGAAATTGGATGGTGTATGACAAGGTGGAGGGTGTATTTAGTATTGGTGAGAATTTGAATCTCACTATAGATTTGAGGACGCTGAACTATTGTCTCAGGCCCAGTAGAGATTACACCTCAATGTAACAGGCTGAAATTGGATGGTGTATGACAAGGTGGAGGGTGTATATAGTATTGGTGAGAATTTGAATCTCACTAGAGATTTGAGGACGCTGAACTATTGTCTCTGGCCCAGTAGAGATTACACCTCAATGTAACAGGCTGAAATTGGATGGTGTATGACAAGGTGGAGGGTGTATATAGTATTGGTGAGAATTTGAATCTCCCTAGACATTTTAGGAGGCTGACAATGATGCTCTCAGTCCAAGTATGGCAGCAGGCAGCCTAATAAGCAGGACTGCTGCACAGTGCACACACAAAAGGGTGGAAAAATGAACGTTTGGTAACTGTGCAGAAAAGAGGAAGAAAAGTATTTTTGCTTTTAAAAAGGCAGTTTGCACAGCAATGCAGCTATCAGGGAGCCTTATAAGGCAGCCTAATAACCAACAGAGCTGATGCACAAAAATATATCCTCCCCTGTCACTGCACACAAACTGTTGTGTGTTGTAAGTGGAAATCGCTACCAGCAGTAGCAGTTTTTTTTTCTTCTTCCCTGCCTAACGCTCTCCCTTATTCAGAATCAGCAGCAGCAACGTCTCCCTAATGCTAAGATCGGCAATAGTAAGATGGCGGTCGGCATGCACGCCCTTTTATAGCCCCTGTGACGCCACACAAAGCAAGCCAATCACTTGCATGCCCTTCTCAAAGATGGTGGTGACTGATGCGTATGTCATCGCATTGCCCACAGTGTTCGTCCTCCATCACTGGCTGAAAAAGGGCGCTGGAAGCATCATTTAAAACGCGACTTTGGCGCTCTGGTCGCCGACTTCGTGGCCGACCTCACGCTATGGTCGGGTTTCGTTTCATGAAACCCGACTTTAGCGAAAGTCGCCGACTTTTGAATTTGACCGACCCGTTTCGCTCAACTCTACTTGTGACATTTGTCCACATGTTATGTTAGCAATATACAGTATACTGACAATTTATGTCAACATCTATTAAGCTTTTACTGTTATATATTGGCTCTATTCAGGTTATATATATTCTTTCTTCAGGTATTGTTTGTTGACAACACATGCAAATTTCCTCTTGGTGTTTTATTTGATATCAAATCCATAATATTTTGGATGGTTGGTTGATTGAGAGGCATGGCCTAATTAGCCTTATTTCAGGTTATTATTAGTGGTTTTTCATGTCATGTTTGACTTTTTAATTGCTTTTAAAAATAGTTTGCTGTATGTTTCAATATAAATATTTTCTATTTATGATGATTCCTGTTCCCATAGCAAGTTTCTGTTATAACAGCATATAATATGAAGTGCTACCTGACATCTCACTGTGCTAGTAGTCTGTCTGGACTAAGCATGTTGAGCTGTTTTTCAGTGGGGATAATACATTTTGGAGGCAGAAGTAAGGCATACAAATGACTTGTAAATTATTCTGTACCTTTTAATTTATGCAAGTTTATTGAAAATACAGTCCCCATTTCTTGATTAGCTGCAGTTATAAAACACCCCTGATTATACAACCTGTCTTTACTAACTCTGTGTGGTGCTGTAAGCGCTGTGTGCTCCCATGTATCCTATGAGGTGGAGCTTAAGGCCGGAGTCACACTGGCTAATAAAACGGACGAATGCAATGCGATAAAAAATCGCATTGCATTCGAACCCATGTTATTCTATGGGGCAGCTCCCATCATGCGATTTTTTTTATCGCATCCGATCCTCTGACCGAGACAATCGCAGCATGCTGCGATTGTCACCGATTTTCGGATCGGATTCGACAATGCATGTCTATGGGGGCGAGAAAAAATGGGAGTAAAAACGGACCCGATGTGTGAGTTGCGATAAAAATCGCACCAAAAGCCGGCAATTTTTTTTCCTACAGACAGTAAAATCACAGTGTCCAGTTAAATAAAGCAACGAATTAATAGATATAGACACATTAAATAAATCTATATATATATATATTTTATACATGTTATAGAGACACATTAATATATATATTTCTAGTTCTTAATTGCAGAATAGCCGCTGACACATTAGCCGGCTTTTGTATAACATTCTCCTGCCCGACTTAAAATGACACATGGTTTACATATAGTTAAAATATAAAACATGAAATGAAATGGTTATGTCTCTCACTATTAATTATATGAGGGCTTGTGGGTTAAATTTTGGGCTTGTAGGGGTTCATTTAAGGGGTTAATTCGTTGTATTAAATTACGGGGACTCCCTGCAGCCTCAGTGACGTCAGCGGGAGTCTCCGCAATTTAATACAACGAATTAACCCCTTAAATGAACCCCTACAAGCCCAAAATTTAACCCACAAGCCCTCATATAATTAATAGTGAGAGACATAAAATAAAAAACATGAAATGAAATGGTTAACTATATGTAAACCATGTGTCATTTCATGTCGGGCAGGAGAATGTTATACAAAAGCCGGCTAATGTGTCAGCGGCTATTCTGCAATTAAGAACTGTATGAACTAGAAATATATATATTAATGTGTCTCTATAACATGTATAAAATATATATATATATATATATATTTATTTAATGTGTCTATATCTATTAATTAGTTTGTGTGGGGAAACCTGTCATTGGGCTCCATTATATGTCCATTTTGCTTTCCTGCGAGAAAATCTCGCCAGAAGGATGTCAAAAGGATCCTTACATGCGATTAAAATCGCATCAATGAAGATAAATCGCATCAAAAACGCATCACTGGTTAAGATACCTTTGTGCGATTTCGGACCGTTAAAATGGGACCGATTTTTTATTCGTTGTGTGTGACTCCAGCCTTATTCTTAAGGTATGCGCACACGTAGTTTTTAGGTGCTGTGGATTTCTCCCTGTGGATTTTGTAAAATCTGCAGGTAAATTTCAGTTCAAAAGACCTGCGGTTTACCTGCGGATTAGGCTGCGGTTTTGCCCTGCGGTTTATCACAATGGAGGAGATGGTAAACCGCAGCGGAATCCGCAGAAAAGAAGTGACATGTCATTTCTTTCTGCGGATTTGAGACCGCAGCAAAACCGCACGGAAAATTCTGCAGCATGTGCACAGCTTTTTCCATTTTACATAGAGTAAAATGGTACTGTACAACGCAGCAGATTCGTCTGCGGACCCGCAGGGCCAGAAACGCTGGGGATCCGCAGCAAAATCCGCAGCGTGTGCACACAGCCTTAGTCCTTTGCCTTCTGCTTGTCACAGCTGACATGACACAAAATTGTCGCAAGCAGGGGTCGGGGAATACTGGCCTAAACTGCATCAGAAATGGTACACAAAAATTCTGAACTGTGAAGCTACATCACATTAGATACACATAAAATAAGACAAGAATGCATTACGCTTACAAAAAAACCCTCAATATTAGTCTTTATTACTAGCCTAAACTACACTACAATAGCAAAATTAATGTTGGAGTGCTGCTTTAATTCTGACTATAATGTTTATTTAACCAGATCAAGACCAGGCCGTTTCCTCCCAATCCAGACTAGGCACATTTTCTGTATTTACATATCTGTAGTTTTAATAGCTGTTAAAATATTTTGCATATTCAAATCATTTTTAGATCTATTTTTCATGATATGTGGGCAATATCAGTGTGAAGATAAAGGAAATATATCTGTTTTTCACACATTCTTTTATATTTTTTTCATGATCACAAAAGACCACTTAAATACATTTTAGACTTTGTTCTCCTTTCTGTAACAATTATTTTTATATTTCAAACACGTTTCTTTTCTTGTTGCTTTTTTTTTCTTTTTAAAGTGATGGGACTAGTAATGACGATTCGAATTAGCAGGAGCTTTTTAATTCTTTTTTTTTCCTGTTTTTATTCAATTTTCATTTATTTGACACATTTTGCTCCCCATAAAGTCATAAGAAACTTTTCAGGGACATTTTCATATTTAAATATTTTTATATTGGTTTGGTATATTAGCATTAGTAACAAGATAGATTCAGCCTCCTGCCTCCAAACTAGAGCTGATGTGAGTCACCCTGTGATCATTTCTGACAGCACTTCCTTTACTGTATGCACAGCATTTATTCTGCACTGTGTATACAGTGATCAAGAAGGCAGATACAGTAATAAATCCTTTCTGCCTTCTCTATAGGGAGTTTGGTTGTGTCCAACAGTTTGTGCCTGCTATTATTTATTATTATTATTATACATTTACATAGCGCCATTTATTCCATGGCGCTTTACATGTGAAAAGGGGAAATATAGACAAGTACAATAAACATGTGCAAGACAAGGGACACACAAGTACATAAGGAGAGGGGACCCTGCCCACGAGGGCTCACAGTCTATAGGGATGGGTAAGGATACACTAGGAGAGGGTAGAGCTGGTTTTGGGGTGGTTCAGTAGACTGAGGATCATTGCAGGCTGTAGGCTTGTCGGAACAGGTGGGTCTTCAGGTTCTTCTTGAAAGTTTCTGTTGTTGGTGAGAGTCTGAGGTTTTGCGGCAGAGAGTTCCAGAGTATGGGGGAAGCACGGGAGAAGTCTTGTATGCGGTTGTGGGAAGAAGCGACGAGGGGGGAGTAAGAGGGAGATCTTGGGAGGATCGAAGGTTGCGTGCGGGTTAGTACCGTGAGGTCATGTCACAGATGTATGGAGGAGACAGGTTGTGGATGGCTTTATATGTCATGGTTGCATATTTCGTGCAGCTGTTATACTACTCAGTGACACTTTAGAAAGTCACTGCTGAGAAAAATTAGGACCATACAGGCAGTTAAAATCTATCAACAGCAAGGAAGTTGTTGACAACTTAACGAACGTAGAAGAGCCTCTTAAAGCCTGATCCTGAATGTGGTCCACAAGTTCACTTCTGATAGCTATAAAAGAGTGACATAGGGCTATTATTATTATTATTATTATTATTTATTGTTATAGCGCCATTTATTCCATGGCGCTTTACATGTGAGGGGGGTATACATAAAAACAAGTACAATAATCTTAAACAGTATTAGTCATAACTGGTACAGGAGGAGAGAGGACCCTGCCCGCGAGGGCTCACAATCTTCAAGGGATGGGTGATAATACAGTAGGCGGGGGTAGAGCTGGTCGTGCAGCGGTTTGGTCGATCGGTGGTTACTGCAGGTTATAGGCTTGTCGGAAGAGGTGGGTCTTCAGGCTCTTTTTGAAGGTTTTGATGGTAGGTGAGAGTCTGATATGTTGTGGTAGAGAGTTCCAGAGTAGGGGTGATGCGCGAGAGAAATCTTGTATGCGATTGTGGGAAGAGGAGATAAAAGGGGAGTAGAGAAGGAGATCTTGTGAGGATCGGAGGTTGCGTGCAGGAAAGTACCGGGAGACGAGGTCACAGATGTATGGAGGAGACAAGTTGTGGATGGCTTTGTATGTCATGGTTAGGGTTTTGTAATGGAGTCTCTGGGCAATTGGGAGCCAGTGAAGGGATTGACAGAGGGGAGAAGCTGGGGAATAGCGGGGGGACAGGTGGATTAGTCGGGCAGCAGAGTTTAGAATAGATTGGAGGGGTGCGAGAGTGTTTGAGGGGAGGCCGCAGAGCATGAGGTTGCAGTAGTCAAGGCGAGAGATGATGAGGGCATGGACTAGGGTTTTTGCAGATTCTTGGGTAAGGAATGAACGGATGCGTGAAATATTTTTGAGTTGAAGTCGGCAGGAAGTGGAAAGGGTTTGGATATGTGGTTTGAAGGAGAGATCAGCATCAAGGATTACTCCGAGGCAGCGAGCATGTGGGACTGGGGAGAGTGGGCAGTCATTTACTGTAATTGATAGGTTCGTAGGGGGGGTCACGTGAGATGGGGGAAAGATGATGAATTCTGTTTTGTCCATGTTGAGTTTCAGATATCTAGTGGAGAAGAAGGATGAAATAGTGGACAGACATTGAGGGATTCTGGTTAGTAGGGAGGTGATATCTGGTCCAGAGATGTAGATCTGTGTGTCATCAGCATAAAGATGATACTGAAAGCCATGAGATTCTATGAGCTGTCCCAGGCCAAAGGTGTAAATAGAGAACAGCAGGGGCCCTAGGACTGAACCTTGTGGGACTCCGACAGATAGGGGGCGAGGTGAGGAGGTGGTGTGTGAGTGGGAGACGCTGAATGTCCGGTCTGTTAGGTATGATGAGATCCAGGAGAGGGCCAAGTCTGTGATGCCGAGGGATGAGAGGGTCTGTAATAATAGGGAATGGTCCACTGTGTCAAAGGCAGCCGACAGGTCCAGGAGGAGGAGGACAGAGTAGTGTCGCTTGCTCTTGGCAGTTAAGAGGTCATTGGTGACCTTAGTAAGGGCAGTTTCAGTGGAGTGGTGTGACCGGAAGCCAGATTGTAAGCGGTCGAAGAGGGAGCAAGAAGAGAGATGGGAGGACAGTTCAAGGTAGACGTGTTGTTCCAGTAGCTTGGAGGCGTATGGGAGAAGTGATATAGGGCGATAGCTAGATACAGAGGATGGGTCAAGAGAGGGCTTTTTGAGGATAGGTGTGATGGAGGCATGTTTAAAGCTTGAGGGGAAAACACCAGTTGTTAGTGATAGGTTGAAGAGATGGGTTAGGGTTGGGATGAAGACTGTGGTGAGGTTTGGGATGAAGTGGGATGGGATCGGGTCGAGTGCACAGGTGGTGAGATGTGATCTTGAGAGTAGAGTGGAGAGTCGATCTTCTGTAATGGTGGAGAAGTTGGTTTTGAAGGTGGAGGGCTGGGAAGTCGGGAGGAAGGGCTCTGGGGGTTGTTGACCAAAACTGTCCCTGATGTTATCAATTTTCTGCTTGAAAAATGAGGCAAAGTCTTCAGCTGAGATGAGTGGGGAGGGAGGAGGTGCTGGGGGGCGGAGGAGAGAATTGAAGGTGTTGAATAACTGTTTAGGGTTGTGAGACAGGGAGGATATGAGAGATGAGAAGTAGGTTTGTTTAGCTGTGGCGAGTGTGGTCTTGAAAGTAGTGAGGGACTGTTTGAATGCGATGAAATGCTCGTTGGAGTGGGATCTTTTCCATCTGCGCTCAGCAGCCCTGGAAGCTCGCCTCAGCTCTTTGGTCAGGCTGGTGTGCCAGGGCTGTCTGTTGATTTTGCGAGTTTTGGTATGTGTAAGTGGGGCAGCGGATTCCAAAGCTACAGCTATTGTGGTGTTATATAGAGCGGCAGCGTCATCCGCATTGTGTAAGGAACTTATATCTGTAAGAGGGAGGAGGGATTCGGAGAATGAGTGTAGGTCAAGGTGTTTAAGATTCCTGCGAGGGTGTGAAAGTTTGTGGGGTGGGGATTGTAGACATGGAGTGAAGAGGGAAGAGAATGTGAGCAGGTTGTGGTCAGAGAGAGGAAGAGGTGAGTTAGAGAGGTTAGATAGGGAGCAGAGGCGGGTGAAGATGAGGTCCAGTGTGTGGCCATCTTTGTGGGTGGCTGTAGAAGACCATTGAGTGAGGCCGAAGGAGGAAGTGAGAGATAGAAGTTTAGTGGCAGCTGAGAGGGAAGTGTCAATGGGGATGTTGAAGTCGCCCATGATGATAGTAGGGATGTCCGCGGAAAGGAAATGAAGTAACCAGGTGGTGAAGTGGTCAAAGAAGGTGGTGGCTGGCCCTGGGGGGCGGTAGATGACAGCCAGTTGGAGGTTGGAGGGGGAGTAGATGCGCACAGAGTGCACCTCAAAGGAAGGGAGGGTAACAGAGGGTGGCAGTGGGATTGGGGTGAAGGAGCAGGTATCTGACAGGAGAAAACCAACTCCTCCACCATGTTTGCTGCTGGGGCGGGGGGTGTGAGAAAGGTGGAAGCCGCTATACGAAAGTGCAGCAGGAGAGGCTGTGTCAGAAGGGGTGAGCCAGGTTTCGGTGATGGCGAGGAAGGAGAGTTTGGTAGTGACAAAAAGATCATGGATGTAGGAAAGCTTGTTGCAGACAGAGCGAGCGTTCCACAGAGCTCCTGTTAGTGGGACTGGGGAAGCGGGGGCTGGGTGAATGGGTATAAGGTTGGAGAGGTTAAGGAAGGTTGTGATAGAGCGTGGATGGGAGGTAGAAATGACTGTGGGAATGTGGTGAGGAGGACCAGGATTTGGAGAGATATCACCAGCAGTGAGAAGGAGCAGAGAAAGTGTTACCAGGTGGGAGCAGGAGAGGGCATGAGGGGGCTGTCTGTGTTTGGAGACAGAGGATTGTATGTTAAGGAACAGTTTTGAGGCGGAGGTGAGGTGGATGGGGAGGATTGAAGAAGAGATGAACAGTTCCTTACTAGGAGTAGGGATTAGGGGAATTAGCAGAAAGTGAAGGATTATTGGGGTGAAAGTGAAAACAAACAGAAACATTGTTTACAGTGACTGTGTCCAGTTACCTTCAGTTCCCTTCTGGTTCAATTCTGGTTTTAATTCTTAAATTAATCTTCACACTTCTAGCACACACTTATAGCAATCACAATGCAGACTGAAGTCTATGCAGACTTGTACTCTGCAATATATGTACAACTAAGTGCAGTCAGGTGTGAAGCAGAGAGGAGTGGTCTCTGCTCATCTTGGCCAGACAATTAAGAGTGGACCAGATGTATATGATCAAGCCAGAGTAAACAAGGTCATAAATAACACTGGGGTAAGCTGGGGTTAGCTGAAAGGCATACCATGTGAATGCTAGGTGCAGAGGCAAGTCTATGTGCAAAGCTGGGTGACGCACTGTGTGTCCTTCATAGACAGACAGCAGGAGAGCAGGAGAGCTGGGTGGATGGACATACCATGTGAATGCTAGGTGCAGAGGCAAGTCTATGTGCAAAGCTGGGTGACGCACTGTGTGTCCTTCATAGACAGACAGCAGGAGAGCAGGAGAGCTGGGTGGATGGACATACCATGTGAATGCTAGGTGCAGAGGCAAGTCTATGTGCAAAACTGGGTGACGCACTGTGTGTCCTTCATAGACAGACAGCAGGAGAGCAGGAGAGCTGGGTGGATGGACATACCATGTGAATGCTAGGTGCAGAGGCAAGTCTATGTGCAAAGCTGGGTGACGCACTGTGTGTCCTTCATAGACAGACAGCAGGAGAGCAGGAGAGCTGGGTGGATGGACATACCTGTCGGAAGAATAGAGATGCTTGTTAGAGTGCGATGGTGGCAGGTAGCAGGGCACAGTCTGTATACATCCTTCTGGTTTTAATTCTTAAATTAATCTTCACACTTCTAGCACACACTTATAGCAATCACAATGCAGACTGAAGTCTATGCAGACTTGTACTCTGCAATATATGTACAACTAAGTGCAGTCAGGTGTGAAGCAGAGAGGAGTGGTCTCTGCTCATCTTGGCCAGACAATTAAGAGTGGACCAGATGTATATGATCAAGCCAGAGTAAACAAGGTCATAAATAACACTGGGGTAAGCTGGGGTTAGCTGAAAGGCATACCATGTGAATGCTAGGTGCAGAGGCAAGTCTATGTGCAAAGCTGGGTGACGCACTGTGTGTCCTTCATAGACAGACAGCAGGAGAGCAGGAGAGCTGGGTGGATGGACATACCTGTCGGAAGAATAGAGATGCTTGTTAGAGTGCGATGGTGGCAGGTAGCAGGGCACAGTCTGTATACATCCTTCTGGTTTTAATTCTTAAATTATGTCAACTAGATCCCTTCCTTTACCCTAATTTATACCCCATAGGCTCACCCATCATTTTCTCACCCATGCCAGGCGTTTTTAAGTAAAACAGCCACCTTGTGCAGCACTAATGCTGCATTCTGTCAAGGTGGCTATTCTATTTAGGGTCCCTTCCACCGACAAAATAATCGTTTTTAAAATTGGTCAGACATACCTGATATTTGACAGTGGGGCAGGTCTTTCCCCCCTGGACACAGATGCCTCACATACGTCAGTCATGTCCAGCTTTTGAATTTGGCGCCGCCTCCTCAGCGTTCATTTCTTTTTCTGGCGCCTGCGCTGCGCATCCATGAAGGATGGGAAATCTTAAAAAATGAAATTCTCAAAGCACAATCGTTAACAATTCCGAAAAGAGGGAAGAATAGGAAGCGTTTAAGGAAACCAGGATGGATGAACACAGAACTTAAGCACAAAGGAAGGAAGAAATGTTTATAAAATGGAAAAAGGGAGGCATATCTAAAGAAGAATATAATGCTGTCTGCAGAAATTGCAGGGCACAAATCAGATTATCTAAAGCTGACAATGAATTGAGGCTGGCAAGAGATGTCAAAAGCAATAATAAAGGATTTTGGGGATATGTCAAAAGTAAAAGAAAAGTCAAAGATGCTATAGGATTTTTACAGGATGAAAATGATGAAATAGTAAGACAGGATGTTCAGAATGCCGAACTTTTAAATTCCTGTTTTGCATCTGTTTTCTCCCACAAAGGAAATGTAACATCAACAGTTCTTCACTGTCCTATTAAGGGAATAGAAGAATCCAGGATATCTATAAACAGAAAGTTAGTGAGGAAACACTTAGCTAATCTAAATGAATTCAAGTCTCCATGTCCAGATGAATTACACCCCAGAGTTCTGAAGGAGATAGCAGAAGAAATTTTTGAATCCCTCTCCATAATCTTTGAAAATTCTTGGAGACCAAGAGAAGTCCAAGAAGACTGGAGAAGAGCAAATGTTGTTCCTATCTTCAAAAATGGGAATAAGGTGGACCCAGGGAACTATAGGCCGGTGAGTTTGACTTCTATACCAGGAAAGGTCTTTGAACAAATTATTAAACAATATGTATGTAAGTACCTGGACAAGAATGAAGTGATTAAACAGAGTCAGCATGGGTTTGTAACTAATAAGTCATGTCAGACTAACTTAATTTCCTTCTATGACAGAATCACTGATTGGGTGGATCAGGGAATTGCTGTAGATATAGTATATCTTGACTTCAGCAAAGCATTTGACAAAGTCTCTCATACAATCCTTATTGAAAAAATGACTAAGTATGCAATGGACAAGGCAACTGTTAGGTGGATTCATAACTGGCTTAGTGGTTGGACCCAAAGAGTGGTCGTAAATGGCTGCACATCCAGTTGGAAGAATGTCTCAAGTGGGGTACCACAGGGCTCTGTCCTGGGCCCTGTATTGTTCAACATCTTTATCAATGATTTAGATGAAGAAATTGAGGGTTAACTGATTAAATTTGCTGATGACACAAAGCTAGGAGGGATAGCTAATACTAGAGAAGAGAGAGAGGATTCAAAAAGATATAAATAAACTGGAGCAGTGATCAGCAACTAACAGAATGGTTTTTAACAGGGAAAAATGCAAAGTACTACATCTTGGCAATAAAAATGAAAAAAACATATACAGAATGGGAGGAATAGGGCTAAGCAACAGCACATGTGAAAAAGTCTTGGGTATACTAATAGATCACAGACTGAATATGAGTCAACAGTGTGATGCAGCAGCAAAAAAGGCAAATGCAATTCTAGGATGCATAAACAGAAGCATACAGTCTAGATCACGTGAAGTCATTATTGCCCTCTACTCCTCTTTGGTCAGACCTCATCTGGAATACTGTGTCCAGTTTTGGGCATCACATTTTTAAAAAAGACATAAACAAACTGGAGCAAGTTCAGAAAAGAGTGACCAGAATGGTGACCGGTCTGCAAATCCTGTCTTATGAGGAAAGGTTGCAGGATTTGGGAATGTTTAGCTTGCAGAAGAGAAGACTGAGAGGAGACTTAAAAGCTGTCTACAAATATCTCAAGGGCTGTCACATTGTAGAAGGATCATCTTTATTCTCATGTGCACAAGGAAAGACGAGAAGCAATGGGATGAAACCGAATGGGAGGAGACACAGATTAGATATTAGAAAAAACTTTTTGACAGAGTGATCAATGAGTGGAACAGGCTGCCACGAGAGGTGGTGAGTTCTCCTTCAATAGAAGTCTTTAAACAGAGGCTGGACAGACATCTGTCTGGGATGATTTAGCGAATCCTGCTTTGAGTAGGGGGTTGGACCAGATGGCCCAGGAGGTCCCTTCCAATTCTACGATTCTATGATTTTATGATTCTATGGTTCTTTCAGTGGTGCAGCAGGATCTGTGATGACGTCAGCACCATGTGACCAGTAGGGGCGGAGCTCACCAGAGCAGTGGTGCAGCAGGACCTGTGATGACGTCAGCACCATGTGACCAGTAGGGGAGGAGCTCAGCAGAGCAGTGGTGCAGCAGGACCTGTGATGATGTCAGCACCATGTGACCAGTAGGGGCGGAGCTGAGCAGGGCAGCGGTGCAGCAAGACCTGTGGTGATGTCAAAATATTACAGCGCAGCCGAGAGAAAATGAAATGAACGCTGAGGAGGCGACGCCAAATTCAAAAGCAGGACATGACTGACGTATGTGAGGCATTTGTGTCCAGGGGGAAAGACCTGCCCCACTGTCAAATATCAGGCATGTCTGACCAATTATAAAAACGATTATTTCTGCGGTGGAAGGGACGCTAAATAAAAGAGCCACCTTGACAGAATGCAGCATTAGTGCTGCACAAGGTGACTCTTTTACTTAAAAACCCCTGGGAGGGGTGACAGGTTCCCTTTAAATATAGGAATTCTAGGAAAAAATCATTTAATAGTGACATCAGAGCTTCAGTAGTCTAGTTCTTGTGTTTCAGTAATAATCAATTTAGCCTAAATCCGTCAACTGGAGATACATTTGAATAAGATCTCAAATTTAATAACAGATAAATAAGAATATGAGAAAGTGAGAAGTAATGAAAATAATGTAATATATCTTTTCATCGTAACACGTTCATTATGAATGTGAGATTTTCAGCCACACTAGGATTATGCTAATAGCTGGAGGCTTTGCCATAAGAGCTCAACAGCAGAGAAATAAGTTGTGTATTCACTTTAGGAATGGCAGTATGATGGCCTGTCCAACAAGCCTTAACATGAGCAACACTTCACACATATTTATTGCATTCTAGGAAGCTAAAGTCTTGAAAGATACTTAGAAATAAACCTGATAGATTGCACAAGTGAAATGACAATGGCGTTTACATGATATGGGTAATAAAATGAGCGATTGTTTAACACCACAATGACAAAACTAACTTCATGACTAGAGCCTTCAGAACTCAGGCCCCCATTCATCAAAAAGTTTTTGCCAGAATTTTGGTGTAAAACGCCTTGAAATATAGGATCTAGTAATTGTGCAAACATATCGTCACTTTTGGGGTTTTACACATAAGTGAGAGGAGGAGGGAAGAGATGGGGTGTGGTGAATTCTACTTGAATAATTCATCATTGAGAGTCCTCAGTAGTTGATACCTTTTAATGGCTAACTGAAAAGATGGTAACACATTGCAAGCTTTCGAGACTACTCAGGTATTAGTCTAGCCTGATGAAGAGACCTGAGTAGTCTGGAAAGCTTGCAATGTGTTACCATCTTTTCAGTTAGCCATTAAAAGGTATCAACCACTGAGGACTCTCAATTCTGAATATTTTTCTATCTACTGGCTAACACGGTACAAAGATATACATCTTTCCTGAATAATTCATCATAATTTACACAAGAGAGGGGAAAATTATACCAGAAACGTATGCCAGCCTATTACTGGAGTGACATTTTTAGTAGAGGCACGATCCAGTTGTAACATGCCCCAAAATCATTTAGGCTGTGTACCCACATAAGCGGTTTTTAAGCATTTGTTTTTTTTCATGAAAAAAAGGCTTAAAAAAAGGCATACATTAAGCATCCCATTCTTATAATGCATTCTGCAATTTTTGTGCACATGATGCGTTTTTTCCGCAAAAAAACGCATTGCGGTAAAAAACGCAGCATGTTCATTAATTTTGCGGAAAAAAACGCATTTCCAACTAAATTCTATGAAAATGTGGATGCTCCGGAAAAAACGCATAAAAAACGAGCAAAAAACGCGCGAAAAAAATGTTTTTTTCCTGGGAAGGAGTCTGGTTTTTAGTCGGGAATTTTCTGCATACGTGGGCACATAGCCTAAAAGGTGAAGGTCTCTTAATGAATTTGGAGTATTTTAATCCACAGCTATTTTCATTAAGAACTCATATTCTGTAATCCATAGCTGCCTATTTTATGTCTGTGTGCAGATCTAGCAATCACCAATATAATCACAATGCCAAGTTTAACAAAAGCGTACTGCTATTTTTGCAATATACTGACTCATTCAGTGACAGTGGGAATGGCTGCACTTCACAAATGACTCAGTGTTGTTCTACGCTATTACTGTATATCATGTCCATGGTCATGTTCACAGGTGCTAAATCTATAGCTATAGTACTACTACAGTCCATTTTTGGCCTCTTTTGCCATCTGCAAATGTATTAGTTGGGATGAAGAAGACAGTGTTATGGAATCATAGCACATTACTCACCTCAGTCTCAGAAGGATGATATTACCTCTGACAGCAACACCATCAGTTTAAGTTAGTGTTCTGCAAACAATGGTCAGACTTATCATAAATGACTTAAAAAAATATTATTTTTTAACCATTTTTTAATTAAAAAAACATGAAAATATAACAGTGCGTTGTGTTATTAACCTCTTCATGACCTTTGAGTTACATGCACATTAAAAGCTGTGTCTCTGCCTTTGATGCAGGCTAAAATGCCAAGCTCGCATCTTTACAGACAGATGACAGCTAATTTAATCAGCCATCATGTGCCTTTAACATCCAAGGATGGAGCGAAGCTGATAGCGGCATTTAATAGCAGTGAGTGCGTCATTCCATGCACCCATCTGTGTGACCATGATGTTATCACGTGGTGCCAATGGATTGCCATGACAGCCGGAGGTCCATCATTTAGCTGGCGTTCATAGAAGAGTTTAGCGATACATTGCAGTGCTGATGCACTGCTATATTTAAAACAAGTGACCAGATAATCGCAGCTTCAAGTCCCCTAAAGGAACTAACAAATACATTAAAAAACGGAATAAAAGGGTTTTAACATTATGAAAAAAATAAAAAACCCACAAAAGTTCAAATCGCCCCCTTTTCGCCACATTAAAAACAGAACATTATAATAATAATAATACATTTTATTTCTATAGCGCCAACATATTCCGCTGCACTTTACATTTCAGAGGGGAGTTGTACAGACAATAGACATTACAGCATAACAATAATCACATAGATCATAACAGATACCAAGAGGAATGAGGGCCCTGCTCACAAGCTTACAATCTATGAAGAAAGAGGTAGACACGAAAGGTGGGTGGTAACAGTTGCCCTGATTGTATGGACCAGCCATAATGTTAAGTGTGTAACAGTACAGACACAGAGGGCTAATGGATGCATAAAGCATGTGGGAACATGATACGGGGAACCTGGTTATGGTAAAACTTTTGACTGTGCCACACAGGGATAGTTAGGTTAATGTGTTGAGGCGGTAGGCCAGTCTGAATAAATGTGTTTTCAGGGCACGCTTAAAATTGTGGGGATTGGGGACTAATCGTATTGACCTGGGAAGTGCATTCCAAAGAATTGGTGCAGCACATGTATAGTCTTGGAGACTGGAGTGGGAGGTTCTGATTATTGAGGATGCTAACCTCAGGTCATCAGCAGAACAGAGGGCATGGGTAGGGTGGTAGACTGAAACAAGGGAGGAGATGTAAGGTGGTGCTGAGCCATGGAGAGCTTTGTGGGTAAGGGTAATAAGTTTGCACTGGATTCTGGAGTGGATGGGTAGCCAGTGTAATGACTGGCACAAGGTAGAGGCATCGGTGTAACGATTGGCGAGGGATATGATCCTGGCTGCAGCATTCAAGACAGATTGGAGGGGGGAGAGTTTGGTAAGAGGGAGACCGATTAGAGAGAGTTACAATAGTCTAGACGAGAATAAATAAGAGAAACAGTAAGAGTTTTTGCGGAGTCAAAAGTAAGAAAAGGTCGAATTCTAGAAATGATTTTGAGGTGCAGATAACAAGAGGGAGCCAGTGAATGGATGTGGGGGGGGCAAAGGAAAGCTCGGAGTCAAATATGACCCCAAGACAGCTGGCATGTTGCTGGGGAGTAATAGTGGAACCACACACGGAAATGGCAATGTTGGGTATAGGTACATTAGTAGCGGGAGGAAACACAAGGAGTTCAGTCTTTGACAGGTTCAGTTTCAGATATAATGAGGACATGATGTTAGACACAGCGTTTAGACAATCGCTGCTGTTTTCTAGAAAGGCAGGTGTGATGTCAGGAGAAGAAGCGTATAATTGTGTGTCATAAACATTAGGAAATAATTAAAAATACACATATTTGGCATCACTGAATTCATAAAAGTCAAATCTATCAAAATATGAAATAAATTACCCCGATCGGTAAATGGCATAATGGAAAAAAAAAGCCAGATTTATTTCTTAATGGCCTCCGCAACATTGCAATGAGATGTAATAACAGGCGATCAAAACATCACATTTTCCCCAAAATGGTATAAGTAAAAACATCAACTCAGTGTGCAAAAAATTATTCCTGACACAGCCCCAGATCTTAAAAAATGAAAACGTTACAGGTCTCGGTAAGTGGCGACAAAAGCAAATTGTTTTTTTTTTTGTTTTTTTTATTAATTTCCAAATATTTTTCTCACCACTTAAAAGAAAACTATACATGTTTGGTATCTGCGTACTTGTACTGACCCGGAGAATCATATTGCTAGGTCAGTGTTACCATACAGTGAACATGGTAAATAAAATACCCCCAAAATAATTGTGGAATTGCACTCTTTTTTGCAATTTTAGCATGCTTGGAATTTTTTTCATGCTTTCCAATGCATCTCATGATAAAATAAATGATGTCATTGAAAAGTACAACTCCTCCTGCAAAAACAAACCCTCATGTGGCTATGTTGGTGGAAAATTAATAAAGTTATGGTTCTTAGATTAATGGGAGATAAAAACAGATGAAAAAAAATGGGAAATCGCCCAGAGATAAAGGGGGTAAAGGGAATCTATCACTAGAACCAACTCTGCTAAGCCATCTATTTATATGGGCATGCAGGTTATAGAAAGCTGAATAAAATGATACCTTGATATCAGTGATCCGATGTCTTATTCCAGCGATATCCTTGTTTTTCTTATATATAAAGGAGCTTTTAAGATCTATGGATTGGACACTTTCCTGCAAGAGAATCTACCTCCAAAGTTTATTTTAAATAAAAGAGGCTGACACACTACCTTTAAGAATGGGTTGTCCAAGTAGTGCACAACATGTTTAATTTGTTGCCGTAGCATGACCAAAGCATATAGGTTTGTTGTCGGGAGCCCTACAACCAGGTGCACATACATCAAAGCTGCCACCAGGAATTTTAGGGCCTCACAATGGCAAAATTTTCAGTCCCCCTTGAAACTCCGCCCAGACTCCACTCAAGCGCCGCCTCAAGTCCTTGAACCTTCCACAGTCCCATTGCTTACTCTTGGAAAAACTCCGCTTCTGCACTACGTCCTCACCAATAATAGATTAGCAGTTCCAATCGAACACATAGCCATCTGCTTTTGTTTTGGCCAAAAGATTTTTTAAGCCTACCACCATGACTATAGATGAGCGAACTTGTTTGGAAAACGGTCACCAATCTCAAAGTCGGCACAAACATTTCACATTTGGATTCGTGTTCAGATTCCCGAGAATTTTTCCTAAAAAGTGGCAAAATTCGGCCGAAGTTCAATAAATCATCGAATTTCCAGTAAGGGCTCTTTTGGATGTCAATGTTTCCAGTAGCAGCATGCAAAACGTCCAGCACACATGCACACTGATGTCACACAGATGACACAGACTCATTTAATGAATCTATATTAAACCATACTCACGTCATCGCCCGTCCACTGAAGCAAAAGTCCCCTGCAACAGAATTAAAATGATAAACTAGATGTGTATTTCCTGAAGGAAGTACAGATAGTGGTTTGAAATGGTGCCCGGGCTGCCACTTTAAGAGACACTTGCCTGCTGCCCCTGCAAGACTTTCAACTCAGTATCCGTTTTACCTGTGGGTGCCTCTCAGGGGCCACTTTGGCCTGTGGGGCCCCTCAGGGTCTGATTTGGTGGGTGGGGCCCCTCAGGATCCGATTCAGTGGACTGGGCTCCTCAGGGCTTGAATTGGTGGGTGGGGCCACTCTCGGTCCAATTTGGTGGGCGAGGCCCCTCTGGGTCCGGTTTGGAAGGCACGGCCCCTCAGGGTCTGATTTGGCGGGTGGGACCCTCTGGGTCCGATTTGGTGGGCGGGGCCCCTCAGGGTTCGATTTGGTGGGTGGGGCACCACAGGGTCGGATTTGATGGGCGGGGCCCCACAGGGTCTGATTTGGTGGGAGGGGCCACTCTGGGTCCAATTTGGTGGGCGTGGCCCCACAGGGTCCGATTTGGTGAGTGGGGCCCCACAGCGTCCAATTTCGTGGGCGGGGCTCCTCTGGTTCCGATTTGGTAGACGGGGCCTCTCAGGGTCCGATTTGGTGGGCGGGTCCCCTCAGGATCCGATTTGGTGAGTGGGGCTCTTCAGGGTCTGATTTGGCAGGCGGGGCCCATGAGGGTCTGATTTGGTGGGCGGCGCCCCTCATGGCCTGATTTGGTGGGCGGGGCCACTCTGGGTCTGATTAGGTGGGATGGGCCCCTTAGGGTCAGATTTGGTGGGTGGGACCCATCAGGGTCTGATTTGGTGGGCGGAGCCACTCTGGGTCCAATTTGGTCGGCGGGGCCCTTCATGGTACAATTTGGTAGGCGGGACCACTCTGAGTCTGATTTGGTGGGAGAAGCCCCTCAGGGTTCGATTTGGTGGGCGGGGCCACTCTGGGTCCGATTTGGAGGTCGGGGCCACTACGGGTCTGATTTGGTGAGCGGGGCCCCTCAGGGTCCGATTTGGTGGGGGGGCCTCTTTGGGTCCGATTTGGTGGGCGGGGCCACTCTGGGGCCGATTTGTTGGCCTGGGTGGCTCAGCCTCCGATTTGTAGGCCAGGGTCGATCAGCCTCCGATTTGGAGCCTGGGGTCACTCAGCATTCGATTTGGCGCACCGGCCCTTTAAGGCTCATTTTGGTGTGCCGGCCCTTTAAGATTCACTTAAGCGCATTGGCTGTTTAAGAGCTAGTTTGGCGCACTGGGCTTCTAAATTCACTTTGGCGTACATTCTCTCTCAGGGGCACGCGTCATGTGGTGAAGCTAGATTTGCATTTGTGCTGTGGGTTTCGCTTTAAGAGCTGATATTATCGCCAGAAACCGTGTCCTGAGGGCGTCATGTGAAGTTCGTTGGCGTTGGCATAGTAACTGGGTCTGCCTGCGCATATCAATGAGCTAAACTGCCATTTGAATCGCCTCAGGGCATATTTTCTCTAAGGCAAAATTTCCCCATTGAAAAGCATTGAGACAATACATTCAAATGACGGGAAAAAAAATTTTCTAATGCAAATTGCGCAAAAACTACAAATCCAATCGACATGAAAATTACTTAGCACACCTCTCGTGGATGCTGGCTTCGAAACGACACCTCAACGGAGTCTGTGCGTGTAGCGGTTCGGGCCGCATTAATTGCGGAAATCAACTGAATAATAAGAATAAGTTAGCAGCGGTCGGATTACAAAATTAATACTAGATGTGTATTTCCTGAAGGAAGTACAGATAGTGATTTGAAATGGTGCCCGGGCTGCCCCTTTTAGAGAGACTTGCCTGCTGCCCCTGCAAGACTTTCAACTCAGGATCCGTTTTAACTGTGAGTGCCACTCAGGGGCCACTTTGGCCTCAGGGTCCGGCTTCGTGGGTGGGGCCCCTCAGGGTCCGATTTTGTGGCCGGGGCCCCTCAGGGTCCGATTTTGTGGCCGGAACCCCTCAGGATCCGATTTGGTGGGTGGGGCCCCTCAGGGTCCGATTTTGTGGCTGGGGTCCCTCAGGGTCCGATTTGGTAGGTGGGGCCCCTCAGGGTCCGATTTTGTGGCCGGGGCCCCTCAGAGTCCGATTTTATGGGTGGGGCCACTCAGGGTCCGATTTGGTGGGTGGGGCCCCTCAGGGTCCGATTTTGTGGCCGGGGCCCCTCAGGGTCCGATTTTGTGGGTGGGGCCCCTCAGGGTCCGATTTTGTGGGTGGGGCCCCTCAGGGTCCAATTTTGTGAGTGGGGCCCCTCAGGGTCCAATGTTATGGCTGGGTCCCCTCAGGGTCTGATTTTGTGGGTGGAGCCCCTCAGGGTCCTATTTTGTGACTGGGGCCCATCAGCGTCCAATTTTGTGGCCGAGGCCCCTCAGGGTCCGATTTTGTTGGGGCCCCTCAGGGTCTGATTTTGTGGCAGGGGCCCCTCAGGGTCTGATTTTGTGGGTGGGGCCCCTTAGGGTCTGATTTTGTGGGCGGAGCCCCTCTGGGTACAATTTGGTGGGCGGGACCACTCTGGGTCCGATTTGGTGGGCGGGACCACTCTGGGTCCAATTTGGTGGGCATGGCTTCTCAGGGTCCGATTTGGTGGGCGGGACCACTCTGGGTCTGATTTAGTGGGCGGGGCCCCACAGGGTCTGATTTGGTGGGCGGGGCCTCTCAGGGTTCGGTTTGGTGGGCAGGACCTCTCTGGCTCCGATTTCGTGGGTGGGGCCACTCTGGGTAAGATTTGGAGGTTGGGTCGCTCAGCCTCCGATTTGGAGGCCGTGGTCATTGAGCTTCCGATTTGGAGGCCAGGGTCGATGAGCTTCCGATTTGGAAGCCGGGGTCGATGAGCCTCCGATTTGGAGTCCAGGGTCGTTGAGCCTCCGATTTGGAAGCCGGGGTCGCTGAGCCTCTGATTTGGATGCCGTAGTCGATGAGCCTCCGATTTGGAGGCCGGGGTGGCTCAGCCCCCGATTTGGAGGCCGGGGTAGCTCAGCCTCTTATTTGGACCCCAGGGTCAATCAGCCTCCGATTTGGAGGCTGGGGTTGCTCAGCCTCCGATTTGGAGCCCGGGGTGGTTCAGCCTCTGATTTGGAGCCCGGGGTGGCTCAGCCTCCTATTTGGAGGCAGGAGTGGCTCAGCCTCCGATTTGGAGGCAGGGGTGGCTCAGCCTTCGATTTGGAGGCCGGGGTCGATAAGCCTCCGATTTGGAGGATGGTTTGGCTCAGCCTCCGATTTGGAGGCCGGAGTGACTCAGCCTCCGATTTGGAGGCCGGGGTGGCTCAGCCTCTGATTTGGAGGCCGGGGTGGCTCAGCCTCCGATTTGGAGGCCGGGGTGGCTCAGCCTCCGATTTGGAGGCTGGGGTGGCTCAGCCTCCGATTTGGAGGCCCGGGGTGGCTCAGCCTCCGAATTGGAGGCCGGGGTGGCTCAGCCTCCGATTTGGAGGCCCGGGGTGGCTCAGCCTCCGAATTGGAGGCCGGGGTGGCTCAGCCTCCGATTTGGAGGCCGGGGTGGCTCAGCCTCCGATTTGGAGGCCGGGGTGGCTCAGCCTCAGATTTGGACCCCAGGGTCGATCAGCCTCCGATTTGGAGGCCGGGTGGCTCAGCCTCCTATTTGGAGGCCGGGGAGGCTCAGCCTCCGATTTGGAGGCCGGGGTGGCTCAGCCTCCAATTTGGAGGCTGGGATGGCTCAGCCTCCGATTTGGAGGCCGGGGTGGCTCAGCCTCCGATTTGGAGGCCGAGGTGGCTCATCGTCCGATTTGGAGGCCGGGGTGGCTCATCGTCCGATTTGGAGCCCGGGGTGGCTCAGCCTCCTATTTGGAGGCTGGGGTGGCTCAGCCTCCTATTTGGAGCCTGCGGTCACTCAGCTTTCGATTTGGCGTGTCGGCCCTTTAAGACTCATTTCGGTGCGCCGGCCATTTAACAATCACTTTGGCGCGTCGGCCCTTTAAGAGCTAGTTTGGCTCACTTTGGTGGACATTCTCTCTCAGGGGCATGTGTCATGTGATGAAGCTAGATTTGCATTTGTGCTGTGGGTTTCGCCTTAAGAGCTGATATTATGTGGCAGAAGCTCTGTCTTGGGGGTGTCATGTGACGTTCGTAGGCGTTGTCATAGTAACTGGGTGTGCCTGCGCATATCAATGAGCTCAACTGCCATTTCAATTGCCTCAGGGCACGTTTTGCCATTTCCCATTGAAAAGCATTGGAGACAGTGCATTCCAATGACGGGAAAAAAAATTTCAAACGCAAATTGCGCAAAAACTACAAATCCGATTGACACAAAAAATACTTAGCACACCTCTCATGGACGCTGGCTTCGAAACGACACCTCAACGGAGTCTGTGCGTGTAGCGGTTCGGGCTGTATTAATTGCGGAAATCAACTTAATAATAATAAGAAGAATAAGTTAGCAGCGTTCGGATTACAATATAGTGGTTTTTTCAAACCACTATAATAATACTAGATGTGTATTTCCTGAAGGAAGTACAGATAGTGGTTTGAATTGGTGCCCGGGCTGCCCCTTTAAGAGAGACTTGCCTGCTGCCCCTGCAAGACTTTCAACTCAGGATCCATTTTAAATGTGGGTGCCTCTCAGGGGCCACTTTGGCCTCAGGGTCTGATTTGGTGAGTGGGGCCCCTCAGGATCCGATTTTGTGGGTGGGGCCCCTTATGGTCCGATTTTGTGGGTGGGGCCCCTCAGGGTCCGATTTTGTGGCCGGGGCCCCTCAGGGTCCGATTTTGTGGCCGGGGCCCCTCAGGGTCCGATTTTGTGGCCCGGGGCCCCTCAGGGTCCGATTTGGTGGGTGGGGCCCCTCAGGGTCTGATTTTGTGGCCGGGTCTACTCAGGGTCCGATTTTGTGGTTGGGGCCCCTTAGGGTCTGATTTTGTGGGTGGAGCCCCCTGGGTTTATTTTGGTGGGCGGGGCCACTCTGGGTCCGATTTGGTGGGCGGGGCCCCTCAGGGTCTGATTTGGTGGGCGGGGCCCCTCGGGGTCTGACTTGGTGGCCGGGGCGCCTCAGGGTCCGATTTGGTGGGCGTGGCCTCTCTCGATCCGATTTAGTGGGCAGTGCCCCTCTGGGTCCGATTTGGTGGGCGGGGCCCCTCAGGGTCCGATTTGGTGGCCGGGGCCCGTCAGGGTCCGATTTTGTGGCCGGGACCCCTCAGGGTCCGATTTTGTGGCTGTGACCCCTCAGGGTCCGATTTTGTGGCCGGGGCCCCTCAGGGTCCGATTTTGTGGCTGGGGCTCCTCAGGGCCCGATTTTGTGGCTGGGGCCCCTCAGTGTCCGATTTTGTTGGTTGGGCCCCTCAGGGTCCGATTTTGAGGGTGGGGCCCCTCAGGGTCCGATTTTGTGGCTGGGGCCCCTCAGGGTCCGATTTTGTGGCCAGGGCCCCTCAGGGTCCGATTTTGTGGCCGGGGCCCCTCAGGGTCCGATTTTGTGGCCAGGGCCCCTCAGGGTCCGATTTTGTGGCCGGGGCCCCTCAGGGCCCGATTTTGTGGCTGGGGCCCCTCAGTGTCCGATTTTGTTGGTTGGGCCCCTCAGGGTCTGATTTTGAGGGTGGGGCCCCTCTGAGTCCGATTTGGTTGGCGGGTCCCCTCAGAGTCCGATTTTGTTGGCGGGGCCCCTCAGGGTCCGATTTGGTGGGCGGGGCCCCTCAGGGTCCAATTTTCTGGGTGGGGCCCCTCAAGGTTCGATTTTGTGGCCGGGGTCTCTCAGGGTCCGATTTTGTGGCCGGGGCCCCTCAGGGTCCGATTTTGGGGTTGGGGCCCCTCAGGGTCCGATTTTGTGGGTGGGGCCCCTCAGGGTCCTATTTTGTGGTTGAGGGCGCTCAGGGTCTGATTTTGTGGGTGGGGCCCCTCAGGGTCCGATTTTGTGGTTGGGGCACCTCAGGTTCCGATTTTGTGGGTGGGTCCCCTCAGGGTCCGATTTTGTGGCTGGGGCTCCTCAGGGTCCGATTTTGTTGGTTGGGCCCCTCAGGATCCGATTTTGAGGGTGGGGCCCCTCAGGGTCTGATTTTGTGGCCGGGTTTACTCAGGGTCTGATTTTGAGGGCGGGGCTCCTCAGGGTCCGATTTTGTGGGCGGGGCCCCTCAGGGTCCGATTTGGTGGGCGGGGCCCCCAGGGTCCAATTTTGTGGGTGGGGACCCTCTGGGTTCGATTTTGTGGCCGGGGTCTCTCAGGGTCCGATTTTGTGGTTGGGGCCCCTCAGGGTCCGATTTTGTGGTTGGGGCCCCTCAGGGTTCAATTTTGTAGGTGGGGTCCCTCAGGGTCTGATTTTGTGGCCGGGGCCCCTCAGGGTCTGATTTTGTGGCCGGGGCCCTTCAGGGTCCGATTTTGTGGCCGGGGCCAGTCAGGGTCCGATTTTGTGGGTGGGGCCCCTCAGGGTCCGATTTTGTGGGTGGGGCTCCTCAGGGTCCGATTTTGTGGGCGGGGCCACTCTGGGTCTGATTTGGTGGGCGAGGCCACTCTGGGTCCGATTTGGTGGGCGGGGCCACTCTGGGCCCGATTTGGATGCCAGGGTTGCTCAGCCTCCTTTTTGTAGGCCAGGGTCTATCAGCCTCCGATTTGGAGCCTTGGGTCACTCAGCTTTCGATTTGGCGCGCCTGCCCTTTAAGACTCATTTTGGAGCGCCGGCTCTTTAAGAATCACTTTGGCGCGTCGGCCCTTTAAGAGCCAGGGTGGCTCACTGGGCTTCTAAATCCACTTTGGCGCACACATTCTCTCTCAGGGGCATGCGTCATGTGATGAAGCTAGATTTGCATTTGTGCTGTGGGTTTTGCTTTAAGAGCTGATACTATGTGGCAGAAGCTCTCTCCTGGGGTCGTCATGTGACGTTCGTAGGCGTTGGCATAGTAACTGGGTCTGCCTGCGCATATCAATGAGCTCAACTGCCATTTCAATCGCCTCAGGGCACGTTTTAAGCTTCCCATTGAAAAGCATTGGAGACAGTGCATTCCAATGACGGGAAAAAAAAATTTCAAACGCAAATTGCGCAAAAACTACAAATCCGATCGACACGAAAAATACTTAGCACACCTTTCATGGACGCTGGCTTCGAAACGACACCTCAACGGAGTCTGTGCGTGTAGCGGTTCGGGCCGCATTAATTGCGGAAATCAACTGAATAATAATAATAATAATAAGAAGAAGAAGTTAGCAGCGTTCGGATTACAATATAGTGGTTTTTTCAAACCACTATAACTAGATGTGTATTTCCTGAAGGAAGTACAGATAGTGGTTTGAAATGGTGCCCGGGCTTCCCCTTTAAGAGAGACTTGCCTGCTGCCCCTGCAAGACTTTCAACTCAGGATCCGTTTTAACTGTGGGTGCCTCTCAGGTGCCACTTTGACCTCAGGGTCCGATTTTGTGGGTGGGGCCCCTCAGGGCCCGATTTTGTGGGTGGGGCCCCTTAGGGTCCGATTTTGTGGCCGGGGCCCCTCAGGGTCCGATTTGGTGGTTGGGGCCCCTCGGGGTTCGATTTTGTGGCCGGGGCCCCTCAGGGTTCGATTTGGTGGTTGGGGCCCCTCAGTGTTCGATTTTGTGGCCAGGGCCCCTCAGGGTCCGATTTTGTGTCTGGACCCCTAAGGGTCCGATTTTGTGGGTGGAGCCCCTCAGGGTCTGATTTTGTGTCCGGGGCCCCTCAGGGTCCGATTTTGTGGTTGGGGCCTTTCAGAATCCGATTTGGTGGGCGGGACCCCTCAGGGTCCGATTTGGTGAGCGGGGCCCCTCAGGGTCCGATTAGGTGGGCGGGGCCCCTCAGGGTCTGATTTGGTGGGCGGGGACACTCAGGGTCCGATTTGGTGGGCGGGGCCCCTCAGGGTCCGATTTGGTGGGCGGGGCCACTCAGAATCTGATGTGGTGGGCGGGGCCCCTCAGGGTCCGATTTGGTGAGCGGGGCCTCTCAGAGTTCAATATGGTGAGCGGAGCCCCTCAGGGTCCGATTTGGTGAGCGGTGCCCCTCACGGTCCGATTTGGTGGGCGGGGCCCCTCAGGGTCTGATTTGGTGGGTGAGGCCCCTCAGGGTCCGATTTGCTGGGCGGGGGCCATTCTTTGTCTGATTTTGTGGGTGGGGCCCCTAAGGGTCCAATTTTGTGGGTGGGGCCCCTCAGGGTCCGATTTTGTGGTTGGGTCCCCTCAGGGTCCGATTTTGTGGGTGGAGCCCCTCAGGGTTCGATTTTGTGGTTGGGGCTTTTCAGAATCCGATTTGGTGGGCGGGGCCGCTCAGGGTCCGATTTGGTGGGCAGGGCCGCTCAGGGTCCGATTTGGTGGGCGGGGCCCCTCAGGGTCTGATTTTGTGGCTGGGGTCCCTCAGGGTCTGATTTTGTGGGTGGGGCCCCTCAGGGTCCGATTTTGTGACCGGGGCCCCTCTGGGTCTGATTTTGTGGTTGGGGCCCCTCAGGGTCCGATTTTGTGGCCGGGGTCTCTCAGGGTTTGATTTTGTGGCTGGGGCCCCTCAGGGTCTGGATTTGTGGGTGGGGCCCATCCGGGTCAGATTTTGTGGGTGGGGCCCCTCAGGGTCCGATTTTGTGGCTGGGGCCCCTCATGGTCTGATTTTGTGGCTGTGGCCCCTCATGGTCTGATTTTGAGGGTGGGGCCCCTCAGGGTCTAATTTGGTGGGCGGGCCCCCTCAGGGTCCGATTTTGTGGGTGGGGCCCCTTCAGGGTCTGATTTTGTGGGTGGAGCCCCTCAGGGTCCGATTTTGTGGCTGGGGCCCCTCATGGTCTGATTTTGTGGCTGGGGCCCATCAGGGTCCGATTTTGTGACTGGGGCCCCACAGGGTCTGATTTTGTGGGTGTGGCCCCTCAGGGTCCGATTTTGTGGCTGGGGTCCCTCAGGGTCTGATTTTGTGGGTGAGGCTCCTCAGGGTCCAATTTTGTGGCCGGGGCCCCTTAGGGTCTGATTTTGTGACTGAGGCCCCTCTGGGTTCGATTTTGTGGCCGGGGTCTCTCAGGGTCCGATTTTGTGGGTGGGGCCCCTCAGCGACCGATTTTGAGGGTGGGGCCCCTCAGGGTCTAATTTGGTGGGCGGGGCCCCTCAGGGTCTGATTTTGTGGATGGGGCCCCTCAGGGTCCGATTTCGTGACCTGGGCCCCTTAGGGTCTGATTTTGTGACTAGGGCCCCTCTAGGTTCGATTTTGTGGCCGGGGTCTCTCAGGGTCCGATCTTGTGGTTGGGGCCCCTCAGGGTCTGATTTTGTGGCCGGGCCCACTCAGGGTCCGATTTTGTGGGTGGGGCCCCTTAGGGTCTGATTTTGTGGGTTGAGCCCCCTGGGTCCATTTTGGTGGGCGGTGCCCCTCATGGTCCGATTTAGTGGGCGGTGCCCCTCATGGTCTGATTTGGTGGGCGGGGCCCCTCATGGTCCGATTTGGTGGGCGGGGCCCCCTGGGACCGATTTGGTGGGCGGGGCCCCTCTGGGTCCGATTTGGTGGGCGGGGCCCTTCAGGGTCCGATTTGGTGGGCGGGGCACCTCTGGGTCCGATTTGGTGGGCGGGGCACTTCAGGGTCTGATTTGGTGGGCGGGGTCAATCTGGGTCCGATTTGGTGGGCGGGGCTCCTCGGGGTCCGATTTGGTGGGCGGGGTCAATCTGGGTCCGATTTGGTGGGCGGGGCTCCTCAGGTTCCGATTTGGTGGGCGGGGCCCCTCAGGTTCCGATTTGGTGGGCGGGGCCCCTCAGGGTCCGATTTGATGGGCGGGGCCCCTCTGGGTCCTATTTGGTAGGCGGGACCACTCTGGGTCCGATTTGATCGGCGGGGCCCTTCAGGGTTCGATTTGGTGGGCGGGGTCACTCTGGGTCCGATTTGGTGGGCGGGGCTTCTCAGGGTCTGATTTGGTGGGCGGGGCTCCTCAGGGTCCGATTTGGTGGACGGGGCCCTTCAGGGTCCGATTTGGTGGGCGGGGCCACTTGGAGTCTGATTTGGTGGGCGGGGCCCCTCAGGATCCGATTTGGTGGGCTGTGCTACTCTGGGTCTGATTTTTTGAGCGGGGCCACACTGGGTCCGATTTGGAGGCCAGGGTGGCTCAACCTCCGATTTGGAGGCCGGGGTGGTTCAGCCTCCGATTTGGAGGCCGGGGTGGCTCAGCCTCCGATTTGGAGGCCGGGGTCACTCAGCTTTCGATTTGGCGCGCCAGCCCTTTAAGACTCATTTCGGTGCGCCGGCCCTTTAAGAATCACTGTGGCACGTCGGCCCTTTAAGAGCCAGGGTGGCTCACTGGGTTTCTAAATCCACTTTGTCGCACATTCTATCTCAGGGGTATGTGTCATGTCTTGAAGCTAGATTTGCATTTGTGCTGTGGGTTTCACTTTAAGAGCTGATATTATGTGGCAGAATCTCTGTCCTTGGGATGTCATGTGACGTTCGTAGGCGTTGGCATAGTAACTGGGTCTGCCTGCGCATATCAATGAGCTCAACTGCCATTTCAATCGCCTCAGGGCACGTTTTGCCATTACCCATTGAAAAGCATTGGAGCCAGTGCATTCCAATGACGGGAAAAAAAAATTTTCAAACGCAAATTGCGCAAAAACTACAAATCCGATCGACACGAAAAATACTTAGCACACCTCTCGTGGACGCTGGCTTCGAAACAACAACTCAACGGCGTCTGTGCGTGTAGCGGTTCGGGCTGTATTAATTGCGGAAATCAACTTAATAATAATAATAATAATAAGAAGAAGTTAGCAGCGTTCGGATTACAATATAGTGGTTTTTTCAAACCACTATAACTAGATGTGTATTTCCTGAAGGAAGTACAGATAGTGGTTTGAAATGGTGCCCGGGCTGCCCCTTTAAGAGAGACTTGCCTGCTGCCCCTGCAAGACTTTCAACTCAGGATACGATTTAACTGTGGGTGCCTCTCAGGGGCCACTTTGGCCTCATGGTCTGATTTTGTGGGTGGGGCCCCTCAGGGCCTGATTTTGTGGGTGGGGCCCCTCAGGGTCCGATTTTGTGGTTGGGTCCCCTCAGGGTCCGATTTTGTGGTTGGGTCCCCTCAGGGTCCGATTTTGTGGCCGCGGCCCCTCAGGGTCCGATTTTGTGGCCGGGGCCCCTTAGGGTCTGATTTTGTGGCAGGGGTCCCTCTGGGTCCGATTTTGTGGGTGGGGCCCCTCTGGGTCCAATTTGGTGGGCGGGGCCTCTCAGGGTCCGATTTTGTGACTGGGGCCCATCAGGGTCCGATTTTGTGGCCGCGGCCCCTCAGGGTCTGATTTTGTGGCAGGGGCCCCTCTGGGTCTGATTTTGTGGGCGGAGCCCCTCTGGGTCCAATTTGGTGGGCGGGACCACTCTGGGTCCAATTTGGTGGGCGGGACCACTCTGGGTCCAATTTGGTGGGCGGGGCCTCTCAGGGTCCGATTTGGTGGGCGGGGCCCCACATGGTCCGATTTGGTGGGCGGGGCCACTCTGGGTAAGATTTGGAGGCTGGGGTCGCTCAGCCTCCAATTTGGAGGCCTGGGTTGTTGAGCTTCCGATTTGGAGGCCGAGGTCAAAGAGCCTCTGATTTGGAGGCCGGGGTCGATGAACTTCCGATTTGGAGGCCGGGGTCGATGAGCCTCCGATTTGGAGGCCGGGGTGGCTCAGCCTCCGATTTGGAGGCCGGGGTGGATCAGCCTCCGATTTGGAGGCCGGGGTGGATCAGCCTCCGATTTGGAGGCCGGGGTGGATCAGCCTCCGATTTGGAGGCCGGGGTCGATCAGCCTTCTATTTGGAGGCCGGGGTGGATCAGCCTTCTATTTGGAGGCCGGGGTGGATCAGCCTTCTATTTGGAGGCCGGGGTCGATCAGCCTCCGATTTGGAGGCCGGGGTCGATCAGCCTCCGATTTGGAGGCCGGGGTGGCTCAGCCTCTGATTTGGAGGCCAGGGTGGCTCAGCCTCCTATTTGGAGGCCGGGGTGGCTCAGCCTCTGATTTGGAGGCCAGGGTGGCTCAGCCTCCTATTTGGAGGCCGGGGTGGCTCAGCCTCCGATTTGGAGGCCGGGGTGGCTCAGCCTCTGATTTGGAGGCCTGGGTCGATCAGCCTCCGATTTGGAGGCCGGGGTGGATCAGCCTCCGATTTGGAGGCTGGGGTGGCTCAGCCTCCGATTTGGAGGCCGGGGTGTCTCAGCCTCCGATTTGGAGGCCGGGGTGGATCAGCTACCGATTTGGAGGCCGGGGTGGATCAGCCTCCGATTTGGAGGCCGGGGTCGATCAGCCTCCGATTTGGAGGCCGGGGTCGATCAGCCTCCGATTTGGAGGCTGGGGTCGATCAGCCTCCGATTTGGAGGCCGGGGTGGCTCAGCCTCCGATTTGGAGGCCGGGGTGGCTCAGCCTCCTATTCGGAGGCCGGGGTCGCTCAGCCTCCGATTTGGAGGCCGGGGTGGCTCAGCCTCCGATTTGGAGGCCGTGGTGGCTCAGCCTCAGATTTGGAGGCCGAGGTGGATCAGCCTCCGATTTGGAGGCCGGGGTGGCTCAGCCTCCGATTTGGAGGCCGGGGTTGATCAGCCTTCTATTTGGAGGCCGGGGTGGCTCAGCCTCCGATTTGGAGGCTGGGGTGGCTCAGCCTCCTATTTGGAGGCTGGGGTGGCTCAGCCTCCGATTTGGAGGCCTGGGTCGATCAGCCTCCGATTTGGAGGCCTGGGTCGATCAGCCTCCGATTTGGAGGCCTGGGTCGATCAGCCTCCGATTTGGAGGCCGGGGTGGATCAGCCTCCGATTCGGAGGCCGGGGTGGATCAGCCTCCGATTCGGAGGCCGGGGTGGCTCAGCCTCCGATTCGGAGGCCGGGGTGGATCAGCCTCCGATTCGGAGGCCGGGGTGGATCAGCCTCCGATTTGGAGGCCGGGGTGGCTCATTGTCCGATTTGGAGGCCGGGGTGGCTCATTGTCCGATTTGGAGGCCGGGGTGGATCAGCCTCCGATTTGGAGGCCGGGGTGGATCAGCCTCCGATTTGGAGGCCGGGGTGGCTCAGCCTCCGATTTGGAGGCCGGGGTGGTTCAGCCTCCGATTTGGAGGCCGGGGTGGCTCAGCCTCCGATTTGGAGGCCGGGGTGGCTCAGCCTCCGATTTGGAGGCCGGGGTGGATCAGCCTCCGATTTGGAGGCCGGGGTGGATCAGCCTCCGATTTGGAGGCCGGGGTGGATTAGCCTCCGACTTGGAGGCCGGGGTGGCTCATTGTCCGATTTGGAGGCCGGGGTGGCTCAGCCTCCGATTTGGAGGCCGGGGTGGCTCAGCCTCCGATTTGGAGGCCGGGGTGGATCAGCCTCCGATTTGGAGGCCAGGGTGGCTCAGCCTCCGATTTGGAGGCCGGGGTGGATCAGCCTCCGATTTGGAGGCCGGGGTGGATCAGCCTCCGATTTGGAGGCCGGGGTGGATCAGCCTCCGATTTGGAGGCCGGGGTGGATCAGCCTCCGATTTGGAGGCCTGGGTCGATCAGCCTCCGATTTGGAGGCCGGGGTGGATCAGGCTCTGATTTGGAGGCCAGGGTGGATCAGGCTCTGATTTTGAGGCCGGGGTGGATCAGCCTCCGATTTGGAGGCCGGGGTGGCTCATTGTCCGATTTGGAGGCCGGGGTGGCTCAGCCTCCGATTTGTAGGCCGGGGTGGCTCAGTCTCCGATTTGGTGTGTCGGCCCTTTAAGACTCATTTGGGTGCGCTGGCCCTTTAACAATCACTTTGGCGCGTTGGCCCTTTAAGAGCTAGTTTGGCTCACTGGGCTTCTTTTAAATCCACTTTGGCGCACACATTCTCTCTCAGGGGCATGTGTCATGTGATGAAGCTAGATTTGCATTTGTGCTGTGGGTTTCGCTTTAAGAGCTGATATTATGTGGCAGAGGCTCTGTGCTGGGGTTCAAGTGAAGTTCGTAGGCGTTGGCATAGTAACTGGGTCTGCCTGCGCATTTCAATGAGCTCAACTGTCATTTCAATCGCCTCAGGGCACGTTTTGCCATTTCCTATTGAAAAGCATTGGAGACAGTGCATTCCAATGACGGGAAAAAAAATTTTCAAACGCAAATTGCGCAAAAACTACAAATCCGATCGACACGAAAAATACTTAGCACACCTCTCATGGACGCTGGCTTCGAAACGACACCTCAACGGAGTCTGTGCGTGTAGCAGTTCGGGCCACATTAATTGCGGAAATCAACTTAATAATAAGAAGAATAATAAGTTAGCAGCGTTCGGATTACAATATAGTGGTTTTTTCAAACCACTATAACTAGATGTGTATTTCCTGAAGGAAGTACAGATAGTGGTTTGAAATGGTGCCTAGGCTGGCCCTTTAAGAGAGACTTGCCTGATGCCCCTGCAAGACTTTCAACTCAGGATCCGTTTTAACTGTGGGTGCCTCTCAGGGGCCACTTTGGCCCCAGGGTCCGATTTTGTGGGTGGGGCCCCTCAAGGCCCGATTTTGTGGGTGGGGCCCCACAGGGTCCGATTTTGTGGCCGGGGCCCCTCAGGGTCCGATTTGGTGGCTGGGGCCCCTCAGGGTCCGTTTTGGTGGGTGGGGCCCCTCAGGGTCCGATTTTGTGGCCGGGGCCCCTCAGGGTCCGATTTGGTGGGTGGGGCCCCTCAGGGTCCGATTTGGTGGCCGGGACCTTCAGGGTCCGATTTTGTGGCCGGAACCCCTCAGAGTCTGATTTTGTGGGTGGGCCCCTCAGGGTCCAATTTTGTGGCCAGGGCCCCTCAGGGTCCGATTTGGTGGGTGGGGCCTCTCAGGGTCCGATTTGGTGGGCGGGGCCCCTCAGGGTCCAATTTGGTGGGCAGGGCCCCTCAGGGTCCGATTTTGTGGGCTGGGCCCCTCAGGGTCCGATTTTGTGGCCGGGGCCCCTCAGGGTCCGATTTTGTGGTTGGGTCCCCTCAGGGTCCGATTTTGTGGTTGGGGCCCCTCTGGGTCCAATTTTGTGGGTGGGGCCCCTCTGGGTCCAATTTGGTGGGCGGGACCACGCTGGGTCCAATTTAGTGGGCGGGGCCTCTCAGGGTCCGATTTTGTGGTTGGGTCCCCTCAGGGTCCGATTTTGTGGTTGGGGCCCCGCAGGGTCCGATTTTGTGGCCGGGGCCCATCAGGGTCCAATTTTGTGACCGGGGCCCATCAGGGTCCGATTTTGTGGCCGCGGCCCCTCAGGGTCTGATTTTGTGGGCGGAGCCCCACTGGGTCCAATTTGGTGGGCGGGACCACTCTGGGTCCAATTTGGTGGGCGGGGCCTCTCAGGGTCCGATTTGGTGGGCGGGGCCCCACAGGGTCCGATTTGGTGGGCAGGGCCTCTCTGGGTCTGATTTGGTGGGTGGGGCCACTCTGGGTAAGATTTGGAGGCTGGGGTCGCTCAGACTCCAATTTGGAGGCCGGGGTCGTTGAGCTTCCGATTTGGAGGCCGAGGTCAAAGAGCCTCCGATTTGGAGGCAGGGGTTGATGAGCTTCCGATTTGGAGGCCGGGGTGGCTCAGCCTCCGATTTGGAGGCCGGGGTGGCTCAGCCTCCGATTTGGAGGCCGGGGTGGCTCAGCCTCCGATTTGGAGGCCGGGGTCGCTCAGCCTCCGATTTGGAGGCCGGGGTCGCTCAGCCTCCGATTTGGAGGCCGGGGTGGCTCAGCCTCCGATTTGGAGGCCGGGGTCGCTCAGCCTCCGATTTGGAGGCCGGGGTCGCTCAGCCTCCGATTTAGAGGCTGGGGTGGCTCAGCCTCCGATTTGGAGGCCGGGGTCGCTCAGCCTCCGATTTGGAGGCCGGGGTCGCTCAGCCTCCGATTTGGAGGCCGGGGTGGCTCAGCCTCCGATTTGGAGGCCGGGGTGGCTCAGCCTCCGATTTGGAGGCCGGGGTCGATCAGCCGCCGATTTGGAGGCCGGGGTCGATCAGCCTCCGATTTGGAGGCCGGGGTGGCTCAGCCTCCGATTTGGAGGCCGGGGTGGCTCAGCCTCCGATTTGGAGGCCGGGGTGGCTCAGCGTCCGATTTGGAGGCCGGGGTGGCTCAGCGTCCGATTTGGAGGCCGGGGTGGCTCAGCCTCCGATTTGGAGGCCGGGGTGGCTCAGCCTCCGATTTGGAGGCCGGGGTGGCTCAGTCTCCGATTTGGTGTGTCGGCCCTTTAAGACTCATTTGGGTGCGCTGGGCCTTTAACAATCACTTTGGCGCATTGGCCCTTTAAGAGCTAGTTTGGCTGACTGGGCTTCTTTTAAATCCACTTTGGCACACATTCTCTCTCAGGGGCATGTGTCATGTGATGAAGCTAGATATGCATTTGTGCTGTGAGTTTCGCTTTAAGAGCTGATATTATGTGGCAAAGGCTCTGTGCTGGGGTTCAAGTGAAGTTCGTAGGCGTTGGCATAGTAACTGGGTCTGCCTGCGCATATCAATGAGCTCAACTGTCATTTCAATCGCCTCAGGGCACGTTTTGCCATTTCCTATTGAAAAGCATTGGAGACAGTGCATTCCAATGACGGGAAAACAAATTTTCAAACGCAAATTGCACAAAAACTACAAATCCGATCGACACGAAAAATACTTAGCACACCTCTCATGGACGCTGGATTCGAAACGACACCTCAACGGAGTCTGTGCGTGTAGCGGTTTGGGCCGCATTAATTGCGGAAATCAACTTAATAATAATAAGAAGAAGAAGTTAGCAGCGTTCGGATTAAAATATAGTGGTTTTTTCAAACCACTATAACTAGATGTGTATTTCCTGAAGGAAGTACAGATAGTGGTTTGAAATGGTGCCTGGGCTGCCCCTTTAAGAGAGACCTGGCTGCTGCCCCTGCAAGACTTTCAACTCAGGATCCGTTTTAAATGTGGGTGCCTCTCAGGTGCCACTTTGGCCTCAGGGTCTGATTTGGTGGGTGGGGCCCCTCAGGATCCGATTCGGTGGCCTGGGCTCCTCAGGATTTGAATTAGTGGCCGGGATTCCTCAGGGTCCAATTTTGTGGGTGGGGCCCCTCAGGGTCTGATTTTGTGGGTGTGGCCTCTCAGGGTCCGATTTTTTGGGTGTGGCCCCTCAGAGTCCGATTTTGTGGGTGGGTCCCCTCAGGGTCCGATTTTATGGGTGGGGCCCCTCAGGGTCCGATTTTGTGGGTGGGGCCCCTCATGGTCTGATTTTGTGGGTGGGGCCCCTCAGGGTACGATTTTGTGGCCGGGGCCCCTCAGGGTCCGATTTTATGGCAGGGGCCCTTCAGGGTCTGATTTTATGGCCGGGGCCCCTCAGGGTCTGATTTTGTGGGTGGGGCCCCTAAGGGTCCGATTTTGTGGCCGGGACCCTTCAGGGTCCGATTTTGTGGCCGGGGCCCCTCAGGGTCCGATTTTGTGGCCAGAGCCCCTCAGGGCCCAATTTTGTGGCTGGGGCCCCTCAGGGTGCGATTTTGTTGGTTGGGCCCCTCAGGGTCCGATTTTGAGGGTGGGGCCCCTCAGGGTCCGATTTTGTGGGTGGGGCCCCTCAGATTCCGATTTGATTGGCGGGGCCCCTCAGGGTCCGATTTGGTGGGCGGGGCCCCTCTGGGTTCGATTTTGTGGCCGGGGTCTCTCAGGCTACGATTTTGTGGCCGGGGCCCCTCAGGGTCCGATTTTGTGGTTGGGGCCCCTCAGGGTCCGATTTTGTGGTTGGGGCCCCTCAGGGTCCGGTTTTGTGGTTGGGGCCCCTCAGGGTCCGATTTTGTGGCCGGCGCCCCTCAGGGTCCGATTTCGTGGCCGGGGCCCCTCAGGGTCCGATTTTGTGGCTGGGGCCCCTCAGGGTCCGATTTTGTGGCCGAGGCCCCTTAGGGTCCGATTTGGTGGGCGGGGCCACTCTGGGGCCGATTTGTTGGCCTGGGTGGCTCAGCCTCCGATTTGTAGGCCAGGGTCGATCAGCCTCCGATTTGGAGCCTGGGGTCACTCAGCATTCGATTTGGCGCACCGGCCCTTTAAGGCTCATTTTGGTGTGCCGGCCCTTTAAGATTCACTTAAGCGCGTTGGCTGTTTAAGAGCTAGTTTGGCGCACTGGGCTTCTAAATTCACTTTGGCGTACATTCTCTCTCAGGGGCACGCGTCATGTGGTGAAGCTAGATTTGCATTTGTGCTGTGGGTTTCGCTTTAAGAGCTGATATTATCGCCAGAAACCGTGTCCTGAGGGCGTCATGTGAAGTTCGTTGGCGTTGGCATAGTAACTGGGTCTGCCTGCGCATATCAATGAGCTAAACTGCCATTTGAATCGCCTCAGGGCATATTTTCTCTAAGGCAAAATTTCCCCATTGAAAAGCATTGAGACAATACATTCAAATGACGGGAAAAAAAATTTTCTAATGCAAATTGCGCAAAAACTACAAATCCAATCGACATGAAAATTACTTAGCACACCTCTCGTGGATGCTGGCTTCGAAACGACACCTCAACGGAGTCTGTGCGTGTAGCGGTTCGGGCCGCATTAATTGCAGAAATCAACTGAATAATCAGAATAAGTTAGCAGCGGTCGGATTACAAAATTAATACTAGATGTGTATTTCCTGAAGGAAGTACAGATAGTGGTTTGAAATGGTGCCCGGGCTGCCCCTTTAAGAGAGACTTGCCTGCTGCCCCTGCAAGACTTTCAACTCAGGATCCGTTTTAACTTTGGGTGCCTCTCAGGGGCCACTTTGGCCCCAGGGTCCGATTTTGTGGGTGGGGCCCCTCAAGGCCCGATTTGGTGGGTGGGGCCCCTCAGGGTCCGATTTTGTGGGTGGGGCCTCTTAGGATCCGATGTGGTGGGTGGGGCCACTCAGGGTCCGATTTGGTGGGTGGGGCCCCTCAGGGTCCGATTTTGTGGTTGGGGCCTTTCAGAATCCGATTTAGTGGGCGGGGCCCCTCCGGGTCTGAATTGGTGGGTGGGGCCCCTCAGGGTCCGATTTGGTGGGCGGGGCCCCTCAGGGTCCGATTTGGTGGGTTGGGCCCCTCAGGGTCCGATTTTGTGAGTTGGACCCCTCAGGGTCCGATTTTGTGTCCGGGGCCCCTCAGGGTCCGATTTTGTGGCCGGTGCCTCTCAGGGTCCGATTTTATGGTTGAAGCCCCTCAGGGTCCGATTTTGTGTCCGGAGCCTCTCAGGGTCCGATTTTGTGGGTGGGGCCCCTCAGGGTCCCATTTTGTGGCCGGGGCACCTCAGGGTCCGATTTTGTGGGTGGGGCCCCTTAGGGTCCGATTTGGTGGGTGGGGCCCCTCAGAGTTCAATTTGGTCAGCGGGGCCCCTCAGGGTCCGATTTTGTGGATGGGGCCCCTCAGGGTCCGATTTTGTGGTTGGGGCCTTTCAGAATCCGATTTAGTAGGCGGGGCCCCTCCGGGTCTGAATTGGTGGGCGGGGCCCCTCAGGGTCCGATTTGGTGGGCGGGGCCCCTCAAGGTCCGATTTGGTGGGTTGGGCCCCTCAGGGTCCGATTTTGTGGGTTGGGCCCCTCAGGGTCCGATTTTGTGGCCGGGGCCCCTCAGGATCTGATTTTGTGGTTGGGGCCCCTCAGGGTTCAATTTTGTAGGCGGGGCCCCTCAGGGTCCGATTTTGTGGCCGGGGCCCTTCAGGGTCCGATTTTGTGGCCGGGGTCCGTGAGGGTCCGATTTTGTGGCCGGGGCCCCTCTGGGTCCGATTTTGTGGCAGGGGCCCCTCTGGGTCCGATTTTGTGGGTGGGGCCCCTATGGGTCCAATTTGGTGGGCGGGACCACTCTGGGTCCAATTTGGTGGGCGGGGCCTCTCAGGGTCCGATTTTGTGGTTGGGTCCCCTCAGGGTCCGATTTTGTGGCCGGGGCCTATCAGGGTACAATTTTGTGACTGGGGCCCATCAGGGTCCGATTTTGTGGCCGCGGCCCCTCAGGGTCTGATTTTGTGGCAGGGGCCCCTCTGGGTCTGATTTTGTGGGCGGAGCCCCTCTGGGTCCAATTTGGTGGGCGGGACCACTCTGGGTCCAATTTGGTGGGCGGGACCACTCTGGGTCCGATTTGGTGGGCGGGGCCTCTCAGGGTCCGATTTGGTGGGCGGGGCCTCTCAGGGTCCGATTTGGTGGGCGGGGCCCCACAGGGTCCAATTTGGTGGGCGGGGCCACTCTGGGTAAGATTTGGAGGCTGGGGTCGCTCAGCCTCCAATTTGGAGGCCGGGGTCGTTGAGCTTCCGATTTGGAGGCTGAGGTCAAAGAGCCTCTGATTTGGAGGCCGGGGTCGATCAGCCTCCGATTTGGAGGCCGGGGTGGCTCAGCCTCCAATTTGGAGGCCAGGGTGGCTCAGTCTCCTATTTGGAGGCCGGGGTGGCTCAGCCTCCGATTTGGAGGCTGGGGTGGCTCAGCCTCCGATTTGGAGGCCGGGGTGGCTCAGCCTCTGATTTGGAGGCCTGGGTCGATCAGCCTCCGATTTGGAGGCCGGGGTGGCTCAGCCTCCGATTTGGAGGCTGGGGTCGATCAGCCTCCTATTTGGAGGCCGGGGTCGATCAGCCTCCGATTTGGAGGCCGGGGTCGATCAGCCTCCGATTTGGAGGCCGGGGTGGATCAGCCTCCGATTTGGAGGCCGGGGTGGCTCAGCCTCCGATTTGGAGGCCGGGGTGGATCAGCCTCCGATTTGGAGGCCGGGGTGGATCAGCCTCCGATTTGGAGGCCGGGGTGGCTCAGCCTCCGATTTGGAGGCCGGGGTGAATCAGCCTCCGATTTGGAGGCCGGGGTGGCTCAGCCTCCGATTTGGAGGCCGGGGTGGCTCAGCCTCCGATTTGGAGGCCGGGGTGGATCAGCCTCCGATTTGGAGGCCGGGGTGGATCAGCCTCCGATTTGGAGGCCGGGGTGGATCAGCCTCCGATTTGGAGGCCGGGGTCGATCAGCCTCCGATTTGGAGGCCGGGGTGGCTCAGCCTCCGATTTGGAGGCCAGGGTGGCTCAGCCTCCTATTTGGAGGCCGGGGTGGCTCAGCCTCCGATTTGGAGGCCGGGGTGGCTTAGCCTCCGATTTGGAGGCCGGGGTGGCTCAGCCTCTGATTTGGAGGCCTGGGTCGATCAGCCTCCGATTTGGAGGCCGGGGTGGATCAGGCTCTGATTTGGAGGCCGGGGTGGATCAGCCTCCGATTTGGAGGCCGGGGTGGCTCATTGTCCGATTTGGAGGCCGGGGTGGCTCAGTCTCCGATTTGGTGTGTCGGCCCTTTAAGACTCATTTGGGTGCGCTGGCCCTTTAACAATCACTTTGGCGCGTTGGCCCTTTAAGAGCTAGTTTGGCTCACTGGGCTTCTTTTAAATCCACTTTGGCACACACATTCTCTCTCAGGGGCATGTGTCATGTGATGAAGCTAGATTTGCATTTGTGCTGTGGGTTTCGCTTTAAGAGCTGATATTATGTGGCAGAGGCTCTGTGCTGGGGTTCAAGTGAAGTTCGTAGGCGTTGGCATAGTAACTGGGTCTGCCTGCGCATATCAATGAGCTCAACTGTCATTTCAATCGCCTCAGGGCACGTTTTGCCATTTCCTATTGAAAAGCATTGGAGACAGTGCATTCCAATGACGGGAAAAAAAATTTTCAAACGCAAATTGCGCAAAAACTACAAATCCGATCGACACGAAAAATACTTAGCACACCTCTCATGGACGCTGGCTTCGAAACGACACCTCAACGGAGTCTGTGCGTGTAGCGGTTCGGGCCGCATTAATTGCGGAAATCAACTTAATAATAATAATAAGAAGAATAAGTTAGCAGCGTTCGGATTACAATATAGTGGTTTTTTCAAACCACTATAACTAGATGTGTATTTCCTGAAGGAAGTACAGATAGTGGTTTGAAATGGTACATTGGCTGCCCCTTTAAGAGAGACTTTCAATTCAGGACCCGTTTTAACTGTGGGTGACTCTCAGGTGCCACTTTGGCCTGTGGGGCCCCTCAGGGTCTGATTTAGTGGGTGTGGCCCCTCAGGATCTGATTTGGTGGGCGGGGCCAAGCTGGGTCCGATATGGTGGGCGGGGCCACTCTGGGTCCGATTTGTAAGCCAGGGTCGATCAGCCTCCGGTTTGGAGGCTGGGGTGGCTCAGCCTCCGATTTCGAGCCTGGGGTCACTCAGCTTTCGATTTGGCGCGCTGGCCCTTTAAGACTCATTTTGGTGCGCCAGCCCTTTAAGAATCACTTAGACGCATTGGCCCTTTAAGAGCCAGTTTGGCGCACTGGGCTTCTAAATCCATTTTGGCGCACATTATCTTTCATGGGCTTGCGTCATGTGATGAAGCTAGATTTGCATTTGTGCTGTGGGTTTCGCTTTAAGAGCTGATATTATCTGGCAGAAACTGTGCCCTGCTGGGGTCATTTAAAGTTCGTAGGCATTGGCATAGTAACTGGGTGTGCCTGCGCATATCAATGAGCTTAACTGCCACCTCATGACTGCCCCATGTTTTCCCTATGGCAACATTTTTCCATTAAAATGCATTGAGACAGTGCATTCCAATGACAGGAAAATGATTTTTTCAAACGCAAATTGTGCAAAAACTACAAATCCGATTGACACGAAAAATACTTAGCACACCTCTCGTGGACGCTGGCTTCGAAACGACACCTCAACGGAGTCAGTGCATGTAGCGGTTCGGGTCGCATTAATTGCGGAAATCAACTGAACTGAATAGTAATAATAATACTAGATGTGTATTTCCTGAAGGAAGTACAGATAGTGGTTTGAAATGGTGCCTGGGCTGCCCCTTTAAGAGAGACTTGCCTGTTTCCCCTGCAAGACTTTCAACTCAGGATCCGTTTTAAATGTGGGTGCCACTTTAGCCTCAGGGTCTGATTTGGTGGGTGGGGCCCCTCAGGATCCGATTCGGTGGCCTGGGCTCATCAGGATTTGAATTAGTGGCCGGGATTACTCAGGGTCCAATTTTGTGGGTGTGGCCCCTCAGGGTCCGATTTTGTGGGTGAGTCCCCTCAGGGTCCGATTTTGTGGGTGAGTCCCCTCAGGGTCTGATTTTGTGGGTGGGGCCCCTCATGTTCCGATTTTGTGGCCGGGGCCCCTCAGGGTCCGATTTTGTGGACGGGGCCCCTCAGGGTCCGATTTTGTGGCCGGGGCCACTCTGGGTCTGATTTGGTGGGCGGGGCCACTCTGGGTCCGATTTGGTGGCCGGGGCCCCTCAGGGTCCGATTTTGTGGCTGGGGCCCCTCAGGTTCCGATTTTGTGGCTGGGGCCCTTCAGGGTCCAATTTGGTGGGCGGGGGCACTGAGTCTGATTTTGTGGGTTGGCCCCTCAGGGTCCAATTTTGTGGCCGGGGCCACTCAGGGTCCGATTTTGTGGGTGGGCCCCTCAGAGTCCGATTTTGTGGCCGGGGCCACTCAGGGTCCGATTTTGTGCGTGGGGCCCTTCAGGGTCCGATTTTGTGGCCGGGGCCCCTCAGGGTCCGATTTTGTGGCCGGGGCCACTCAGGGTCCGATTTTGTGGTTGGGGCCCCTCAGGGTTCGTTTTTGTGGCCGGGGCCCCTCAGGGTCCAATTTTGTGGGTGGGGTCCCTCAGGGTCCGATTTTGTGGCCGGGGCCACTCAGGGTCCGATTTTGTGGCCGGGGCCACTCAGGGTCCGATTTGATGTTCGGTGGGGTCACTCAGGGTCCGATTTTGTGGCCGGGGCCACTCAGGGTCCGATTTTGTGGCCGGGGCCCCTGAGGGTCCAATTTTGTGGGTGGGGCCTCTCAGGGTCCAATTTTGTGGCTGGGGCCCCTCAGGATCCGATTTTGTGGGTGGGGCCCCTCAGGGTCCGATTTTGTGGGTGGGGCCCCTCAGGGTCCGATTTTGTGACTGGGGCCCCTCTGGGTTCGATTTTGTGGGTGGGGCCCCTCAGGGTCCGATTTTGTGACTGGGGCCCCTCTGGGTTCGATTTTGTGGCCGGGGCCACTCAGGGTCCGATTTTGTGGCCGGGGCCCCTCAGGGTCCGATTTTGTGGGTGGGGCCCTTCAGGGTCCGATTTTGTGTCCGAGGCCCCTCAGGGTCCAATTTTGTGGTCGCGGCCCCTCAGGGTCCGATTTGGTGGCTGGGGCCCCTCAGGGTCTGATTTTGTGGCTGGGCCCCTCAGGTTCCGATTTTGTGGCTGGGGCCCTTCAGGGTCCAATTTGGTGGGCGGGGGCACTGAGTCTGATTTTGTGGGTTGGCCCCTCAGGGTCCGATTTTGTGGCCGGGGCCACTCAGGGTCCGATTTTGTGGGTGGGGCCCCTCAGAGTCCGATTTTGTGGCCGGGGCCACTCAGGGTCCGATTTTGTGCGTGGGGCTCTTCAGGGTCCGATTTTGTGGCCGGGGCCCCTCAGGGTCCGATTTTGTGGCCGGGGCCACTCAGGGTCCGATTTTGTGGTTGGGGCCCCTCAGGGTTCGTTTTTGTGGCCGGGGCCCCTCAGGGTCCAATTTTGTGGGTGGGGTCCCTCAGGGTCCGATTTTGTGGCCGGGGCCACTCAGGGTCCGATTTTGTGGCCGGGGCCACTCAGGGTCCGATTTTGTGGGTGGGGCCCCTCAGGGTCCGATTTGATGTTCGGTGGGGTCACTCAGGGTCCGATTTTGTGGCCGGGGCCACTCAGGGTCCGATTTTGTGGCCGGGGCCCCTGAGGGTCCAATTTTGTGGGTGGGGCCTCTCAGGGTCCAATTTTGTGGCTGGGGCCCCTCAGGATCCGATTTTGTGGGTGGGGCCCCTCAGGGTCCGATTTTGTGGGTGGGGCCCCTCAGGGTCCGATTTTGTGACTGGGGCCCCTCTGGGTTCGATTTTGTGGGTGGGGCCCCTCACGGTCCGATTTTGTGACTGGGGCCCCTCTGGGTTCGATTTTGTGGCCGGGGCCACTCAGGGTCCGATTTTGTGGCCGGGGCCCCTCAGGGTCCGATTTTGTGGGTGGGGCCCTTCAGGGTCCGATTTTGTGGCCGAGGCCCCTCAGGGTCCAATTTTGTGGTCGCGGCCCCTCAGGGTCCGATTTGGTGGCTGGGGCCTCTCAGGGTCTGATTTTGTGGCTGGGCCCCTCAGGGTCCGATTTGGTGGGCGGGGCCCCTCAGGGTCCGATTTGGTGAGCGGGGCCCCTCAGAGTTCAATTTGGTGAGCGGGGCACCTCAGGGTCCGATTTGGTCAGTGGGGCCACTCAGGGTCCGATTTGGTCAGCGGGGCCCCTTAGGGTCAGATTTGGTGGGTGGGGCCCCTCAGGGTCCGATTTTGTGGTTGGGGCCCCTTTGGGTCCGATTTTGTGGGTGGAGCTCCTCAGGGTCTGATTTTGTGTCCGGGGCCCCTCAGGGTCCGATTTTGTGCTTGGGGCCCTTCAGAATCTGATTTGGTGGGCGGCGCCCCTCAGGGTCCGATTTGGTGAGCGGGGCCCCTCAGGGTTCGATTTGGTGGGTGGGGCCCCTCAGGGTCTGATTTGGTGGGCGGGGCCCCTCAGGGTCCATTTTGGTGGTTGGGGCCCCCTCAGGGTCCGATTTTGTGGGTGGGGCCCCTCAGGGTCTGATTTTGTGGGTGGGGCCCCTCAGGGTCCGATTTTGTGTCCGTGGCCTCTCAGGGTCTGATTTTGTGGTTGGGGCCTTTCAGAATCCGATTTGGTGAGCGGGGCCCCTCAGAGTTTAATTTGGTGAGCAGGGCCCCTCAGGGTCTGATTTGGTGAGCGGGGCCCCTCAGGGTCCGATTTGGTGAGCGGGGCCCCTCAGGGTCCGATTTGGTGAGCGGGGCCCCTCAGGGTCCGATTTGGTGAGCGGAGCCCCTCAGGGTCCGATTTGGTGAGCGGGGCCCCTCAAGGTCTGATTTGGTGGGCGGGATCTCTCAGAGTCCGATTTGGTGGGCGGGTCCCTTCAGGATCTGATTTGGTGGTCGATCTGGTCGATCAGCCTCCAATTTGGAGGCCGGGTTGGCTAAGCCTCCGATTTGGAGCCTGGGGTCACTCAGTTTTCGATTTGGTGCGCTGGCCCTTTAAGAATCACTTTTGCGCGTCGGCCGTTTTAAAGACAGGGTGGCTCACTGGGCTTCTAAATCCACTTTGGCGCACATTCTCTCTCAGGGGCATGCTTCATGTGATGAAGCTAGATTTGCATTTGTGCTGTGGGCTTCGCTTTAAGAGCTGATATTATGTGCCAGAAGCTCTGTCCTGGGGGCGTCATGTGATGTTCGTAGGCGTTGGCATAGTAAATAGGTGTGCCTGCGCATATCAATGAGCTTTACTGCCATTTGAATTTCCTCAGGGCATGTTTTAAGTTGCCCATTGAAAAGCATTGAGACATGCATTCCAATGACGGGAAAAAAAATTTTTGAACGCAAATTGCGCAAAACCGACAAATCCGATCGACACGAAAAATACTTAGCACACCTCTCGTGGACGCTGGCTTCGAAATGACACCTCAATGGAGTCTGTGCGTGTAGCGGTTCGGGCCGCATTAATTGCGGAAATCAACTGAATAAAAAGAAAAAGTTAGCAGCGTTCGGATTACAACATTAATACTAGATGTGTATTTCCTGAAGGAAGTACAGATAGTGGTTTGAAATGGTGCCCGGGCTGCCCCTTTAAGAGAGACTTGCCTGCTGCCCCTGCAAGACTTTCAACTCAGGATACGATTTAACTGTGGGTGCCTCTCAGGGGCCACTTTGGCCTCATGGTCTGATTTTGTGGGTGGGGCCCCTCAGGGCCTGATTTTGTGGGTGGTGCCCCTCAGGGTCCGATTTTTTTGGGTGGGGCCTCTCAGGGTCCGATTTTGTGGCCGGGGCCACTCAGGGTCCGATTTGGTGGCCGGGGCCCCTCAGGGTCCGATTTGGTGGGTGGGGCCCCTCAAGGTCCGATTTTGTGGCTGGGGCCCCTCAGGGTCCGATTTTGTGGCCGGGGCCAATCAGGATCCGATTTTTTTGGCCGGAACCCCTCAGGGTCCAATTTTGCAGGTGGGGACCCTCAGGATCCGATTTTGTGGCCGGGGCCCGTCAGGGTCCGGTTTTGTGGGTGGGACCTCTCAGGGTCCGATTTGGTAGGCGGGGCCCCTCAGGGTCCAATTTGGTGGGCAGGTCCCCTCAGGGTCCGATTTTGTGGCCGGGGCCCCTCAGGGTCCGATTTTGTGGCCGGGGCCCCTCAGGGTCCGATTTTGTGTCAGGGGCCCCTCAGGGTCCGATTTTGTGGTTGGGTCCCCTCAGGGTCCGATTTTGTGGTTGGGGCCCCTCAGGGTCCGATTTTGTGGCCGCGGCCCCTCAGGGTCTGATTTTGTGGCCGCGACCCCTCAGGGTCCGATTTTGTGGCAGGGGCCCCTCAGGGTCCGATTTTGTGGGTGGGGCCCCTCTGGGTCCAATTTGGTGGGCGGGACCACTCTGGGTCCAATTTGGTGGGCGGGGCCTCTCAGGGTCCGATTTTGTGGTTGGGTCCCCTCAGGGTCCGATTTTGTGGTTGGGTCCCCTCAGGGTCCGATTTTGTGGTTGGGGCCCCTCAGGGTCCGATTTTGTGGCCGGGGCCTATCAGGGTCCAATTTTGTGACTGGGGCCCATCAGGGTCCGATTTTGTGGCCGCGGCCCCTCAGGGTTTGATTTTGTGGCAGGGGCCCCTCTGGGTCTGATTTTGTGGGCGGAGCCTTTCTGGGTCCAATTTGGTGGGCGGGACCACTCTGGGTCCGATTTGGTGGGCGGGGCCTCTCAGGGTCCGATTTGGTGGGCGGGGCCGCTCAGGGTCCGATTTGGTGGGCGGGGCCACTCTGGGTAAGATTTGGAGGCTGGGGTCGCTCAGCCTCCAATTTGGAGGCCGGGGTCGTTGAGCTTCCGATTTGGAGGCCGAGGTCAAAAAGCCTCTGATTTGGAGGACGGGGTCGATGAGACTCCGATTTGGAGGCCGGGGTGGCTCAGCCTCCGATTTGGAGGCCGGGGTGGCTCAGCCTCTGATTTGGAGGCCGGGGTGGCTCAGCCTCCTATTTGGAGGCCGGGGTGGCTCAGCCTCCGATTTGGAGGCCGGGGTGGCTCAGCCTCCGATTTGGAGGCCGGGGTGGCTCAGCCTCCGATTTGGAGGCCGGGGTCGATCAGCCTCCGATTTGGAGGCCGGGGTCGATCAGCCTCCGATCTGGAGGCCGGGGTCGATCAGCCTCCGATTTGGAGGCCGGGGTGGATCAGCCTCCGATTTGGAGGCCGGGGTGGATCAGCCTCCGATTTGGAGGCCGGGGTGGATCAGCCTCCGATTTGGAGGCCAGGGTGGATCAGCCTCCGATTTGGAGGCCGGGGTGGATCAGCCTCCGATTTGGAGGCCGGGGTGGCTCAGCCTCTGATTTGGAGGCCTGGGTCGATCAGCCTCCGATTTGGAGGCCGGGGTGGATCAGGCTCCGATTTGGAGGCCGGGGAGGATTAGGCTCCGATTTGGAGGCCGGGGTGGATCAGCCTCCGATTTGGAGGCCGGGGTGGCTCATTGTCCGATTTGGAGGCCGGGGTGGCTCAGCCTCCTATTTGGAGGCCGGGGTGGCTCAGCCTCCGATTTGAAGGCCTGGGTCGATCAGCCTCCGATTTGGAGGCCGGGGTGGATCAGCCTCCGATTTGGAGGCCGGGGTGGCTCAGCCTCCGATTTGGAGGCCGGGGTGGCTCAGCCTCCGATTTGGAGGCCGGGGTGGCTCAGCCTCCGATTTGGAGGCCGGGGTGGCTCAGCCTCCGATTTGGAGGCCGGGGTGGATCAGCCTCCGATTTGGAGGCCGGGGTCGATCAGCCTCCGATTTGGAGGCCGGGGTCGATCAGCCTCCGATTTGGAGGCCGGGGTCGATCAGCCTCCGATTTGGAGGCCGGGGTGGATCAGCCTCCGATTTGGAGGCCGGGGTGGCTCAGCCTCCGATTTGAAGGCCTGGGTCGATCAGCCTCCGATTTGGAGGCCGGGGTGGATCAGCCTCCGATTTGGTGGCCGGGGTGGCTCAGCCTCCTATTTGGAGGCCGGGGTGGCTCAGCCTCCTATTTGAAGGCCGGGGTGGCTCAGCCTCCTATTTGGAGGCCGGGGTGGCTCAGCCTCCTATTTGGAGGCCGGGGTGGCTCAGCCTCCGATTTGAAGGCCTGGGTCGAGCAGCCTCCGATTTGGAGGCCGGGGTGGATCAGCCTCCGATTTGGAGGCCGGGGTGGCTGAGCCTCCGATTTGGAGGCCGCGGTGGCTCAGCCTCCGATTTGGAGGCCGGGGTGGCTCAGCCTCCGATTTGGAGGCCGGGGTGGCTCAGCCTCCGATTTGGAGGCCGGGGTCGATCAGCCTCCGATTTGGAGGCCGGGGTCGATCAGCCTCCGATCTGGAGGCCGGGGTCGATCAGCCTCCGATTTGGAGGCCGGGGTGGATCAGCCTCCGATTTGGAGGCCGGGGTGGATCAGCCTCCGATTTGGAGGCCGGGGTGGATCAGCCTCCGATTTGGAGGCCGGGGTGGATCAGCCTCCGATTTGGAGGCCGGGGTGGCTCAGCCTCTGATTTGGAGGCCTGGGTCGATCAGCCTCCGATTTGGAGGCCGGGGTGGATCAGGCTCCGATTTGGAGGCCGGGGAGGATTAGGCTCCGATTTGGAGGCCGGGGTGGCTCATTGTCCGATTTGGAGGCCGGTATGGCTCAGCCTCCGATTTGGAGGCCGGGGTGGCTCAGTCTCCGATTTGGTGTGTCGGCCCTTTAAGACTCATTTGGGTGCGCTGGCCCTTTAACAATCACTTTGGCGCGTTGGCCCTTTAAGAGCTAGTTTGGCTGACTGGGCTTCTTTTAAATCCACTTTGGCGCACACATTCTCTCTCAGGGGCATGTGTCATGTGATGAATCTAGATTTGCATTTGTGCTGTGGGTTTCGCTTTAAGAGCTGATATTATGTGGCAGAGGCTCTGTGCTGGGGTTCAAGTGAAGTTCGTAGGCGTTGGCATAGTAACTGGGTCTGCCTGCGCATATCAATGATCTCAACTGTCATTTCAATCGCCTCAGGGCACGTTTTGCCATTTCCTATTGAAAAGCATTGGAGACAGTGCATTCCAATGACGGGAAAAAAAATTTTCAAACGCAAATTGCACAAAAACTACAAATCCGATCGACACGAAAAATACTTAGCACACCTGTCATGGACGCTGGCTTCGAAACGACACCTCAACGGAGTCTGTGCGTGTAGCGGTTCGGGCCGCATTAATTGCGGAAGTCAACTTAATAATAATAACTAGATGTGTATTTCCTGAAGGAAGTACAGATAGTGGTTTGAAATGGTGCCCGGGCTGCCCCTTTAAGAGAGACTTGCCTGCTGCTCCTGCAAGACTTTCAACTCAGGATCTGTTTTAACTGTGAGTGCCTCTCCGGGGCCACTTTGGCCTCAGGGTCTGATTTGGTGGGTGGGGGGCCTCAGGATCTGATTCCTTGGCCTGGGCTCCTCAGGGCTTGAATTGTTGGCGGGGATCCCTCAGGCTCCGATTTTGTGGGTGTGGCCCCTCAGGGTCCGATTTTGTGGGTGGGGCCCCTCAGGGTCCAATTTGGTGGCCGGGGCCCCTCAGGGTCCAATTTTGTGGTTGGGGTCCCTCAGTGTCCGATTTTGTGGCCGAGGCCCCTCAGGGTCCGATTTTGTGGGTGGGGCCCCTTAGGGCCCGATTTTGTGGTTGGGGCTCCTCAGTGTCCGATTTGGTGGGCGAGGCCACTCTGGGTCAGATTTGGTGTGCGGGGCCACTCTGGGTCAGATTTGGTGGGCGGGGCCACTCTGGGTTCAATTTGGTGGGTGGGGCCACTCTGGGTCCGATTTGGTGGGAGGGGACATTATGGGTCCAATTTGGTGGGCGGGGCCCCACAGAGTCCGATCTGGTGGGCAGGGCCACTCTAGGTCCTATATGTAGGCCGGGGTTAATCAGCCTCAGATTTGGAGCCTGGGGTCACTCGGCTTTCGATTTGGCGCTCCAGCCCTTTAAGACTTATTTTGGTGCGTCGGCCCTGTGGGGTCATGTAAAGTTCGTAGACGTTGGCATAGTAACTGTGTCTGCCTGCGCATATCAATGAGCTTAACTGCCATTTGAATCGCCTCACGACTGCCGCATGTTTTCCCTATGGCAAAATTTTCCAATTGAAATGCATTGAGACAGTGCATTCCAATGACAGGAAAATGTTTCTTCAAACACAAATTGCGCAAAAACTATAAATCTGATCGACATGAAAAATACTTAGCACACCTCTCGTGAATGCTGGCTTCGAAACGACACCTCAACGGAGTCTGTGCGTGTAGCGGTTCGGGCTGCATTAATTGCAGAAATCAACTGAATAGTAATAATAATACTAGATGTGTATTTCCTGAAGGAAGTACAGATAGTGGTTTGAAATGGTGCCCGAGCTGCCCCTTTAAGAGAGACTTGCCTGCTTCCCCTGCAAGACTTTCAACTCAGGATCCGTTTTAACTGTGGGTGCCTCTCAGGGGCCACTTTGGCCTCAGGGTCTGATTTGATGGGTGGGGACCCTCAGGAACTGATTCGGTGGCCTGGGCTCCTCAGGGCTTGAACTGCTGGCCGGGATCCCTCAGGGTCTCATTTTGTGGGTGTGACCCCTCAAGGTCCAATTTTGTGAGTGGGGCCGGGGCCCATCAGGGTCCAATTTTGTGGATGGGGCCCCTCAGGGTCCCATTTTGTGGGTGGGGCACCTCAGGGTCCAATTTTGTGGCCGGGCCCCACAGGGTTCGATTTTGTGGCCGGGGCCCCTCAGGGTCCGATTTTGTGGCCGGGGCCCCTCAGGGTCCGATTTTGTGGGTGGGGCCCCTCAGGGTCTGATTTTGTGGGTGGGGCCCCTCAGGGTCTGATTTTGTGGCCGGGTCCCCTCAGGGTGCGATTTTGTGGGTGGGTCTCCTTAGGGTCTGATTTTGTGGGCGGAGCACCCTGGGTCCATTTTGGTTGGTGGGGCCACTCTGGGTCCAATTTGGTGGGGGGGGCACTCTGGGTCCAATTTGGTGGGGGGCCACTCTGGGTCCGATTTAGTGGGCGGTGCCTCTCAGGGTCCGATTTGGTGGGCGGGGCCACTCTCGGTCCGATTTAGTGGGCGGTGCCCCTCAGGGTCCGATTTGGTGGGCGGGGCCCCTCAGGGTCCGATTTGGTGGTCGGGGCCCCTCAGGGTCCGATTTGGTGGGTGGGGACACTCTGAGTCTGATTAGGTGGGCGGGGCCACTCAGGGTCCGATTTGGTGGGCTGTGCCACTCTGGGTCCGTTTTGGTGGGCGGGGCCACTCAGGGTCTGATTTTTTTGAGCGGGGCCACGCTGGGTCCGATTTGGAGAGCAGGGTGGCTCAGCCTCCGATTTGGAGCCTGGGGTCACTCAGCTTTCGATTTGGCGCGCCAGCCCTTTAAGACTCATTTCGGTGCGCCGTCCCTTTAAGAATCACTTTGGCGCGTCGGTCCTTTAAGAGCCAGTTTGGCGCACTGGGCTTCTAAATCCACTTTGGCGCACATTCTCTCTCTGGGGCATGCGTCATGTGATGAAGCTAGATTTGCACTTATGCTGTGGGTTTCGCTTTAAGAGCTGAAAGTATCTGCCAGAAACTCTGTCCTAGAGAGGTCATGTGACGTTCGTAGGCGTTGACATAGTAACTGGGTGAGCCTGCGCATATCAATGAGCTTAACTGCCACCTCACGACTGTCCCATGTTTTCTTTATGGCAACATTTTCCCATTGAAATGCATTGAGGAAAATGTTTTTTCAAACGCAAATTGCACAAAAACTACAAATCCGATCAACAGGAAAAATACTTAGCACACCACTCGTGGACGCTGGCTTCGAAACAAAGCCTCAACGGAGTCTGTGCGTGTAGCGGTTCGGGCCGCATTAATTGCGGAAATCAGCTGAATAGTAATAATAATACTAGATGTGTATTTCCTGAAGGAAGTACAGATAGTGGTTTGAAATGGTGCCCGGGCTGCCCCTTTAAGAGAGACTTGCCTGCTGCCCCTGCAAGACTTTCAACTCAGGATCCGTTTTAACTGTGAGTGCCTCTCAGGGGCCAGTTTGGCCTCAGGGTCTGATTTGGTGGGTGGGGCGCCTCAGAATCTGATTCCTTGGCCTGGGCTCCTCAGGGCTTGAATTGTTGGCGGGGATCCCTCAGGCTCCGATTTTGTGGGTGTGGCCCCTCAGGGTCCGATTTTTTTTGGGCGGGGCCCCTTAGGCTCCGATTTGGTGGGCGGGGCCACTCTGGGTCTGATTTGGTGGGCGGGGACACTCTGGGACCGATTTGGTGGGCGGGGACCTTCAGGGTCCAATTTGGTGGGCGGGGACACTGAGTCTGATTTGGTGGGTGGGGCCCCTCAGGGTCCGATTTGGTGGGCTGTGACACTCTGGGTCCGTTTTGGTGGACGGGGCCACTCAGGGTCTTATTTTTTTTAGCGGGGCCACGCTGGGTCCGATTTGGTGGGCGTGGCCCTTCAGGGTCCAATTTGGTGGGCGGGGACACTGAGTCTGATTTGGTGGGTGGGGCCCCTCAGGGTCCGATTTGGTGGGCTGTGCCACTCTGGGTCCGTTTTGGTGGGCGGGGCCACTCGGTCTCATTTTTTTAGCGGGGCCACGCTGGGTCCGATTTGGAGGTCGGGTGGCTCAGCCTCCGATTTGGAGCCTGGGGTCACTCAGCTTTCAATTTGGCGCGCCGTCCCTTTAAGACTCATTTCGGTGCGCCGGCCCTTTAAGAATCACTTTGGCGCGTCGGCCATTTAAGAGCCAGTTTGGCTCACTGGGCTTCTTCTAAATCAACTTTGGCGCACATTCTCTCTCAGTGGCATGCGTCATGTGATGAAGCTAGATTTGCAATTATGCTGTTGGTTTCACTTTAAGAGCTGAAATTATCTGCCAGAAACGCTGTCCTAGAGAGGTCATGTGACGTTCGTAGGCGTTGGCATAGTAACTGGGAGAGCCTGCGCATATTAATGAGCTTAACTGCCACCTCACGACTGTGTTTTCCCTATGGCAACATTTTCCCATTGAAATGCATTGAGGTAAATGTTTTTTCAAACGCAAATTGCGCAAAAACTCCAAATCCGATCGTCACGAAAAATACTTAGCACACCACTCGTGGACGCTGGCTTCGAAACGAGGCCTCAACGTAGTCTGTGCGTGTAGCGGTTCAGGCCGCATTAATTGCGGAAATCAACTGAATAGTAATAATAATACTAGATGTGTATTTCCTGAAGGAAGTACAGATAGTGGTTTGAAATGGTGCCCGGGCTGCCCCTATAAGAGAGACTTGCCTGCTGCCCCTGCAAGACTTTCAACTCAGGATACGATTTAACTGTGGGTGCCTCTCAGGGGCCACTTTGGCCTCATGGTCTGATTTTGTGGGTGGGGCCCCTCAGGGCCTGATTTTGTGGGTGGGGCCCCTCAGGGTCCGATTTTGTGGGTGGGGCCCCTCAGGGTCCGATTTTGTGGCCGGGGCCACTCAGGGTCCGATTTGGTGGCCGGGGCCCCTCAGGGTCCAATTTGGTGGGCGGGGCCTCTCAGGGTCCGATTTGGTGGGCGGGGCCCCACAGGGTCCGATTTGGTGGGCGGGGCCACTCTGGGTAAGATTTGGAGGCTGGGGTCGCTCAGCCTCCAATTTGGAGGCCGGGGTCGTTGAGCTTCCGATTTGGAGGCCGAGGTCAAAAAGCCTCTGATTTGGAGGCCGGGGTCGATGAGCCTCCGATTTGGAGGCCGGGGTGGCTCAGCCTCCGATTTGGAGGCCGGGGTGGCTCAGCCTCTGATTTGGAGGCCGGGGTGGCTCAGCCTCCGATTTGGAGGCCGGGGTGGATCAGCCTCCGATTTGGAGGCCGGGGTAGATCAGCCTCCGATTTGGAGGCCGGGGTGGATCAGCCTCCAATTTGGAGGCCGGGGTGGATCAGCCTCCGATTTGGAGGCCGGGGTCGCTCAGCCTCCGATTTGGAGGCCGGGGTGGCTCAGCCTCCGATTTGGAGGCCGGGGTGGCTCAGCCTCCGATTTGGAGGCCGGGGTGGCTCAGCCTCCGATTTGGAGGCCGGGGTCGATCAGCCTCCGATTTGGAGGCCGGGGTGGCTCAGCCTCCAATTTGGAGGCCGGGGTGGATCAGCCTCCGATTTGGAGGCCGGGGTGGCTCAGCCTCCGTTTTGGAGGCCGGGGTCGATCAGCCTCCGATTTGGAGGCCGGGGTGGCTCAGCCTCCGATTTGGAGGCCGGGGTGGCTCAGCCTCCGATTTGGAGGCCGGGGTCGATCAGCCTACGATTTGGAGGCCGGGGTGGCTCAGCCTCTGATTTGGAGGCCGGGGTGGCTCAGCCTCCGATTTGGAGGCCGGGGTGGCTCAGCCTCTTATTTGGAGGCCGGGGTGGCTCAGCCTCTTATTTGGAGGCCGGGGTGGCTCAGCCTCCGATTTGGAGGCCGGGGTGGCTCAGCCTCCGATTTGGAGGCCGGGGTGGCTCAGCCTCCGATTTGGAGGCCGGGGTGGCTCAGCCTCCGATTTGGAGGCCGGGGTGGCTCAGCCTCCGATTTGGAGGCCGGGGTGGCTCAGCCTCCGATTTGGAGGCCGGGGTTAATCAGCCTCCGATTTGAAGGCCGGGGTCAATCACCCTCCGATTTGGAGGCCGGGGTGGCTCAGCCTCTAATTTGGAGGCCGGGGTGGCTCAGCCTTCGATCTGGAGGCCGGGGTGGCTCAGCCTCCGATTTGGAGGCCGGGGTGGCTCAACCTCTAATTTGGAGGCCGGGGTGGCTCAGCCTCCGATTTGGAGGCCGGGGGGTCGATCAGCCTCCCATTTGGAGCCTGTGGTCACTCAGCTTTCGATTTGGCGTGTTGGCCCTTTAAGACTCATTTCGGTGCGCCGGCCCTTTAACAGTCACTTTTGCACTTCGGCCCTTTAAGAGCCAGTTTGGCTCACTGGGCTTCTAAATACACTTTGGCGCACATTCTCTCTCAGGGGCATGTGTCATGTGATGAAGCTAGATTTGCATTTGTGCTGTGGGTTTCGCTTTAAGAGGTGATATTATGTGGCAGAAGCCCTGTTCTGGAGATGTCATGTGACGTTCGTAGGCGTTGGCATAGTAACTGGGTCTGCCTGCGCATATCAATGAGCTCAACTGCCATTTCAATCGCCTCAGGGCATGTTTTGCCATTTCCCCATTCAAATGCATTGGAGACAGTGCATTCCAATGACGTGAAAAAAAATTTTCGAACACAAATTGCGCAAAAACTACAAATCTGATCGACACGAAAAATACTTAGCACACCTCTCATGGGCGCTGGCTTCGAAACGACACCTCAACGGAGTCTGTGCGTGTAGCGGTTCGGGCTGTATTAATTGCGGAAATCAACTTAATAATAATAATAATAAGAAGAAGAAGAAGAAGAATAAGTTAGCAGCGTTCGGATTACAATATAGTGGTTTTTTCAAACCACTATAACTAGATGTGTATTTCCTGAAGGAAGTACAGATAGTGGTTTGAAATGGTGCCCGGGCTGCCCCTTTAAGAGAGACTTGCCTGCTGCCCCTGCAAGACTTTCAACTCAGGATACGATTTAACTGTGGGTGCCTCTCAGGGGCCACTTTGGCTTCAGGGTCTGATTTTGTGGGTGGGGCCCCTCAGGGCCTGATTTTGTGGGTGGGGCCCCTCAGGGTCCGATTTTGTGGCCGGGGCCACTCAGGGTCCGATTTGGTGGCCGGGGCCCCTCAGGGTCCGATTTGGTGGCCGGGGCCCCTCAGGGTCTGATTTGGTGGGTGGGGCCCCTCAAGGTCCGATTTTGTGGCTGGGGCCCCTCAGGGTCTGATTTTGTGGCCGGGCCACTCAGGATCCGATTTTTGTGGCCGTAACCCCTCAGGGTCCAATTTTGTGGGTGGGGCCCCTCAGGGTCCGATTTTGTGGCTGGGGCCCGTCAGGGTCCGATTTTGTGGGTGGGGCCTCTCAGGGTCCGATTTAGTGGGCGGGGCCCCTCAGGGTCCAATTTGGTGGGCAGGGCCCCTCAGGGTCCGATTTTGTGGATTGGGCCCCTCAGGGTCCGATTTTGTGGCCGGGGCCCCTCAGGGTCCGATTTTGTGGCAGGGGCCCCTCAGGGTCCGATTTTGTGTCAGGGGCCCCTCAGGGTCCGATTTTGTGGTTGGGTCCCCTCAGGGTCCGGTTTTGTGGTTGGGGCCCCTCAGGGTCCGATTTTGTGGCCGCGGCCCCTCAGGGCCTGATTTTGTGGCCGAGGCCCCTCAGGGTCCGATTTTGTGGCAGGGGCCCCTCTGGGTCCGATTTTGTGGGTGGGGCCCCTCTGAGTCCAATTTGGTGGGCGGGACCACTCTGGGTCCAATTTGGTAGGCGGGACCTCTCAGGGTCCGATTTTGTGGTTGGGTCGCCTCAGGGTCCGATTTTGTGGTTGGGGCCCCTCAGGGTCCGATTTTGTGTCCGGGGCCTATCAGGGTCCAATTTTGTGGCCGCGGCCCCTCAGGGTCTGATTTTGTGGGCGGAGCCCCTCTGGGTCCAATTTAGTGGGCGGGACCACTCTGGGTCCAATTTGGTGGGCGGAACCACTCTGGGTCCAATTTGGTGGGCGGGGCCTCAGGGTCCGATTTGGTGAGCGGGGCCCCACAGGGTCCGATTTGGTGGGTGGGGCCACTCTGGGTAAGATTTGGAGGCCGGGGTGGCTCAGCCCCCGATTTGGAGGCCGGGGTGGCTCAGCCTCCGATTTGGAGGCCGGGGTGGCTCAGCCTCCGATTTGGAGGCCGGGGTGGCTCAGCCTCCGATTTGGAGGCCGGGGTGGCTCAGCCTCCGATTTGGAGGCCGGGGTGGCTCAGCCACCGATTTGGAGGCCGGGTTGGCTCAGCCTCCGATTTGGAGGCCGGGATGGCTCAGCCTCCGATTTGTAGGCCGGGGTGGCTCAGCCTCCGATTTGGAGGCCGGGGTGGCTCAGCCTCCGATTTGGAGGCCGGGGTGGCTCAGCCTCTGATTTGGAGGCCGGGGTGACTCAGCCTCCGATTTGGAGGCCGGGGTGGCTCAGCCTCCGATTTGGAGGCCGGGGTGGCTCAGCCTCCGATTTGGAGGCCGGGGTGGCTCAGCCTCCGATTTGGAGGCCTGGGTCGATCAGCCTCCGATTTGGAGGCCGGGGTGGATCAGCCTCCGATTTGGAGGCCGGGGTGGATCAGCCTCCGATTTAGAGGCCGGGGTGGATCAGCCTCCGATTTGGAGGCCGGGATGGCTCAGCCTCCGATTTGGAGGCCGGGGTGGCTCAGCCTCCGATTTGGAGGCCGGGGTGGATCAGTCTCCGATTTGGAGGCCGGGGTGGCTCTGCCTCCGATTTGGAGGCCGGGGTGGCTCAGCCTCCGATTTGGAGGCCGGGGTGGCTCAGCCTCCGATTTGGATGTCGGGGTCAATCAGCCTCCGATTTGGAGGCCGGGGTGGCTCAGCCTCCGATTTGGAGGCCGGGGTGGCTCAGCCTCCGATTTGGAGGCCGGGGTGGCTCAGCCTCCGATTTGGAGGCCGGGGTGGCTCAGTCTCCGATTTGGAGGCCGGGGTGGCTCAGCCTCCGATTTGGAGGCCGGGGTGGCTCAGCCTCCGATTTGGAGGCCGGGGTGGCTCAGCCTCCGATTTGGAGGCCGGGGTGGCTCAGCCTCCGATTTGGAGGCCGGGGTGGCTCAGCCTCCGATTTGGAGGCCGGGGTTAATCAGCCTCCGATTTGAAGGCCGGGGTCAATCACCCTCCGATTTGGAGGCCGGGGTGGCTCAGCCTCTAATTTGGAGGCCGGGGTGGCTCAGCCTTCGATCTGGAGGCCGGGGTGGCTCAGCCTCCGATTTGGAGGCCGGGGTGGCTCAACCTCTAATTTGGAGGCCGGGGTGGCTCAGCCTCCGATTTGGAGGCCGGGGGGTCGATCAGCCTCCCATTTGGAGCCTGTGGTCACTCAGCTTTCGATTTGGCGTGTTGGCCCTTTAAGACTCATTTCGGTGCGCCGGCCCTTTAACAGTCACTTTTGCACTTCGGCCCTTTAAGAGCCAGTTTGGCTCACTGGGCTTCTAAATACACTTTGGCGCACATTCTCTCTCAGGGGCATGTGTCATGTGATGAAGCTAGATTTGCATTTGTGCTGTGGGTTTCGCTTTAAGAGGTGATATTATGTGGCAGAAGCCCTGTTCTGGAGATGTCATGTGACGTTCGTAGGCGTTGGCATAGTAACTGGGTCTGCCTGCGCATATCAATGAGCTCAACTGCCATTTCAATCGCCTCAGGGCATGTTTTGCCATTTCCCCATTCAAATGCATTGGAGACAGTGCATTCCAATGACGTGAAAAAAAATTTTCGAACACAAATTGCGCAAAAACTACAAATCTGATCGACACGAAAAATACTTAGCACACCTCTCATGGGCGCTGGCTTCGAAACGACACCTCAACGGAGTCTGTGCGTGTAGCGGTTCGGGCTGTATTAATTGCGGAAATCAACTTAATAATAATAATAATAAGAAGAAGAAGAAGAAGAATAAGTTAGCAGCGTTCGGATTACAATATAGTGGTTTTTTCAAACCACTATAACTAGATGTGTATTTCCTGAAGGAAGTACAGATAGTGGTTTGAAATGGTGCCCGGGCTGCCCCTTTAAGAGAGACTTGCCTGCTGCCCCTGCAAGACTTTCAACTCAGGATACGATTTAACTGTGGGTGCCTCTCAGGGGCCACTTTGGCTTCAGGGTCTGATTTTGTGGGTGGGGCCCCTCAGGGCCTGATTTTGTGGGTGGGGCCCCTCAGGGTCCGATTTTGTGGCCGGGGCCACTCAGGGTCCGATTTGGTGGCCGGGGCCCCTCAGGGTCCGATTTGGTGGCCGGGGCCCCTCAGGGTCTGATTTGGTGGGTGGGGCCCCTCAAGGTCCGATTTTGTGGCTGGGGCCCCTCAGGGTCTGATTTTGTGGCCGGGCCACTCAGGATCCGATTTTTGTGGCCGTAACCCCTCAGGGTCCAATTTTGTGGGTGGGGCCCCTCAGGGTCCGATTTTGTGGCTGGGGCCCGTCAGGGTCCGATTTTGTGGGTGGGGCCTCTCAGGGTCCGATTTAGTGGGCGGGGCCCCTCAGGGTCCAATTTGGTGGGCAGGGCCCCTCAGGGTCCGATTTTGTGGATTGGGCCCCTCAGGGTCCGATTTTGTGGCCGGGGCCCCTCAGGGTCCGATTTTGTGGCAGGGGCCCCTCAGGGTCCGATTTTGTGTCAGGGGCCCCTCAGGGTCCGATTTTGTGGTTGGGTCCCCTCAGGGTCCGGTTTTGTGGTTGGGGCCCCTCAGGGTCCGATTTTGTGGCCGCGGCCCCTCAGGGCCTGATTTTGTGGCCGAGGCCCCTCAGGGTCCGATTTTGTGGCAGGGGCCCCTCTGGGTCCGATTTTGTGGGTGGGGCCCCTCTGAGTCCAATTTGGTGGGCGGGACCACTCTGGGTCCAATTTGGTAGGCGGGACCTCTCAGGGTCCGATTTTGTGGTTGGGTCGCCTCAGGGTCCGATTTTGTGGTTGGGGCCCCTCAGGGTCCGATTTTGTGTCCGGGGCCTATCAGGGTCCAATTTTGTGGCCGCGGCCCCTCAGGGTCTGATTTTGTGGGCGGAGCCCCTCTGGGTCCAATTTAGTGGGCGGGACCACTCTGGGTCCAATTTGGTGGGCGGAACCACTCTGGGTCCAATTTGGTGGGCGGGGCCTCAGGGTCCGATTTGGTGAGCGGGGCCCCACAGGGTCCGATTTGGTGGGTGGGGCCACTCTGGGTAAGATTTGGAGGCCGGGGTGGCTCAGCCCCCGATTTGGAGGCCGGGGTGGCTCAGCCTCCGATTTGGAGGCCGGGGTGGCTCAGCCTCCGATTTGGAGGCCGGGGTGGCTCAGCCTCCGATTTGGAGGCCGGGGTGGCTCAGCCTCCGATTTGGAGGCCGGGGTGGCTCAGCCACCGATTTGGAGGCCGGGTTGGCTCAGCCTCCGATTTGGAGGCCGGGATGGCTCAGCCTCCGATTTGTAGGCCGGGGTGGCTCAGCCTCCGATTTGGAGGCCGGGGTGGCTCAGCCTCCGATTTGGAGGCCGGGGTGGCTCAGCCTCTGATTTGGAGGCCGGGGTGACTCAGCCTCCGATTTGGAGGCCGGGGTGGCTCAGCCTCCGATTTGGAGGCCGGGGTGGCTCAGCCTCCGATTTGGAGGCCGGGGTGGCTCAGCCTCCGATTTGGAGGCCTGGGTCGATCAGCCTCCGATTTGGAGGCCGGGGTGGATCAGCCTCCGATTTGGAGGCCGGGGTGGATCAGCCTCCGATTTAGAGGCCGGGGTGGATCAGCCTCCGATTTGGAGGCCGGGATGGCTCAGCCTCCGATTTGGAGGCCGGGGTGGATCAGCCTCCGATTTGGAGGCCGGGGTGGATCAGTCTCCGATTTGGAGGCCGGGGTGGCTCTGCCTCCGATTTGGAGGCCGGGGTGGCTCAGCCTCCGATTTGGAGGCCGGGGTGGCTCAGCCTCCGATTTGGATGTCGGGGTCAATCAGCCTCCGATTTGGAGGCCGGGGTGGCTCAGCCTCCGATTTGGAGGCCGGGGTGGCTCAGCCTCCGATTTGGAGGCCGGGGTGGCTCAGCCTCCGATTTGGAGGCCGGGGTGGCTCAGTCTCCGATTTGGAGGCCGGGGTGGCTCAGCCTCCGATTTGGAGGCCGGGGTGGCTCAGCCTCCGATTTGGAGGCCGGGGTGGCTCAGCCTCCGATTTGGAGGCCGGGGTGGCTCAGCCTCCGATTTGGAGGCCGGGGTGGCTCAGCCTCCGATTTGGTGACCGGGGTGGATCAGCCTCCGATTTGGTGACCGGGGTGGATCAGCCTCCGATTTGGAGGCCGGGGTGGCTCAGCGTCCGATTTGGAGGCCGGGGTGGCTCAGCGTCCGATTTGGAGGCCGGGGTGGCTCAGTCTCCGATTTGGTGTGTCGGCCCTTTAAGACTCATTTGGGTGCGCTGGCCCTTTAACAATCACTTTGGCGCATTGGCCCTTTAAGAGCTAGTTTGGCTCACTGGGCTTCTTTTAAATCCACTTTGGCGCACACATTCTCTCTCAGGGGCATGTGTCATGTGATGAAGCTATATTTGCATTTGTGCTGTGGGTTTCGCTTTAAGAGCTGATATTATGTGGCAGAGGCTCTGTGCTGGGGTTCAGGTGAAGTTCGTAGGCGTTGGCATAGTAACTGGGTGTGTCTGCGCATATCAATGAGCTCAACTGCCATTTCAATCGCCTCAGGGCACGTTTTGCCATTTCCTATTGAAAAGCATTGGAGACAGTGCATTCCAATGACGGGAAAAAAAATTTTCAAACGCAAATTGCGCAAAAACTACAAATCCGATCGACACGAAAAATACTTAGCACACCTCTCATGGACGCTGGCTTCGAAACGACACCTCAACGGAGTCTGTGCGTGTAGTGGTTCGGGCCGCATTAATTGCGGAAATCAACTTAATAATAAGACGAAGAAGAATAAGTTAGCAGCGTTCGGATTACAATATAGTGGTTTTTTCAAACCACTATAACTAGATGTGTATTTCCTGAAGGAAGTACAGATAGTGGTTTGAAATGGTGCCCGGGCTGCCCCTTTAAGAGAGACTTGCCTGCTGCCCCTGCAAGACTTTCAACTCAGGATCCGTTTTAACTGTGAGTGCCTCTCAGAGGCCACTTTGGCCTCAGTGTCTGATTTGGTGGGTGGGGCCCCTCAGGATCCGATTCCTTGGCCTGGGCTCTTCAGGGCTTGAATTGTTGGCGGGGATCTCTCAGGCTCCGATTTTGTGGGTGTGGCCCCTCAGGGTCCGATTTTGCGGGTGGGGCCCCTCAGGTTCCGATTTTGTGAGTGGGGCCCCTCAGGGTCCGATTTTGTGGCCGGGGCCCCACAGGGTCTGATTTTGTGGCCGGATCCCCTCAGGGTCCGATTTTATGGCCGTGGCCCCTCAGGGTCCGATTATGTGGGTTGGGCCCCTCAGGGTCCGATTTTGTGGCCAGGGCCCCTCAGGGTCTGATTTTGTGGCCGGGGCCCCTCAGGGTCCGATTTTGTGGCCGGGGCCCCTCAGGGTCTGATTTTGTGGTTGGGACCAATCAGGGTCCGATTTTGTGATTGGGGCCCCTCAGTGTCAGATTTGGTGGGTTGGGCCCCTTAGGGTCTGATTTTGTGGGCGGAGACCCTCTGGGTCCGATTTGGTCGGCGGGGCAACTCAGGGTCCGATTTGGTTGGCGGGACCACTCTGGGTCCGATTTAGTGGGCGGGTCCCCACAGGGTCCGATTTGGTGGGCGGGGCCCCTCAGGGTCCGGTTTGGTGGGCAGGGCCTCTCTGGGTCCGATTTAATGGGCGGGGCCACTCGGTAAGATTTGGTGGGCAGGGCCTCTCTGGGTCCGATTTGGTGGGCGGGGCCACTCGGTAAGATTTGGTGGGCGGGGCCACTCTGGGTAAGATTTGGAGGCCGGGGTCGATGAGCTTCCGATTTGGAGGCCGAGGTCAAAGAGCCTCTGATTTGGAGTCCGGGGTGGCTCAGCCTCCGATTTGGAGTCCGGGGTGGCTCAGCCTCCGATTTGAAGGCCGGGGTGGCTCAGCCTCCGATTTGGAGTCCGGGGTGGCTCAGCCTCCGATTTGGAGTCCGGGGTGGCTCAGCCTCCGATTTGGAGGCCGGGGTGGCTCAGCCTCCGATTTGGAGGCCGGGGTCGATCAGCCTCCGATTTGGAGGCCGGGGTCGATCAGCCTCCGATTTGGAGGCCGGGGTCGCTCAGCCTCCGATTTGGAGGCCGGGGTGGCTCAGCCTCCGATTTGGAGGCCGGGGTGGCTCAGCCTCCCATTTGGAGGCCGGGGTCGATCAGCCTCCCATTTGGAGGCCGGGGTCGATCAGCCTCCGATTTGGAGGCCGGGGTCGATCAGCCTCCGATTTGGAGGCCGGGGTGTCTCAGCCTCCCATTTGGAGGCCGGGGTGGCTCAGCCTCCCATTTGGAGGCCGGGGTGGCTCAGCCTCCCATTTGGAGGCCGGGGTGGCTCAGCCTCCCATTTGGAGGCCGGGGTCGATCAGCCTCCCATTTGGAGGCCGGGGTCGATCAGCCTCCCATTTGGAGGCCGGGGTCGATAAGCCTCCCATTTGGAGGCAGGGGTGGCTCAGCCTCCGATTTGGAGGCCGGGGTGGCTCAGCCTCCGATTTGGAGGCCGGGGTGGCTCAGCCTCCGATTTGGAGGCCGGGGTGGCTCAGCCTCCGATTTGTAGGCCGGGGTGGCTCAGCCTCCGATTTGGAGGCCGGGGTGGCTCAGCCTCCGATTTGAAGGCCGGGGTGGCTCAGCCTCCGATTTGGAGGCCGGGGTGGCTCAGCCTCCGATTTGGAGGCCGGGGTGGCTCAGCCTCCGATTTGGAGGCCGGGTTGGCTCAGCCTCCGATTTGGAGGCCGGGGTCGATCAGCCTCCGATTTGGAGGCCGGGGTCGATCAGCCTCCGATTTGGAGGCCGGGGTCGATCAGCCTCCGATTTTGAGGCCGGGGTCGATCAGTCTCCGATTTGAAGGCCGGGGTCAATCACCCTCCGATTTGGAGGCCGGGGTGGCTCAGTCTCCAATTTGGAGGCCGGGGTGGCTCAGCCTTCGATCTGGAGGCCGGGGTGGCTCAGCCTTCGATCTGGAGGCCGGGGTGGCTCAGCCTCCGATTTGGAGTCCGGGGTGGCTCAACCTCCAATTTGGAGGCCAGGGTGGCTCAGCCTCTGATTTGGAGGCCGGGGGGTCGATCAGCCTCCCATTTGGAGCCTGTGGTCACTCAGCTTTCGATTTGGCGTGTTGGCCCTTTAAGACTCATTTCGGTGCGCCGGCCCTTTAACAGTCACTTTTGCACTTCGGCCCTTTAAGAGCCAGTTTGGCTCACTGGGCTTCTAAATACACTTTGGCGCACATTCTCTCTCAGGGGCATGTGTCATGTGATGAAGCTAGATTTGCATTTGTGCTGTGGGTTTCGCTTTAAGAGCTGATATTATGTGGCAGAAGCTCTGTTCTGGAGATGTCATGTGACGTTCATAGGCATTGGCATAGTAACTGGTTCTGCCTGCGCATATCAATGAGCTCAACTGCCATTTCAATCGCCTCAGAGCATGTTTTGCCATTTCCCATTCAAATGCATTGGAGACAGTGCATTCCAATGACGGGAAAAAAAATTTTCGAACGCAAATTGCGCAAAAACTACAAATCTGATCGACACGAAAAATACTTAGCACACCTCTCATGGGCGCTGGCTTCGAAACGACACCTCAACGGAGTCTGTGCGTGTAGCGGTTCGGGCTGTATTAATTGCAGAAATCAACTTAATAATAATAAGAAGAAGAATAAGTTAGCAGCGTTCGGATTACAATATAGTGGTTTTTTCAAACCACTATAACTAGATGTGTATTTCCTGAAGGAAGTACAGATAGTGGTTTGAAATGGTGCCTGGGCTGCCCCTTTAAGAGAGACCTGGCTGCTGCCCCTGCAAGACTTTCAACTCAGGATCCGTTTTAAATGTGGGTGCCTCTCAGGTGCCACTTTGGCCTCAGGGTCTGATTTGGTGGGTGGGGCCCCTCAGGATCCGATTCGGTGGCCTGGGCTCCTCAGGATTTGAATTAGTGGCCGGGATTCCTCAGGGTCCAATTTTGTGGGTGGGGCCCCTCAGGGTCTGATTTTGTGGGTGTGGCCTCTCAGGGTCCGATTTTTTGGGTGTGGCCCCTCAGAGTCCGGTTTTGTGGGTGGGTCCCCTCAGGGTCCGATTTTATGGGTGGGGCCCCTCAGGGTCCAATTTTGTGGGTGGGGCCCCTCATGGTCTGATTTTGTGGGTGGGGCCCCTCATGGTCTGATTTTGTGGGTGGGTCCCCTCATGGTACGATTTTGTGGCCGGGGCCCCTCAGGGTCCGATTTTATGGCCGGGGCCCTTCAGGGTCTGATTTTATGGCCGGGGCCCCTCAGGGTCTGATTTTGTGGGTGGGGCCCCTAAGGGTCCGATTTTGTGGCCGGGACCCTTCAGGGTCCGATTTTGTGGCCGGGGCCCCTCAGGGTCCGATTTTGTGGCCAGGGCCCCTCAGGGCCCGATTTTGTGGCTGGGGCCCCTCAGGGTGCGATTTTGTTGGTTGGGCCCCTCAGGGTCCGATTTTGAGGGTGGGGCCCCTCAGGGTCTGATTTTGTGGGTGGGGCCCCTCAGGGTCCGATTTGATTGGCGGGGCCCCTCAGGGTCCGATTTGGTGGGCGGGGCCCCTCTGGGTTCGATTTTGTGGCCGGGGTCTCTCAGGGTCCGATTTTGTGGCCGGGGCCCCTCAGGGTCCGATTTTGTGGTTGGGGCCCCTCAGGGTCCAATTTTGTGGTTGGGGCCCCTCAGGGTCCAGTTTTGTGGTTGGGGCCCCTCAGGGTCCGATTTTGTGGCCGGCGCCCCTCAGGGTCCGATTTCGTGGCCGGGGCCCCTCAGGGTCCGATTTTGTGGCTGGGGCCCCTCAGGGTCCGATTTTGTGGCCGGGGCCCCTCAGGGTCCGATTTTGTTGGTTGGGCCCCTCAGGATCTGATTTTGAGGGTGGGGCCCCTCAGGGTCCGATTTTGTGGCCGAGGCCCCTCAGGGTCCGATTTTGTGGTTGGGGCCCCTCAGGGTCTGATTTTGTGGCCGGGTCTACTCAAGGTCCGATTTTGTGGGCGGGGCCCCTCAGGGTCCGATTTGGTGGGCGGGCCCCCAGGGTCCAATTTTGTGGGTGGGGCCCCTCTGGGTTCGATTTTGTGGCCGGGGTCTCTCAGGGTCCGATTTTGTGGCCGGGGCCCCTCAGGGTCCGATTTTGTGGTTGGGGACCCTCAGGGTCCGATTTTGTGATTGGGGGCCCTCAGGGTCCGATTTTGTGGGTGGGGCCCCTCAGAGTCCGATTTGGTTGGCGGGGCCCCTCAGGGTCCGATTTGGTGGGCGGGGCCTCTCAGGGTCTGATTTTAAAGGCGGGGCCCCTCAGGGTCCAATTTTGTGGGTGGGGCCCCTCTGGGTTCGATTTTGTGGTTGGGGCCCCTCAGGGTCCAGTTTTGTGGTTGGGGGCCCCTCAGGGTCCGGTTTTGTGATTGGGGCCACTCAGGGTCCGATTTTGTGGCCGGGGCCCCTCAGGGTCTGATTTTGTGGTTGGGGCCCCTCAGTGTCCGATTTTGTGGCCAGCGCCCCTCAGTGTCCGATTTCGTGGCCGGGGCCCCTCAGGGTCCAATTTTGTGTCCGGGGCCCCTCAGGGTCCGATTTTGTAGCCGGTGCCTCTCAGGGTCCGATTTTGTGGTTGGGGCCCCTCAGGGTCCAATTTTTGGGGCCGGGGCCCCTCAGGGTCCGATTTTGCGGGTGGAGCACCTCAGGGTCCGATTTTGCGGGTGGGGCCCCTCAGGGTCCATTTTTGCTGGTGGGGCCCCTTAGGGTCCGATTTTGCGGGTGGGGCCCCTCAGGGTCCGATTTTGTGGCCGGGGCCCTTCAGGGTCCGATTTTGCGGGTGGGGCCCCTTAGGGTCTGATTTTGTGGACGGGGCCCCTCAGGGTCCGATTTTGTGGCCGGGGCCCCTCAGGGACCGATTTTGAGGGTGGGGCCCCTCAGGGTCTAATTTGGTGGGCGGGGCCCCTCAGGGTCCGATTTTGTGGGCGGGGCCCCTCAGGGTCCGATTTTGTGGGTGGGGCCCCTCAGGGTCCGATTTTGTGGGTGGGGCCCCTCAGAGTCCGATTTTGTGGCTGGGGCCCCTCAGGGTCTGATTTTGTGGCTGGGGTCCCTCAGGGTCTGATTTTGTGGGTTGGGCCCCTCAGGGTCCGATTTTGTGATCGGGGCCCCTCAGGGTCTGATTTTGTGGTTGGGGCCCCTCAGGGTCCGATTTTGTGGCCGGGGTCTCTCAGGGTCCGATTTTGTGGCTGGGGCCCCTCAGGGTTTGGATTTGTGGGTGAGGCCCATCAGGGTCCGATTTTGTGGGTGGGGCCCCTCAGGGTCCGATTTTGTGGCTGGGGCCCCTCATGGTCTGACTTTGTGGCTGTGGCCCCTCAGGGTCTGATTTTGAGGGTGGGGCCCCTCAGGGTCTAATTTGGTGGGCGGGGCCCCTCAGGGTCCGATTTCGTGGGTGGGGCCCCTCAGGGTTCAATTTTGTGGGTGGGGCCCCTCAGGGTCCGATTTTGTGGCTGGGGCCCCTCAGGGTCTGATTTTGTGGGTGGGGCCCATCAGGGTCCGATTCTGTTGGTGGGGCCCCTCAGGGTCCGATTTCGTGACCGGGGACCCTCAGGGTCTGATTTTGTTGGTGGGGCCCCTCAGGGTCCGATTTTGTGGCTGGGGTCCCTCAGGGTCTGATTTTGTTGGTGGGGCCCCTCAGGGTTTGATTTTGTGGCCGGGGCCCCTTAGGGTCTGATTTTGTGACTGAGGCCCCTCTGGGTTCGATTTTGTGGCCGGGGTCTCTCAGGGTCCGATTTTGTGGGTGGGGCCCCTCAGCGACCAATTTTGAGGGTGGGGCCCCTCAGGGTCTAGTTTGGTGGGCAGGGCCCCTCAGGGTCCGATTTTGTGGGTGGGGTCCCTCTTGGTCTGATTTTGTGGGTGGGGCCCCTCAGGTTCTGATTTTGTGGTTGGGCCCCTCAGGTTCTGATTTTGTGGCTGGGGTCCCTCAGGGTCTGATTTTGTGGGTGGGGCCCCTCAGGGTCCGATTTTGTGACTGGGGCCCCTCAGGGTCTGATTTTGTGGTTGGGGCCCCTCAGGGTCCGATTTTGTGGCCGGGGTCTCTCAGGGTCTGATTTTGTGGCCGGGTCCCCTCAGGGTCTGGATTTGAGGGTGGGGCCCCTCAGGGTCCGATTTTGTGGGTGGGTCCCCTCAGAGTCCGATTTTGTGGCTGGGGCCCCTCAGGGTCTTATTTTGCGGCTGGGGCCCCTCAGGGTCTGGTTTTGTGGGTGGGGCCCCTCAGGGTCTGGTTTTGTGGGTGGGGCCCCTCAGGGTCTGATTTTGTGGGTGGGGCCCCTCAGGGTCTGATTTTGTGACCAGGGCACCTCAGGGTCTGATTTTGTGGTTGGGGCCCCTGAGGGTCCTATTTTGTGACTGGGGCCCCTCTAGGTTCGATTTTGTGGCCGGGGTCTCTCAGGGTCCGATTTTGTGGTTGGGGCCCCTCAGGGTCTGATTTTGTGGCTGGGGCCCCTCAGGGTCCGATTTTGAGGGTGGGGCCCCTCAGGGTCTAATTTGGTGGGCGGAGCCCCTCAGGGTCTGATTTTGTGGGTTGGGCCCCTCAGGGTCTGATTTTGTGGCCGGGGCCCCTCAAGGTCCGATTTTGTGTCCAGGGCCCCTCAGGTCCGATTTTGTGGCCGGTGCCTCTCAGGGTCCGATTTTGTGGTTGGGGCCCCTCAGGGTCCGATTTTGCGGCCGGAGCCTCTCGGGGTCCGATTTTGTGGATGGGGCCCCTCAGGATATGATTTTGTGGCCGGGGTCCCTCAGGGTCCGATTTTGTGGCTGGGGCCCCTCAGGGTCCGATTTTGTGGCCGGGGCCCGTCAGGGTCCGATTTTGTGGTTGGGGCCCCTCAGGGTCCGATTTGTGGGTAGGGCCTCTCAGGGTCCGATTTTGTGAGTTGGGCCACTCAGGGTCCGATATTGTGGCCGGATCCCCTCAGGGTCCGATTTTGTGGTTGGGGCCCCTCAGGGTCCGATTTTGTGGTTGGGGCCCCTCAGGGTCCAGTTTTGTGGTTGGGGCCCCTCAGGGTCCGATTTTGTGGCCGGCGCCCCTCAGGGTCCGATTTCGTGGCCGGGGCCCCTCAGGGTCCGATTTTGTGGCTGGGGCCCCTCAGGGTCTGATTTTGTGGCCGGGGCCCCTCAGGGTCCGATTTTGTTGGTTGGGCCCCTCAGGATCTGATTTTGAGGGTGGGGCCCCTCAGGGTCCGATTTTGTGGTTGGGGCCCCTCAGGGTCCGATTTTGTGATTGGGGGCCCTCAGGGTCCGATTTTGTGGGTGGGGCCCCTCAGAGTCCGATTTGGTTGGCGGGGCCCCTCAGGGTCCGATTTGGTGGGCGGGGCCTCTCAGGGTCTGATTTTAAAGGCGGGGCCCCTCAGGGTCCAATTTTGTGGGTGGGGCCCCTCTGGGTTCGATTTTGTGGTTGGGGCCCCTCAGGGTCCGATTTTGTGGTTGGGGCCCCTCAGGGTCCGGTTTTGTGGTTGGGGGCCCCTCAGGGTCCGGTTTTGTGATTGGGGCCACTCAGGGTCCGATTTTGTGGCCGGGGCCCCTCAGGGTCTGATTTTGTGGGTGGGGCCCCTCAGTGTCCGATTTTGTGGCCAGCGCCCCTCAGTGTCCGATTTCGTGGCCGGGGCCCCTCAGGGTCCAATTTTGTGTCCGGGGCCCCTCAGGGTCCGATTTTGTAGCCGGTGCCTCTCAGGGTCCGATTTTGTGGTTGGGGCCCCTCAGGGTCCGATTTTTGGGGCCGGGGCCCCTCAGGGTCCGATTTTGCGGGTGGGGCCCCTCAGGGTCCGATTTTGCGGGTGGGGCCCCTCAGGGTCCGATTTTGCGGGTGGGGCCCCTCAGGGTCCGATTTTGCGGGTGGGGCCCCTCAGGGTCCAATTTTGCGGTGGGGCCCCTTAGGGTCCGATTTTGTGAGTGGGGCCCCTCAGGGTCCGATTTTGTGGCCGGGGCCCTTCAGGGTCCGATTTTGCGGGTGGGGCCCCTCAGGGTCCGATTTTGTGGCCGGGGCCCCTCAGGGTCTGATTTTGTGGCCGGGGCCCCTCAGGGTCTGATTTTGTGGCCAGGGCCCCTCAGGGACCGATTTTGAGGGTGGGGCCCCTCAGGGTCTAATTTGGTGGGCGGGGCCCCTCAGGGTCCGATTTTGTGGGTGGGGCCCCTCAGGGTCCGATTTTGTGGGTGGGGCCCCTCAGGGTCCGATTTTGTGGCTGGGACCCCCCAGGGTCTGATTTTGTGGCTGGGGTCCCTCAGGGTCTGATTTTGTGGGTGGGGCCCCTCAGGGTCCGATTTTGTGATCGGGGCCCCTCAGGGTCTGATTTTGTGGTTGGGGCCCCTCAGGGTCCGATTTTGTGGCCGGGGTCTCTCAGGGTCCGATTTTGTGGCTGGGGCCCCTCAGGGTTTGGATTTGTGGGTGGGGCCCATCAGGGTCCGATTTTGTGGGTGGGGCCCCTCAGGGTCCGATTTTGTGGCTGGGGCCCCTCATGGTCTGACTTTGTGGCTGTGGCCCCTCAGGGTCTGATTTTGAGGGTAGGGCCCCTCAAGGTCTAATTTGGTGGGCGGGGCCCCTCAGGGTCCGATTTCGTGGCTGGGGCCCCTGAGGGTCCGATTTTGTGGGTGGGGCCCCTCAGGGTCCGATTTTGTGGCTGGGGCCCCTCAGAGTCCGATTTTGTGGGTGGGGCCCATCAGGGTCCGATTCTGTTGGTGGGGCCCCTCAGGGTCCGATTTTGTGACCGGGGACCCTCACGGTCTGATTTTGTGGGTGGGGCCCCTCAGGGTCCGATTTTGTGGCTGGGGTCCCTCAGGGTCTGATTTTGTGGGTGGGGCCCCTCAGGGTCTGATTTTGTGGCCGGGGCCCCTTAGGGTCTGATTTTGTGACTGAGGCCCCTCTGAGTTCGATTTTGTGGCCGGGGTCTCTCAGGGTCCGATTTTGTGGGTGGGGCCCCTCAGCGACCAATTTTGAGGGTGGGGCCCCTCAGGGTCTAGTTTGGTGGGCAGGGCCCCTCAGGGTCCGATTTTGTGGGTGGGGTCCCTCATGGTCTGATTTTGTGGGTGGGGCCCCTCAGGTTCTGATTTTGTGGTTGGGCCCCTCAGGTTCTGATTTTGTGGCTGGGGTCCCTCAGGGTCTGATTTTGTGGGTGGGGCCCCTCAGGGTCCGATTTTGTGACTGGGGCCCTTCAGGGTCTGATTTTGTGGTTGGGGCCCCTCAGGGTCCGATTTTGTGGCCGGGGTCTCTCAGGGTCCGATTTTGTGGCCGGGTCCCCTCAGGGTCTGGATTTGAGGGTGGGGCCCCTTAGGGTCCGATTTTGTGGGTGGGTCCCCTCAGAGTCCGATTTTGTGGCTGGGCCCCTCAGGGTCTGATTTTGTGGCTGGGGCCCCTCAGGGTCTGATTTTGAGGGTGGGGCCCCTCAGGGTCTAATTTGGTGGGCGGGGCCCCTCATGGTCTGATTTTGTGGGTGGGGCCCCTCAGGGTCCGATTTCGTGACCTGGGCCCCTTAGGGTCTGATTTTGTGACTGGGGCCCCTCTGTGTTCGATTTTGTGGCCGGGGTCTCTCAGGGTCTAATTTTGTGGGTGGGGCCCCTCAGGGTCTTATTTTGCGGCTGGGGCCCCTCAGGGTCTGGTTTTGTGGGTGGGGCCCCTCAGGGTCTGATTTTGTGGGTGGGGCCCCTCAGGGTCTGATTTTGTGACCGGGGCACCTCAGGGTCTGATTTTGTGGTTGGGGCCCCTGAGGGTCCTATTTTGTGACTGGGGCCCCTCTAGGTTCGATTTTGTGGCCGGGGTCTCTCAGGGTCCGATTTTGTGGTTGGGGCCCCTCAGGGTCTGATTTTGTGGCTGGGGCCCCTCAGGGTCCGATTTTGAGGGTGGGGCCCCTCAGGGTCTAATTTGGTGGGCGGGGCCCCTCAGGGTCTGATTTTGTGGGTTGGGCCCCTCAGGGTCTGATTTTGTGTCCGGGGCCCCTCAGGGTCCGATTTTGTGTCCGGGGCCCCTCAGGATATGATTTTGTGGCCGGGGTCCCTCAGGGTCTGATTTTGTGGCCGGGGCCCCTGAGGGTCCAATTTTGTGGGTGGGGCCCCTCAGGGTCCGATTTTGTGGGTGGGGCCCCTCAGGATCCAATTTTGTGGTTGGGGCCCCTCAGGGTTCAATTTTGTAGGTGGGGTCCCTCAGGGTCCGATTTTGTGGCTCGGGCCCCTCAGGGTCCGATTTTGTGGCCGGGGCCCGTCAGGGTCCGATTTTGTGGTTGGGGCCCCTCAGGGTCCGATTTGTGGGTAGGGCCCCTCAGGGTCCGATTTTGTGAGTTGGGCCACTCAGGGTCCGATATTGTGGCCGGATCCCCTCAGGGTCCGATTTTGTGGGTGGGGCCCCTCAGGGGCCAATTTTGTGGCCGGGGCCCCTCAGGGTCCAATTTTGTGGGTGGGGCCCCTTAGGGTCCGATTTTGTGGGTGGGGCCCCTCAGGGTACATTTTGGTGGGCAGGGCCACTCTGGGTCTGATTTGGTGGGCGGGGCCACTCTGGGTCCGATTTGGTGGGCGGGGCCACTCTGGGTCCGATTTGGTGAGCTGGGCCCCTCAGGGTCTGATTTGGTGGGCGGGATCTTTTAGAGTCCGATTTGGTGGGCGGGGCCCATCAGGGTCCAATTTGGTTGGCGGGGACCCTCGGGGTCCGATTTGGTGGGCGGGATCCCTCGGGGTCCGATTTGGTGGGCGGGGCCCCTCGGGGTCCGATTTGGTGGGCGGGGCCCCTCGGGGTCCGATTTGGTGGGTGGGGCCCTTCGGGGTCCGATTTGGTGAGCCGGGCCACTCTAGGTCTGATTTGGTGGGCGGGCCACTCTGGGTCTGATTTGGTGGGCGGGAACCCTCAGAGTTCAATTTGGTCAGCGGGGACCCTCAGGGTCCGATTTTGTGGGTGGGGCCCCTCAGGGTCCGATTTTGTGGTTGGGGCCTTTCAGAATCCGATTTAGTGGGCGGGGCCCCTCAGGGTCCGATTTGGTGGGCGGGGCCCCTCAGGGTCCGATTTGGTGGGTGGGGCCCCTCAGGGTCTGATTTAGTGGGCGGGGCCCCTCAGGGTCCCATTTGGTGGGTGGGGCCCCTCAGGGTCCCATTTGGTGGGCGGGGCCCCTCAGGGTCCGATTTGGTGGGCGGGGCCCCTCAGGGTCTGATTTGGTGGGCGGGGCCACTTTGGGTCCGATTTGGTGGACGGGGCCCTTCAGGGTCCAATTTGGTGGGCGGAGACACTGAGTCTGATTTTGTGGGTTGGGCCCCTCAGGGTCCGATTTTGTGGCCGGGGACCCTCAGGGTCCGATTTTGTGTCCGGGTCCCCTCAGGGTCCGATTTTGTAGCCGGTGCCTCTCAGGGTCCGATTTTGTGGGTTGGGCCCCTCAGGGTCCGATTTTGTGGCCGGGGCCCCTCACGGTCCGATTTTGTGGCCGGGGCCCCTCAGGGTCCGATTTTGTAGCCGGTGCCTCTCAGGGTCCGATTTTGTGGTTGGGGCCCCTCAGGGTCCGATTTTTGAGGCCGGGGCCCCTCAGGGTCCGATTTTGCGGGTGGAGCCCCTCAGGGTCCGATTTTGCTGGTGGGGCCCCTCAGGGTCCGATTTTGCGGGTGGGGCCCCTCAGGGTCCAATTTTGCGGGTGGGGCCCCTCAGGGTCCAATTTTGCGGGTGGGGCCCCTCAGGGTCCGATTTTGTGGCCGGGGCCCCTCAGGGTCCGATTTTGTGGCCGGGGCCCCTCAGGGTCCGATTTTGTGGCCGGGGCCCCTCAGGGACCGATTTTGAGGGTGGGGCCCCTCAGGGTCTAATTTGGTGGGCGGGGCCCCTCAGGGTCCGATTTTGTGGGTGGGGCCCCTCAGGGTCCGATTTTGTGGTTGGGGCCCCTCAGGGTCTGATTTTTGGGGCCGGGGCCCCTCAGGGTCCGATTTTGCGGGTGGAGCCCCTCAAGGTCCGATTTTGCGGGTGGGGCCCCTCAGGGTCTAATTTGGTGGGCGGGGCCCCTCAGGGTCCGATTTTGTGGGTGGGGCCCCTCAGGGTCCGATTTTGTGGGTGGGGCCCCTCAGGGTCCGATTTTGTGGGTGGGGCCCCTCAGGGTCCGATTTTGTGGCTGGGGCCCCTCAGGGTCTGATTTTGTGGCTGGGGTCCCTCAGGGTCTGATTTTGTGGGTGGGGCCCCTCAGGGTCCGATTTTGTGATCGGGGCCCCTCAGGGTCTGATTTTGTGGTTGGGGCCCCTCAGGGTCCGATTTTGTGGCCGGGGTCTCTCAGGGTCCGATTTTGTGGCTGGGGCCCCTCAGGGTCTGGATTTGTGGGTGGGGCCCATCAGGGTCCGATTTTGTGGGTGGGGCCCCTCAGGGCCCGATTTTGTGGCTGGGGCCCCTCAGGGTGTGATTTTGAGGGTGGGGCCCCTCAGCATCTAATTTGGTGGGCGGGGCCCCTCAGGGTCCGATTTTGTGGCTGGGGCCCCTCAGGGTCTGATTTTGTGGGTGGGGCCCATCAGGGACCGATTCTGTTAGTGGGGCCCCTCAGGGTCCGATTATGTGGCTGGGGTCCCTCAGGGTCTGATTTTGTGGGTGGAGCCCCTCAGGGTCTGATTTTGTGGCCGGGGCCCCTTAGGGTCTGATTTTGTGACTGAGGCCCCTCTGGGTTCGATTTTGTGGCCGGGGTCTCTCAGGGTCCGATTTTGTGGGTGGGGCCCCTCAGCGACCGATTTTGAGGGTGGGGCCCCTCAGGGTCTAATTTGGTGGGCGGGGCCCCTCAGGGTCCGATTTTGTGGGTGGGGTCCCTCATGGTCTGATTTTGTGGGTGGGGCCCCTCAGGTTCTGATTTTGTGGTTGGGGCCCCTCAGGTTCTGATTTTGTGGCTGGGGTCCCTCAGGGTCTGATTTTGTGGGTGGGGCCCCTCAGGGTCCGATTTTGTGACTGGGGCCCCTCAGGGTCTGATTTTGTGGTTGGGGCCCCTCAGGGTCCGATTTTGTGGCCGGGGTCTCTCAGGGTCTGATTTTGTGGTCGGGTCCCCTCAGGGTCTGGATTTGAGGGTGGGGCCCCTCAGGGTCCGATTTTGAGGGTGGGGCCCCTCAGAGTCCGATTTTGTGGCTGGGGCCCCTCAGGGTCTGATTTTGTGGCTGGGGCCCCTCAGGGTCTGATTTTGTGGCTGGGGTCCCTCAGGGTCTGATTTTGTGGGTGGGGCCCCTCAGGGTCCGATTTTGTGATCGGGGCCCCTCAGGGTCTGATTTTGTGGTTGGGGCCCCTCAGGGTCCGATTTTGTGGCCGGGGTCTCTCAGGGTCCGATTTTGTGGCTGGGGCCCCTCAGGGTCTGGATTTGTGGGTGGGGCCCATCAGGGTCCGATTTTGTGGGTGGGGCCCCTCAGGGCCCGATTTTGTGGCTGGGGCCCCTCAGGGTGTGATTTTGAGGGTGGGGCCCCTCAGCATCTAATTTGGTGGGCGGGGCCCCTCAGGGTCCGATTTTGTGGCTGGGGCCCCTCAGGGTCTGATTTTGTGGGTGGGGCCCATCAGGGACCGATTCTGTTAGTGGGGCCCCTCAGGGTCCGATTATGTGGCTGGGGTCCCTCAGGGTCTGATTTTGTGGGTGGAGCCCCTCAGGGTCTGATTTTGTGGCCGGGGCCCCTTAGGGTCTGATTTTGTGACTGAGGCCCCTCTGGGTTCGATTTTGTGGCCGGGGTCTCTCAGGGTCCGATTTTGTGGGTGGGGCCCCTCAGCGACCGATTTTGAGGGTGGGGCCCCTCAGGGTCTAATTTGGTGGGCGGGGCCCCTCAGGGTCCGATTTTGTGGGTGGGGTCCCTCATGGTCTGATTTTGTGGGTGGGGCCCCTCAGGTTCTGATTTTTTGGTTGGGGCCCCTCAGGTTCTGATTTTGTGGCTGGGGTCCCTCAGGGTCTGATTTTGTGGGTGGGGCCCCTCAGGGTCCGATTTTGTGACTGGGGCCCCTCAGGGTCTGATTTTGTGGTTGGGGCCCCTCAGGGTCCGATTTTGTGGCCGGGGTCTGTCAGGGTCTGATTTTGTGGTCGGGTCCCCTCAGGGTCTGGATTTGAGGGTGGGGCCCCTCAGGGTCCGATTTTGAGGGTGGGGCCCCTCAGAGTCCGATTTTGTGGCTGGGGCCCCTCAGGGTCTGATTTTGTGGCTGGGGCCCCTCAGGGTCTGATTTTGAGGGTGGGGCCCCTCAGGGTCTAATTTGGTGGGCGGGGCCCCTCAGGGTCTGATTTTGTGGGTGGGGCCCCTCAGGGTCTGATTTCGTGACCTGGGCCCCTTAGGGTCTGATTTTGTGACTGGGGCCCCTCTGGGTTCGATTTTGTGGCCGGGGTCTCTCAGGGTCCGATTTGGTGGGTGGGGCCCCTCAGGGTCTTATTTTGCGGCTGGGGCCCCACAGGGTCTGGTTTTGTGGGTGGGGCCCCCCTCAGAGTCCGATTTTGTGACCGGGGCACCTCAGGGTCTGATTTTGTGGTTGGGGCTCCTGAGGGTCCTATTTTGTGACTGGGGCCCCTCTAGGTTCGATTTTGTGGCCGGGGTCCCTTAGGGTCTGATTTTGTGACTGAGGCCCCTCTGGGTTCGATTTTGTGGCCGGGGTCTCTCAGGGTCCGATTTTGTGGGTGGGGCCCCTCAGCGACCGATTTTGAGGGTGGGGCCCCTCAGGGTCTAATTTGGTGGGCGGGGCCCCTCAGGGTCCGATTTTGTGGGTGGGGTCCCTCATGGTCTGATTTTGTGGGTGGGGCCCCTCAGGTTCTGATTTTGTGGTTGGGGCCCCTCAGGTTCTGATTTTGTGGCTGGGGTCCCTCAGGGTCTGATTTTGTGGGTGGGGCCCCTCAGGGTCCGATTTTGTGACTGGGGCCCCTCAGGGTCTGATTTTGTGGTTGGGGCCCCTCAGGGTCCGATTTTGTGGCCGGGGTCTCTCAGGGTCTGATTTTGTGGCCGGGTCCCCTCAGGGTCTGGATTTGAGGGTGGGGCCCCTTAGGGTCCGATTTTGAGGGTGGGGCCCCTCAGAGTCCGATTTTGTGGCTGGGGCCCCTCAGGGTCTGATTTTGTGGCTGGGGCCCCTCAGGGTCTGATTTTGAGGGTGGGGCCCCTCAGTGTCTAATTTGGTGGGCGGGGCCCCTCAGGGTCTGATTTTGTGGGTGGGGCCCCTCAGGGTCTGATTTCGTGACCTGGGCCCCTTAGGGTCTGATTTTGTGACTGGGGCCCCTCTGGGTTCGATTTTGTGGCCGGGGTCTCTCAGGGTCCGATTTGGTGGGTGGGGCCCCTCAGCGACCGATTTTGAGGGTGGGGCCCCTCAGGGTCTAATTTGGTGGGCGGGGCCCCTCAGGGTCCGATTTTGTGGGTGGGGTCCCTCATGGTCTGATTTTGTGGGTGGGGCCCCTCAGCGACCGATTTTGAGGGTGGGGCCCCTCAGGGTCTAATTTGGTGGGCGGGGCCCCTCAGGGTCCGATTTTGTGGGTGGGGTCCCTCATGGTCTGATTTTGTGGGTGGGGCCCCTCAGGTTCTGATTTTGTGGTTGGGGCCCCTCAGGTTCTGATTTTGTGGCTGGGGTCCCTCAGGGTCTGATTTTGTGGGTGGGGCCCCTCAGGGTCCGATTTTGTGACTGGGGCCCCTCAGGGTCTGATTTTGTGGTTGGGGCCCCTCAGGGTCCGATTTTGTGGCCGGGGTCTCTCAGGGTCTGATTTTGTGGCCAGGTCCCCTCAGGGTCTGGATTTGAGGGTGGGGCCCCTTAGGGTCCGATTTTGAGGGTGGGGCCCCTCAGAGTCCGATTTTGTGGCTGGGGCCCCTCAGGGTCTGATTTTGTGGCTGGGGCCCCTCAGGGTCTGATTTTGAGGGTGGGGCCCCTCAGGGTCTAATTTGGTGGGCGGGGCCCCTCAGGGTCTGATTTTGTGGGTGGGGCCCCTCAGGGTCTGATTTCGTGACCTGGGCCCCTTAGGGTCTGATTTTGTGACTGGGGCCCCTCTGGGTTCGATTTTGTGGCCGGGGTCTCTCAGGGTCCGATTTGGTGGGTGGGGCCCCTCAGGGTCTTATTTTGCGGCTGGGGCCCCACAGGGTCTGGTTTTGTGGGTGGGACCCCCCTCAGAGTCCGATTTTGTGACCGGGGCACCTCAGGGTCTGATTTTATGGTTGGGGCTCCTGAGGGTCCTATTTTGTGACTGGGGCCCCTCTAGGTTCGATTTTGTCGCTGGGGTCTCTCAGGGTTCGATTTTGTGGTTGGGGCCCCTTAGGGTCTGATTTTGTGGGTGGAGCCCCCTGGGTCCATTTTGGTGGGCGGGGCCACTCTGGGTCCGATTTAGTGGGCAGTGCCCCTCATGGTCCAATTTGGTGGGGCGGGGCCCCTCATGGTCCGATTTGGTGGGCGGGGCCCCCGGGTCTGATTTGGTGGGCGGGGCCCTTCAGGGTCCGATTTGGTGGGCGGGGCACCTCTGGGTCCGATTTGGTGGGCGGGGCCCTTCAGGGTCCGATTTGGTGGGCGGGGTCAATCTGGGTCCAATTTGGTGGGCGGGGCTCTTCGGGGTCCAATTTGGTGGGCGGGGTCAATCTGGGTCCGATTTGGTGGGCGGGGCTCCTCAGGTTCCGATTTGGTGAGCGGGGCCCCTCAGGGTCCGATTTGATGGGCGGGGCCCCTCTGGGTCCGATTTGGTGGGCGGGGCCTCTTTGGGTCCGATTTGATGGGCGGGGCCCTTCAGGGTCCGATTTGGTGGGCGGGGTCACTCTGGGTCCGATTTGGTGGGCGGGGCTCCTCAGGGTCTGATTTGGTGGGCGGGGCTCCTCAGGGTCCGATTTGGTGGACGGGGCCCTTCAGGGTCCGATTTGGTGGGCGGGGCCACTCTGAGTCTGATTTGGTGGGCGGGGCCCCTCAGGATTCGATTTGGTGGGCTGTGCTACTCTGGGTCTGATTTTTTGAGCGGGGCCACACTGGGTCCGATTTGGAGGCCAGGGTGGCTCAGCCTCCGATTTGGAGGCCGGGGTGGTTCAGCCTCCGATTTGGAGGCCGGGGTGGCTCAGCCTCCGATTTGGAGGCCGGGGTGGTTCAGGCTCCGATTTGGAGGCCGGGGTGGCTCAGCCTCCGATTTGGAGGCCGGGGTCACTCAGCTTTCGATTTGGCGCGCCGGCCCTTTAAGACTCATTTTGGTGCGCTGGCCTTTTAAGAATCACTGTGGCACGTCGGCCCTTTAAGAGCCAGGTTGGCTCACTGGGCTTCTAAATCCACTTTGTCGCACATTCTATCTCAGGGGCATGTGTCATGTGATGAAGCTAGATTTGCATTTGTGCTGTGGGTTTCACTTTAAGAGCTGATATTATGTGGCAGAAGCTCTGTCCTTGGGATGTCATGTGACGTTCGTAGTCGTTGGCATAGTAACTGGGTCTGCCTGCGCATATCAATGAGCTCAACTGCCATTTCAATCGCCTCAGGGCACGTTTTGCCATTACCCATTGAAAAGCATTGGAGACAGTGCATTCCAATGACGGGAAAAAAAAATTTCAAACGCAAATTGCGCAAAAACTACAAATCCGATCGACACGAAAAATACTTAGCACACCTCTTGTGGACGCTGGCTTTGAAACAACACCTTAACGGCGTCTGTGCGTGTAGCGGTTCGGGCTGTATTAGGCTGGTTTCACATTTGCGTTTTTTAGCGCTGGAAAAAAACGCACACCTGCGCATGCGTTTTTTCCCCTATATTTAACATGGGTGCGCATACCTGCGCGCTGGTAAGCGCATGTATGCGATTTTCATGCGCTGCGTTTTTTTGGGGTGTGCGTTGGGATTTTCCAGACGCAGCATGTTGCATTTTTTGGCCCTGCAAAAAAGCGCATGCGCACATATGCGCACGTTTTGCGCTAAAAATGGCCATTATAGCCTATGGATGCGCATATGTGCGCACTGGCATGCTCATGTATGCGTTTTTTTGCATATGCGTTTTTTTTTTTAAACCATGGAATTTAGGGGTTTGGGTTAGAGTTAGGGTTAGTTAAGGGGGTTTAGGGTTAGGGTTATGGTCAGGGTCAGGGTTAGGGTTGGGGTTTGGGTCAGGGTTAGGGTTAAGTATGGTTTTGTTAAGGATTAGGGTCATGGTTAGGGTCAGGATTAGGGTTAAGTATGGTTTTGTTAAGGGTTAGGGTCAGGGTTAGGGTTAGGGTTAGGGTCAGGGTTAGGGTTAGGGTTAGGGTTAGGGTCAGGGTTAGGGTCAGGATTAGGGTTAAGTATGGTTTTGTTAAGGATTAGGGTCAGGGTTAGGGTCAGGATTAGGGTTAAGTATGGTTTTGTTAAGGGTTAGGGTTAGGGTTAGGGTTAGGGTCAGGGTTAGGGTTAGGGTTAGGGTCAGGGTTAGGGTTAGGGTTAGTTAGGGTTTAGGGTTTGGGTTAGGGTTAAGTATGATTTGGTTAAGGGTTAGGGTCAGGGTTAGGGTTAGGGTTAGGGTCAGGGTTAGGGTTAGGGTTAGGGTCAGGGTTAGGGTTAGTAAAGTCATGGTTTGGGTAGTGTGAGGGGCCACCTAAAAATGTTGGAAAAAAACGCAAACGCGGTAAAAACGCGCTAAAAACGCATACAAACGCATAAAAATGCTGCGTTTTTTTCATGCATGCTCATAAAAATGCTTGAAAAAAACGCAGCAGTTGTATGCTTATGTATGCGTTTTTTCAATGCGTTTTTTTGCGGGAAAAACGCGCTGCAAAAAAAAGCAAGTGTGAAACTAGCCTTAATTGCGGAAATCAACTTAATAATAATAACTAGATGTGTATTTCCTGAAGGAAGTACAGATAGTGGTTTGAAATGCTGCCCGGGCTGCCCCTTTAAGAGAGACTTGCCTGCTGCACCTGCAAGACTTTCAACTCAGGATCCGTTTTAACTGTGGGTGCCTCTCAGGGGCCACTTTGGCCTCAGGGTCCGATTCTGTGGGTGGGGCCCTCAGGGCCCGATTTTGTGGGTGGGGCCCCTCAGGGTCCGATTTTGTGGCCGGGGCACCTCAGGGTCCGATTTGGTGGGTTGGGCCCCTCAGGGTTCAATTTTGTAGGTGGGGTCCCTCAGGGTCCGATTTTGTGGCCAGGGCACCTCAGGGTTCGATTTTGTGGCCGGGGTCCCTCAGGGTCCGATTTTGTAGTTGGGGCCCCTCAGGGTCCGATTTTGTGGGTGGGGCCCCTCAGGGTCCGATTTTGTGGGTGGGGCCCCTCAGGGTCCAATTTGGTGGGCGGGGCCACTCTGGGTCCGATTTGGTGGGCGGGGCCACTCTGGGTTCGATTTGGTGGGCGGGGCCACTCTGGGTCCGATTTGGATGCCAGGGTTGCTCAGCCTCCTTTTTGTAGGCCAGGGTCTATCAGCCTCCGATTTGGAGCCTTGGGTCACTCAGCTTTCGATTTGGCGCGCCGGCCCTTTAAGACTCATTTTGGTGCGCCGACTCTTTAAGAATCACTTTGGCGCGTTGGCCCTTTAAGAGCCAGGGTGGCTCACTGGGCTTCTAAATCCACTTTGGCGCACACATTTTCTCTCAGGGGCATGCGTCATGTGATGAAGCTAGATTTGCATTTGTGCTGTGGGTTTTGCTTTAAGAGCTGATATTATGTGGCAGAAGCTCTCTCCTCGGGGCGTCATGTGACGTTCGTAGGCATTGGCATAGTAACTGGGTGTGCCTGCGCATATCAATGAGCTCAACTGCCATTTCAATCGCCTCAGGGCACGTTTTGCCATTTCCTATTGAAAAGCATTGGAGACAGTGCATTCCAATGACGGGAAAAAAAATTTTCAAACGCAAATTGCGCAAAAACTACAAATCCGATCGACACGAAAAATACTTAGCACACCTCTCATGGACGCTGGCCTCGAAACGACACCTCAACGGAGTCTGTGCGTGTAGCGGTTCGGGCCGCATTAATTGCGGAAATCAACTGAATAATAATAATAAGAAGAATAAGTTAGCAGCGTTCGGATTACAATATAGTGTTTTTTTCAAACCACTATAATAATAAGAAGAAGAACTAGATGTGTATTTCCTGAAGGAAGTATAGATAGTGGTTTGAAATCGTACCCGGCTGCCCCTTTAAGAGAGACTTGCCTGCTGCCCCTGCAAGACTTTCAACTCAGGATCCGTATTAAATGTGGGTGCCTCTCAGAGGCCACTTTGGCCTCAGGGTCTGATTTGGTGGGTGGGGCCCCTCAGGATCCGATTCGGTGGCCTGGGCTCCTCAGGATTTGAATTAGTGGCCGGGATTCCTCAGGGTCCAATTTTGTGGGTGGGGCCCCTCAGGGTCTGATTTTGTGGGTGTGGCCCCTCAGGGTCCGATTTTGTGGGTGAGGCCCCTCAGGGTCCGATTTTGTGGGTGGGTCCCCTCAGGGTCCGATTTTATGGGTGGGGCCCCTCAGGGTCCGATTTTGTGGGTGGGGCCCCTCAGGGTCCGATTTTGTGGGTGTGGCCCCTCAGGGTACGATTTTGTGGCCGGGGCCCCTCAGGGTCCGATTTCGTGGCCGGGGCCCCTCAGGGTCTGATTTTATGGCCGGGGCCCCTCAGGGTCTGATTTTGTGGGTGGGGCCCCTCAGGGTCCGATTTTGTGGCCGAGGCCCCTCAGGGTCCGATTTTGTGGCCGAGGCTCCTCAGGGTCCGATTTTGTGGCCGGGGCCCCTCAGGGTCCGATTTGGTGGGCGGGGCCCCCCAGGGTCCGATTTTGTTGGTTGGGCCCCTCAGGGTCCGATTTTGATGGTGGGGCCCCTCAGGGTTCAATTTTGTGGGTGGGGCCCCTCAGAGTCTGATTTGGTGGGCGGGGCCCCTCAGGGTCCGATTTGGTGGGCGGGGCCCCTCAGGGTCCGATTTGGTGGGCGGGGTCACTCTGAGTCCGATTTGGTGGGCGGGGCCACTCTGGGTCCGATTTGGAGGCCAGGGTGTCTCAGCCTCCGATTTGGACCCCAGGGTCGATCAGCCTCCGATTTGGAGGCCGGGGTGGCTCAGCCTCCTATTTGGAGGCCAGGGTGGCTCAGCCTCCTATTTGGAGGCCAGGGTGGCTCAGCCTCCAATTTGGAGGCCGGGGTGGCTCAGCCTCCAATTTGGAGGCCGGGGTGGCTCACCCTCCGATTTGGAGGCTGGGGTGGCTCAGCCTTTGATTTGGAGGCCGGGGTGGCTCAAACTTTGATTTGGAGGCCGGGAATGCTCAGCCTCCAATTTGGAGGCCGGGGTGGCTCAGTCTCCGATTTGGAGGCCGGGGTCGATCAGCCGTCGATTTGGAGGCCGGGGTTGATCAGCCTTCGATTTGGAGGCCGGGGTGGCTCAGCCTCCGATTTGGAGGCCGGGGTGGCTCAGCCTCCGATTTGGAGGCCCGTGTGGCTCAGGTTCCGATTTGGAGGCCGGGGTCGATCAGCCTTCGATTTGGAGGCCGGGGTGGCTCAGCCTCCGATTTGGAGGCCGGGGTGGCTCAGCCTCCGATTTGGAGGCCTGGGTGGCTCAGCCTCCGATTTGGAGGCCGGGGTGGCTCAGCCTCCGATTTGGAGGCCGGGGTGGCTCAGCCTCCGATTTGGAGGCCTGGGTGGCTCAGCCTCCGATTTGGAGGCCGGGGTGGCTCAGCCTCCGATTAGGAGGCCGGGGTGGCTCAGCCTCCGAATTGGAGCCCGGGGTGGCCCAGCCTCCTATCTGGAGGCTGGGGTGGCTCAGCCTCCTATTTGGAGCCTGGGGTCACTCAGCTTTCGATTTGGCGTGTCGGCCCTTTAAGACTCATTTCGGTGCGCCGGCCCTTTAACAATCACTTTGGCGCGTCGGCCCTTTAAGAGCTAGTTTGGCTCACTGGGCTTCTTCTCTCTCAGGGGCATGCGTCATGTGATGAAGCTAGATTTGCATTTGTGCTGTGGGTTTTGCTTTAAGAGCTGATATTATGTGGCAGAAGCTCTGTCTTGGGGCGTCATGTGACGTTCGTAGGCGTTGGCATAGTAACTGGGTCTGCCTGCGCATATCAATGAGCTCAACTGCCATTTCAATCGCCTCAGGGCACGTTTTGCATTTCCCATTGAAAAGCATTGGAGACAGTGCGCAAAAACTACAAATCCGATCGACACGAAAAATACTTAGCACACCTCTCATGGACGCTGGCTTCGAAACGACACCTCAACGGCGTCTGTGCGTGTAGCGGTTCGGGCCGCATTAATTGCAGAAATCAACTGGAAAATAAGAAGAAGAAGAATAAGTTAGCAGCGTTCGGATTACAATATAGTGGTTTTTTCAAACCACTATAATAACAATATTCCTTACCTGTTTGCCGAAAAGATAATAATCCATTTGTCTAGCGATGCATTTGCTACTTCTACATGGCAGGCTGCATTGTTGCATCATGCGACTATACAGCCTGCCATCTAGCAGAGACACTGAGCTGTGTGTGCTTGCTCAGCTCAGAGTCTCGCGGTGAACTCCTGTCACCTCATTAATGACACTGAAAGTTCTCACGCTCACGGTGCCGTCAGAAAAGTCCTGGGAATTCACAGCCAATGAGCTCAGTTCAACTCACTGACGTCAGTGCAAGCGCTATGGGAAAAGTTGTAATGGTAGTTGCGCTGAGCTGAGCAAGCACGCACAGCTCAGTGCCTCTGCTGGATGGCAGACTGCATAGTCGCATAATGCAACAATGCAGCCTGTCAAGAAGTAAACAAAAAACAAAAGGGAAATGAGCCTCACCGTTTGAATAGTAGGTAGCCTCCAATCTTGCTGCTGGGATCCAAAGTCCGTCTGACCACCGGATATGGGAAAAAAAAAAGGGAAAGACCAGGAAAAATGGATTATTATCTTCTTGGTGAACAGGTGAGGAATATTGATGTTTATTATTTTAATTCTGTTACAAGAGACATTTGCTTCACTGGACTGGTATTATTTGATTGTGGTTTAATTTAAATTCATTAAAGGAGTCTGTGTCATTCTTTTTCCCCAACTTCTACACTATGTCATATGAAAAAAAAGTGACAAAATGTCTCCCTGAACATTAACAGAACCCCACCCTCACTGAAAACAGAATCCTCAAAAATGAAGTACATCACAGCAATAGTAATATCCTTTAATTAGCCCCTAGAGTAATACTTTTTCACATCCTGGCCCATTCCTGTAATAATATCTATCATCCTGGCCCCATGTGTTTCATTACTGGCCCCATGTGTCTCATTTCTGGCCCAATGTATCTCATTCCTGGTGTCATGTGTCTCATTTATGGCCAGATGTGTTTAATTCCTGGCCTGTTATGAATGGGTCACCGAGGAGGATAGCAGAACCAGGCTAAGCCACCAGAAAACCAGAGAGGTTGGTAACTAAGTGGATTGCAGACCCCAGATCCTATCCACACAACTACCAGTAGCCGTGGAGCATACCTACGATGCCCTAGATGCCTCAGCACAGCCAGAGAGCTAACTCAGCCTAAAGCAAGAAAGGTGAAATCTAAACTGCCCCGGAGCAGACCCCAAAGGAATAGATAGCCCCCAAACATATATTGTCGGTGAGACAAGATGAAACACAAACGCAGGCAGAAAAATAGACTGAGCAAATGATGGGGCCCCAGGACAGGAAAGACACTGTCTGCAATCACGCAAAAAACCCTGAAAATCCAACACGTCTGATGCACAAAAAAATACTGAAGTCACACGACTTCGCCCCCACTATATCAGCACTCTGGTATATACTGAAAGCAAAGCAAAAAGAGACCAATATAACAGGGGATAGAACAAACTGACACAAGCAGTAACATATGGGCGGTGATCCAGCACAGCCCCAGCAGGAGCAAGCTGACCCGCACAAAGCAAAGGTAGACAAAACCAGATCAAATGCAAAAAGATTAGCAAATGAACACTTAGCTGAACCATGCAGGAACAGAGCAGGAGACATCAGACCTCAGAAGGCACAGGAAGAAAATCACCAGCAGGGATTGAAGGAAGTCAGCTATCTTAAATACTCCAGTCAGAAACCCCATATCTCCAATCATAATAATCATTATCAGGTGGCAAGCCTCTGTCAATCTCACCAGCTCCACTACCTCCAGTAACCACCAGAGGGAGCCCAGAAAGAGAACTCGCAACACCTCTGTCAATCTGACCAGCCCCACTACCTTCAGTAACCTCCAGAGGGAGTCCAGAAAGAGAATTCACAAAACTGGCCCCATATGTGTAATTCCTTGTCCAATGTGTCTCATTCCTGGCCCCATGTGTCTGATTCCATATATGTTCTCCCATTCTGCCCTATATGTCCTCCAATCCTGGCCCCATATGTCATCCTATCCTGTCCCCATATTGTGGAATAAAAGATTCCTGCCCTCATATTTGATCCCATCCTTGTCCCATGTATCTACATCCTGCCCCATTGTGATTTTCCATCCTGGCTGTATGTGTCTCTACCATGCCCCCATATGTCCTCTTATCCTGGCTCCATGTGTCTCCATCATGCCCCCATATAATCTCCCATCCTTCCCCCATGTGTCTTCATCCTGTCCCAACATGTTCTCCCATCCTGGCCCCATATGTCTCCATCCTGCCCCCATGTGTTCTCCCATCCTGCCCCCACATGTCATCCTATCCTGTCCCCATATTGTGGAATAAAAGAAAAGTTTCTCTTTACCTGGCGGTGGTCCAGTGGCATCCTCTTCCCCCTCAATTTTAAGGCATAGACACACCAGTGCATGGCTGTGATGTCATACACTGGTGACATGCGCACCGACACCAGCTGACCGCCTCTGACTCACCGGGCCCCATACACCAGTAGGGGCAGTAATGCCATGATGGCGGCCCTCAGATACCCTGTCGGAACCTTGCAGACACTTTTCCTTGTTGCTTTGCACCTCTTTATCTCTGCAGACATATGACATTCTGACAGTAGAATGGTGAAGTTCTGCTTTATGCCCCTTTAATTTTAGCATCCAAGAAAAGTACAAGCGCTATATTTTTTTTTACATTAAATCAAAATGATTCTGCAATGTTGGCTTCAGGAACTCTCCAAGCTCTTTGATAAATAAAATCTGACACCTGGATGTCGAGAGCAGGACTGGTCACAGTATCGCTTACGAGCAAAGATCTAATGAAGGAATTTCAGTTTGGCAGACTTACTGAAAACTCTTGCACTTCATTTCAAACACTGCAGACAAGTCAGCAAGATTTAAAATGTTTTACTAACCCCTGTTAATGGGATATGTAAGTAAAGCAATGCCCATCGCATAACTTATTCTTTTCCTCTTGACAGACTGTTTAAAAAATATTTTGGTATCACTTTTTTTTTACATCAAAAGGTTTTTCTGGTTTCGGTTAAACAAAGATTAATCACTGTGAAATGAAATTATTTTTTCCTTCTCTTTAATATACTCTTTAAGTTACCCGCCATTATCAAGTTATCCTATTGCTTTCTATGAGTGAGAACATTCATGTTTAGTTCTTTCTGGATTATAACTACGGTAACTGACACAAGCACACACATTTATAAGTGGCAGAGCTCAGAGCTGATAAAGATACAGTGCCTTACGAAAGTACTCGGCCCCCTGGAACTTTTCAACCTTTTCCCACATATCATGCTTCAAACATTAAGATACCAAATGTAAATTTTTGATGAAGAATCAACAAGAAGTTGAACACAATTGTGAAGGTGAATGAAATTTATTGGTTATTTTAAATTTTTGTGGAAAGTAATAAACTGAAAAGTGGGGCATGCAAACTCACTCCAGAAGTTCATTGTAGATCTCTGAATGATCCAATGTTGTCCTAAATGACTAATAATGATAAATATAATCCACCTGTGTGTAATCAAGTCTTCATATAAATGCACCTGCTCTGTGATAGTCTCAGGGTTCTGTTTGAAGCACAGAGAGCATCATGAAGACCAAGGAACACAACAGGCAGGTCCATGATACTGTTGTGGAGAAGTTTAAAGCCGGATTTGGATACAAAATGATTTCCAAAACTTTAAACATTCCAAAGAGCACTGTGTAAGGGATCATATTGAAATGGAAGGAGTATCATACCACTGCAAATCTACCAAGGCCCAGTCGTCCCTCTAAACTTTCATCTTAAACAAGGAGAAGACTAATCAGAGATGCAGCAAAGAGGCCCATGATCACCCATGATCTGGACAACAATCAGTCGTGCACTGTACAAATCTGGCCTTTATGGAAGAGTGGCAAGAAGAAAGCCATTTCTCAAAGATATCCACAAAAAGTGTTGTTTAAAGTTTGCAGCAAGCCACCTGGGAGACACACCAAACATGTGGAAGAAGGTGCTCTGGTCAGATGAAACCAAAATCGAACTTTTTGGCAACAATGCCAAACCATATGTTTGGCGTAAAGGCAACAAAGCTTATCACCCTGAACACACCATCCTCACTGCCAGTCATGGTGGTGTCAGCATCATGGTTTGGGCCTGCTTTTCTTCAGCAGGGACAGAGAACATGGTCAAATTGATGGGAAGATGGATGGAGCCAAATACAGGACCACTCTTGAAGAAAACCTATTGGAGTCAGCAAAAGACCTGAGACTGGGACAGAGATTTGTCTTCCAACAAGACAATGATCCCAAACATAAAGCAAAATCTACAATGGAATGGTTCGCAAATAAACATATCCAGGTGTTAGAATGGCCAAGTCTATGTCCAGACCTGAATCCAATTGAGAATTATGTGGAAAGAGCTGAAAACAGCTGTTCACAAACGATCTCCATCAAACCTCACTGAGCTCGAGCTGTTTGCCAAGGAAGACTGGGCAAGAATTTCAGTCTCTCGATGTACAAAACTGATAGAGACATACCCCAAGCGACTTGCAGCTGTAATCGCAGCAAAAGGTGGCGCAACAAAGTATTAAGTTAAAGGGGCCAAATAATATTGCACGCCCCACTTTTCAGTTTTTGAATTTCCACAAAAATTTAAAATTTTGTTCTACTTGTTGTTGATTCTTCACCAAAAATTTACATTTGGTATCTTTATGTTTGAAGCATGATATGTGGGAAAAGGTTGAAAAGTTCCAGGGGCCTAATATTTTCGCAAGGCACTGTATATCACAAAGGTACTTAATTTTTCATGTGTACCATTGATGAAAAAAATTAAAACGAGAGTTGTTCTTAAAAGTTATAGATTTGTTTAGAGATCACTGCTATGGATCACAACTTCTGCAGCCATCAGGGATTACAAAAACAAGGGACCATCAAGATTTATTAACATTTTCCTGCTGTGGAGGAACAGGACCCGTTCCTCCCACGTCACCAATGTGACGTAACTACACAGGCACAGCTCTCCGGCGCCCCTTTGTCTCTCAGGTCAGTAAGGGAACTGCACCTAGAGCAAATGGCCGCCGGGGAGGATGTCCTGTTACCCTCTGGGTATTCTAAGATTCGTAATCAGAGTAAAAGCATCAGCCCAAGATTAATTTTATGGTTTAATTGCCTTAAGGGCGCACTAGATAATTACAGAAATATACAGTAAGCTATACAATGGAATTACAGTGGATTTGCAGTCAGAGTAAAATATAACAATAAGGGTACAATAATTAGAGAGATTAAACTGGAGGTCAATTTACCAGATTGTAGAGTGCATGTGGGTGCCAGGAGCTCTGCACTCCACAGGTACAAGAATCTTAGTTGCCGGACAGACCCCCAAATCATGGGCCGCTGCTCCCCTTGGCAGGTCTGTCCCCAGTTCCTTCTTAGATCACCATCGTCTGGTTCTTCTGTGTGAGAGACACTCTCTGCCATGGGCTGCTAGTTCTTAAGCAAGCTAGGTCCCTCCCCCTGTGTCAGAGGGTGGGCTAATAATCTCCACCCTGTAGCTCCCTGCAGAACTTTTTCCCAATATCTAAGAAAGGGGGTAACTTTCAACAGCATGATCAGATCAGGATATGAGAGGTACCAGTTAATGCGGTTTGTTTTGCCTGTCGTGTGGAGACCAAACATGGCCCCATTGGGTCGCTGTGGAGGGCCAATCTATGTATCTCAGGCCCCAGAACCCTCACCGCCTCAGGGGTTGCACTGCCAGATGCGCAATTTCCTCAGGGTCACTCGGATATTTTTCATAAGTCATTAACTCGAAAGATGTGCTCATAATTCATGATCCTAGGATGGAGTCAGGGCGGCTGGGAGAGACAATGGATGTGTATTTCTGTGTCTAGCTGACAGGTATATTCTAATTGAAGCCCCCAGGAACCTTCCTGCCCCATGCTGACGTGGCTCCTACTTGGCTTTGAAGTTCTGTTTTGGGCCTTATCTCATTATCATACTAAAAGGCCTTGCTATTCAACATTGGAGCCCTAAATCCTGTTTTGTTCAATATGCTTACAGGCCGTGGGGGGGTAGGAGCAGTTAACTCCTTCATCCCACCCCCCTGCTTTAGAGGGCGCTAGGGGGTATCACATTCCTTTGTTCCCCTTTGTTCCCCCATGCACCCTTCTGCACCCTCTCCTTGCCGGGACAACCCGTCAGCGTTACCATGGTCCCTGCCTCTTTTGTGGTGAATGGTGAAGTGATACTGCTGGAGAGCGAGGCTCCAGCGTAGCAACCTCCCATTCATCCCAGAAACTGTGTGTAACCAGCTGAGGGGGTTGTGGTCTGTTTCCACGGTGAATTGGCGTCCATACAAAGTATGGCTGCAGACGCTGCAGGGCCCACACAATTGCCAGACATTCCTTCTCCATCATGTAATAGGCCACTTCCCTCGGCAGGAGCTTCTGGCTCAGGTACAGAACAGGATGTTCATAGCCCGTAGTGTCGACCTGGCTGAGAAAAGCACCGAGGCCGAAGTCGCTGGCGTCGGTCTGCACTATGAACGGCCGCGTGAAGTCGGCTGCCTGTAGTACAGGAGAGCTAGAAAGGGTGGTCTTGAGTGCCTGGAAAGCTGTCTCACAGGTGACTGTCCAGTCGACTGCGATGGGCAGCCTCTTCTTGGTGAGGTCCATCAGCGGCTTGGCCAGGGCACAATAGTGTGGAATAAACCTCCTATAGTACCTGGCAGTCCCCAAGAAGGACATCACCTGCTTCTTGGTCCTGGGGGTGGGCCAGGGTGCGATGGCATCCATCTTCCCGGGCTCTGGCTTCAGAGCTCCCCCACCTACCCGGTGTCCCAGGTAGTGGACCTCACTCATACCCAGCTGGCATTTTTCCGGCTTAATGGTCAAACCTGCTCAGTGCTCACTGGATCTGCCCGAGCACCTGCGCCAGGTGCTCTAGGTGATCCTCCCAGGTGGGACTGAAGATGGCGATGTCATCTAGGTATGCGGTCGCATACCCTTCCAGTCCCTCGAGCAGCGTGTTGACTATCCTCTGAAAAGTGGCAGGGGCATTCTTCATGCCGAATGGCATCACCATGGACTCATACAGTCCGAATGGGGTGATAAAGGCAGAGCGTTCCCATGCCCCAGGGGTCAGGGGACTCTGTCAATACCCCCTGCTCAGATCCATGATGGTCAGGTACTTGGCCCCGGCCAGCTGATTGAGCAGGTCATCGATGCGCGGCATTGGGTACGTTTCGGTAACTGTCACAGCGTTGAGCCCCCGGTAGTCCACGCAGAACTGCGTAGTTCGGTCCTTTTTAGGGACGAGGACTACAGGCGAAGCCCACGCGCTGTTGGACACTTTGATCACCCCCAGCTTCAGCATCTCGTCTATCTCTTGGCACATGTGCTGCTGCACCTCAAGAGAGACCCGATACGCTCAACGCCGGATCGGGGGGTGATTGCCGGTTTCCACATCATGGACGGCTGTCTCAGTCCTTCTGGGCAGGCTGCTGAACAGCTCCCGAAAGGGGTGTATGGTAACCCCGAGCTTGGTCCTCCGAGAGCTGGTGGCCAACCCCCACATCCTCGATGGATCCACCTGCCTTGGCTTGTGTGAGCAGATCCAGGAGGGTTTCTACCTCTCCTTCCTTGAGAAGGTTGCACACTGGGTGGGCACAAGCCTCCCGCTCATGATGGGGCTTCATCATGTTCACGTGGAAGGCCTTCCTCCTTCCACGGGCGTGGTCCAGGGTGACCAGATAGGTGACAGCGTTGAGCCGCTGGTGCACGAGGTATGGACCCTCCCAGGCCGCCTGTTTTGAGGTGCGGGGACCAGTACCCACACCTTTTGACCCACCTGGTAGGTCCGCTCACAAGCATTCTGGTCATACCACCGCTTCTGGTCAGCCTGGGCTTGAGCCATACTGTCATGCACCAGCCTTGTCAAGGCCATCATTCTGTCCAGGAAGCGCACGACATACTCAATGACCGACACTCCAGGGGTGGCCAAATCCCCTTCCCATGCTTCCTTCACCAGAGCAAGGGGCCCCTGTACACGTCGCCCGTACAGGAGCTCAGGGGGGGAACCCCGTTGAGGCCTGTGGGACCTCCCAGTAGGCAAACAGTAGGTGTGGGAGATACCGCTCCCTGTCTCTCCCGTGGGAGTCGATCAACATCTTTAGAATCTGCTTTAAGGCGCCATTGAACCGCTCACACAGGCCATTGGTCTGTGGGTGGTACGGGCTGGCTACCAGATGTTGCACCTGTACCTGCTTACAGAGAGACTCCATCAGCTGCGACATGAACTGGGTCCCTCGGTCGTGAGCATTTCCTGGGGAAACCCCACTCTGGAGAAAATCTCCAGTAAGGCAGTGGCCACTTTGTCAGCCCGAATGGATGATAAAGCTACCGCCTCTGGGTACCGGGTGGCATAGCCAACTACCGTTAGTATGAAGCATTTCCCGGAGTGGCTGGGAGTGGACAGCGGTCCAAGGAGATCCACAGCCACCCTCGAGAAAGGCTCTTCGATGATGGGCAGAGTTACCAGTGGGGCTTTGGGGCGCCGCCCCGCCTTCCCCACCCTCTGACAGGTGTTACACGAATGGCAGTAGGCAATCACCTCGGTCCTCATTCCAGGCCAGTAGAAATGCTGAGCTAGCCTGGCCCTGGTTTTAGTGATCCCTAGGTGTCCAGCCATGGGAATCTCGTGTGCAATCCGCAACAATTCTGCCCTGAACTGATAGGGTACCACTAACTGTCGGTCCCTGGGCCACGCTTCCGGTGAACTCTGCTGGACCGTTACCCGGTACAGCCATCCCTGGTCCCAGACCACTCGCTCGTGGTCGAACTCCAGGGGAGGCTGTGCCGCCTGCTCCTTGAGAGCTTTTAGGCTAGCGTCAGCTTCCAACGCTGCCTGAAATCCCTGACTCGATGTGGCAAGAATTGACGAAACTGCCACATCATCTGTCAGCTCCCCGGGATCTGTCTCCTGGCCGCTGTCTGACTCAGCAGCCGCTTGGTCGGAGAGGGGGAAACAGTCGGACCTCCACGGGGCTCCTTGGGCTCCGGGGCTCCTACTCTTGGTAACAGCGGCCACGACCGCTGAGACCACAGGTAGCGCCTGCTTCCTCTCGGCCCCCAACCAAGTCGCTGGGTCAGGCAGACTTCCCTGGCCTCCTGACATTCCGGATGCGGGGAACTCCTGCCCTGGGGTCTTAAATGGTGGCTCCTCTCCCGGGACGCCCCCTCCCCCCATGGCCTGTTCCTCTTTCTGCAAAGGCCCTAGACTCAGCAGGCTGGATTCACTTAGGGGCCCTACATTGCCCATAGCAGCCCCTCCCTCCACCTCTGAGCTCTCCCCTGCAGTCTTCTCACCAGTCCTCACTGTGAGCCCTGTGTGTGTAGAGTCAGTGCATGGCTTACCATCAAGTTTCACTCCCTCCTCCACTGTTGGAGGCACATTCAACACATTAACATTAGTATTCACAGTAGAGTCATGACTTTCTTGGGGAGCCAGACTTGGGGCTTCAGTGGCCACATACTGAGACACTAGCTGCCCCAAATTCATCCCAAGCAACACAGTGGCAGGAATATTAGGCATTACTCCCACCTCCACTGTTGGAGGCACATTCAACACATTAACATTAGCAGTCACAGTAGAGTCGTGACATTCTTGGGGAGCCGGACTTGGGGGATCAGTGGCCACATACTGAGACACTAGCCGTCCCAAATCGGTCCCAAGCAACACATTGGCAGGAATATTTGGCGTTACTCCTACCTCCCGCATTCCCCTCCCGGCGCCCCTGTCCAAAACACCTTGGCGACAGGCAGCGACAGTTCAACACCTTCTATTCCAGAGATGGAAAGGGTTTTCCCAGGCACCAAGTCTTGAGGGGACACCACCTCAGGACGTACCAGGGTTCGTTCAGCGCCTGTGTCCCGCAGTCCCATGACCACTGAGCAGCCGATGGTGATGGGTTGGTAATTGTCCAGGGACCTCCCACCACCCCCTCCCACACACAAAACAGTGGACGGTTTCTGGGACAGGGATGGGGCCTTCTGGCGCTGGGGACACCCAGCCTTAAAGTGTCCCGGCTGGTTGCAATGATGACAACGTCTGGGTTCTGCTCCTGGCCTGGAGAGGGCAGCAGGGGGGTACACCCCTTGCACTCTGGGGGCTGGGGGGACAGGGGCAGGATTGGGCTTACCCCCTCTCCAGGTGCTGCTGGCAGACTTCTTTGGCTCAGACGCCCTGTTGTTGGCATAGTCGTCTGCCAGGGCGGCTGTAGCAGAAGCCCCCTTTGGTTTCCGCTCACGGAGGAACTGCTGGAGGTCCTCTGGGCAGTTCCACAAGAACTGCTCTGTGACGAACAGTTCCTGGACCTCCTGGCGGGGGTGGTGAGCTCTAGACCCGAGGTCCAGTGCTCTGCAGCTCTCAGCAGTGCCCGCATGTGGTCGGTCCAGGTGTCCTTTGAGCCCCGCAGCAGGATCTGGAACTTCCTGCGGTACGACTCCGGGGTGAGGTTGTAGTGTTGGATCAGGGCCCACTTGATGCTGTTGTAGTCCTGCTCCTCCCCGGCAGGTGAGTCCCCCAAAACTTCCAGGGACTCACCCCTCACACGGGGGGTCAGGTACCTTGCCCACTGATCCAGGGCCAGATGGTGTTGGAGGCAGGTTCTCTCAAAGGCCAGCAGAAAGGAATCCAGGTCCCCATCCTTTTCAAGCAGGGGGAAGTCCTCTGCCCGGACCTTGGAAGCCATGGTCCCCGGTGGGGCTGGAGCATCCAGCGGGAGCCCGTGCTGAGCCATCTCCAGTCGGTGCCGGCGCTCCACAGTTTCACGGCGTTCTGCAGCCTGCAGCACCCGTTCTGCATGCTCACGCTCTGCTGCCGCTTGCTCTCGCTTCGCTGCTTTCTCTGCCGCCACCAGGAGTCTGTCATGGGTGGCGTCGTTACCAGCCTCGAGCTGTGCCATAGCCGCTTGGAAAAGGGCCTCCGATCTGGACACGCTGGGGCGGGCAGGTGGTGGACAGTCCACTGCGGGACAGAGCACGGGGGTCTGGCTCCTTGGGGAGCCCTGGCTGAGCTCCCCCTCGCCTTCAATGGTATTGTCCTCCACCACCTCCTCATAGACCATAGCATTGGCCTCCCCCTTTGCCTTACTCCTGGTGTCTTCCGCCATCTTGGGAACCTCTAGTTACTGACACAGCTGCAAACCTGACCTCGCACACAACTTTTTATATTTGCACTCTGACCATCTAGTGCTGGGCTGACCTTAAGACCCCAGCAGTGAAAGTTACCGCTGGTAGTCTCTAGTGTCTGGGAGTAGGGGTCCAACACACACTATTACTCTGATCCCACCGCTGCCATCAATGTGGAGGAACAGGACCCGTTCCTCCTACGTTACCAATGTGATGTAACTACACAGGCACAGCTCTCCGGCGCCCCCTTTGTCTCTCAGGTCAGTAAGGGAACTGCACCTAGAGCAAATGGCCGCCGGGGAGGATGTCCTGTTACCCTCTGGGTATTCTAAGATTCGTAATCAGAGTAAAAGCATCAGCCCAAGATTAATTTTATGGTTTAATTGCCTTAAGGGCGCACTAGATAATTACAGAAATATACAGTAAGCTATACAATGGAATTACAGTGGATTTGCAGTCAGAGTAAAATATAACAATAAGGGTACAAGAATTAGAGAGATTAAGCTGGAGGTCAATTTACCAGATTGTAGAGTGCATGTGGGTGCTGGGAGCTCTGCAGTCCACAGGTACAAGAATCTTAGTTGCCGGACAGACCCCAAACCATGGGCCGCTGCTCCCCTTGGCAGATCTGTCCCAAGTTCCTTCTTAGATCTTCATCGTCTGGTTCTTCTGTGTGAGAGACACTCTCTGCCATGGGCTGCTAGTTCTTAAGCACGCTAGGTCCCTCCCCCTGTGTCAGAGGGTGGGCTAATAATCTCCACCCTGTAGCTCCCTGCAGAACTTATTCCCAATATCTAAGAAAGGGGGTAACTTTCAACAGCATGATCGGATCAGGACATGAGAGGTACCAGTGAATGCGGTTTGTTTTGCCTGTCGTGTGGAGAGCAAACATGGCCCCATTGGGTCGCTGTGGAGGGCCAATCTATGTATCTCAGGCTCCAGAACCCTCACCGCCTCAGGAGTTGCACTGCCAGATGCGCAATTTCCTCAGGGTCACTCGGATATTTTTCATAAGTCCATAAGTCGAAAGATGTGCTCATAATCCATGATCCTAGGATGGAGTCGGGGCGGCTGGGAGAGACAATGGATGTGTATTTCTGTGTCTAGCTGACAGGTAGATTCTAATTGAAGCCCCCAGGTGCCTTCCTGCCCCATGCTGACATGGCTCCTACTTGGCTTTGAAGTTCTGTTTTGGGCCTTATCTCATTATCATACTAAAAGGCTTTGCTATTCAACATTGGAGCCCTAAATCCTGTTTTGTTCAATATGCTTACAGGCCCTGGGGGGGTAGGAGCAGTTAAACTCCTTCATCACACCTGCCATATAAGTAACATTCATGTGCATAACACTAATAGATTAGTTTGGTGTTTCTCCTGCTTTACATACACAGAACTTGTGGTGTTGGAGTACATGGCTGAAAAGCATGAATGGCCCAAAGCAATGTAATTTGTTTTTTACATATTTATGTATTTATGGTTTGTCCTATATTAAATTGATTTAGATATCTGAAATGTGTAACATAGTATTACATGTTGGTTGTACACTGCTTTGAAAAAGTATTCATGACCAGTGAACTTTTCCACATTTTTTTTCATGTTACACCCACAAACTTACATATATTTTGATTGTTATACCAACACAAAGTAGTAAGTATAAATACATGGTTTTCTAAATATTTTAAAAATATAAATCTGAAAATTGTGATGTGCTTTTATTTTCAGCCCCCCTCCCGAGTCGAAACTTTATAGGACCTCCTTATGCTGCAATTACTGATGCAAGTAGAGTTGAGCGAACACGAACTGTAAAGTTTGGAGTTTGTCCAGTGCCGAACTCCGAACACGGGCTACTCCCGGATGTCTGTTTTAGTGTTGATAGACAGAGAGAGCTTTTACAGCACCAAAGTTCGGGTCTCCATTGACTTCTATGGGGTTCGGATTCAAGTTCTGGAACCCGAATTGAACTTTGGACTAAAGTTCAGTCGAACCCGACGAACCATAACACCCACAGGTCTGCTCATCGCTAGCTGCAAGTCTTTTGAGGCAAGTCTCTACCAGCTTTGTACGTCTAGAGGCTGACATTTTTCCGATTCTTCTGTGCACACACGCTCTAGCTCAATGAGATGGAATGGAGAGCGTTATAGGGATTCAATATCTTTGGAAGGCATTAGTCATTCGGTCGTAGGTAGCCTCACACAGGCAATGCAGTTTTGGTATAAACATGTGCAGTTTTTATTTCTTTCCACAGGTTGTACAGCACCAAAACAGGGAGTTATCCATAGCTAACTATCTTTCCATTCTGGGGATCTCCTTGGGCAACCCAACTTTGTACATACTTAGATAGTGAGTGGATAAATCGGTCCATTACCACTTTTTCCACCATCTGTGCTGGAGAGCTGGTCTCAGGCTGCAGCCATGTTTGCACTAGGTGTAACAAGTTGAACATCTGGGACCGAGGTTGTTTGTCCCTTTGGTTGCACCAGAGGTGCACCCATTGTGCATAGACTGCCAGGGTGATGCCCAATCGTACCATAATCTCCGCTTTCAGCTTATCATACTCCTTGGCATTCTGCAGTGCAATGTTGTAGTACTGTTTTGGCGGTTCCTCTATAAGGTATGGATCTAGGACCTCTGCCTGCTCTTCTCAAACACAGTCAGAAAAGCCTCAACATCATCCTTAAAGGGAGTCTGTCACCCCATTTTTGGCCTATATATAAGCTGCGGCCACTGCCATTAGGGGCTTATCTACAGTATTCTGAAATGCTGTAGATAAGCCGCCGATGTAATCTGAAAGATAAGAAAAAAGAGTTAGATTATACTCACCCTGGTGTTTGGTCCGGTCCGATGGGTGTCGCTGTCCCATCCGGCGCTTCCCATCTTCATACGATGATGTCCTCCTTCTTACTTCTCCCTCGGCTCTCTGACCTTTCCCGGCGCCTGCGCACTGCAGTACTTTACTCTGCCCTCAACAGGGCAGATAAGGTACGCCTACGCAGGAGACAAGGGAGAAGCAAGGAGGAGGTCATCATTGTATGAAGATGGGAGGCGCCGGACCGGACCGCGACACCCACTGCACCCGACTCCGCCCCCCGGTGAGTATAATCTAACGTGTTTTTCTTATCTTTCAGGTTTCATTGGCAGCTTATCTACAGCATTACAGAATGCTGTAGCTAAGCCCCTAATGGCGGTGCCGGGCTAAAATGGGGTGATAGATTCCCTTTAAGAGTTATGTTCTGTAAGGCCTCCCTTACTGTTTGCCTCACCCAGATACCTTTACTTTGACTGGAGGATGATGTCTTTTCCATGACCTGGACAGGTTCTGCCAGGAGAACCATCTAATGCTGCTGCTGAACCTCCTGTAACTGCTGCTAATTCTGCTGCTGCTTTAGCTCCTGCTGCTTATGTTGATACTGCGGTAGCCAGAGTTTGTAAGTCTCCAGTTGGGTTTGCTGCTGCTGCTGTATTAGCTGCTGCTGGTGCACCTGAATTAATTGCTTTCACACTGTGTTCACAATGTGCTCTCTGGGACTATATGTCAGCATTCTCCACTAATTTTAGGGATTCACTCTCTCTCTGGTAGGTATTAGGCATTCGACCATAGGGTAGCGTTCACCCAGGCAATACAGTTTTGGTCCAAACACATGCTGTTTTTATTGTTTTCCACAGGTTGCACATCACCAAAACAAACATCCCTAACCTTGTCCAGGCGCTATCTAAACAGAACAGACCCTGACTACTCATACTCGGCTGAGTTAGGGTACCGTTACACTAAGTGATGCACCAGCGATCCCGACAACGATATGGATCACTGGTACATCGCTAAGTGGTCGCTAGTGAGCTGCCACACAGGCAGATCTCACCAGCGACATAGCAGGGGTCAGGGGTCCCTACTTACCTGTCAGATGCGGCGATCCTGACGTCCTCCCGCCCGCGTCCGCACGTCGCTTGTCGGCGACACAGGAAGCCCAGCAGGAAGCTGACGATGAGAAATGATCCAGGACGTTCTCGCGCGATCAGCGATAACCAGCGGGGGAGCGGTCGGAGGTAAGTATCACACATAGCGATATCGCTGCTGTGTCACAAAACCTGTGACGATATTGCTAGTGATCTCGCTGTGTGTAAGTCAAACACAATAGCAATTGTCCATAGCAACCACTGATACTTGCTGTTCTCTGCACACGGCCTGTGCAGCATTCTGAGCACTGCTACATCAACAGCAGATAAAACAGTGATTCTATTAAAACTGCACCAAGCAGCCCTATAAGTGATGCATCGCTGGAATCAGGGTCTCTGCCCCTACATTTTGGTGCTCTCAGATTGCAAAGCAAAAAACCTGCTGATAAATTTGTTTTGAAATGTAAAACAGTGTATCAGAATATCATTTATATATCACAGAATGGCAATATCAACAACAGCAAGTACAATAAAATAAAGGTACTTTTCATTTAGAAATAAGCTCTTGCTGTTAACACATTTCTTCATCTTTAAGAACTGAGACTTTGCCGCTTTATACAAGTATGTAATTGAAATACAGTATAATCAGAGTCAAACACATCCTGCACATCTTAAATGTGTACAGTCAAACGCCTGACCGATTTCATAATGAGAAATCTGAGAATAACTACTGGCTAAATTATTCTATTGTGTTCACCACGTGATTCTCTATTGCAAAATATTTCTAGGAAAATACATAGAACCAACATTGTTTCATCTTGAGTACTGTACTGTTCTTACTTAGTGATGGGGTCAGTTCTTAGTAGACGCTTTTCAACCATACTAGGGAGGAAAACACAAGCTCTGTGGATGTGAAGTTGTGCTTTGTTTTTCTTTGTGTTTACATATTTGTATGTTTTTGACTTTTATTGTGGTTTTTATTACACATGTTTTTAAATCAAAAACAATGATTTACTATAGTTAAAGGGAATCTGTCACCCTTTTTTCGAATATGAGCTGCTGACACCGACATCAGCGACTTATCTACAGCATTCTGTAATGCTGTAGATAAGCCTCCGATGTAACCTGAAAGATAAGAAAAAAGAGTTGATAAGCCCCTGATGTCGGTGCCGGCAGCTCCTATTCGAAAAAAGGGTGACAGATTCCCTTTAAGATAGATCACTGATGTTTGCTTGCTATGGTGTGATGACCCTTGGATTATCTAAGCATGTGTCGTTGTCTAGCACTGCAGATCAACCAGATTAATGGCTACTGTAAGGACAAAATGTATTCTATGTAAATTATTGTTATGCTCAATAACTACAAAAACCTTAAATTTCTCACTAGACTAATCTCTAGTATTGACATTAATGAGGCATTAAAAAAAAATAAAATAAAATTCTGCTAATCTGTATCAGATTGGATCCTGGAATACCTGTTTTCGCTTTCTTATGTGCAATATCTGAGTGTCAGGAAGGAAGTGTTAGGGTCGGAGGAACGAACCAAATATAAATAATAGTAGGTGCGTTCGCCGCCCGGGGTCCATCGTGCGGTAGGTGACAAGACCACTGCTGAACAATGGCAGATGCACCTCGTAGGTGCGGTACTGCGCTGGGGTTAACGTCACCCGAACGCTATGGGCGGCTCCGTACAAACACAGAGTCGCTTGGCGAACACTAAAGCAAAGGCGTGGGCCCTGTTAGCGTCACAGAGGCCTGCGTGTGGCGTCGCAGCCATGAACACCAACAGCTGCTGTTACTACAGCGCAGCGGCAGAGAAAGCCGCAAGCGTCGGCGCCAAGGACCAGGCGCCGACGGACGCTAATGTAGGCGTGGAGCACGTGGCGTGTAGCTTGCCACAACCCTGGAGCTGACTATACACACTCGGTCACCACTCGTAATATCAGAGGGTAGGGGTTTCATAATGAGTCAGACACCAGTCCATGCATCCATCACCATACACACACAGAATAATATGCTACACTAGCGCATGGCCGAGCCGCCATGTGGGGCTTTTATAGCCATGCGCTTCCGGGACCTTCCAATACTTTGGGAAGGACCAATCAGATCCGACACAGGACCTGCACATGTGACCCATGCTCTCCACTGAGAGGGCACGTTGTGGGCATGCCCAGTAGCACGGCACGAGGACTTAGCCTCTGGAGCGGTTCCCTGCAAAGCAGGTTGCGCTACCATTGCTGCACCGGAGGTGCCAGCAACATCCAGGCTCACAGAATGAGTCTGAGGAGAATGCCTGGCTTGCCGTGGTTGCTGAGCAGGAGTCTGAGCGGTCAGAGGAGAATGGGAGACCGCAGGATGTCTGGCTCTGGATTCCCGCTGTGCCATGCCAGGAATCCAACGCCTAACAGGAAGTTTATCTCGTGCAGAGGATCCTCAGATTTCCTGAACACCAACAAGGTCCCCAATTGAAGAATGCTTTTAGATAAAATACAACTGCAACTCCAAAAAACAAGTCAGGACATTGTATAAAATGTAAAGAAAACAAGAATGCAATGATTTGAAAAAATCTCTTTTAGCTATATTTTCATCACAAGAGAACGTAGAACACAGAACAATTTGAAGAAAATTGGCTTATTTAGAAATTGATGACAGTAACACATGTCCAAAAAAAGTTGTTCTGTCCCATGTTTACCATGTCTTCCATTGTGAGCATCCCCTCTTTTTTTACAATAATCTATAAACTTCTAAAGGGCATGTCACACTAAGAGATATCGCTAGCAATATCGCTATAACTTGTGACGTTATAGCGATATTGCTAGCGATATCGCTGTGTCTGATACTTACCTACAACCCGCTCCCCCGCTGGTTATCGCTGATCGCGCGAGAACAGGCTGGACTGTTTCTCGTCATCAGCTTCCTGCGGCGCTTCCTGCTGTGACGACGAGCGACGCGTGGAGCCGGGCGGGAGGACGCAGGATCGCCTGGTGTGACAGGTAAGTAGCGACCCCTGTCCCCAGCGATGTCACTAGTGAGATCTGCCTGTGTGGCAGCTCACTAGCGACCACTTAGCGATGTACCAGCGATCCTGACCGCATCATATCGCTGGTCGGGATCGCTGGTACATCGCTAAGTGTAACGGTACCTTAAGAAGTGAGGAGACAAATTGTTGGAGATTTGGGAGCAGAATGTTGTCCCATTCTTGCTTGATGTAGGATTCTGGACATTCAATAGTCTTCGGACTTCTTTGCTAGATTTTTCTTTTGATAAAAACAACTTATTAAAAACATATAAATAAAATAATGAAGAATAAACATTGTATATCATGCTAATGTTATACATAAAATACTAATCATTTCAGCAACAAAGAGAGGGAAATGGAAGGAAAAAGGGGCAAAGGGGAAAAGGATTAGAAAGGCTGAATCATGTCTGTTTTTAATTTAATACCATCTAAGGGACAGTAGCTCACAAGCATCCAACTTTGGCCGTCGCCTTGACCCTTGTGCACATGTATTTCTCCAGAACCTCTGAATTTTTGGATGATATTATGTTCTGTAAATGGTGTCATATTCAAAGTCTTTGTCATTTTACGTTGAGGAAGATTTGTCCTGAAATTGTTCCACAATTTTTTAATACAGTTGTTTACAGATTAGTGAACCTTTGACCATCTTTGCTTATGAGACTCTGCCTCTCTAATAAGCTCTTTTTATACAGAGATATGTGATTTTTAAAATTTACCCTCCAGCTGTTTTTAATTAGTACCACTTTCTTTTCCAGCCTTTTGTTAACCTTTACGGTAACATTAAGTAACTAAATTAATTACTTGTATATTGAGTCCTAACTCTCATTTTTGCCACAATGGGTGCTATTGTGTGAGAAGAGCGAGTCATCAGTGCGCGGGGACACCACTTGCGCAGGTTTAGGGTGCCAACCTCTGCAGTAAGATAGGATCAAACAGTCTTGTTATAGGGTAATTAGTTATTAATGTCGTTAGTCTTTAACTACATAATTTAAGAGAAATATATAAAACATTTTTAAATGTGTTGCTACCATCAATTTCTAAATGAGTTATTTTTTTCAAATGAAAAAAAAAAGTCAACTTTTTTTATTGGAATTGGGGTTGTACAAATAGCATGTATGCTCCCGCTAAAGTGGACAGAAGGAAGTTAGGCTTACAGGAAATGAGCATTCTCATGTAGGGCAACCCAAACAAGACAATGATTTGAATTCGCAATTGTCCTTTATTACTTTTATTCCATCTATGTCCCAATAGAGTCACTTTCAACTAAAAATATGTAAGGCCAGTTTCACACTAGCGTTTTTTTGCGCTGCGTTTGGAGCGCACATCAAACGCATACAAAAAACGCTTACAAACGCTTGTAAACGCAGCGTTTTTTAGGGACATAATCGTGGCCGGTAAGCCAAAAAAAGCAGCGATTATATGCGTTTGTAAACGTTTTGCATGCGTTTGCATGATTATTGCGCATAATGTCACAATCACTGGATTTTACAAATCATTGACCAATTATGACTCATACTCCACCAATTGGACAGCAGTGGGCGTGTGTTATTGTAATTCCTTATCTAGACCCAGTTTAAAGCTATTCTTCCCAGTTGCTAGCAGTTTTTGATGAAGACATGGATCTGCGCTGGAAAAGCTTTCACTTCAATTTGGATCTGGACATTAGGATGGCTCAAGCTTACACAGCTGCTTGCCATGAACAAAGAGAGAGAGAGACAGCGAAGACGGCAGCGGCGGCATTTGTGGATTCATCCTATTGTTGAACTCCGGGAGAACTGTGGAGCGTACCACAGTGAACTACAGGCAAAACCAGATAAATTTACGGATTACACACGGATGTCCCATCAAAGCTTCATGTATTTACTTGATCGTGTACAAGATGTCATCCGTAGACAGGACACACAGCTCCGTCATGCAATTCCTCCCAAGGAACAGCTCCTGCTCACAATATGGTATGTAACCACTGACTGCATGATAGTATTGGTTCTTTGATGTAGTAGTATATTATGGCAGAATTCTTGATCTGCCATGTACTAAAAGTATGCTGCATTGGTTTGAGGCATTTTTTTTAAAGAAAAGGATGCATATTTATTGGTGTGCCCTTTTTTTTGTTTTTTTTTAATGTGTTAAAAATCCCTATACACAAATATAAATTCTTGTTGTTTCTTTGTGTCCCAGATTCCTGGCTACTGGAGAGACCTTCTCTTCTCTGCACTTCCAGTTCCGTCTTGGAATATCCACCTTGTCTGGAATAGTTGCAGACACCTGCCGGGCTTTGTGGGACATTCTCTGTTGAGAATTTATGCCCCTGCCCACCGTGGAAAAGTGACTTGAAAATGCAGAAAGATTCTGGACAGTCTGCAATTTCCCTAATTGTTTGGATGCGGTGGATGGGAAACGCATGAGGATTATAAAACCCAAGAGAACTGGATCAGAGTACTACAACTATAAAAAGTACTTCTCTACAGTACTAATGGCCATTTCTGATGCAGACTGTAAGGGTACCGTTACACTTAGCGATGCACCAGCGATCCCGACAAAGATATGGATCGCTGGTGCATCGCTAAGTGGTCGTTAGTGAGCTGCCACACAGGCAGATCTCACCAGCGACATAGCAGGGGTCGGGGGTCGCTACTTACCTGTCAGACGTGGCGATCCTGACGTCCTCCCACCCGCGTCCACACGTCGCTTGTCGGCACCACAGGAAGCCCAGCAGGAAGCGCTCGGCGAGAAATGGTCCAGGACCTTCTCGCGCGATCAGCGATAACCAGCGGGGCAGCGGTCGGAGGTAAGTATCAGACATAGCGATATCGCTAGCAATATCACTATAACGTCACAAAAACCAGTGATGTTACAGCGATATTGCTAGCGATATCGCTATGTGTAACGGGTGCTTAAGTTTGTTGCAGTGGACATTGGTGCATTTGGGCGTGCAAATGACTCCCAGGCTTTTAAGAACTCAGACATGGGACAGAGGTTGTATGGCAACCAGTTCAATTTCCCCATGCCACGGCCTCTTCCCAAAACCGAACGTCTGCCACAGCCCTTTGTAATGGTTGGGGATGAGGCATTCCAGATGTGCCAACACCTGCTGAAATCATACTCCAGCCGGGACTTGGACCACACTAAAAGAATTTTTAATTACAGGTTGACCAGGGCCAGAAGAACTGTAGAGTGTGCCTTTGGTATACTAGTATCCAGATGGCGAATTCTCTCCACAGCCATTAATCTTAAACTAGAAATTGTGGATGAGGTGGTGAAGGCCTGTGTTGTTCTACACAATTTTGTGATGGATAGAGAGCACCCTAGTTTTGAACTAGATGATTCTTCTCCTAACCCCTTGCCAGAATTTAATCAGCATCCTCTATGGTCATCGGTTGAAGTAGTGCAAATGAGGGACCAATTTGCGACCTACTTCACCTCTGATATTGGACGGGTGGCCTGGCAAGAGCAAATGGTGTAACCTAATTTTTATGTGTTGTGTATGTTAATAAAACGCCTGTGTTTATACCTGTATGGTTTTTTCTTCAAAGTATGATACAACGCCAGGTTCATGCCCATATGACGTGTATTTTCAACATCATCTCCTCACTTTGTAAACCCACATTAAATAGAGTATGAGGTTGTTTAGAACTAGGTTCACCAACTCCAGTCCTCAAGGTACACCAACAGATCATGTTTTCAGGATTCCCTTTGTATTGCACAGGTGATGCAATTATCATGTTAGCAATACTAAGGAAATCCTGAAAACATGATCTGTTGGTGGGCCTTGAGGACTGGAGTTGGGGAACCCTGATTTACAAGGTCTATCTATAATAACCTTGGATTGTATTCCAAACAGTAAAATGATGTTACAAAACACCATAGTAGATTAACTGATAAGGATACTCATCAAGGTAACAATAGATAGTCCTTGCAATCAACACCATCATCTATTACGTTACCTGAGCAAAGACACTGAGGCCATGTAAAAAATTAACGTATATTGAGTTTTTCTTGTTTGCAGATACATATCTCCAAAATTGACACACAAAACGTGTCATTTCTGGGCTATGTGTACACAAAAAAGAAAAGTGTATGGCGCAGTGTGTGTACGGCGCAGTGTGTGTAGGCGGCGAAAGACACATTAACCAAACATTATTTGAACACAAAATATTCAATGTTTATTTTTTTTTTTTAATAAAATTATTTTCACTTTGAAGGACGTTTGGGAGAAGTGTTGGATACTTTGGGGGTGTGGAGAGAGGTGAAGGTGCTACTAAATTACTGGGGGAAGGGAGGTCAGGCATGATAAAGGAGGAAGGATGTGAAACATTGGAAGGAGAGGGGGGATTGAGTAACAAAGTCTTTTGTTTTTTCTTCTTTGGGGCAGGAGTCACCTGCCTGGACCGACTACCACCGTGTGACCACCTTCCATGGCTTGACCGCCTAGAGCTGCTGGTCCGTGGACGATGTAAATAAAAAACAGAATGAGGGTCTTCCCTAGGGTGCTCGGTGGTGGCGCTGGCGGTGCTCCTTGTAGGTGAAATGGTGGTGACAGTGACCATGGAAGGTGAATTACGCCCGGTGCTTCTGGTGGGAGAAGTGTGGGCTGTGCTCCGATATGGTGAAGTGGTGGCGATGCTATTCTGATGAGTTTTGGAGGTGCCATGAGGAGGCGAAGTGTTGGCGGTGATCCTCTGCAGAGTAGTGGTGGCGGTGCTCCTATGAGGAGATGTGGTGGTGGTGGTGGTCCTCTAAAGAGTGGTGGTTGGGGTGCTCCTTGAATGGTGCAGAGTTGTGGTGGTGCTCTCATGCATTGGAGAAGTGGCGATGCTCCAATCCGGAGATGTTCTTTCTGTGCGAACAGGTGAAGAGGTGGTGGCCCAACGAGATTTAGCGCTGGAGGTGCGCCAAGATGTGATAACGGTGGCAGTGCTGGTGCTCCAGACAGGAGCAATGCATGACATGGTGGTGGCGGCGGGGGTGGAATGTCCAGCAGCACTCGACATTGGTGTGGTGTAGTGGTGCCCAGATTGGCTAGGAATGCAGGTGGCTGTGCAGTGATATGCAGCAGAAGTCGGTACTGTGGTGAAGCGAGTCAGTGGTGGCACAGGTGGGAATGACAACACTGACTGCTGCACGTACTGATTCTGCTGCATAGCCTGCAAGTAAGCAGTGTTGCAGGCGTGTAAGACAGTCAGCTGTTGCTCAGGACTAAGGTGATCCGCCATGCCCCGTTCAGTTTTACTAAAGAAATGGTGCGCTGGTCTATTGAGGTCGGCCTCCAGCCAGTCAAGGTGCTGTGCGGAAGAGTGGAAGAGGTGTTCCAAGTAGTTAAAACCACGTTCCATTAGAGAAAATCCACTTTCCACTATTTCGGACAGCGTCTTGAGACTGGCATGAAAGGCCTCGCTCAAGTACATGAACTCGGGCAAGACAGGCCTGTCTGAGGCCCTCTGCCGCTGGCGCGTAGTGCCCGCATAACCAGTGGCAGAGACCTGGGACAGGGGAACACCTGATTGACCAGCTTCCTGGTCACCAGCTGTCTGTGTTGCTGACCTGCAACTTGCTTCCTGGCTGTCGGATGGCTGGGACGGGTCTGAGGTCGATTGATGAAGAGCCGCTCCCGGGACAGGTTGCAGGGTGCTGCTACAGGTGCTGTGGAAAAAAAAGGTAAACATTAGTATCCAGCATTAACAAGACGGATCAGCTGAAGAATATAAATTAGGGTTAATAAGCAAAAAAAAAAAAAAAAAAAAAAATACTTACGCTCTGGTGGCAAGTACTGGTCATAAGAATTCCAAGGTGCGATGATACCGATACTTGGCTCTTGTCCTTGCAGAAGAGCCACTGCGAACCTGTCCCTCAGCACGAACATCAGTGTTGAAACGGTCCTTCATCGAGCGCCAACGTGTGCAGACTTTGTTCACTTTTGAAACAATGGAAAAGAAAAACAAAATTAGGTTGGACAACACAATGATGGTATCTGTATTACTACACACACCTGAGTTGTCATCAATGCTGAATCACCAATAATTCAAATAAAAATGCATTCACTATTGAACCTGAGGACACATGTGTGTTTACTGCAAGCAGATCTCTTGCAGTAAACACACATGTATCATCAGGATCAAGAGTGAACCATAAAGAAGACAAAGCATTCAATACACAATGCGTACACTATTGAACCTGAGGACACATGTGTGTTTACTGCAAGCAGATCTCTTGCAGTAAACCCACATGTATCATCAGGATCAAGAGTGAACCATAAAAAAGACACAGCATTCAATACACAATGCATACACTATTGAACCTGAGGACACATGTGTGTTTACTGCAAGCAGATCTCTTGCAATAAACACACATGTATCATCAGGATCAAGAGTGAACCATAAAAAAGAGACAGCATTCAAGACACAATGCGTACACTATTGAACCTGAGGACACATGTGTGTTTACTGCAAGCAGATCTCTTGCAGTAAACACACATGTATCATCAGGATCAAGAGTGAACCATAAAAAAGACACAGCATTCAATACACAATGCGTACACTATTGAACCTGAGGACACGTGTGTTTACTGCAAGCAGATCTCTTGCAGCCAACACACATGTATCATCAGGATCAAGAGCGAACCATAAAAAAGAGACAGCATTCAAGACACAATGCGTACACTATTGAACCTGAGGACACATGTGTGTTTACTGCAAGCAGATCTCTTGCAGTAAACACACATGTATCATCAGGCTCAAGAGTCAATGCAGCATCACACAACAGAGAAATACTTACTGAGCGCCTTTTTGACAGTTGCAGAGGCGCTGTCCCAGCCCTCCATCAATGCTGCAGCCACTTCATTCCATAGCCGCCGGGTCACCACAATGTCCTTGTACTGCTGGTCACCGCTGTCCCACAACGAGACACGCTCCTGGACAAGGCTGATGAGTGGCTCATTGTCTAGATAGATGTCCTCATCGCGTTGTGGAACCTAGAAAAGAAATACATTTAGAATCTTTGCATTCATGGAGAGTGGTGATGGAGAAGAAAAAAAAAGGGGAGAAAAGCAGGACAGAAAAACCAGAATCCAATAAAAAATAAATAAAAAAATAGGAAAAAACTTTCCTACTGTGCGTCTCCTTCCCGCCGTGCTTTGTGTACGCTGATCTGGCTGCTCCCCCTCACTTGGCTGGTCCGATGCCGAGGTCTGTAAAAGAAAATAAATAATTAAACATTTGGACAGGCAGGTATACTTCACAAGACAGCAAACTACTCACCTCACGCTCTGCGTCTGCCATTTCTTCCGCTGCTGGTGAGTATTCGGATCCAGAAGACATTCTAGCAAAAGAAAAAAATAAAACATTACTACACATTATATATTTGAAAGCACAGGCTCGCAGAAAAATTATACTCACATAAAAGATGCTGTGATCCAAAATACGATCTCTGGCTGGGTGGGTGTCTTTTCTTCTTGCAGTATGTCTGGAGAGTGATGAGGTGGCACTACAAAGCCCTTCTTTTTATCTCCCATGCTCCCAAACAATGTTTCTTGTTGAGGGGCTGGATTTACACAGTGTCTAGACATTGTTTACTCCGAAATCGCACGAGCTCCCTAAGTGCTGACATGCGCACTATACAGCACACGTCAGCGTGCAAATAGACTGTAATACTATTTTTTTGCGTATTGCGTGCGCTGACGCGCGCATGCGCATTTTTAACGACGTTGGGCGGACCAAAAAATGCAACATAAATAACTTGATCACAAGAACAGAGCACATGTTCTATGTGGCAATAGATTCGGGTATACAACCAGGATATGGAGGGGAAGAAAAATCCCTATCGAGCTACCTAACAACTAGAAAACACGAAAAAATGGAGCAAAACATCCATATTTTTGACACAATTAAATATCAAACTTACTTTATTAGTACAAAAATCATCAGAAAAATATATCATCACAATGTATTGACAAAGACAGAGTCATTGAACACAGGTCAGAATGCACCAACATATACAGTAAAAACCATGCTGCACAATGAGCACCACAATAGAAAAGGTTAGGCCGACATATTACCCCAAGGATCCCACAAGATACATAATAGTACAGTATACAGTGACCATCGCCTAAGTACCCCAAATGAATGGGGGAAGCATAGTGGGGTCCTATCACTCCATAGCCTTCTAAACCCCCAATAGAGCCAATATTAGCAAACATAGTGTCCTAACAGAGTATATCCATCTCTGGCCAAGAAAGGGAAGAAGGAGGGAAGTCCCTGCTTAGTAAAGGGTTTCAGCCATTACCCGTACTGATGTCCATGTGCCAGCGCGTACCCCAACGCGCGTTTCGCGATAACTTCCTCGGGGGGTGTGTTGGTGTATAGTGTCCCTCAGAAACTCCTTAAATACAGTGCCAGGGTTCACCTTAATCGGCGCATGTCGCCGGTATATGGGGGCGAGGCCAACCAGCGATCCCGGTGTCAAGATGGCGGCGCAACTCCCGATGGACACGACATGTGTCAGCGAGAATCGCGTGCCATCCAGCGATACCAGAAGTGCTGTAGGCAGCGCCACCACAGCGGAGACATGCGCACTAGTGGACCGCGGTGCTCAGCGCCATCTTAGTACTGGGCCAAACAGAGCCCATACTTGGCGCATATAGGAATCACGTTACTCCTGCCTAAGATAAGGGAAAGTTTGTTATATGCAGCAAAACAACGCCCTCAGGCACCCATAGCATTAGAGAGGACAAAGCATGCTAAAATAGAACATGCAAAGTACATCAAAAATTAAAGCTTATATATCACGCACATACGCCTCATATAATACTAAAATACATCACAAAGTAAAAGTTTTTTATAATTTTAGCAATATTAACATATATCAGTTATAGACAGCAAATATAACAGGCATTGTAACGCAGCTGCACATGATGATGATTATTACATTAAGAATCATTTTTTCCTCCCTAACAAGATGTGTCATCCTTTAAAATTATTTTGCTTTTAATTTGGTGTTTGTCCCTTTGTTTATTTCGTAGTCTTTGACGCAACACTAACATCATTCCTTATCAGTGCTTCGGTGATCCTTTGGGGAATATGATGCTATCGCCTTGATTCATCTATCTAATGACGATATACCTGCTGCCTAGGATGATTTAAAGGATGACACATCTTGTTAGGGAGAAAAAAATGATTCTTATGGTAATGATCATCATCATGTGCGGCTGCGTTATAATGCCTGTTATATTTCCAAAAAATGCAACATGTAGCGTCCGACGCGTCTGATCGCAGACATGGAAAATGAGCAGCGCACTGGAACGCTGAGGCCTGCGTGCAATCGCTAGACACTGCGCATGCCATTTTAAATATAGAGGACAAATGCGCGTGCGACCGATAGCGCACAATGCGCTGCGCGATAAAACGCAAATGTGAAACCAGCCTAAGAAGGTCAGTTTTTGTATGCATCTATTGACCTCAAACAAATTGTGGAGACACAGGGATCACCGTGAATCTGCCAGGCTGAGTAGTATCCCACCACTGCCACCTAAATGTAGAGACACAGGGATCAGTGGGTGGTCGAGTCCACTGGCTTGAGACCGCATGGGCAAGGGATCATCCCATTGAATGCCCGCATTCCTTTTACCATGGGCATAGTACTACTCAGGCAACACAGTGTGAAGGTAAAACAGTGTGGCAATACTTTATTGAACCACAAAGCAGACAAATAACACATAGAACAGTTCCAGCAAAATATGCAAAATGGTGCAAAATTATAGTGTCTTACTCTTCCATTGACTCACCGGGATAAGAGCAACAGTGACTTCAGAGCTTCCACAGCCAACTACCCCACCTGTGGCACATACAGAAAGGAAATAATGACAAACTTAGGAAGCTGGCATTCCATTGAGGTGCAAGGCCAGGTGACCAGAGGTTCATGACCTACATTCTCTAAGCATCTCCATGGAGCCAGGTAACAGGTGGGTCTCAATCCTGGCTTTCACCAAATGTATCCATGGGGCTTAGGTGACCGGTGGGTCCAAATTCTGATTACACCAAACATATCCATGGTTTCGTCCTCAATTGAAAAAAGTGACCTGAACCAGAATGGTCTTATTCACACAATACATTTGATGCCAGATCCTTTTTGTAAACTGAATTATATACAGCATACTCAACTGGTCTTCGGTGCTCAGCAGTGAAAAAATATTTCCATAATGAATGCAAAGAAAAAAGAATTGAGGTACTCACCACGATAAGAAGGATATCAAAGTTATTTTTTTTTCATCTGTACAACATAAAAAACTTTGATGGGAATATGTAGGCTTGAGAGGCATGCAGGGAGTGCAGGGGTGGAATCAGTTTCATTGATGGTCAATGGAGCAGATCTGTCATCCTTCAGCCAGTGCCATGGTCCCCTATGCTGACATCCTGTAGAGTGGCAAATCTGTGTCCCTCATTATGGAGCCATATTTTGGCAGCTATCCTGTAGAGTGGTCCTGGCTGTGGTTTTGTAAAGAATCTCTAGTTCTCTGAATATCTGGATCTTTGGATGTCTTGGATGTTTTATTACAGAGGCATATCCCTTTTTATAGTTCACAACTGTTCTTCAAATCTTCTTCACAGGTAAAGGACATAGGGTGATGAAGTTAACCCACATTGTTTCATTAACTATAGTTTATCCTTCAATGTTTGCAAGCCAACAAACTAGCTGGCCTGGACAATGTGTTTTCAACATATCAGCAAACATCATTGTTCAGTGACCCTGTATCCCTGTTTTGCAAAGATAACAGTGCAATAAACCGTAGTAGCTGACGTCCTTCATTTTCATCAAGCAGAGACCGCCATCACTTCTTCCAGACAGAAAATAACAGTTATCTAGAGCACATTCCCCAATTTTTCCCCAACGTCTACACTAGGCCAGATGAAGAAAAAGCGACAGTGTTGCCTTGCACAGTAACAGGACCTCTCCTGCCCCACACTGAAAATAGTATCCTTTAAAATAAAATGCTTCACAGCAGTAATAATATCTCTTAATTAGCCCCACAACCTGTTCCCATATGTTCTCTATTCTGGACCCCACATTTCTCATTTCTGGCCCCTTGTTTCTCATTTCTGGCACCTTGTGTCTCATTCCTGGCCCCATGTGTCTCATTTCTTGCCCCATGTGTCTCATTCCTGGCCTCTTGTGTCTCATTCCTGGCCCATTTTGTCTCATTCATGGGTCCTTATTTCTAATCCTTGGCCCCATATGTTCTCTTATTCCTGGCCCTTTATGTTCTCCCATTCTGCCCCATGTGACTCTATCCTGCCCCCATGTCTCTCCATTCTGCCCCATGTCTCCCCATTCTGTACCCATGTCTCTCCATAATGCCCCATGTCTCTCCATTCTGCCTCCATGTCTCTCCATACTGCCCCATGTCTCTCCATTTTGACACCATGTCTCAACATACTGCCCCATGTCTCTCGATTCTGCCCCCATAGAGCGGCTTTACAAAAAATGAAAACAGTTTCTTTTTATCTGGCCAAGCAGTATCCTCTCCCTAATTCATCTGCTGCGCAAATGGCAGTGGCATCATATGCCAGCGAAGTGTGTGCTGATGTCAGCTGCCGGCCTGTGAAGCCTTTCCATATGGAAATATCCGAGGATGCACGTTCAATTACTGAAGTGTCGGAATCCTGCTGCTGGGGCCTGGTGAGCAGAAGTTAGGGGGCCCAGTCCGGACCCCTTATGCTAGTAAGTGCAGTAATGCCCTGATGGCGGCCCTGCTGCTGCTTACATAAAAAATCTCAACTATAGGTACAGTGAACACATTTAACACAGCAATGCAGTTTGCCTGGCTTGTAATTAGCCATTGGATCTTAACCCCTTTCTGACTTATGACGTACTATCCCGTCCATGTGCCCTGGGCCTTAATGCCCATGGACAGGATAGTACGTCAACGCAATCAGCCGCACTCACAGCGGGAGCGCAGGTGATCGTGGCTGGGTGTCAGCTGATTTTCACAGGGGCGGTCATGGATGGCTCCCGGCAGTTTAACCCCCAGCACTCAGCAATCAAACATGATCGCAGTGTTCCGGTGGCATAGGGAAGCATCGCGCAGGGCCGCATTGATCGCATTGTTCCGAGTACCTCCTTCCTGCAGGACCCTGGATCCAAGATGGCCGTGGGGTCCTTCTGGGTCTTACAGGGAGGTGGCTTGTCAGTGCCTGCTGAGAGCAGGCACTGAGAAGCCTCCTGCACTGCCTGTCAGATCGCTGATCTGTCACAATGCTCTGCAAAGTGTCAGAACAGTGATCTGATATAATACAGTGATGTCCCACCCTGGAACAAAGTAAATAAGTGAAAAAAAAAAAAAAAACACGTGTTAAAATATTTTAAAAAAATTCCTAACTAAAGAAAAAAAATATTCCCCAATAAATACATTTATTTATGTAAAAAAAAACAATAAAAGTATACATGTTTAGTATCGCCGTATCCGTATCGACCCGCCCTATAAAACTTTCCCACTAGTTAACCCCTTTAGTGAACCCCTTAAAAAAGGGCAAAAAAACAATGCAATCATACAACAAACAGTGGAATAACACGCAATCAAAAAGACGGATATAAATAAACATGGTACCTCTGAAAACGTCATCTTGTCCCACAAAAAAACAAGCTGCCACACAGCATCATCAGCAAAAAAATAAAAAAGTCATAGCTCGCAGAATAAAGTGATGCAAAAATATTCTTTTTAATATAAAATTGTTTTTATTGCATAAAAGCGCCAAAACATAAAAAAGACATACAGTGGGGCAAAAAAGTATTTAGTCAGTCAGCAATAGTGCAAGTTCCACCACTTAAAAAGATGAGAGGCGTCTGCAAATAAAATGAAAAAAAAACAGACAATGTGATTTTCTGGATTTTTTTTTCTCAGTTTGTCTCCCATAGTTGAGGTCTACCTATGATGTAAATTACAGACGCCTCTCATCTTTTTAAGTGGTGGAAATTGCACTATTGCTGACTGACTAAATACTTTTTTGCCCCACTGTAAATGAGGTATCACTGTAATCGTACTAACCCAAAGAATAAAACTGCTTTATCAATTTTACCACATGCGGAACAGTATAAACACCCCCCCTCAAAAAAAAATCATGAAATGCTGGTTTTTATTCATTCTGCATCCCAAAAATCGTAATAAAAAGCGATCAAAAAATGGCATGTGCCCGAAAATGGTACCAATGAAAACGTCAACTCATCCCACAAAAAATAAGACCTCACATGACTCTGTGGGCCAAAATTTGGAAAAATTATAGCTCTCAAAATGTGGTGATGCAGAAAATATTTTTTGCAATAAAAAGCGTCTTTTAGTGTGTGACAGCTGCCAGGCATAAAAACCGCCATAAATAGTAAATCAAACCCCCCTTTATCACCCCCTTAGTTAAGGAAAAATAATAAAATAAAAAAATGTATTTATTTCCATTTTTCCATTAGGGCTAGGGTTAGGGCTAGGGTTAGGGGTGTGTTGGGGTTAGGGTTAGAGTTAGAATTGGGGGGTTTCTACTGTTTCGGCACATCAGGGGCACTCCAAACGCGACATGGCATCTGATCTCAATTCCAGCCAATTCTGTGTTGAAAAAGTCAAACAGTGCTCCTTCTCTTCCAAGCTTTGCCATGTGCCAAAACAGTGGTTTACCCCCCAAATATGGGGTATCGGCATACTCAGGACAAATTGCACAATAACTTTTGGGGTCCAATTTCTTCTATTACTCTTTAGAAAATAAAAAATTAGGGGCAAAAATATCATTTTTGTAGAAAAAATATGATTTCTTATCTTTATGGCTCTACATTATAAACTTCTGTGAATCACTTGGCGGTTCAAAGTTCTCACCACACATTCCTTGGGGGGTCTAGTTTCAAAAATGGGGTCACTTGTGGGGGGTTTCTAATGTTTGGGCACATCAGGGGCACTCCAAACGCGACATGGCATCTGATCTCAATTCCAGCCAATTCTGTGTTGAAAAAGTCAAACAGTGCTCCTTCTCTTCCAAGCTTTGCCATGTGCCAAAACAGTGGTTTACCCCCCAAATATGGGGTATCGGCATACTCAGGACAAATTGCACAATAACTTTTGGGGTCCAATTTCTTCTATTACTCTTTAGAAAATAAAAAATTAGGGGCAAAAATATCATTTTTGTAGAAAAAATATGATTTCTTATCTTTATGGCTCTACATTATAAACTTCTGTGAATCACTTGGCGGTTCAAAGTTCTCACCACACATTCCTTGGGGGTCTAGTTTCAAAAATGGGGTCACTTGTGGGGGGTTTCCACTGTTTAGGCACATCAGGGGCTCTCCAAATGCGACATGTTGTCCGATCTCATTTCCAGCCAAAATGTGAAACGGCGCTCCTTCCCTTCCGAGCTCTGCCATGTGCCCAAACAGTGGTTCCCCCCACATATGGAGTATCAGAGAACTCAAGACAAATTGCACAATAACTTTTGGGGTCCAATTTCTCCTGTTACCCTTGGGAAAATAGAAAAAAATTGACCTGAAATAATTTTTTTGTGAAAAAAAGTAAAATGTTCATTTTTTTAAACATTCAAAAAATTCCTGTGAAGCACCTGAAGGGTTAATAAACTTCTTGAATGTGGTTTTGAGCACATTGAGGAGTGCAGTTTTTAGAATGGTGTCACTTTTGGGTATTTTCTATCATATAGACCTCTCAAATTGACTTCAAATGGTATGTAGTCCCCTCTCAAAAAAATGGTGTTGTAAAAATGAGAAATCGCTGGTCAACTTTTAACCACTATAACTTCCTAACATCAAAAAAATTTGGTTCCAAAAATTGTGCTAATGTAAAGTAGACATGTGGGAAATGTTACTTATTAAGTATTTTGTATGCCATATCTCTGATTTAAAGGCATGAAAATTCAAAGTTGAAAAATTGCGAAATTTTCAAAATTTTCACCAAATTTCCATTTTTTTCACAAATAAACTTAAGTTATATCAAAGAAATTTTACCATTAACATGAAGTACAATATGTCACGAGAAAGCAATGTCAGAAACACCGGGATCCATGGAAGCGTTCCAGAGTTATTACCTCATAAAGGGACAGTGGTCTGAATTGTAAAAATTGGCCCGGTCATTAACATGCAAACCACCCTTGGGGGGTAAAGGGGTTAAATGAGAGATCTATGCAAGGTGGATGGTCTCTTAAAGGGTCAGCTCCCTACGTTCCTTTTCTTCCACTAAAAAGCTGCAGTAATATGGCTGTATGTTCTCTAATAAGAGAGAATCAGGCTGATTATGCTAATGACACTCAGCGCAAATTCTGTCAAAGTTTGAGTTGAATGTCAGTTTACTGTGATCTGATTCTTTCATATGCGAGAATTGGAGCAGAGGTATGGAGAAGATGGAGAACTTAATTTCTCCATCTTCTCTATTCTCTGTGTCCGTGGAAATCGGACTGCACTTGAATGACATCTGAGTGCAGTCCAAAGTTTTGCACGCACCCATAAACTTGTATGGCTTGGTCCAATTATCGGATGCACTCACAGCATGTTGCAATTGGTCAGTACTGTCCCATATTATAATGGTAAGCAGAGTGCTATCCGATAACACATCGCTTAGCATTCGTTCGAGTTATATGCCAGTGTGAGTGAGCCCTAATAAATATATACAGAGAAAATATTCCATAAAGGGCAGGTGTGTAGTAACATATCTCTGTTGGTTATTATATTTATATTTATATTTGTTATATGTATTGTCTAAAATTAGGCTTACTAGGATCAGTACAATACCTATAATGTTTTTTATAAATATCTCTAAGCTCAAACTACTTTTGTAATTTGCTATATTATAAAATTTCCTACCATTGTTCCTATGTGAGTTAACTTGTCCCTATATCTGTTTTTTCTACTTTATGTCATGCAGTATTTCATTTTAAGGAAGGCTCAGACTGAACATTACAGGAGGATGGCTCTGCATGTTCCGGCAGCATGTTTCATCTCCCTGAAATAGCATGTCTGATAATGTCCTTCACCGGTGGACTGATTGGTGCGGGCGGGCTAATTGTGTCAGATGATCCATTACTGAGTGGAGGGCTTCTGTGTCCTGGAAGACAATCTTCGTCATCGTCTGGGTCCCAACATACAGAAGATGGTTTGGATGTCGACGGGGTAGACTCCGGTTGCTTCGGGTTGGAGGAAGTACACGGGCGTAACATGTTAAGATGCACAATACGAGTGGGCAGTGTTTCATCTTCATCGGGTCGCATTTCGTACACCGGTCCGTCTGGTTGGAGACGGCGTAAGACCCGATAAGGACTTTCTTCCCAACACGGCTCTAGATTGTTCTGGGGGCGTTTATCTAGTACAAGCACCCGGTCCCCACTTTGAAGGTGAGGAGGTGGGGTTGCATCCTTCCCTGGGTGCTCCCAGTCTCGGAGCTTTGAGTGTACAATTCAGTGAAGAGTTTGCAGCCGATGGCTATGATTTCGGACCCAAGACGACACTCCAGTCCAGGGCTGAGGCTCTTCGGGGTCCAACTCCACCTCTGTGATCCCTTTACCTTCTCATCCGAACATCAGGAAGTAAGGGTATAGTCACTCGATGTACCCTATTGGTATAGACCCAAACTAATTCAGAAACATATTCGGGCCAACGGGCCTTCTTGTCACTCCACAGAGTGCGCAACATCTGAATCAATCTCCGGTTAAATCGTTCACAAGCCCCATTCCCTTGTGGCTGATATGGTGTGGTCCGGGATTTTTCAATCCCATAGAGGTGATTGTAGTTCTTCCATGACTTTTCCCAAAAACATGCTCCCTGATCAGAATGTATTCGTTGAGGACAGCCGTATACTTGTATAACGTTTCTACAAATTGTGGAGGCGGCAGACTCTGCAGTCTGATCCCGAGTGGGGGTGACCACAGCGAACTTGGTGAAATGATCTACCATGACGAGACAGTGTTCGTATCCCTGAAATGCGGGCCCAATGGTCAGATAATCCACCGTCAGGAGCTCAAGGGGTGCTGAAGTCACAATAGTCTGTGTTGCGGCTCGCTGAGAGGGTGGTTTGGCTAACTTGCATAAGCGGCAGGTCCGGCAAATTTCGTCCACAACAGCCGGCAAGCGCGGGTGGTAAGCTTTCTGTTGCAACCATTGCAGAGTTGTCTTTTTTCCAAAGTGGGCCCCTTTTTCGTGAGCCTCCCGAGCTAATACGTGAAGTTGGGCTCCTGGCGTAACCACCTGCCAAACCGTCATTGAGGGTGTTTGTGATGTTATTTTACGATACAATAGTCCCTTTCGGATAACCAACCTCTCTCATTGTCGCAGCATAAGCAACAGGTCTTGAGTCAAATTTTGTCGTTGAGGGTCAGTGGGTAATTGCCCAGCGGCGACCCACGCTCTGAGGAGGCCAACGTCTTCGCCTTCTTGTTGCTGTTGTATCCACTTATTCCGGGATTGTTCCAGTATGCCCTTTGGGGTCTCAGAGGAAGATATTTTTTTATTGTCAGTTGTGAGCACGGCAGCAGTGAGAGCGAACGGTATTTCCTCTCCTTCTAATTCTTCGTCTCGATTCTGTCCTGGAGTTGTATGTCGAATCCTGGAGAGGGCGTCTGCATGGACATTCTCGGCCCCTCTTTTGTAGATAATCATATAATTGTACTTCGGGCCACCCATCGCTGTTCCAGAGCCCCCAATTTGGCATTTTCCAAACGAGCCAGCGGATTGTTGTCAGTTCGTACCACCACCTCAGAGCCCGTTAGGCACTCTGCGAACCTCTCCGTCATGGCCCACACCACTGCGTGGAGCTCAAGTTTAAAGGAGCTGTAATTGTCAGGGTTACGCTTGGAGTCATGGAGTGAGCGGCTTCCATATGCGATCACCCTCTCCCGGCCATCCTGAACCTGTGACAATACAGCCCCCAACCTGTGAAGACTCCCGTCAGTGTGCAAGATGAGCGGTTGTGAGAAATCCGCATAAGCCAACACTGGGGCATCCGAGAGCACAGCCTTGAGGTCTCGGAAGGCCTCTTCCTGAGGGTGTTGCCACTGGATTTTTCGCCCATTGGCCCCAGCGGGAGCCCCCTTTAGTAGGTCGTGCAGGGCTCAAGCTCGACATGCAAAATTCTTCACGAAATGACGGTAATATCCGGCTAACCCCAGAAATGCCCGCACATCTTTCACCGTCTCAGGGGTAGGCTATTCCTGGATAGCAGCAACCTTCTCCCGGGATGGCCTCACACCTTCTGCCGAAACGACATGACCCAGATACTCAATCTGAGAGTGAAATAGGTGGCATTTCTGAGGCTTCACCTTCAACTCGCACTTTTGCAACCAGCTGAGTACCTGTCCCAACCGCTTCAGGTGGTCCTTGAAGGTGGCGGCATAGACGATGATGTCGTCCAGATAGAGCAACATGGCCTCGAAATTGAGATCTCCCAGACACCGCTCCATCAATCGCTGAAAGGTCCCGGGAGCGTTGGCCAGCCCAAATGGCATCCGATTAAACTCAAACAGTCCCATGGGCAATAGGAACGCCGTCTTGGCTCTCTCTTCTTCTGACATGGGCACTTGCCAGGACCCACTGGCCAAGTCCAGGGTCGAGAAATATGTTGCCTTCCCCAAGGCGGACAGGGATTCTTCTATGCGGGGTAGTGGGTATGAATCTTTAATAGTGCAAGCATTCAGTTTACGATAATCCACACATAATTGTAGTGTACCATCTTTCTTCCGGACCAACACGATTGGGGCCGCCCAGGGGCTTTGACTTTCCCGTATTACCCCTTTTCGCAGCATTTGGGCCAGCAAAGTTTTCACCTCCTGATAGAGTTGTGGCGGAATCTGTCGATATCGTTCCCGGATAGGGGCCGCACCTGCTGTGGGGATTTCATGAGTGATGGCGGTGGTACACCCAAAATCCTCCTCGTGGCTAGCAAATACTTCATGGTACTGTCCAAGCAATGTTTTTATCTGTGAGAATTGGGCTGCAGTTAATCCCGAAAGCTCAGCCCGCATCTGCTCCAAAATATTTTGGCCCTTCTCTTGTGCTGAGACTTCGTGGGCCTGTAAGGTTCCTATTGTTACTTCCCAAGGATCCTCAGCGTGTACTCATAATTGAACCGCAGGAGCTGGCAGCACTTCTTCTAAAGGCTTTACTAGTTTGGCCAGTACAGTCCGTGCTTTCAGAATGGTGTCTCGGTCTTCAAGGTTAACGCAGCATACCAGGATGGTTCCTTTTTGCACCGTAGCCAGGGAATGGGCACCAGTATGCCAGGAGTTAAGCGCTCTGAGGGACACGGCTCCACCTGCACCTCCACACCCTCCAAAGGTATCGGGGCCCGAATTGGCAGGGCCACCACTGTCTGTCCAGGAGGTAGCACAAGCAGGGGAGCTGCTGACATGATGACCTTGCCTAGAGCCTCACCCTCCTGACAGTCCTGTTGCACCCGCACACCTCGCATCAGCTGCTGGAATACCTGTCCCTGGGCTGTGCGAGAACCCCACTGCTTCAGAATCTTCTGTGTGGGATCATTTAGTAGTAAGTTGCCAAACTCTCGTAAAATGTTCATGCCTAGGGTGACGGGGTGCCGTTGATCAGCTTCTCCTTGCGTTAGCACCACCCCTCTGCGACCAAGGGATTTACCACACAACGTCACCTGCACCCACACCGGCAACCGGGACCGGCAATTGATTGGTGGCTATTTGTCTAATCATGGGCCCCCACTGGGTTCTTGCTGCCTCCGGGAAGTTTTGTTGAAAGTACGTGGAAGGCATGGTGGTTACTTGTGACCCCGTATCTACCAGACACCAGACGGCCCGGCCCTCCACTTCTGCCCAAACCACCGGACACTTTGCTACCAAATCTTCGGGACTTCCACCACCCCTAGTTGTGGTTTTCGGCTCCGAGCGGCGTCCCCCCAGCCTGGAGCCCTTTAGTTTAATGGCCGCCGGGGTGGGTATATCCCACGCCGCGGACACTCTCGGGCGAAGTGGCCTGGTTCTCCATACTCAAACCACCGGGCCTGTGTAGGCTGACCACCCCGCGGGGAGTGGGATCCCCAGGAGTCAGGGTTAAAGCTAGGTCACCTAGTCCCGGTCTTGGTTCTTCTCTTTACTTCAGCCAACTCGCCCTTAATATTTTTCAGCTCTTGCTTCATCTCCTACACCCACTGAGGCTCCTCGACTGCATTCGCGGAGGCCTCCACACCTTGGATTTTCCCCACGGGGACCGCCATCCACTGCTCCTGCTCTTGAGCACGTGCCTGACTTCCCACCTCTGAAAAGTCTGTTCGGGGATTCATTCTGATCTGCTCCCTCAGTGCCTGTTTAACTAATGGATCCCGCAAACCAGTCAAAAATAGGTCACGTAGGGTAATGTCCACAGGTCCTACCCCTACCCTGTCCTTTCTTTCAATAGCCATATGCAATTCTTGGAGGACATTCATATACTCTGTGATCGTCTCCCCCTCTACATGCATCCGACTAAACAAACGGGTTCTTAACTCGCCCACATTAGTAGGGTCTAGAGTTGAGCGACTTTTGGTTTTTTAGGGTCGCGTTTCGTTTCGTGAAACCCGACTTTTCCAAAAGTCGGGTCAAGCAAGATCGTCCGATTATAGGGAAAAGTCGGGGTCGTCCCGAAACACGAAACCCAATGTAAGTCAATGGGGAATAAAAGTCGGCAGTGAGAGGAGGACAGGAAACACACCAACAGTGCCCATTTGAATGCCAAAAGCATCAATTCTTCTTACTTAAGCTTGTCAACCTTAATTAACTTCATAATACAAGTTACGCACTGAAAAATGGGGGTTATTTGGCTACAGACTGTGGGGGGGAGGGCTGGCTCCAGGTTTTCATGTGCCCTGGGCGAAAGAGCGCCCCTTTAACACATACCACAACTCATCATGCTCCGATACGGCAGAGAAATAGCGGTATAGTACAATGAAAAATACCTCACTTTTTACATCTCATGACGAGGCCCATCTATTTCTCCATACAGAATCATTGGTCCCATATAATGTTTGAAACAGTATATGATGAGCTCCACATAATGCTACAGTATATGTTGGTCCCCATGGATGAAGCTCTACTGTCTTATGGGCCCAAATAATGCTCCAAACATAATGGGCCCCATTTCTAATGCTCTAGTGTATAATGGGCCCTGTAAATGCTGCTCCAGTGTCTGATGTCCACCTTTGGAATGTTCCAGTGTATGGTGGGCCCCATCTATCATTCTCAGACGGTGTTAGGCCCAGTATGGATTGCCCGTGATTGCACAAAGGTGAGAAAGGGTACCGTATCCCCAGATAACATGTATGGATAGTGTACACATTCAAAATATATGTCTATACATCAGGAGGCAGGCTCAGACGGTGTTAGGCCCAGTATGGATTGCACGTGATTGCACAAAGGTTAGAAAGGGTACCGTATCCCCAGATAACATGTATGGATAGCGTACACATTCAAAATATATGTCTCAGGAGGCAGGCTCAGACGGTGTTAGGCCCAGTATGGATTGCACGTGATTGCACAAAGGTTAGAAAGGGTACCGTATCCCCAGATAACATGTATGGATAGCGTACACATTCAAAATATATGTCTCAGGAGGCAGGCTCAGACGGTGTTAGGCCCAGTATGGATTGCACGTGATTGCACAAAGGTTAGAAAGGGTACCGTATCCCCAGATAACATGTATGGATAGCGTACACATTCAAAATATATGTCTCAGGAGGCAGGCTCAGACGGTGTTAGGCCCAGTATGGATTGCACGTGATTGCACAAAGGTTAGAAAGGGTACCGTATCCCCAGATAACATGTATGGATAGCGTACACATTCAAAATATATGTCTCAGGAGGCAGGCTCAGACGGTGTTAGGCCCAGTATGGCTTGCACGTGATTGCACAAAGGTTAGAAAGGGTACCGTATCCCCAGATAACATGTATGGATAGCGTACACATTCAAAATATATGTCTCAGGAGGCAGGCTCAGACGGTGTTAGGCCCAGTATGGATTGCACGTGATTGCACAAAGGTTAGAAAGGGTACCGTATCCCCAGATAACATGTATGGATAGCGTACACATTCAAAATATATGTCTCAGGAGGCAGGCTCAGACGGTGTTAGGCCCAGTATGGATTGCACGTGATTGCACAAAGGTTAGAAAGGGTACCGTATCCCCGGATAACATGTATGGATAGCGTACACATTCAAAATATATGTCTATACATCAGGAGGCAGGCTCAGACGGTGTCAGGCACAGTATGGATTTGACGGCCCAGATTACACAGCGGAGGAGCAGGGAGAGGTAAAGATTGCAAATGCTGGGGCCCTGCCCAAGCAATGGGGGCCCACTCGTGGGCGTCGGTACTGGCACTGGGCCCGTCATAGTACAGCGGTGTGTCTGACGGCGGGTGTGCACCACCACCATCAGAGACACTTGATTGCACTATGAGGGACCCTGTGCCAGTGCCCGCGCCCAAGAGTCGGCCTACCCACCTGTCCAGGGCAACGGCACTCGCACGGTGTCGTGCGCTAGGTGGTGACCCCAGCCATGGGGGGGAGGCAGCACAGTTAGGGAGTTTTAGAAAGTGGCATATGTTGATGTTGGACATTCAGCTGATGCAAAAGGCGAAATAGGTGAAGTACCAGGAAGAGGTGGACCAAAGCAAGCCATTTTTCTGTCACCCTATGTGTCATCAGGGGAAGGTGGGACAAAATCCTTGTAAACCCATGCGTGGTTCATTTTAATGAAGGTTAGATCATCCACATTTTGGGTTGACAGACGGGTCCTTTTTTCTGTCAGGATTGATCCAGCTGCACTGAAGACTCTTTCCGATAGCACACTTGCAGCTGGGCAAGCGAGCTCCTGTAAGGCATATTGGGCCAATTCAGGCCAGGTGTCCAGTTTAGCGGCCCAATAGTCAAAGGAGAATGACCTGTGTGGGAGAACATCGATATGGGAGGAAAAGTAGTGTGTAACCATAGTTGACAACTGCTGTCTCCTGTCACTTTCCATCGATGCAGTATTACCAGTTGTGTGAGCGGTATTTGAAAAATCAGTCCACAACATTGTCATGAAACCCCTGTCTCCAACGCCACTTCTGCTGTGTGCACCACGAACACCTCTGCCAAGCTGCCCCCGGCCCGTACGGCTCGTGTGAGAACCATCACCGCTGCTGTGTGCTGGGAATGCCTCAAGCAACCGATTTACCAGAGTTGCTTGTTTATTAGCCAATATTAGGTCAAGGTTCTCCTGTGGCATGATGTTTTGTAATTTGCCTTTATAGCGTGGATCCAGGATGCTGGCCAACCAGTAGTCGTCATCGTTCATCATTTTGGTAATGCGGGGGTCCCTTTTTAGGATCCGCAAGGCATAATCTGACATGTGGGCCAATGTTCCCGGTGTCAATGATGCACTGCGAGTGCTGGGTGGAGGAGCACTTTCTGGCAAATCCACATCCCTCCAGTCACGCACAAACCCTGTACCAGACCTTGCCACGCCAACATTTTCACTTGCCCCACGAGATGCATCCTCCTCCCCTAAGTAATCATCCCCATCATCATCCTCCTCTTCTTCCTCCACCTCGTCCAGGAGAGGTCCCTGAGCAGACAATGGCTGAATGTCATCAAGGATTCCCTCCTCCTCTTCCTCCTCATCAACATTGGCTGCAGACGCCTGCTCCTTAAGGTGCGTCAAAGTTTGCATGAGCAGACGCATAAGTGGGATGCTCATGCTTAGGATGGCGTCGTCTGCGCTTACCAGCCGTGTGCATTCCTCAAAACACTGAAGGACTTTACAAAGGTCTTTCAGCTTCGACCACTGCACACCTGTCAACTCCATGTCTGCTCTCAAAGTGCCTGGCCGTGTATCCTCCCACAAATGCATTATGGCCTGCCTCTGCTCGCACAGCCGCTCCACCATGTGCAGGGTGGAGTTCCACCTTGTTGCAATGTCGATAATGAGGCGGTGGTTGGGAAGGTGGAGCAATCGCTGCAGCTTCTGCATACGAACGAAGTGTACAGGCGACCGGCGGATGTGCGCGCACAGTCTTCGCACCTTCTGGAGCAGGGCTGTTAACTCCGGATAATTTTTGAGGAAGCACTGCACCACCAGGTTCAAGGTGTGAGCCAAGCAAGGTATGTGGCTGAGTTTTGAAAGGGCTATGGCTGCCACAAAATTACGCCCGTTATCACTAACTACCTTGCCTGCCTCAAGATGTACACTGCCCAGCCATGACTCAGTTTGTCGCTTCAAGTACTCGGCCAGCACCTCGGCGGTGTGTCTGTCGCCCAAACACATCATCTGCAACACAGCCTGCTGACGCTTTCCACTAGCTGCTCGATAGGGGGACACATCGTGTGCAACAGTGGCAGCTGCAGATGGAGTGCTCGTACGACTGCGCTCTGTGGACGAGCTTTCGCTTCTGGAGGAGGAGGAGGAGGAGGAGGGTCGAACTCCTACAGCCAACTGTTTCCTATACCGTGGGCTAGGCAGCACTGTCCCACCACCGCTGTCCCCTGTGGACCCTGCATCCACCACATTAACCCAGTGCGCAGTGATGGACACGTAACGGCCCTGGTCATGCCGACTGGACCATGCATCAGTTGTGAGGTGCACCTTTCCGCTCACTGACTGCTTGAGTGCATGGACAATGCGGTCTTTCACATGATGGTGGAGGGCTGGGATGGCTTTGCGAGAGAAGAAGTGGCGACTGGGTAGGTCATAGCGTGGTACTGCATAGGCCATGAGTTCGCGGAAAGCTGCGCTTTCCACCAACCAAAAGGGCATCATCTCAAACGAGATTAGTTTGGCAATGTGGGCATTCAAACCCAGTGTACGCGGATGAGAGACTGAGTACTTTCTTGACCTACTCATAGTGTCTGGGAGGGTGAGCTGGACTTGAGAGCTGCATATGGTGGAAGTAGCGGTGGACAGGGCGGACTGAGAGAGGGTTGATAATGGTGATGGAGTTGGTGTTCTTTCTGATGGCCTAGAATCAGTCTTTCGTTGATATAACAGTGGGATTCCCTGACTGCTGTGGTCTTGCAACGACACCTCAACATTTGCTGCTGTGCTAACCGGTGGGCTTACAGTGGGGGAAACAATGTAGCGTTGCTGACTACCTTCGTTGTGATCAGTTGCACATGTGGCACTTGAGGTTTGGTGTTGTGTCCACGCTTGCAAGTGCATGCTGGTTAAATGTCTAAGCATGCAACTGGTATTCAAATTTTTCAGATTTTTCCCTCGGCTAAAGGTCTTTGCGCACTTCTTACAGATAACCTTGGCCTGATCATGAGGATTTTGGTCAAAAAAGTGCCACACTGCACTCTTCCTACTTTGGCAGACATTTTGCGGCCTAGCACGCTGTGATCTTTTGACCCTCTGGACAAGCTGTCCAGCAACTCTTTTGATGTTTGGAACCTGTCTTTGGAGTGCTCCGGGCCTGCCAGATAACAGCTGTTGCGATGTCGATGTCTGCTGTGGATGCTCCTCATCTGAGCTATTGGAAGCAGCACCCTCTTCCCCCCAATGGATGCCAATCTGGGTCAACAACTGGGTCATCCATCACCTCCTCTTCTATGTCATGTGCACCTTCCTCTGTGTCACCGTGTATGGTGGTATAGTGTGCGGGAAGGGGCACCTGAGTCTCATCAGGGTCAGAATCTGGCTCTGTATACTGCGAGGACAATGTAGTGCTCTGAGTGAATGTACCAGCAGAATCATCCATCAGCGGCTGTGCATCAGTGCACTCCATGTCAGATTCATCTTGGCCTGGGTAATTCACCATTTCACTTGATAATCCAGGCATGGTATGTGAAAACAGCTCCATGGAGTAATCAGTAGTATGGCCTGCGTCATCCTTCAATCTTGGTTGGGGTGAAGGACACAAGGAAAGGTGTGGTTCATGAACATGAGCCTCCAATGACAACTCAGTGCTTTTACTTTTTACAACTGAAGAAGAGGAGGCGATAGAGCTGGAGGCTGAGTCAGCAATGTAAGACAAAACTTTTTCCTGATGCTCTGGCTTTAAAAGCGGTTTGCCAACTCCTAGAAAACTAAGCGTTCGAGGCCTTATGTAGCCAGACGATGACGCAGGGTCAGCACCTCCTGCATTCAGTCCTATTTTGCTCTTGCCACTACCATCAGATCCACCACCAACACCATCATTACCAGCTGCCAACCCCCGCCCAATTCCACGGCCTCTTCCACCAGCCTTCCTCATTTTTGGTAGAAATGTAGATAAAATCCAACAAACTATATAGTAATGTAAAACAAGGTACAAGGTGTCTATAGGACAGGGGAGATTTTGAATTTCTGCAGACACTTGTGGACACTGGACACTTTTGGATTGTGTGAGGCCCACTGATATCTGAGCGCTATGTGACAGGCTCGATGGCACAGCTGTGACTAAAGTGACTAGAGGATAAGGGAGATTTTGAATCTCTGCACACACTTTTGGACACTGGATGGACACTTTTGGATTGTGTGAGGCCCACTGATATCTGAGCGCTATGTGACAGGCTCGATGGCACAGCTGTGACCAAAGTGACTAGAGGATAAGGGAGATTTTGAATCTCTGCACACACTTTTGGACACTGGATGGACACTTTTGGATTGTGTGAGGCCCACTGATATCTGAGCGCTATGTGACAGGCTCGATGGCACAGCTGTGACCAAAGTGACTAGAGGATAAGGGAGATTTTGAATCTCTGCACACACTTTTGGACACTGGACACTTTTGGATTGTGTGAGGCCCACTGATATCTGAGCGCTATGTGACAGGCCCGATGGCACAGCTGTGACCAAAGTGACTAGAGGATAAGGGAGATTTTGAATCTCTGCACACACTTTTGGACACTGGATGGACACTTTTGGATTGTGTGAGGCCCACTGATATCTGAGCGCTATGTGACAGGCTCGATGGCACAGCTGTGACCAAAGTGACTTGAGGATAAGGGAGATTTTGAATCTCTGCAAACACTTTTGGACACTGGACACTTTTGGATTGTGTGAGGCCCACTGATATCTGAGCGCTATGTGACAGGCTCGATGGCACAGCTGTGACCAAAGTGACTAGAGGATAAGGGAGATTTTGAATCTCTGCACACACTTTTGGACACTGGATGGACACTTTTGGATTGTGTGAGGCCCACTGATATCTGAGCGCTATGTGACAGGCTCGATGGCACAGCTGTGACCAAAGTGACTAGAGGATAAGGGAGATTTTGAATCTCTGCACACACTTTTGGACACTGGACACTTTTGGATTGTGTGAGGCCCACTGATATCTGAGCGCTATGTGACAGGCTCGATGGCACAGCTGTGACCAAAGTGACTAGAGGATAAGGGAGATTTTGAATCTCTGCACACACTTTTGGACACTGGATGGACACTTTTGGATTGTGTGAGGCCCACTGATATCTGAGCGCTATGTGACAGGCTCGATGGCACAGCTGTGACCAAAGTGACTTGAGGATAAGGGAGATTTTGAATCTCTGCACACACTTTTGGACACTGGACACTTTTGGATTGTGTGAGGCCCACTGATATCTGAGCGCTATGTGACAGGCTCGATGGCACAGCTGTGACCTAAGTGACTAGAGGATAAGGGAGATTTTGAATCTCTGCACACACTTTTGGACACTGGATGGACACTTTTGGATTGTGTGAGGCCCACTGATATCTGAGCGCTATGTGACAGGCTCGATGGCACAGCTGTGACCAAAGTGACTAGAGGATAAGGGAGATTTTGAATCTCTGCACACACTTTTGGACACTGGATGGACACTTTTGGATTGTGTGAGGCCCACTGATATCTGAGCGCTATGTGACAGGCTCGATGGCACAGCTGTGACCAAAGTGACTAGAGGATAAGGGAGATTTTGAATCTCTGCACACACTTTTGGACACTGGATGGACACTTTTGGATTGTGTGAGGCCCACTGATATCTGAGCGCTATGTGACAGGCTCGATGGCACAGCTGTGACCAAAGTGACTAGAGGATAAGGGAGATTTTGAATCTCTGCACACACTTTTGGACACTGGATGGACACTTTTGGATTGTGTGAGGCCCACTGATATCTGAGCGCTATGTGACAGGCTCGATGGCACAGCTGTGACCAAAGTGACTAGAGTATAAGGGAGATTTTGAATCTCTGCACACACTTTTGGACACTGGACACTTTTGGATTGTGTGAGGCCCAATGAATATCTGAGCGCTATGTGACAGGCTCGATGGCACAGCTGTGACAAAAGTGACTATAGGATAAGGGAGATTGGATTGCTTTTAAAAAAGCAGTTTGCGGAGCAGTGGGTAAACAGCAATGCAGGAATGTCAGGAAGCCTTAGAAGGCAGCCCAACAACCAACACCACTGATACACCACTATATAGCCTCCCCTTGCACTGCACACACAGTGACTGGTGTGTTGTGCAGGCCAAATTGCTAGCAGCAGAAGCAGTTTTTTTTTCTTCTCAGCAGGACAAAAAAAAAAAATTGGGATTGCTTTTAAAAAAGCAGTTTGCGGAGCAGTGGGTAAACAGCAATGCAGGAATGTCAGGAAGCCTTAGAAGGCAGCCCAACAACCAACACCACTGATACACCACTATATAGCCTCCCCTTGCACTGCACACACAGTGACTGGTGTGTTGTGCAGGCCAAATCGCTAGCAGCAGAAGCAGTTTTTTTGTCTTCTTCCCTGCCTAATGCTCTCCCTACAGAATCAGCAGCAACCTCTCCCTATACTAAGATCGGCAGAAGTAAGATGGCGGTCGGCGTGAACGCCCTTTTATACCCCCTGTGACGCCCACCAAAGCAAGCCAATCACTTGCATGCCCTTCTTAAAGATGGTGGTGACCCGTGCCTATGTCATCACGTTGCCCACAGTGTCCGTGGATCCTGATTGGCTGAAAAAGAGCGCAAAACAAACTTTTGAAACGCGACTTTGGCGCGTAAGTCGCCGACCTCGTGGTCGACCTCATCCTAGGGTCGGGTTTCGTTTCATGAAACTCGACTTTGCCAAAAGTCGGCGACTTTTGAATTTTTTCGACCCGTTTCGCTCAACTCTAGTAGGGTCCCCATGGGTCTGCTCTACTATCTGTAACACTTTTTCAAAAGTGTTGCGGTGCCCCGGAGGTTTCAACATCACTGACCTCCGCACCTCCCCGTCCAGTGCCATGAGTGCCACCTCGGCTTCCAGATCAGGGGTCATTGGGTGCATCCGAAAGAGTCCCCGCATCCGCTCTGTCCAGCTCCATAACATAGTATTGGAGGCAGAAAATCTAGGCAGGTTGTTCAGCTTGGCCCCCAATGAAATGCTGGAGCGGGGACCCTCATTATTTGTAGAGCCGACAGCTCTGCCTGGGCCGGGGACACCACTGTCCGCGCTCGGAGACTGCATCCTGCCGACTACGCCAAGTGTAGGGTCGAGCAGGTCCTTAGGATGCAGTGACGAGACACGAGACAGGGTATGACTTGTATAATAAACTTTTATAAATTGGGGCCACTAGGGCTATGCTTAACAGGCAAAAAGGATAACACAAATCCGTCCTCGCAGGGGCTCAATAAAATAAACAATATTTTTCTGAGCAACTGGGAGTAACCCGGCTAGTCCAGGTGTCGAAGGCCGGAATATGGCCAAACTATGGTACTTATTGCTATAGTCTACTTATCCCTCCATGCGTCACTCGGGATTGTAGATGCGGCCCCTTAGAGTTCGGTGATGCGGCGGTCTCGACGCCTCAATATTCCGGGAAGATTTAGGCTCGACAGGCCCTGAAGAAACGGTGCCAGTGGGGCGCAACAGGCCTTGAAGAAACGATGCCGGTGGGGCACAACAAGCCCTGAAGAAACGATGCCGGTGGGGCACAACAGGCCCTGAAGAGACAATGCCGGTGGGGCGCAACAGTCAATGAAGAAACGATGCCGGTGGGGCGCGGTAATGATGCAGTTCCCCCAAATGGCCGGTGGCCGTCCTCCGGTAAGGGTCCCTCCGTAACCGAGACGTGCGCCTCTAACGTTGTCTATGGTGAAGTGGTGTCCTCTGAGGCCGGTGATGACGGGGTCGCCGCGGTGGGAGAAGGCCGGAGGGCAGTGTCCAGGCCTCTGTGGCCGTTTTATGTGTCGTCACAGCCGCGACCTGAGGTAAAGGGTCTCTCCCAAAAGGGCGGGGGACAGCGGACGTGTCTCTCTGAGAAGGTGGGCGGGAAGCGGCCTCCGGTAAAAGTCTCTCACGTCTCCCTTGTCGGTGAGTGCGCAGTCCCCTCCTCACAGGCTCCTGCCGGTGTCCCCTCCAGTCACCTGGCTTCCTACCTCCTGTCAAACTGTCTCCCAAATGCCAACTGAGCACACCCCCTGCTCTTTTTATCCTCGCCCCGCCCCCTGTTTCCCTGACAGCTTCGGTCATGTCTCTCCCTTTACTGTTCTCCCAGTATTGTTCCCTCAGGAACCCTGATGGCGGTCCCCTGGGTATCGGCCCGGTCACTGTCTGGGAGTCCTCCTCCCCACACATACAATAGGAACATGGTACATGGAGTAGGAACAAACTAAGTACATAAAATAAAAATGACGTAAAATTTGGCCATAACACGTACAGTGAGCAATCCATATAAATAGTAAAAAAGGCTAAAATATAATAAAAGCAGCAAGATGGGTGAAACAAAAGAGAAATATCAGAAGGGTTTCTCAATTGTGAGATTTAACCCTTCTGGCGCTAGTGTCCCTAATTTGAAAATCCAAAAACTTTCCCTCCAGATTAAACTCTCATAGCGGTTAGTGACGTCATCTCTAATATGTTCTATAATTATAAGTTTCAGCGCACTGGGATCCTTATTGTGTGTAAGCAAAAAGTGTTTGTATAAGCTGTGCAGCAGGTACCCATTTTTTATATTTTGGCGGTGTTTATTCATTCTATTATGCATTGATTGAATGGTTCTGCCCACATATTGCAGCCCACAGTCACATTCAATTAAATAGATGACATAATTTGACTGACAGTTGACGTGGCTATTGATTTTAAAAGATGGGCCAGAAGTGTGGGATTTAAAATGTTGCACCCCATTCAAAATGGAGGTGCAACAGAGGCACTTGGGGGTTCTGCAGGCAAAACAGCCTGGGTTCTGAGAACCATACGTGGTTAGTGGAGATGAATGTCTGATGGAAGTGTTACTTGGAGCACAAAGTTACGGAGGGTCCGATTCTTCCAAAAGATTGTCATGGGCTGTGCCGGTATATGATTTGAGAAAATGGGATCGCCTTTCAAAATGAACCAATATTTTTTTACTAGGTTGCGAATGCAGGCATGAGACCTATTAAAGGTGGTAATCAGACCCCATCTCGCAAAATCCGCAGGCTCAGCCTCCTTTTGTGGAGCGATACTTCTATTTCTGATTTTCTCAATACAATCCTTCTGAGAAAAGTTGTTGGCCCTAGTGAAGGCGTCCTTCAAAAGTTTTTTAGGATAACCTTTGGCAATAAACCGGTCTTGTAGAATTTTTGCCTCTTTTAAGAAGTCACTATCCTTGGCGCAATTTTTACGGACTCTCCAATATTGCCCATAGGGAATATTCAAGATCCATTTAGGGAGATGGCCGCTGGAAAAATTAAGGTAGCTGTTGACATCAACTCTTTTGAAATGAGTTGATGTTGAAATTCTACCATATTGGTCAACATTAATCATTAAATCCAGAAATTGGATACCTGTGGTGAACATATCAGAGGAAAACATGAGTTCCCATGTGTTATGGTTCAGGGACTGGGTGAATTAAATTGCTTCTGATGCAGAACCAGTCCAATTAATGAACAAGTCATCAATGAAACGTCTATAAAGTGCTATCTTGCCCACTGCCAGGGGCGACTGCGCGATGAATGTGGACTCAAAGGCCCCCATAAACAGATTAGCATAACTGGGGGCAAACCTCGTCCCCATCGCGCAGCCCCTTACCTGGCGGTAGCAAGTACTCTCAAAAGAGAAGACATTGTTATTAAGAACAAAGAGAATGGCCTGTTTTAAAAATTATTTCTATAAGGGGGGTAGAGAGTCATCATTCAAAAGAAATTGTTGGATTGCTTCTAACCCTAAATCATGATGAATATTCGTATAAAGGGCCTGCACATCAAGGGTAATCAGGAGACAATTGGTAAACGTGGGTAAAGAGAGTAAAAGATCGATTAAATGAGAGGAGTCCTTGAGATAGGAGGGTAAATTGAAAACAAACTTCTGTAAAAATAGAAAAAAGAGAAATTCCAGCGCGAGAAATGGAAAATTAAAAATCCATTTTATTGTGCCAATGCATATTAAAATTCCAGCAGGTACAGCATACTAGTCGGATGACTGCAGAACAACGCGTTTCGACGCCTCAGGTCTTAATCATGTTGATTAAGACCTGAAGCGTCGAAACGCGTTTTAATTTTCCATTTCTCGCGCTGGAATTTCTCTTTTTTCTTTTTCACTGTTGATTGACTGCCTGGTCAAGTCCGTGCGCAAGGATTTGGATTCTGCCGGCAGGGCAGTACGGTGAGCTGGATTGTTTTTTCTTTTCTTTTCACTATTTATTCTGCAAAAATATGTCCACATAATGAGAAAGGTTACAGGTGATTGACTTAACTCCTGAAATGATGGAGCGACCCGGGGGGTTTACAGGGTCTTTATGGATCTTGGGTAAGAAATAGAAGAAGGGTAATCTAAATTTGGAGATATTAAGGAATCTATACTCCTTCAAATTAAGGATCCCAAGTGCGCTGAAACTTATAATTATAGAACATATTAGAGGTGACGTCACTAACCGCTATGAGAGTTTAATCAGGAGGGAAAGTTTTTGGATTTTCAAATTAGCGACACTAGCACCAGAGGGGTTAAATCTCACATTTGAGAAACCCTTCTGATATTTCTCTTCTGTTTCACCCATCTTGCTGCTTTTATGATATTTTAGCCTTTTTTACTGTTTATATGGATTGCTCACTGTACGTGTTATGTCCAAATTTTACGTTGTTTTAATTTTATGTACTTAGTTTGTTCCTACTCCATGTACCATGTTCCTATTGTATGTACTTAGTTTGATCCTGTACCTTGTAGTTATTGTTACCATGATGTTTTAATTAACAGCCATCTTTCATTGGCTATTGTTCTTTAAAATACCTGCCCCCCATTTGATCTGTATTGACACCTGAGGAAGACAGATTAGTCTGTTGAAACGCATTGTGGACTGCAATGAAGAAGCTTTTCAACAATTTTCTCCCCTGTTTGCGCTCCATCTTGACCTGGTCTGCATTTTGAACTGACATTTTTCCTCCCTTTTAGGTGCCCAGCTGGAGCAGCATTCCTTTAAAACACAAATGGCTGGTGCTCCTTTTTTGACCATCCTTATATTATCTTTAACGGGAATCTGTCACCCTTTTTTTTGGACTATGAGCTGCCGGCACCGACATCAGGGGCTTATCTACAGCATTCTGTAATGCTGTAGATAAGCCTCCGATGTAACCTGAAAGATAAGAAAAAAAGAGTTAGATTATACTCACCCCGGCGTCTGGACCGGTCCGATAGGTGTTGCCGTCCGGTCCGGTGCCTCCCATCTTCATACGATGCCGTCCTCTTCTTCCCTTCTTGTCGTAGCTCCGGCACGGGCGCACTGCTCTGCCCTGTTGAGAGCAGAGCAGAGTCCTGCAGTGCACAGGTGCCGGGAGAGGTCCGGCGCCTGGGAACTGCAGCATTCTGCTCTGCCCTCAACAGGGCAGAGCAGTGCACTGGAGCCAGAGCCTCGACAGGAAGGGAAGAGGAGGATGGCATCGTATGAAGATGGGAGGCGCCGGACCGCAACTCCCATCGGACCGAGACCGGATCCCCCGGTGAGTATAATCTAACTCTTTTTTCTTCTCTTTCAGGTTACATCAGGGGCTTATCTACAGCATTACAGAATGCTGTAGATAAGCCCCTGATGTCGGTGCCGGCAGCTCATAGTCCAAAAAAAGGGTGATAGATTCCCTTTAAACCATTGGATCTCACTTGTTTTTTCAGCATATTCCACAGATGTTTCAATAAGATCTAAGAAATCACTTTTGAACTATGATGTGTTCCTCAAAAAATTTCAAAACAATGTTTGCAGTGAGACAGGGTGAATTATTTTGCTAGAAAGACCACTGCTGTAACAGAATAAAGTATCATCAACACAAATGCTGAAGTCAAACATTTTCCAGCAAAATGTTACTCACCTTTCCTAAGGCCTGTTTCACACTTGCTTTTTTTTGCAGCGCGTTTTTCCCGCAAAAAAACGCATTGAAAAACGCATACAAAAGCATACAACTGCTGCGTTTTTTTCAAGCATTTTTATGAGCATGCATGAAAAAAACGCAGCATTTTTATGCGTTTGTATGCGTTTTTACCGCGTTTGCGTTTTTTCCAACATTAGGTGGCCCCTCACACTAACCCAAACCATGACTTTACTAACCCTAACCCTGACCCTAACCCTAACCCTAACCCTGACCCTAACCCTAACCCTAACCCTTAACCAAACCATACTTAACCCTAACCCTGACCCTAACCCTTAACCAAACCATACTTAACCCTAACCCAAACCCTAACTAACCTTAACCCTAACCCTAACCCTGACCCTAACCCTAACCCTAACCCAGACCCTAACCCTTAACCAAACCATACTTAACCCTAACCCTGACCCTAACCCTGACCCTAACCCTTAACCAAACCATACTTAGCCCTAACCCTGACCCTAACCCTAACCCTAACCCTGACCCTAACCCTAACCCTAAACCAAACCATACTTAACCCTAACCCTGACCCTAACCCTTAACCAAACCATACTTAACCTTAACCCTAACCCTAACCCTGACCCTAACCCTAACCCTAACCCTGACCCTAACCCTAACCCTGACCCTAACCCTTAACCAAACCATACTTAACCCTAACCCTGACCCTAACCCTGACCCTAACCCTTAACCAAACCATACTTAACCCTAACCCTGACCCTAACCCTGACCCTAACCCTTAACCAAACCATACTTAACCCTAACCCTGACCCTAACCCTGACCCTAACCCTAACCCTGACCCTAACCCTAACCCTAACCCTGACCCTAACCCTAACCCTAACCCTTAACCAAACCATACTTAACCCTAACCCTGACCCTAACCCTTAACCAAACCATACTTAACCTTAACCCTAACCCTAACCCTGACCCTAACCCTAACCCTAACCCTGACCCTAACCCTTAACCAAACCATACTTAACCCTAACCCTGACCCTAACCCTGACCCTAACCCTAACCCTAACCCTGACCCTAACCCTTAACCAAACCATACTTAACCCTAACCCTGACCCTAACCCTAACCCTGACCCTAACCCTTAACCAAACCATACTTAACCCTAACCCTGACCCTAACCCTAACCCTAACCCTGACCCTAACCCTAAACCCCCTTAACTAACCCTAACTTTACCCAAACCCCTAAATTCCATTGTCTAAACTAATGGTAAAAAAAAAAACGCATGTGCAAAAAAACGCATACATAAGCATGCCAATGCGCACATATGCTCACCATAGACTTATAATGGGTGTCTTGCTGTAAAAAAATGCATTGCGCGCGCATGCGTTTTTTTGAGGCAAATCGGACGCACAAAAAATGCAACAAGTTGCATTTTGTGCGCCCGAGCGCATACCGCAAAAAAACGCATGCGCGGTAAAACGCGTACAAACGCATGTGTATGCGCACATAAGCGCATCCCATGCAAAGTATAGGAAAAAAAAACGCATGCGCTATTTAGCGCTAAATTACCGCGAAAAAAATCGCAAATGTGAAACCAGCCTTACTCCACGACTGTAAATAATACCCTTTTTCCTCTTTGGTTGGGTCTCTCTGCTCATTTGCACACCAGGTTGCAGGGGCCTCTATCCTTTGTTCAGTTTTCTTTTTGCATTTTTTATGCTTCAGTTGTTTCCTACTTCCTTGTTTTTATAGACAGCTACATTTATCACACATTGAAACACTTACAAGTCTCTAGTATGGAAGACAATTTTCCTTTCTGTCCTGTCCTGTTGTGCCAGGCACTTTATTTATTTAAATACAGTTTTTATATTGATTTTACATTTTTCTGTGTTTTTCAAGCGCCTACAAATAAAATTAAGGAAATTGATTTACATTTCATGTTCCTGCTAACCACAATTAAATTCATTGAAAATATTGATTTACAATTTTAGCCCTGGCTAAAATGAAGAATTTTAAAGAAAATACACTTGAGTGTAAATTTTATAGTGCTGCAGGTATATAGATATACACTCACTGGCCACTTTATTAGGTACACCATGCTAGTAACGGGTTGGACCCCCTTTTGCCTTCAGAACTGCCTCAATTCTTCGTGGCAGAGATTCAACAAGGTGCTGGAAGCATTCCTCAGAGATTTTGGACCATATTGACATGATGGCATCACACAGTTGGCGCAGATTTGTCGGCTGCACATCCCTGATGCGAATCTCCCGTTCCACCACATCCCAAAGATGCTCTATTGGATTGAGATCTGGTGACTGAGGAGGCCATTTGAGTACAGTGAACTCATTGTCATGTTCAAGAAACCAATCTGAGATGAATCGAGCTTTATGACATGGCGCATTATCCTGCTGAAAGTAGCCGTCAGATGCCTGTTCTTAGCTGAGAGGAGTGGTACCCAGTGTGGTCTTCTGCTGCTGTAGCCCATCTGCCTCAAAGTTCGACGCACTGTGCGTTCAGAGATGCTCTTCTGCCTACCTTGGTTGTAACGGGTGGCAATTTGAGTCACTGTTGCCTTTCTATCAGCTCGAACCAGTCTGCCCATTCTCCTCTGACCTCTGGCATCAACATGGCATTTCCGGCCACAGAACTGCCGCTCACTGGATTTTTTTTCTTTTTCGGACCATTCTCTGTAAACCCTAGAGATGGTTGTGCGCGAAAATCCCAGTAGATCAGCAGTTTCTGAAATACTCAGACCAGCCCTTCTGGCACCAACAATCATGCCACGTTCAAAGGCACTCAAATCACCTTTCTTCCCCATACTGATGCTCGGTTTGAACTGCAGGAGATTGTCTTGACCATGTCTACATGCCTAAATGCACTGAGTTGCCGCCATGTGATTGGCTGATTAGAAATTAAGTCTTAACACACAGTTGGACAGGTGTACCTAATAAAGTGGCCAGTGAGTGTAGATATATACTTGTAGTCTTTCCAGTCACAGTAAATTATAAAAGACATTAGCCTAACCTCTTCTAAACAACATTGCATGTGCTGAAACAATGATGTGGCCGGTGTTGTGGAGAAGGATAAGCAATAAATTCAAGTTCAAAGTAAGGGCAGCCATATCACCACTACTTCAATGGGATGGGGTCAAGGTGAAATGAAATTACATAACCCAAACAAAGAATCAGTACAGAAAATTTAACTAATTTAATTGAATTAAATTATAATTTCTTTTTTTTTCCACCGGTGATTTAGTAGTCAGTAGTAGAGATGAGTAATTATATTTCAGTAGAATTGAATTCTACTCAAATATTACGTATGTCCCCCCAAAAAATTGAGAAAAGTATTCAAGGAGTGATACCTTTATTGGCTAACCAGAATAATTATATTTGCAAGCAAGCTTTCAGGGCTCAGAAGGCCCCTTCATCAGGCTGGATTACGGTACCACAATATTATTTTGTATTGTACATCGACTCAAATATTACAAAACTCTGCATTCTCCAAAGTGAAGATTCTTTATAATTTGCTTCCTGAGTGAATCCAATAAAATGGGAACTGCTGGCCGCCATTTTGCTAAGCTGTACAGGACCATCAGAAGGTTAAAAAATGTAAAAAAAAAATACTTATACTCATCTTACCACTCACCTCTGTGGCCGCTCTGCTTCTTACCGTCACCAATCCAGTCCTCATCGTGTCTTCTTATAACCACTGTCAATGCTGAATCTCCAGGCTTCCTTCTAATGGTTCCGGGAATGTTTCTGGGCTTGATCGTGCAAGGTTGTCATGTGTGATGTTATGACATTTCATGCGCTTGAGTAGAACCGTCCCTATGCCTCAGAGTCACAAGTTTTGGCATAGTGAGAGGAGGCTCTTGTGACATTGATAAGAAGAGGTGACAAGAATCGGACAGGTGATGGTGAAGAGCAGAGGGGCCGGAGTGGTGAACAATGAGACAAGTATAAACTATTTTTTAAATTATTTTTTACTTCCTGAGTTGATCTAGAGAGACTGCCAAGCATAAAGAGGGACATTCAATGTGAGGAGAATAACTTCTCTGCAAATCAAATTTCCTAGGAAAATCTGGGCACACAGGCAAATTCAATTTTTGCTTGAGCCGCTCATCTCTAGTGAAAAGCTTATGGCTATTGTTTTTTAATAAGAATCCATGATGCATGACATCAGTTTGTGCTGAGCTTGTGCTTATACATAGAAGCCAATCTGAAGGGGCTGAGCTGCAGCGGAGAGAAAGCGCAGCAGACTGAACCAATGATTAGACTCAAGGTAGATCTCTGCCTCTTTTAACCCCTTAACGACCGCTGATACGCCTTGTAACAGCGGTAGTTAAGGGTACTTAATCCAAACCAAAGCTGTGGAAAAAGTGTATAGCGCCCCCCCAGAGTCGGATTTTCTCTGGAATCTTGGCTGCCGGGGGTAACCGACACCCCAGAGAACATGATTTGGGTCGGTTTTTACTGACCCCGCTTTTGCAATTGCCATTATTAACCATATAACGGTGACCACAAAAAAAGCCGTGATTTTGCTTTCACTTTCTCTCTCCTCTGATGTGATTGCAGATCAGAGGAGAGAGAAATAGAGACCCCGATCCCCCCGGTACCTCCCGGTGGTCTTCGGGTCCTCCTGCCTCCACTGGTGCGCGCCCACCGAATCTGCCGGCCGGCAGATTCCATTCATTCATTCAATGTACATTTTGATCACTGTGATAAACCCTATCACAGTGATCAAGATAAAAAAAAATAGTAAATAACCCCCCCTTTATCACCCCCTTACTTAGGGAAATACAATGAAATAAAGAAAATATATTTAATTTTCATTTTTCCATTAGGTTTAGCATTAGAATTAGGGTTATGGTTAGAATTAGGGTTATAGTTGGAATTAGGGTTAGGGTTGGAATTAGGGTTAGAATTAGGGTTAGTGTTAGAATTAGGGCTATGGTTGGAATTGGGGTTAGGGTTGGAATTAGGGTTAGGATTAGGGTTAGAATTGGGATTAGGGTTAGGGTTAAGGTTGGGATTAGGGTTAAGGTTGGGATTAGGGTTAGGGGTGTGTTGGGGTTAGGGTTGGAGCTAGAATTGAGGGGTTTCCTGTTGTGAGTTCATTTTCCCCTTCACCATTGAGGTCTGATGAACTCCCTCTTCTGGTGAAAGAAGGTAGTGAGGCTGATTACCAAGCACCTGGGCAGGATGATGATGACTGGGTGACGGGAATTACTGACTGGATATAAGGCAGCCGACGCCCTTCTGCCTTGCTGGTGATCTCTCTGAGGGATTCTAGGATACCAGTCTGATTCCTGCTCCTCAAAAGCTAAGTTTTCTGCTCTACTTTTTTGCATTTGTGTTTTGGTTTTGTTTTGCATTGTTTTCCTTGATTTCTGCCATTCCCTGCTGGGGTGAGCTGAATTCCTTTTTGCTCTGTCTTCAGAAAATACCTGAGTACTGATATAGTCTTTTTGAAGCCTAGCGTCTTCAGGGCTTTTTTCCCTATCAGCTGTTGGCTCTTGTTTTGATAGGGTTTTGGCAGATTACAGACAGCAGCTTTTCTATCCTGTCCTATCTAGTTAGCTTGGGCCCCATCATTTGCTCAGCCTATCTTTCTATCTGTGTGTGTGTTTTTTCATCTTGCTTCACCGTCATTATATGTTGGGGGCTGCCTATTGCTTTGGGGTCTGCTCTGGGGCAGTTTAGATTTCCCTTTCTGTCTTTAGGCTATGTAGTTCTCAGAACTCCGAGCAAGAGAATTCACAACACATGGCGTCCAATCTCAATTCCTGCCAATTCTGCATTGAAAAAGTCAAACGGTGCTCCTTCCCTTCTGAGCTCTGCCGTGCACCCAAACAGTAGTTTACCTCCACCTATGAGGTATGGGCATACTCTGGACAAATTGCGCAACAACTTTTGAGGTCTAATTTCTCTTGTTACCCTTGCAAAAATAAAAATTTGGGGGTGAAAGATCATTTTTGTGGAAAAAAATATTTTTTATTTTCACGACTCTACGTTATAAACTTCTGTGAAACACTTGGAGGTTAAAAGTGTTCACCACACATCTAGATATGTATTTTAAGGAGTCTAGTTTCCAAAATGGGGTCACTTGTTAGGGGTTTCCACTGTTTAGGCACACCAGGGTCTCTCCAAATGCAACATGGCGTTCGATGCCAATTCTGCGTTGAAAAAGTCAAGCGGTGCTCCTTCCCTTGCAAGCTCTGCCGTGCGCCCAAAAAGTGGTTTACCCCCACATATGGAGTATCATAGCATTCAGGAGAAATTGCACAACAAATTTTGTGGTTCATTTTTTCTTTTAACACTTGTGAAAATAAAAAAAAATTGGTTCTGAAGTAAATTTTTTGCAAAAAAAGTTAAATGTTAATTTTTTCCTTGAACACTGCTTCAGTTCCTGTGAATAAACTTCTTGAATGTGGTTTTAAGCACCTTGTGGGGGCAAGTTTTTAGAATAGTGTCACTTTTGGGTATTTTCTGTCATGTACACCCCTCAAAATGACTTTAAATATGATGTGGTCCCTAAAAAAAATGTTTTTGTATATTTTGTTGTAGACATTAGAAATCGTTGGTCAACTTTTAACCCTTATAACGTCCTAACAAAAAAAATTTGTTTCCAAAATTGTGCTGATGAAAAGTAGATATGTCGGAAATGTTATTTATTAAGAAATTTCTGCTATATAGCTCTCTGATTTAAGGGCATAAAAGTGTAAAGTTTCAAAATTTTCTCCATATTTCCGGGTTTTTTCATAACTAAACACAAGTCATATAGAAGACATTTTACCACTAACATGAAGTAAAATATGTCATGAAAAAACAATCTCAGAATCAGCGGGATCCGTTAAAGCGTTCCAGAGTTATAATCTCATAAAGTGACAGTGGTCAGAATTGTAAAATTTGGCCCGGTCATTAAGCTGCAAAATGGCTCTAAGGGGTTAAGGAACTGTGGCTAGGACACAAATTGCAAGCTGTTTTATAACAAAACAGTGTTTTATGACCTGTATTAATGTATGATGTGATTGCAACAGTGAGTCTCAGCTTTCGTCCTTGGATGACCATCCTATTTCTTACATCAAATCCATCGACACCCTTGAGTATTTCTAAATGAGCAATGTAAGGGAATTTAATTGCATAATAGCTGAAGATTTAAAGATGAGTAATGGCGCTCCCATAGCTTTCTGTTGTTTTCATGGTGCTGCAGATTTCAGCTTTCAGCAGAATTATGAGAACTCAATACAATATTGGAGAGTGAATTAGCAAGAATAATCTGCATCAACACAACATGGAGGATTACAGGAGGAGTCAGCACAAATAAGAAAGTTGAGAAATCGTGCAATACAAACTAAATAAAATCTAGCAGTTCACAAGGAACCATCTGCTGTTCACTCAGCACAGTCACACCAACATAAGCCTGCAGCTGTTGTATACACCAGTACCTAGTAAATTTGAAATTTTTAATTTTTTTATTGTGTCACTATGTTAATTATGATTGATGATAAATTTAAAGTCAGTGTTAGACAATCAAAAGGGAAATATTAGTAATTAATTGCTTGTCACTAAAACACACAGCAGATCAGCTGCTTATTGCATTTTTAGTGGCAATCTGTAAGTTAAATAAATGTTATATGTTCATTATTACCAGCACACTGTCCATTACATATAATTGCTGAAATAATTAATGCAAATTTTTTTTCTGTGACTTATTCCCTCTTGGGAAGATCAGCAGTGAAGCCAAGTTCAAATTAGATATGTACCGTATTTTCCAAATCCTTTACTGTTTCTCTTTCTCAACTTGGCAGGAACACTCTGAACTGGAAAAGATGTGGCATTATCTTTTTTGCCAATCTGGCAAACAGTGAACTAAGGAATGAACTATTCAAGCAGAAGGCATGATTTTTTGAGATATGACGTACTTCAGCTGCCTTAGTATAATAAGTAAAAAAAAGTTGCACAAACCAAGAAAAATAAAAAGCTGTTTAGAAACTTCATTCTTCATGTCTGTCACAAATAATTAGAATGCATTGTTTGTCAATTTGTATTTATTTACATTTATTTAATCACTTTTTCTAGGATTATCTTAATGTTAGAAATAATTAGGTGTTTTCTAAACCTGAAATGTATTAATTACAAATTCTTAATGTCATTTTTATGTTGTGGTACAAATCACTGTGTCTATCTATCCATCTATCATTTTCTATTCCCTCTCCACTCTTTCTCTAGACTCTGGGACCTTGATTTCTAAATGAAATGCAAAATTTACTTTCATCTGAAAGCAACACCTTGGACCACTGAGCAACAGTCCAGTTCTTTTTCTCCTTGGCCCAGGTAAAACGCTTATGGCGTTGTCTATTGGTCATGAGTGGCTTGACACAAGGAAGGCGACACTTGTAGTCCATGTCCTGGATACGTCTGTGTGTGATGGCTCTTGAAGCAATGACTCCAGCAGCAGTCCACTCCTTGTGAATCTCCCCCAAATTTTTGAATGGCCTTTTCTTAACAATCCTTTCAAGTCTGCGGTTATCCCGTTTGCTTGTGCACCTTTTTCTACCACACTTTTTCCTTCCACTCAACATTCCTTTAATATGCTTGGCTACAGCACTCTGTGAACAGCCGGCTTTTGTGGCTTACCCTCCTTGTGGAGTGTGTCAGTGACTGCCTTGTGGACACCTGTCTCAACTCTATGAAAGTCTATGAGAGCCAGAAAGAGCTTCTCATACACTTACATTTAGCTCTTGTGACTGTTGCCCTTGACTTCCAGTCGGCCACAAGTTGTGGTCACCATATGACACCGTGGAATTAGAGCGGTACTGGGAACAGCTGAACACGGATAAGTATGATACTAGTGTCAGGGAAGTTAGATTAGTAGCACCACTCCAGCTGGAAAGGTGCTTTAAGGAATTATTTGAGATTTCAGCTCAGAAGCCCGCAGAATTGTGAATGCATGCAGCACTCAAGTATTGTAGGATACAGGCTGTGCCCCCAGTACAAGTAAATAATGTGATGTATGTAGAGACTTAGTTAACTTTGTAGTGCTCATTATATCTGTAAATAAACTGCAAACTGTTTTCAAAGGTGAACAATGGCTTTCAATATTTGACAAATCCTAATTGCTAATCTAAACATGTAACAAAACAAAGCAAAGGAATTACAAAGCCCCAATGTTACTTTATAAGAAAAATAAACTGTTTGTTAATCTGCAAACCCACAAACCTCAAATCCAATTCCAAGTGATATCAATCACGTTAGAACTGACACTTGCATACAGCTAACATTGTCCGCGTGGAACGTGATCATGAGACCGATCTTCTGAAGAAAGTACAGTGATATTTCTAGACAAGTACAATTTGCTTCTCTGCTTAAATCAACAAATGATCTATGCCAGATAAATAGAGATTGTTTAAAGAGCCAGGGATGTTGCAGAATGTTTGGTGATAGCCCTGTGGGTCTGATGAACTCCCTCTTCTGGTGAAGGAAGGTAGTGAGGCTGATTACAAAGCACCTGAGCAGAATGATGATGACTGGGTGACTGGAGTTACTGACTGGACATAAGGCAGCCGACGCCCTTCTGCCTTGCGGGTGATTTCTCTGGGGAATTCTTGGAGACCAGTCTGATTCCTGCTCCTCAAAAGCTAAGTTTTTCTGCTCTGCTTTTTGCATTTGTATTTTGGTTTTGTTTTGCCTTGTTTTTCTGATTTCTGCCTTTCCCTGCTGGGTGAGCTGAATTACTTTTTGCTCTGTCTTCAGAATATACCTGAGTACTGATATAGTCTTTTTGAAGCCTAGCATCTTCAGGGATTTTTTCCCTATCAGTCTGTTGGCTCTTGTTTTTGAGAGGGTTTTGGCGGATTGCAGACAGCAGCTTTTCTATCCTGTCCTATATAGTTAGCTTGGGCCCCATCATTTACTCAGCCTATCTTTCTATCTGTGTGAGTGTTTTTTCATCTTGCTTCACCGTCATTATATGTTGGGGGCTGCCTATTGCTTTGGGGTCTGCTCTGGGGCAGTTTAGATTTCCCTTTCTGTCTTTAGGCTATGTAGTTCTCCGGCTGTGATCGAGGGGTCTAGGGCACCGTAGGAACCCCCCACGGCTACTGCTAGTTGTTGTTGTTAGGTTCAGGGGTCTGCAATCCGATAGCTGCCAACTTCTCTGGTTTTCTGGACTTAGCTAGTATTTCTGTTTTTGCCTCCTACGGTGACTCATTCATAACAGGGCACTTTGAGTTTAGGGCTTTTTAAATGCAGACCTTTAGCCCACGTTCACACGTTCAGTATTTGGTCAATATTTTACATCAGTGTTTGTAAAGGTACTGTCACACTTAGCGATGTACCAGCGATCCCGAACAGCGATATGACGCGGTCAGGATCGCTGGTACATCGCTAAGTGGTCGCTAGTGAGCTGCCACACAGGCAGATCTCACCAGCGACATCACTGGGGACGGGGGTCGCTACTTACCTGTCACACTAGGCGATCCTGCGTCCTCCTGCCCGGCTCCACGCTCGTCGCTCGTCTCTCCACAGGAAGCGCCGCAGGAACCTGACGACGAGAAGCGGTCCTGAACGTTCTTGCGCAATCAGCGATAACCAGCGGGGGAGCGGGTCGTAGGTAAGTATCAGACACAGCGATGTCGCTAGCAATATTGCTATAACGTCACAGGTTATAGCGATATTGCTAGCGATATCGCTTAGTGTGACAGCAGGCCCTTTAGGCCCATAATTTGCATGCTTTTGTGGTGTCTGCAGAAGCTAAAAGGGAATCTGTCACCTAATTTTTGGCCTATAAGCTGCGGCCACTGCCATCAGGGGCTTATCTACAGCATTCTGTAATTCATTCAGCATTCAGCCTAATTGGAGCAAGTTTAATATCTGTGTTGGAGCCCAGGGATTACAGTTCAGGTGGTAGAAACATGAACACAACAGGAGACCTGGATACTGTTGCCAGCCAATTATTTATTCTGGAAGAGGACTGGCAAATTCCGTCAAGATCCAGGCCTTGTTCATTTTCAGAAAAGTAAGCCGGTCAACGTTATTGGAGGATAGTCGCGTGCGACGGTCTGTTAGTACACCACCTGCAGCACTAAAGACGCGTTCTGATAATACACTAGCAGCAGGGCAAGCTAGCACCTCCAATGCATACTGGCTAAGATCTGGCCATGTATCCAGCTTAGAGACCCAAAACTTGAAGGGGGAAGAGCCGTCTGGGAGTACACTGAGAGGGCAAGACATGTAGTCTGTCACCATCTGACGGAAACGTTGCCTCCTGCTGACTGGAGCCGTCTGTGATGGTGTAGACATTTGTGGCGGGCACACAAAACTTTGCACATTTGGGCCATACTGGTCTTGCCATGTGCTGAGGCGCTGTCTCTGCTCCCTCTTTGTGCAGAGCTTCTTCCACTGCCTCGACGCACAGAGCTGCTTTGTAAAGCACTAGCAGCACTGCTCTCGGGTGGAATGGAGAACGTGATGGAATGCAGGAGTGTGTCTGGGTACTTCCGCATTTTACGCTCCCGGTTCAACGGTGTTATGAGGCTTTATAAGTTGTCCCGGTAGCGAGGATCTAGGAGGGTGTACACCCAATAATCAACCGTGTTGAGAATGTGAGCGATGCAGCGGTCGTTTCTCAGGCACTGCAGCATGAAATTAACCATGTGCTGCAGACTCCCAACTGGCCAAGAAACGCTGTCCCCTGCTTGAGGCGTCATCTCTGCCTGCTCTGCATCACCCCACTCTTGCTCTACATACTGACTACTAGAGCATTGTGTACCTCCCTCCTTTGGAGAGATGTCTTCCTCCTCCATTGACTCCTCCTCATCCTCCTCACAAAGTGTCCCCTGCCTAGGCCTTTGTGAGGAACCACGTTGCGCAGACTGTCCAGAAGCAGATGGCATTTGTGACTCCTCATCCTCCACCTCTTCCAAAACCTCCTCTCTTAGTGCTTGCAGTGTTTTTTGAAGCAGGCAGATAAGGGGGACAGTTATGCTGACTAGTGCATCATCTGCACTCGCCATCCGCGTGGAATCATCGAAGGCAAGCAAAACGTGGCAGATGTCCTTCATAGAGGCCCACTCTGTGGTGGTGAAGTGTGAACGGCACGCAGAGCGACTTGTTTGCGCCTGATGCAGCTGGTACTCCATTACTGCTGCCTGCTGCTCACACAACCGCTCCAACATATGTAACGTTGAATTCCACCTGGTGGGTAGGTCACATATGATGCAATGTTCTGGAAGGCGGAATCGGCGCTGCAGAGCTGCAATGTGTGATCTTGCCATGCTGGAACGCCGCAAGTGAGCGCAATCTATGCGGACCTTGAGCAGCAGTGCATCAAGATCCGGATAGTCACTCAAAAAACTCTGCACGACCAAGTTGAGCACATGTGCCAGATATGGGATATGAATGAGGTTGCCTAGGCCCAGGGCTGCCACCAGATTTCGGCCATTGTCACACACTACCAAGCCTGGCTGGAGATTCGCTGGCACAAACCACACGTCGCTCTCCTGCTTGATGGCATTCCAGAGCTCCTGCGCTGTGTGGCTTTGATTCCCCAAAGAAATTAATTTCAATACGGCCTGTTGACATTTGGCCACGGCTGTGCTTATATCAGTCATAACAGGTAAGCGTTCACGGGTCCATGTGGAGGTAGACCGTGACGGCTCCTGCAGCGCTGATTCAGAGGAACTGGAGTATGAGGAGGAGTCAATGTGTACAGACTGGATTCCTGCAATCCTTGGAGTTGGCAGAACACGTACAGGGCCACTCGCAAGAGCTGTTCCCGGCTCCACAACATTTACCCAATGGGCAGTGAGGGAAAGGTATCGTCCCTGTCCATGGTTACTGGTCCACGCATCGGTGGTCAGGTGGACCTTGCTACTGACGGCGTTTAGTAGCGCATGTTTAATTTTTCCCTCCACATGCTTTTGCAGGGCAGGGACGGCTTGCCTGCTGAAATAAAAGCGGCTGGGCACATTGTATTGTGGGACTGCCAATGCCATGAAGTTACGGAAGGTGTCAGTCTCCACCAGCCTGAATGAGAGCATTTCAAGGGCCAATAGTTTTGCAATGCCAGCATTCAGAGCCTGTGCTCAGGGATTGTTTGCCGAGTATGGCCGCCTTTTCTCCCATGCCTGTGCTACCGAAGGCTGTAGAGTGGCCTGGGAGTGTGAGGATGACAGGGAACGTGGTGCTGTGGGTGTAATTACACTGGGTCTCTGTACAACAGTGCCAGAGGTTCTTCCATGGCGATCCTGTGAGGAAGCCAAACCAGCTGTGTGTGAGCTGGAGGAAGAGGCTACAACACGAGCTGAAGAGGTGCTGTAGGTTGGCCTACGTCTTCAGTGTGTCTTTGTAACTCCACCACGTGCTTGGTCCGCACATGTTTCCACATATTTGTGGTATTGAGGTTGCTGACACTTTTCCCTCTTTTGACTTTCTGATTACACAGCTTGCATTTGACGAAGCAAATGTCATCTGCAACTGTGTCAAAAAAGGACCACGCACTGCAAGTTCTGGGAGCGCCCGTTTTGGGTTTTGGAATGCTCCTAATGGGTGCCGAAGTGGAAGCTACAGGCAACCAAGTCTGCCCCCTCCCTCTCCCTCCTGTCTTGGCCGTTCGGGGAATCTCTTCCTCTTCCTGTTCCTCACGCCATGATGGGTCAACGACCTCATCATCTACACTACCCTCTTTAAACACCTGCTTCTCCTGGGTAGTCTCGCCAGCACAGTTTGAACCAGAAAGTGGCACCTGAGTCTCATCAGATGCGTACTGAGGTGTGCTTACCATAGGCACTGGCCCACCCGCCTCTTCAGATTCAGAGAGACAAATCTGTTGCGCATCACTGCATACTCCCTCTTCACATTCTAGAATGCTGCTTGGCTGGCCCCCTCTTTCCAAGCCAACAGATTCAGAGAACAGAAGTAGAGAATGAGATGGCTCCTGTCCAGGGCTTTCTGACTGCCTGGGCAATTTGGCAGGTGGTGAAGAGACAGATGGTTGCTCTTCAGTGCTCTGGACCTGAAAGGATGTGGAAGTAATTGAAGTCAATGCATTAGCTGCCATCCATCCGACAATTGCTTCAATTTGTTCCTCCTGCAGCAGTGGGGTACGGCGAGCTCCTAAAAAGCTGCGCATAAAGGACTGTTCCCTGTTAAAACTGGGGGATGCTGAGTCACTGGTGCCAGCAGCAGGCACAGAATCCTCACGTCCTCCCCCTGCTGAAACTCCACGCCCACGACCATGTGCCTTACTCCCTGCCTTCTTCATCTTGGTAGACTGATAAAGATAGGCAGAAAAGTACTAAGGGCTTAGTGTGCTTATTCCTGAACAGCTGCTAACAGGTATAAGAAACACTAATTTTATAAAGTGTGTGGACTACACTTTAATATGAGCTAATGTGGCCTACACAACTGTAAAGTGGAGTGTTTGGTGAACTTTATTTACGTGTTTTTTTTAAAAAAAAACAAAAAGGATGTGACCAAAGATGTAAAAGCGATAGTATCACAAACTTTTTGGAGCTATTACAATGCAGGAAGGTAACCTACAATGCAATAGATGAGGCTCCAAAAATAGGCTAATACTAATCTGGCTGGGGCTGCAGGGCACACGCCAGCAATAAGGCTCCTCTATCTACTCCTATATAGTGTTTGCAACCAATCTAGCTGGATACGGATGGAAGCACACTAATAGGAGAAATTCAGGAAAAATAAGAAGCACTACATCAAAAAAGGACAATGTATGAGGCAGTGATGCACGCTGAGCGGACTACAACCAGAGGTGGCTGCAGAACACACTACAGCGTGAGCTGCACTCACACACAGAGACCTCACAGACAGCCGTGAACAGTGCAGAGAACTGTGCACTAGCACTGAAAGGCTGCAGAAAGGCTCCGCTATCTACTCCTATATAGTGTTTGCAGCCAATGTAGATGGATACGGATGGATGCACACTAATAGGAGAAATCAGTAAAAATGAGCAGCAAAAAAAAAAATATGTATGAGGCAGTGACGCACGCTGAGCGGCCTACAACCAGAGGTGGCTGCAGAACACACTACACCTTGAGCTGCACTCACACACATAGACCTTGCAGACAGCTGTGAACAGCGCTGCAAGGCAAAAGAAAGCTTCACACAGGGGTTGCTAAAGTAGCCTGGGTAAAGCACAAAATAGCAAATTGCTATCTCTAACTGTCCCTCAGAGTCAGAAGAGCAGCGTTCTGTCCCTAACTGAATTCACAGCAGAGTGAACCCAAAATGGCGGTGGCAGCTTTTATAGTGCATCATGACATCATTTCAGCAGCCAATCACAGCCATGCCATTAGTTAACATGCCTATATGCCTAACAGGATGTGCCCACACTTCTTAGAATCATAGAATCATAGAATCATAGAATCGTAGAGTTGGAAGGGACCTCCTGGGCCATCTGGTCCAACCCCCTGCTCAAAGCAGGATTCGCTATATCATCCCAGTCAGATGTCTGTCCATCCTCTGTTTGAAGACTTCCATTGAAGGAGAACTCACCGCTTCTCGTGGCAGCCTGTTCCACTCATTGATCACTCTAACTGTCAAAAAGTTTTTTCTAATATCTAATCTGTGTCTCCTCCCATTCAGTTTCATCCCATTGCTTCTAGTCTTTCCTTGTGCAAATGAGAATAAAGTTGATCCTTCTACAGACAGCCCTTTAGATATTTGTAGACAGCTATTAAGTCTCCTCTCAGTCTTCTCTTTTGCAAACTAAACATTCCCAAATCCTGCAACCTTTCCTCATAAGACAGGGTTTGCAGACCGGTCACCATTCTGGTCGCTCTTTTCTGAACTTGCTCCAGTTTGTTGATGTCTTTTTTAAAATGTGGTGCCCAAAACTGGACACAATATTCCAGATGAGGTCTGACCAAAGAGGAGTAGAGGGAAATAATGAATTCACGTGATCTAGACTGTATGCTTCTGTTAATACATCCTAGAATTGCATTTGCCTTTTTTGCTGCTGCATCACACTGTTGACTCATATTCAGTCTGTGATCTATTAGTATACCCAAGTCTTTTTCACATGTGCTGTCACTTAGCCCTATTCCTCCCATTCTATATATGCTTTTTTCATTTTTATTGCCCAGATGTAGTACTTTGCATTTCTCCCTGTTAAAAACCATTCTGTTAGTTGCTGCCCACTTCTCCAGTTTATTTAAATCTTTTTGAATCCTCTCTCTCTTCTCTAGTATTAGCTATCCCTCCTAGCTTTGTGTCATCAGCAAATTTAATCAGTTCACCCTCAATTCCATCATCTAAATCGTTGATAAAGATGTTGAACAATACAGGGCCCAGGACAGAGCCCTGTGGTACCCCACTTGAGACATTCTTCCAACTGGATGTGCAGCCATTTACGACCACTCTTTGGGTCCGATCACTAAGCCAGTTATGAATCCACCTAACAGTTGCCTTGTCCATTCCATACTTAGTCATTTTTTCAATAAGGATTGTATGAGAGACTTTGTCAAATGCTTTGCTGAAGTCAAGATATACTATATCTACAGCATTTCCTTGATCCACCCAATCAGTGATACCGTCATAGAAGGAAATGAAGTTAGTCTGACATGACTTATTAGTTACAAACCCGTGCTGACTCTGTTTGATCACTTCATTCTTATCCAGGTATTGACATACATGTTGTTTAATAATTTGTTCAAAGATCTTTCCTGGTATAGAAGTCAGACTCACCGGCCTATAGTTGCCTGGGTCCACCTTCTTCCCCTTTTTGAAGATAGGAACAACATTTGCTCTTCTCCAGTCTTCTGGCACTTCTCCTGTTCTCCAAGAATTTTCAAAGATTATGGAGAGGGGTTCAAAAATTTCTTCTGCTATCTCCTTCAGTACTCTGGGGTGTAATTCAGCTGGACCTGGAGACTTGAATTCATTTAGGTTAGCTAAGTGTTTCCTCACTATCTTTCTGTTTATAGATATCCTGGATTCTTCTATTCCCTTAATAGGACAGTGAATAACAGTTGGTGTTACATTTCCTTTCTGAGAGAAAACAGATGCAAAATAGGAATTTAAAAGTTCAGCCTTCTCAACATCCTGTCTTACCATTTCATCATTTTCATCCTGTAAAAATCCTATAGCATCTTTGACTTTTCTTTTACTTTTGACATATCCCCAAAATCCTTTATTATTGCTTTTGACATCTCTTGCAAGCCTCAATTCATTTTCAGCTTTAGATAATCTGATTTGTGCCCTGCAGGTTCTGCAGACAGCATTATATTCTTCTTTAGATATGCCTCCCTCTTTCCATTTTATAAACATTTTTTTCTTCCTTTTTAGCACGTGCTTAAGTTCTGTGTTCACCCATCCTGGTTTCCTTAAATGCTTCCTATTCTTCCCTCTTTTCGGAATTGTTAACAACTGTGCTTTGAGAATTTCATTTTTCAAGATTTCCCATCCTTCCTGGACATTTTTGTCTTTAAGGATATCCAGCCATTGGATCCCTCCAATTATCTTTCTGAATCCCTTAAAATCTGCCTTTCTGAAATCTAACCTTGACGTCTGAGTCTTCACAGGTCTTCCGCCTCTAGTTATCCAAAATTCTAAAATAGCATGGTCGCTACCTCCTAGGGTTCCAGCCACTTTTACCTCCTCAACCATTTCCTCCCTGTTTATAGGGATTAGATCCAAGGTAGCAGTTCCCCTTGTTTTCTCCCCTACCTTTTGGAAGATAAAGTTGTCAGCAAGAGAGGATAAGAATTTCCTTGACCTGTTAGTTTTGCCTGAGAGATTCCCAACAAATGTCTGGATAGTTGAAATCTCCCATGACAACTATGTCATATTTTTTGGAGAACTTGGCCATTTGATGCATAAAGAGTTCATCCATATCTTCAGCTTGCACAGGCGGCCTGTAGTAAATGCCTACAATGGTGTCCTTTCCATTGTTCTGTCCTTGTATTCTTACCCAAACAGTTTCCACAGAACTCCCAGTCTCTGAAGCTTCAATCTCTGTGCAGATATACGCGTTTCTAACATACAATGCAACACCCCCTCCTCGTTTATCAAGTCTGTTTCTTGCAAATAAGTTGTATCCTTCTAGTCTTGTATTCCAATCATGTGTATTGTCCCACCAAGTTTCAGTGATTCCAATGACATCATATTTCTTTTCCTGTGTTAGTAGTTCCAATTCTCCTTGTTTGTTGCCCATGCTTTGTGCATTAGTATAGAAACATTTTAGTTTGTGATTGGTTTCTCTTTCTCCAATATTTTTATTAATTAGATTCTTTCGTCTTTGTTCTTCCTTTCCACTTCTAATAGCAGAGTTCTCAATAGCATTTGTCAGGTGTATGGTTTTTTCTGGTCTTTTGCTTCCCTTCCCATGTTGTTCTAGTTTAAAGCTCTCCTTACAAGTGTAGCAAGGCGACTTCCAAATACATGCTTTCCAGTCTTCGTAAGGTGCACCCCATCTCTAGCAAGTAGTCCATCGTATAAGTAGTTCACTCCGTGATCCAGAAATCCAAATCGTTGCTGACAGCACCATCGACGTAGCCAGTTGTTCACCTGCAGAATCTTATTCCACCTCCTTGTTCCATGGCCATCCACTGGGAGGATGGAAGAGAAGACCACCTGCACTCCCAGTTCTTTCACTTTCTTGCCTAAGTCTTCAAAGTCTCTGCAGATGGTTTCCAGGTCGTTTCTTGCGGTGTCATTTGTCCCCACATGTAGTAGCAGGAATGGGTAGTCATCTGTAGGTCTGAAGAGTCCTGATATCCTGTCAGACACATCTTTAATTTTTGTACCTGGAAGACAGCACATTTCTCTTGAAGTTATATCCGGTCTGCAGATAGCGGCCTCTGTTCCTCTCAACAGGGAATCCCCCATGACCACCACTCTCCGTTTCTTCTTCACAACATTTTTCTTTCTCCATCCAGGAGGACTCTGAAGGCGTACAAGGTTGCTGTTTGTTGGCACAGTCTTATCCTGATGTATTTCTTCATTGTTTTCCTGCGTGAGAGCCTGGTACTGGTTTCTGAGCAGTATGGGTGCTGACTGCCTCCTGATCCTCCTGCTTCTCTGGGTCACATGTCTCCATTCCTCTGTTTCTTCAGGTGCACTTCGAATTTCTTCTCTTTCTGTAACATGAAGAGATAATTCTGCTCTGTCCAAGAACTCTTCACCTTCCTTAATGATCTTCAACGTAGCTAACCTCTCTTCGAGATTTTGCAACTTTTCCTCCAACAGGGACACAAGCTTGCATTTGTGGCATGTGAAGTTTGGCTTTTCCACTGGTAAATCTGTGAACATGTAGCAAGAAATGCAGCTCACCAAATGGCTCCTGGCTTCTTCCATCTTGAGATTTCTTAAAAACGATGAAAGATGAGCCAAAATTTTTTTTTCCGATTTCCTCTTTTCAGCTGCAACGGCCAAAACCCAGTGATCGTTGAGCTCGCGGAGAATCTTCACTTATCCCAGAAGGCACTGGGAATATGCAAATGATCTCCTCAAGACTCTTCCCCTGGTTTTCCGATTTCCTCTTTTCAGCTGCAACGGCCAAAACCCAGTGATCGTTGAGCTCGCGGAGACTCTTCACTTATCCCAGAAGGCACTGGGAATATGCAAATGATCTCCTCAAGACTCTTCCCCTGGTTTTTTGGATTCCTCATTGGCTGAATCAAATCAAACTGGCTCATAGCATTATGGGAACTTCTGATTCCGGTATTCTATATGCTAAAAGTATCGGAACTCAGTATCGGAATTCCGATACCGTGAATATCGTCCGATACCCAATATTTGCAGTATCGGAATGCTCAACACTAGTTTTCACACATCTGAAAGGCCTCATCCCCAACCATAACAAAGGGCATGGGAGGGCCTTGACTGTTGGGGAGAGGTCGTGGCAGGGATAAACTAAAATTTTTTCCATACAAGCGTCAGCCCATATCAGAGTTTTTAAAAGTCTGGGAGTCATTGCTACGGCCAAAAGCTTCAATGTCCACGGCGATAAAGTGACAGTCCGCATCTGCTATTGCTATGAGCACTACAGAAAAATATTTATTGTAGTTGAAGTACTCTGATCCGGTTCTGGCAGGTTTGGTAATCCGTATGTGCTTTCCATCCACTGCTCCCACACAGTTGGGGAAATTACACAATCGCCAGAAATTTTCGGCAGTTTCCAGCCACATTTCCGTGGTGGGTAGGGGCAGGGGCGTACATAGAAATCATGGGGCCCCATAGCAAAAGTCTGAATGGGGCCCCCCCAAAAAAAAAAAGAAAAATCAACTGGTGCTCTTAACTGCAGGCAATAGGGTCACTTTTTGTAGAGAGCTGGATTTACACTGCAGGATTCCAAGAACTGCTTATTGCCCAATAATCAGTGTGTAAACGGACAGCCGATCACCCAAACAATGAACAAAACAATTATTGACTAAAATGATTTTCAATCTGGCTTAAAAATAATCCCTCTCAGTAACACATCCTTCTTTGTAACCAGTATGTGCTGCTGAGAACAATAATAATCTATGCACACAAAACAATCTATACTGATCATCCTGTGAGCATAAGAAATGCCAAAATGGGCTATCAGCTCTTGGCCAACAAGTAGCTGAGTGATTGTCAATATATATAAGACAGACATTTAGCAAGGCAGAATAAATCATTGGTGGCTCAGTGGTGTATATATTCATATATATATATACAGTGGGGAAAAAAAGTATTTAGTCAGTCAGCAATAGTGCAAGTTCCACCACTTAAAAAGATGAGAGGCGTCTGTAATTTACATCATAGGTAGACCTCAACTATGGGAGACAAACTGAGAAAAAAAAATCCAGAAAATCACATTGTCTGTTTTTTTTTTCATTTTATTTGCATATTATGGTGGAAAATAAGTATTTGGTCAGAAACAAAATTTCATCTCAATACTTTGTGATATATCCTTTGTTGGCAATGACAGAGGTCAAACGTTTTCTGTAAGTCTTCACAAGGTTGCCACACACTGTTGTTGGTATGTTGGCCCATTCCTCCATGCAGATCTCCTCTAGAGCAGTGATGTTTTTGGCTTTTCGCTTGGCAACACGGACTTTCAACTCCCTCCAAAGGTTTTCTATAGGGTTGAGATCTAGAGACTGGCTAGGCCACTCCAGGACCTTGAAATGCTTCTTACGAAGCCACTCCTTCGTTGCCCTGGCGATGTGCTTTGGATCATTGTCATGTTGAAAGACCCAGCCACGTTTCATCTTCAATGCCCTTGCTGATGGAAGGAGGTTTGCACTCAAAATTTCACGATACATGGCCCCATTCATTCTTTCATGTACCCGGATCAGTTGTCCTGGCCCCTTTGCAGAGAAACAGCCCCAAAGCATGATGTTTCCACCACCATGCTTTACAGTAGGTATGGTGTTTGATGGATGCAACTCAGTATTCTTTTTCCTCCAAACACAACAAGTTGTGTTTCTACCAAACAGTTCCAGTTTGGTTTCATCAGACCATAGGACATTCTCCCAAAACTCCTCTGGATCATCCAAATGCTCTCTAGCAAACTTCAGATGGGCCCGGACATGTACAGGCTTAAGCAGTGGGACACGTCTGGCACTGCAGGATATGAGTCCATGGTGGCGTAGTGTGTTACTTATGGTAGGCCTTGTTACATTGGTCCCAGCTCTCTGCAGTTCATTCACTAGGTCCCCCCGTGTGGTTCTGGGATTTTGGCTCACCGTTCTTGTGATCATTCTGACCCCACGGGGTGGGATTTTGCGTGGAGCACCAGATCGAGGGAGATTATCAGTGGACTTGTATGTCTTCCATTTTCTAATTATTGCTCCCACAGTTGATTTCTTCACTCCAAGCTGGTTGGCTATTGCAGATTCAGTCTTCCCAGCCTGGTGCAGGGCTACAATTTTGTTTCTGGTGTCCTTTGACAGCTCTTTGGTCTTCACCATAGTGGAGTTTGGAGTCAGACTGTTTGAGGGTGTGCACAGGTGTCTTTTTATACTGATAACAAGTTTAAACAGGTGCCATTACTACAGGTAATGAGTGGAGGAAAGAGGAGACTCTTAAAGAAGAAGTTACAGGTCTGTGAGAGCCAGAAATCTTGATTGCTTGTTTCTGACCAAATACTTATTTTCCACCATAATATGCAAATAAAATGAAAAAAAAAACAGACAATGTGATTTTCTGGATTTTTTTTTCTCAGTTTGTCTCCCATAGTTGAGGTCTACCTATGATGTAAATTACAGACGCCTCTCATCTTTTTAATTGGTGGAATTTGCACTATTGCTGACTGACTAAATACTTTTTTCCCCCTGTATATATATATATATATATATATATATACAGTCATGGCCAAAAGTATTGACACCCCTGCAATTCTGTCAGATAATACTCAGTTTCTTCCTGAAAATGATTGCAAACACAAATTCTTTGGTATTATTATCTTCATTTAATTTGTCTTAAATGAAAAACACAAAAAGAATTGTCCTAAAGCCAAATTGGATATAATTCCACACCAAACATAACAAAGAGGGTGGACAAAAGTATTGGCACTGTTCGAAAAATCATGTGATGCTTCTCTAATTTGTGTAATTAACAGCACCTGTAACTTACCTGTGGCACCTAACAGGTGTTCGCAATAACTAAATCACATTTGCAGCCAGTTGACATGGATTAAAGTTGACTCAACCTCTGTCCTGTGTCCTTGTGTGTACCACATTGAGCATGGAGAAAAGAAAGACGACCAAAGAACTGTCTGAGGACTTGAGAAACCAAATTGTGAGGAAGCATGAGCAATCTCAAGGCTACAAGTCCATCTCCAAAGACCTGAATGTTCCTGTGTCTATCGTGCGTTGTGTCATCAAGAAGTTTAAAGCCCATGGCACTGTGGCTAACCTCCCTAGATGTGGCCGGAAAAGAAAAATTGACAAGAGATTTCAACGCAAGATTGTGCGGATGTTGGATAAAGAACCTCCACTAACATCCAAACAAGTTAAAGCTGCCCTGCAGTCCGAGGGTACAACAGTGTCAACCAGTACTATCCGTCGGCATCTGAATGAAAAGGGACTGTATGGTAGGAGACCCAGGAAGACCCCACTTCTTACCCCGAGACATAAAAAAGCCAGGCTGGAGTTTGCCAAAACTTACCTGAAAAAGCCTAAAACATTTTGGAAGAATGTTCTCTGGTCAGATGAGACAAAAGTAGAGCTTTTAGGGCAAAAGCATCAACATAGAGTTTACAGGAGAAAAAAAAAAATTCAAAGAAAAGTACACGGTCCCTAAAGTGAAACATGGCGGAGGTTCCCTGATGTTTTGGGGTTGCTTTGCTGCCTCTGGCACTGGACTGCGTGACCGTGTGCATGGCATTATGAAGTCAGAAGACTACCAACAAATTTTGCAGCATAATTTAGAGCCCAGTGTGAGAAAGCTGGGTCTCCCTCAGAGGTCATGGGTCTTCCAGCAGGACAATAACCCAAAACACACTTCAAAAAGCACTAGAAAATGGTTTGAGAGAAAGCACTGGAGACTTCTAAGGTGGCCAGCAATGAGTCCAGACCTGAATCCCATAGAACACCTGTGGAGAGATCTAAAAATGGCAGTTTGGAGAAGGCACCCTTCAAATATCAGGGACCTGGAGCAGTTTGCCAAAGAAGAATGGTCTAAAATTCCAGCAGAGCATTGTAAGAAACTCATTGATGGTTACCGGAAGCGGTTGGTCGCAGTTATTTTGGCTAAAGGTTGTGCAATCAAGTATTAGGCTGAGGGTGCCAATACTTTTGTCCGGCCCATTTTTGGAGTTTTGTGTGAAATGATCAATGTTTTGCTTTTTGCTTCATTCTCTTTTGTGTTTTTTCATTTAAGACAAATTAAATGAAGATAATAATACCAAAGAATTTGTGTTTGCAATCATTTTCAGGAAGAAACTGAATATTATCTGACAGAATTGCAGGGGTGTCAATACTTTTGGCCATGACTGTATATATATATATATATATATACACACACACACACACACTTGTAGTGCATGCAGGGCCCCCTCCACAGTGCGTGCAGCCGGGCCCCCTTCCCTAAGGTGCAAAGTGCAGCCAGAGCCATTGTAAATGTAAAGTGCCAGGCTGCCAGCACAGTGAGGGGACACATTTAACAAAAAAAATCCACCCCCAGCCGGGCTCACCGTCTTGTGTGTGTGTCCCTCTCCCTGAGTGAGAGAGGCTCCTGAATGTTTTCTGCTTTCTGCTTCCTGCATCCTGCAATGCACGTGTGCTGCTCTCTGGCTGCCAGGAGGCGTGGCATTCTTATGCAAATCCAGCCAGAGACTTCAGCCAACTGCTGACCAGGAAACAAGGAAAGGGGACCTTCAAGGGGCCAGGGGGTATACAGCGGCCTGCGGCCGGCGCTTACATTTAATTAAAGGAGATAGTACTGTGTCAGCACAGCACAGCTGCCAAACCGCAGCGGCCGTCGCGGGCCCCCTCACCCATCCGGGCCCCCTCACCCATCCGGGCCCCCTCACCTGTCCGGGCCCCATAGCAGCTGCATGGTCTGCTACTATTGACGGTACGCCACTGGGTAGGGGGATAAATTCATCCCAGAGAACGTTCCACAAAGCCCGGCAGGTGTCCGCAACAATTCCAGAGAGGGTGGAAATTCCAAGCCGGTACTGAAAATGGCGCGATGATAGTGTCTCTCTGGTAGCCAGGAATCTGCCAAACAGAGAAAGAAAAAAATTAAGAAGCTAAACAGATAAAGGAGAAAACAATTAATACAAGGTAGAACAATAATAATTATGACAGGCGTTTGTTTAGAATTATTACGTACCTTAATGTGACCAGGAGACGTTCCTCTGCAGGAATCGCTCTACAGAGCTGGGTGTCCTGTCTCCGGATGGCTCCTTGTTTATGACCAAGCAAATCCCGGAAGGTCTCTTGAAACATCCTGGTATATTCCAGAAATTTCTCCGGGTTGGCATTGAGCTCGCTATATAGGGTGTGGTAGGCTCCACAGCTCTCCTGGACTTCAATAATGGGGTATATCCTAAAACGCCTACACCGTCTTCTCCTTCTTTCTCTATTTCTTTGTTGCTCACAAGCAAATGCATAGGCAAGAAACAACTTTATACTTAAATCCAGGTTGAAATAAAAGCTCTCCATGCGAAGATCCATCGTGACACAGGATACAGGAGCAAAATCTGAAGATTTCAGCTGTACAAGGGTCTATATAAAGATATCCCATAACACACCCCCACTGATGTCCCATCAGTGGTGTCTGTTTATCTAGATTTTTCTTCTGTAAAATTTTCCACCATGCGCACAAAAAACGCAAACACATGCAAAACGCAAGCAAAAGCTGTGTTTTCTTGTCAGCATGCGTAAGATGATGTGTCCAGAAACCACTGCATTTGCATGTGGTTTTTCGTGCGTTTGAGGTTGCGGAAGATACGCTACTGATTCAACCAGAAATGTGAAACTAGCCTTAACTAGAGTTGAGCGACTTTTGGTTTTTTAGGGTCGAGTTTCGTTTCGTGAAACCCGACTTTTCCAAAAGTCGGGTCGAGCAAGATCGTCCGATTATAGGGAAAATTCGGGGTCGTCCCGAAACACGAAACCCAATGTAAGTCAATGGGGAATAAAAGTCGGCAGTGAGAGGAGGACAGGAAACACACCTACAGTGCCCATTTGAATGCCAAAAGCATCAATTCTTCTTACTTAAGCTTGTCAACCTTAATTAACTTCATAATACAAGTTACGCACTGAAAAATGGGGGTTATTTGGCTAAAGTTGTGGGGGGGAGGGCTGGCTGCAGGTTTTCATGTGCCCTGGGCGAAAGAGCGCCCCTTTAACACATACCACAACTCATCATGCTCCAATACGGCAGAGAAATAGCGGTATAGTACAATGAAAAATACTTCACTTTTTACATCTCATGACGAGGCCCATCTATTTCTCCATACAGAATCATTGGTCCCATATAATGTTTGAAACAGTATATGATGAGCTCCACATAATGCTACAGTATATGTTGGTCCCCATGGATGAAGCTCCACTGTCTTATGGGCCCAAATAATGCTCCAAACATAATGGGCCCCATTTCTAATGCTCTAGTGTATAATGGGCCCTGTAAATGCTGCTCCAGTGTCTGATGTCCACCTTTGGAATGTTCCAGTGTATGGTGGGCCCCATCTATCATTCTCCAGAGTATAGTGCTCCCCAAAAATTGCTGTCCCAACATTGAAAACAATCAAATAAGTCTCCTCGCTAGGGAATCCCTGTACTTGTCTGGACTCCTCGTCGTCCCCATCTTCCATCTCACTGCACAGTATTTCAACTTTGCAAGTGCTGTGATCCTGAGCAAGCAGGGGGGGCCCACTCGTTGGCGACGGCACTGGCACAGGGCCCCTGATAGTACGGTGGTGTGTCTGATGGCGGGTGGGCCGAACCTGCACTTTCATCTGCAGCTTCCTCTTTGTCACCGTGTAAGATGGAACTGTATATGGGAAGGGTAACCTGAGTTTCATCAGGGTCAGATTCAGGTCATGTAGCGTGCGAGGGGAATGTAGTGGTCTGGGTCAATGTACCAGCAGATTCATCGAGCAGTGGCTGGGCATCAGTGCACTTGTGTCGCCCCCAGGAGTACGGTCGCCACAGTGGCATTACCTTCTTCCTAGGGAGTGTGATGTCATGCTTGGGAGCAACGAACGATCTCTCTAGCAGGTTAACTGATTGGGCGGCGTTATTCCCACGAGTCATGACCCTCCAAACAGCGTTCATGAAGGCAAAGTGTTTGTTTTACGTGGGCAGTATGGTTGCAAAGCTGAACCTTAAAGGAATGTCCAGAAGGGCACCACCAGGAGTGGAGCCTACGGTTAAATTCGACTCCACCTGGGAAACCTCAACCATGCCAGCTACAGAACAGATGCACACATTGCAAGCTTAATTCCGTTAACGAACGAGACTCCGTCATGCCCCGCGGTCCGAGTCCGGCTTACTAGAGGGACACGTGAGGCTCTAGCACATGAGATTGGCCAATAACTGGTGTGTCATACCCTTACATGTCCGTGGCTGCAAGTGCGCTACACTGAAAAGGCCAGCGTTTGTCGCTTACAGGTGCAGATAACCCGCTGAACAACGTTAGTGATGGGGATCACTGATTACAATTATTACCCGCGAACAATGATTTCCCAGTAAGTGCAGGTCAACCGCAGTTCCGGAATTAGGCCTAACCGTCATTCCTGAAAAAATGAAAAACTTACGTGTGCAAACCACAGGTGCTGTAGCTTGCTTAACAGCTCGCCAGCCGCTCGCACGCCCAGTATGGATTGCACGTGATTGCACAAAGGTTAGAAAGGGTACCGTATCCCCAGATAACATGTATGGATAGCGTACACATTCAAAATATATGTCTATACATCAGGAGGCAGGCTCAGACGGTGTTAGGCCCAGTATGGATTGCACGTGACTGCACAAAGGTTAGAAAGGGTACCGTATCCCCGGATACCATGTATGGATAGCGTACACATTCAAACTATATGTCTATACATCAGGAGGCAGGCTCAGACGGTGTTAGGCCCAGTATGGATTGCACGTGATTGCACAAAGGTTAGAAAGGGTACCGTATCCCCGGATAACATGTATGGATAGCGTACACATTCAAAATATATGTCTATACATCAGGAGGCAGGCTCAGACGGTGTTAGGCCCAGTATGGATTGCACGTGATTGCACAAAGGTTAGAAAGGGTACCGTATCCCCGGATAACATGTATGGATAGCGTACACATTCAAAATATATGTCTATACATCAGGAGGCAGGCTCAGACGGTGTTAGGCCCAGTATGGATTGCACGTGATTGCACAAAGGTTAGAAAGGGTACCGTATCCCCAGATAACATGTATGGATAGCGTACACATTCAAAATATATGTCTATACATCAGGAGGCAGGCTCAGACGGTGTTAGGCCCAGTATGGATTGCACGTGATTGCACAAAGGTTAGAAAGGGTACCGTTTCCCCGGATAACATGTATGGATAGCGTACACATTCAAAATATATGTCTATACATCAGGAGGCAGGCTCAGACGGTGTCAGGCACAGTATGGATTTGACGGCCCAGACTACACAGCGGAGGAGCAGGGAGAGGTAAAGATTGCAAATTCTGGGGCCCTGCTCAAGCAAGGGGGGCCCACTCGTGGGCGTCGGTACTGGCACTGGGCCCCTCATAGTACGGCGGTGTGTCTGACGGCGGTTGTGCACCACCACCGTCAGAGACACTTGATTGCACTATGAAGGACCCTGTGCCAGTGCCCGCGCCCAAGAGTCGGCCTACCCACCTGTCCAGGGCAACGGCACTCGCACGGTGTCGTGCGCTAGGTGGTGACCCCAGCCATGGGGGGGGAGGCAGCACAGTTAGGGAGTTTTAGAAAGTGGCATATGTTGATGTTGGACATTCAGCTGATGCAAAAGGTGAAATAGGTCAAGTCCCAGGAAGAGGTGGACCAAAGCAAGCCATTTTTCTGTCACCCTATGTGTCATCAGGGGAAGGTGGGACAAAATCCTTGGAAACCCATGCGTGGTTCATTTTAATGAAGGTTAGATCATCCACATTTTGGGTTAACAGACGGGTCCTTTTTTCTGTCAGGATTGATCCAGCTGACAACATGTATGTCAATACTTGGATAAGAATGAAGTGATTAAACAGAGTCAGCATGGGTTTGTAACTAATAAGTCATGTCAGACTAATTTAATTTCCTTCTATGACGGTATTACTGATTGGGTGGATCAAGGAAATGCTGTAGATATAGTATATCTTGACTTCAACAAAGCATTTGACAAAGTCTCTCATACAATCCTTATTGAAAAAATGACTAAGTATGGAATGGACAAGGCAACTGTTAGGTGGATTCATAACTGGCTTAGTGATCGGACCCAAAGAGTGGTCATAAATGGCTGCACATCCAGTTGGAAGAATGTCTCAAGTGGGGTACCACAGGCTCTGTCCTGGGCCCTGTATTGTTCAACATCTTTATCAACGATTTAGATGAAGGAATTGAGGGTAAACTGATTAAATTTGCTGATGACACAAAGCTAGGAGGGATAGCTAATACTAGAGAAGAGAGAGAGAGGATTCAAAAAGATTTAAATAAACTGGAAAAGTGGGCAGCAACTAACAGAATGGTTTTTAACAGGGAGAAATGCAAAGTACTACATCTGGGCAATAAAAATGAAAAAAGCATATATAGAATGGGAGGAATAGGGCTAAGTGACAGCACATGTGAAAAAGACTTGGGTATACTAATAGATCACAGACTGAATATGAGTCACAAGTGTGATGCAGCAGCAAAAAAGGCAAATGCAATTCTAGGATGTATTAACAGAAGCATACAGTCTAGATCACGTGAAGTAATTATTTCCCTCTACTCCTCTTTGGTCAGACCTCATCTGGAATATTGTGTCCAATTTTGGGCACCACATTTGAAAAAAGACATCAACAAACGAGCAAGTTCAGAAAAGAGCGACCAGAATGGTGACCGGTCTGCAAACCCTGTCTTATGAGGAAAGGTTGCAGGATTTGGGAATGTTTAGTTTGCAAAAGAGAAGACTGAGAGGAGACTTAATAGCTGTCTACAAATATCTAAAGGGCTGTCACATTGTAGAAGGATCAACTTTATTCTCATTTGCACAAGGAAAGACTAGAAGCAATGGGATGAAGCTGATTGGGAGGAGACACAGATTAGATATTAGAAAAAACTTTTTGACAGTTAGAGTGATCAATGAGTGGAACAGGCTGCCACGAGAAGTGGTGAGTTCTCCTTCAATGGAAGTCTTCAAACAGAGGCTGGACAGACATCTAACTGGGATGATTTAGCGAATCCTGCTTTGAGCAGGGTGTTGGACCCGATGGCCCAGGAGGTCCCTTCCAACTCTACGATTCTATGATTCTATGATTCTATGATTCAGCTGCACTGAAGACTCTTTCCGATAGCACACTTGCAGCTGGGCAAGCGAGCTCCTGTAAGGCATATTGTGCCAATTCAGGCCAGGTGTCCAGTTTAGCGGCCCAATAGTCAAAGGGGAATGACCTGTGTGGGAGAACATCGATATGGGAGGAAAAGTAGTTTGTAACCATAGTTGACAACTGCTGTCTCCTGTCACTTTCCATCGATGCAGTATTACCAGTTGTGTGAGCGGTACTTGAAAAATCAGTCCACAACATTGTCATGAAACCCCTGTCTCCAACGCCACTTCTGCTGTGTGCACCACGAACACCTCTGCCAAGCTGCCCCCGGCCCGTACGGCTCGTGTGAGAACCATCACCGCTGCTGTGTGCTGGGAATGCCTCAAGCAACCGATTTACCAGAGTTGCTTGTTTATTAGCCAATATTAGGTCAAGGTTCTCCTGTGGCATGATGTTTTGTAATTTGCCTTTATAGCGTGGATCCAGGATGCTGGCCAACCAGTAGTCGTCATCGTTCATCATTTTGGCAATGCGGGGGTCCCTTTTTAGGATCTGCAAGGCATAATCTGACATGTGGGCCAATGTTCCCGGTGTCAATGATGCACTGCGAGTGCTGGTTGGAGGAGCACTTTCTGGCAAATCCACATCCCTCCAGTCACGCACAAACCCTGTACCAGACCTTGCCACGCCAACATTTTCACTTGCCCCACGAGATGCATCCTCCTCCCCTAAGTAATCATCCCCATCATCCTCCTCCTCCTCCTCTTCTTCCTCCACCTCGTCCAGGAGAGGTCCCTGAGCAGACAATGGCTGAATGTCATCAAGGATTCCCTCCTCCTCTTCCTCCTCATCAACATTGGCTGCAGAAGCCTGCTCCTTAAGGTGCGTCAAAGTTTGCATGAGCAGACGCATAAGTGGGATGCTCATGCTTAGGATGGCGTTGTCTGCACTTACCAGCCGTGTGCATTCCTCAAAACACTGAAGGACTTTACAGAGGTCTTTCAGCTTCGACCACTGCACACCGGTCAACTCCATGTCTGCTCTCAAAGTGCCTGGCCGTGTATCCTCCCACAAATGCATTATGGCCTGCCTCTGCTCGCACAACCGCTCCACCATGTGCAGGGTGGAGTTCCACCTTGTTGCAATGTCGATAATGAGGCGGTGGTTGGGAAGGTGGAGCAATCGCTGAAGCTTCTGCATACGAACGGAGTGTACAGGCGACCGGCGAATGTGCGCGCACAGTCTTCGCACCTTCTGGAGCAGGGCTTTTAACTCCGGATAATTTTTGAGGAAGCACTGCACCACCAGGTTCAAGGTGTGAGCCAAGCAAGGTATGTGGCTGAGTTTTGAAAGGGCTATGGCTGCCACAAAATTACGCCCGTTATCACTAACTACCTTGCCTGCCTCAAGATGTACACTGCCCAGCCATGACTCAGTTTGTCGCTGAAAGTACTCGGCCAGCACCTCGGCGGTGTGTCTGTCGCCCAAACACATCATCTGCAACACTGCCTGCTGACGCTTTCCACTAGCTGCTCGATAGGGGGACACCTCGTTTGCAACAGTGGCAGCTGCAGATGGAGTGCTCGTACGACTGCGCTCTGTGGACGAACTTTCGCTTCTGGAGGAGGAGGAGGAGGGTCGAACGCCTACAGCCAACTGTTTCCTATACCGTGGGCTAGGCAGCACTGTCCCACCACCGCTGTCCCCTGTGGACCCTGCAACCACCACATTAACCCAGTGCGCAGTGATGGACACGTAACGGCCCTGGCCATGCCGACTGGACCATGCATCAGTTGTGAGGTGCACCTTTCCGCTCACTGACTGCTTGAGTGCATGGACAATGCGGTCTTTCACATGATGGTGGAGGGCTGGGATGGCTTTGCGAGAGAAGAAGTGGCGACTGGGTAGGTCATAGCGTGGTACTGCATAGGCCATGAGTTAGCGGAAAGCTGCGCTTTCCACCAACCGAAAGGGCATCATCTCAAACGAGATTAGTTTGGCAATATGGGCGTTCAAACCCAGTGTACGCGGATGAGAGACTGAGTACTTTCTTGACCTACTCATAGTGTCTGGGAGGGTGAGCTGGACTTGAGAGCTGCATATGGTGGAAGTAGCGGTGGACAGGGCGGACTGAGAGAGGGTTGATGATGGTGATGGAGTTGGTGTTCTTTCTGATGGCCTAGAATCAGTCTTTCGTTGATATAACAGTGGGATTCCCTGACTGCTGTGGCCTTGCAACGACACCTCAACATTTGCTGCTGTGCTAACCGGTGGGCTTACAGTGGGGGAAACAATGTAGCATTGCTGACTACCTTCGTTGTGATCAGTTGCACATGTGGCACTTGAGGTTTGGTGTTGTGTCCACGCTTGCAAGTGCATGCTGGTTAAATGTCTAAGCATGCAACTGGTATTCAAATTTTTCAGATTTTTCCCTCGGCTATAGGTCTTTGCGCACTTCTTACAGATAACCTTGGCCTGATCATGAGGATTTTGTTCAAAAAAGTGCCACACTGCACTCTTCCTACTTTGGCAGACATTTTGCGGCCTAGCACACTGTGATCTTTTGACCATCTGGACAAGCTGTCCAGCAACTCTTTTGATGTTTGGAACCTGTCTTTGGAGTGCTCCGGGCCTGCCAGATAACAGCTGTTGCGATGTCGATGTCTGCTGTGGATGCTCCTCATCTGAGCTATTGGAAGCAGCACCCTCTTCCCCCAATGGATGCCAATCTGGGTCAACAACTGGGTCATCCATCACCTCCTCTTCTATGTCATGTGCACCTTCCTCTGTGTCACCGTGTATGGTGGTATAGTGTGCGGGAAGGGGCACCTGAGTCTCATCAGGGTCAGAATCTGGCTCTGTACACTGCGAGGACAATGTAGTGCTCTGAGTGAATGTACCAGCAGAATCATCCATCAGTGGCTGTGCATCAGTGCACTCCATGTCAGATTCATCTTGGCCTGGGTAATTCACCATTTCACTTGATAATCCAGGCATGGTATGTGAAAACAGCTCCATGGAGTAATCAGTAGTATGGCCTGCGTCATCCTTCAATCTTGGTTGGGGTGAAGGACACAAGGAAAGGTGTGGTTCATGAACATGAGCCTCCAATGACGACTCAGTGCTTTTACTTTTTACAACTGAAGAAGAGGAGGCAATAGAGCTGGAGGCTGAGTCAGCAATGTAAGACAAAACTTTTTCCTGATGCTCTGGCTTTAAAAGCGGTTTGCCAACTCCTAGAAAACTAAGCGTTCGAGGCCTTATGTAGCCAGACGATGACGCAGGCTCAACACCTCCTGCATTCGGTCCTATTTTGCTCTTGCCACTACCATCAGATCCACCACCAACACCATCATTACCAGCTGCCAACCCCCGCCCAATTCCACGGCCTCTTCCACCAGCCTTCCTCATTTTTGGTAGAAATGTAGACAAAATCCAACAAACTATATAGTAATGTAAAACAAGGTACAAGGTGTCTATAGGACAGGGGAGATTTTGAATTTCTGCAGACACTTGTGGACACTGGACACTTTTGGATTGTGTGAGGCCCACTGAATATCTGAGCGCTCTGTCACAGGCTCGATGGCACAGCTGTGACCAAAGTGACTAGAGGATAAGGGAGATTTTGAATTTCTGCAGACACTTGTGGACACTGGACACTTTTGGATTGTGTGAGACCCACTGAATATCTGAGCGCTCTGTCACAGGCTCGATGGCACAGCTGTGACCAAAGTGACTAGAGGATAAGGGAGATTTTGAATTTCTGCACACACTTGTGGACACTGGACACTTTTGGATTGTGTGAGGCCCACTGAATATCTGAGCGCTCTTTCACAGGCTCGATGGCACAGCTGTGACCAAAGTGACTAGAGGATAAGGGAGATTTTGAATTTCTGCACACACTTGTGGACACTGGACACTTTTGGATTGTGTGAGGCCCAATGAATATCTGAGCGCTATGTGACAGGCTTGATGGCACAGCTGTGACAAAAGTGACGAGAGGATAAGTGAGATTTTGAATTTCAGCAGACACTTGTGGACACTGGACACTTTTGGATTGTGTGAGGCCCAATGAATATCTGAGCGCTATGTGACAGGCTCGATGGCACAGCTGTGACAAAAGTGACGACAGGATAAGGGAGATTTTGAATTTCTGCAGACACTTGTGGACACTGGACACTTTTGGATTGTGTGAGGCCCACTGATATCTGAGCGCTATGTCACAGGCTCGATGGCACAGCTGTGACAAAAGTGACTAGAGGATAAGGGAGATTTTGAATTTCAGCAGACACTTGTGGACACTGGACACTTTTGGATTGTGTGAGGCCCAATGAATATCTGAGCGCTATGTGACAGGCTCGATGGCACAGCTGTGACAAAAGTGACGAGAGGATAAGGGAGATTTTGAATTTCTGCAGACACTTGTGGACACTGGACACTTTTGGATTGTGTGAGGCCCACTGATATCTGAGCGCTATGTCACAGGCTCGATGGAACAGCTGTGACAAAAGTGACTAGAGGATAAGGGAGATTTTGAATTTCAGCAGACACGTGTGGACACTGGACACTTTTGGATTGTGTGGCCCAATGAATATCTGAGCGCTATGTGACAGGCTCGATGGCACAGCTGTGACCAAAGTGACTAGAGGATAAGTGAGATTTTGAATTTCAGCAGACACTTGTGGACACTGGACACTTTTGGATTGTGTGAGGCCCAATGAATATCTGAGCGCTATGTGACAGGCTCGATGGCACAGCTGTGACAAAAGTGACGAGAGGATAAGGGAGATTTTGAATTTCTGCAGACACTTGTGGACACTGGACACTTTTGGATTGTGTGAGGCCCACTGATATCTGAGCGCTATGTCACAGGCTCGATGGCACAGCTGTGACAAAAGTGACTAGAGGATAAGGGAGATTTTGAATTTCAGCAGACACTTGTGGACACTGGACACTTTTGGATTGTGTGAGGCCCACTGATATCTGAGCGCTCTGTCACAGGCTCGATGGCACAGCTGTGACCAAAGTGACTAGAGGATAAGGGAGATTTTGAATTTCTGCACACACTTGTGGACACTGGACACTTATGGATTGTGTGAGGCCCACTGAATTTCACAGCGCTATGTCACAGGCAGAAATTGGCTAGTGTATCACAAACTACAAGGTGTATGTAGAATTGGGCAGAAGAGGAATCTCCCTAGAGTGCAGGTCTGTAAGAACGGAACATGTCCTCGTTTTATTCTCACAGAGTGACACACTGATAGCTTCACTGTGGCTGTGATAACAGCCGTTACACGGTACTGTGTGAGGAGCGTACACCGCTGTATGGTGTGAAAAAATGCACGCTCAGTACCTCAGCAGGACAAAAAAAAAAAATTGGGATTACTTTTAAAAAAGCAGTTTGTGGAGCAGTGGGTAAACAGCAATGCAGGAATGTCAGGAAGCCTTAGAGGGCAGCCCAACAACCAACACCACTGATACACCACTATATAGCCTCCCCTTGCACTGCACACACAGTGACTGATGTGTTGTACAGGCAAAATCGCTAGCAGCAGAAGCAGTTTTTTTTTCTTCTCAGCAGGACAAAAAAAAAAATTGGGATTGCTTTTAAAAAAGCAGTTTGCGGAGCAGTGGGTAAACAGCAATGCAGGAATGTCAGGAAGCCTTAGAAGGCAGCCCAACAACCAACACCACTGATACACCACTATATAGCCTCCCCTTGCACTGCACACACAGTGACTGGTGTGTTGTACAGGCAAAATCGCTAGCAGCAGAAGCAGTTTTTGGTGTCTTCTTCCCTGCCTAACGCTCTCCCTACAAAATCAGCAGCAGCAGCAGCTCTCCCTATTCTGAGATCAGCATGAGTAACATGGCGGTCGGCGTGCACGCCCTTTTATACCCCCTGTGACGCCCCCCAAAGCAAGCCAATCACTTGCATGCCCTTCTGAAAGATGGTGGTGACCCGTGCCTATGTCATCACGTTGCCCACAGTGTCCGTGGATCCTGATTGGCTGAAAAAGAGCGCAAAACCAACTTTTGAAACGCGACTTTGGGGCGTAAGTCGCCGACCTCGTGGCCGACCTCATCCTAGGGTCGGGTTTCGTTTCATGAAACCCGACTTTGCCAAAAGTCGGCGACTTTTGAAATTTTTCGACCCGTTTCGCTCAACTCTAGCCTTAACCCCTAATGGCGGTGGCTGCAGCTTATATGTGAAAAATGAGGTGACAGGTTCCCTTTAAGGTAACCTGTCATGTTGTACACACAGTTCGATTGGTGCACCATAGTATAAAAGAGAAGCTGAGCAGAATTATATATAGGTTGTTGGAAAAAATTCAGTATAACTTGTATTTTATTAATTGAAATCCCTGATGTTTGCATCCATGAATCCAGGAGGAGGTCCTACTAGTGACTGACAGCTCTCTGCATGCACAGTCATACAGGGAAGACTGTTGATCACTGAGTAGAACCACCCACTGGATTCATCCATAAAGACAGAGATTTCAATGGCTTAAATGCAAAGTTTACTGAAACTTTTCCCTCAAAAATGTGCATCAATCTAATCAGTTTCTCCTTCTTTTTAACATTCTTCCTGCAGATCACATACCACTTTTGACATGTCAGGATCCCTGTCCTTGCATAATAAATCTGTAGAGGAGCTGATAATGGTGACATCACCCCTATAACAATTTAAAACAGTTCTAAGAGCACATACTGGCTCAATTTGTCCAGGAAACATCCTTCTTCTCATGTCCTGTAACTTGTCATCCACTTTTTATTTTAGCAGATCCTCTAATATGTACTGATACCTGCTAGGGTAAGACAGTCTGTCCCTTGCTTATTTTTATCCACAACCACTGCCACATTGTCTGAATTCTACTGCCAGCAGCCTTCAAAGTAGTCAACAGAACGTAGTTAGTACTCTGGACATTGATTTCAATGAGAAATGTGTAATGTTTCAGCTCTCCTATGGTGGCGCTGTAGTCCAGTTGACCACTTACTATCAGATTTGGTTACAGGTTACATCTGGTCACTGCGGGGTCTCAGCATTACCACATCCTGTCATTACTTTTTACTAGGGGACCTTTTCAACAAAAAAAATATTAACATTTGTATATTAAATCTAAAGTCAATTGTGACTGAAAAGAACACAGAAAGAGAAAAACTTAACAGCAAGGTAAGAAAGTGATGGTAAGAAAACGAAAGGAGAAGGGTCCAAATAATCTAAAAAAAAACCCTCAAATGGAAACACAATATATCAAAATGGGAATTCTAACTTCACCTTTCATGAATAATATTTACATATTACTGTATATACATACTCCTACAGTGTTACAATGTGTATGGCATATACAATCAATATTATATATACATCCTGCTCGGTAGAAGCCTGCGCATGGTAGAACAGTTAAATCAATGCAATTTCTTATAATGCTGGTGATAAAAAATCCACCATTTTTTTTTATAGAAACCTACCTATCTGCAAATAAACCTACACTGCAGACCTGCAATTATAAACATCCCATATTCTTATACACAACATACTTATGGTTGAGTAGTAAAATGTTTCTAGGTTGTTATTTCAGAAGTGATGTCATGAGCATCGCCAGCTCCAGGTTTTCGTGGGCCACGGGCAAAAGAGTCTCAGTGGGCCCGTTTAACACATACCACAATTCATGATGCTCTGAATGAATTGATGAAGGAATTGAGGGTAAACTGATTAAATTTGCTGATGACACAAAGCTAGGAGGGATAGCTAATACTAGAGAAGAGAGAGAGAGGATTCAAAAAGATATAAATAAACTGGAGCAGTGGGCAGCAACTAACAGAATGGTTTTTAACAGGGAAAAATGCAAAGTACTACATCTGGGCAATAAAATGAAAAAAGCATATACAGAATGGGAGGAACAGGGCTAACCAACAGCACATGTGAAAAAGACTTGGGTATACTAATAGATCACAGACTGAATATGAGTCAACAGTGTGATGCAGCAGCAAAAAAGGCAAATGCAATTCTAGGATGTATTACCAGAAGCATACTGTCTAGATCACGTGAAGTCATTATTGCCCTCTACTCCTCTTTGGTCAGACCTCATCTGGAATACTGTGTCCAGTTTTGGGCGCCACATTTTAAAAAAGACATCAACAAACTGGAGCAAGTTCAGAAAAGAGCGACCAGAATGGTGACCGGTCTGCAAACCCTGTCTTATGAGGAAAGGTTCCAGGATTTGGGAATGTTTAGCTTGCAAAAGAGAAGACTGAGAGGAGACTTAATAACTGTCTACAAATATCTCAAGGGCTGTCACATTGCAGAAGGATCATCTTTATTCTCATTTGCACAAGGAAAGACTAGAAGCAATGGGATGAAGCTGAATGGGAGGAGACACAGATTAGATATTAGAAAAAACTTTTTGACAGTTAGAGTGATGAATGAGTGGAACAGGCTGCCACGAGAAGTGGCGAGTTCTCCTTCAATAGAAATCTTCAAACAGAGGCTGGACAGATATCTGTCTGGGATGATTTAGCAAATCCTGCTTTGAGCAGGGGGTTGGACCAGATGGCCCAGGAGGTCCCTTCCAACTCTACGATTCTATGATTCTATGATATGTCAGAGAAATATACAGTGGTGGGATTCAAATTTTTAACAACAGGTTCTGTGTTTGTTTGTAGGAAAACCGCACCCATTTTAAGCCACACCCATTTAAGACACACCCATTATTAAGCCACACCCATTTACACGCACCTTTTCCTCAAACATATACAAGTAGGGGCGCAGTCAAGGAGCTGTTCCCTATAGGCAACACAGGTCCCCAATAGGCAGTATTGTTCCCCAATAGGCAGGCAAAGGTCCCCAATAGGCAGCATTGTCCCCTATAGGCAGCACGGATCCCCAATAGGCAGCATTGTTCCCTAATAGGCAGCACAGGTCCCCAATAGGCAGCACAGGTCCCCAATACACAGCACAGGTCCCCAATAGGCAGCACAGGTCCCCAATAGGCAGCATTGTTCCCTATAGGCAGCACACATCCCCAATAGGCAGCACAGGTCCCCAAAAGGCAGGCACAGGTCCCCAATAGGCAGCACAGTGCTGCACAGGTCCTCAATAGGCAGCACAGTGCTGCACAGGTCCCCAATAGGCAGGCACATGTCCTCTGTCCCTTCTGTCCACCCCAGACTCCTCTGTCCCCTCTGTTCACCCCGGACTCCTCTGTCCCCTCTGTCCACCCCAAACTCCTGTGTCCCCTCTGTACAGTACTCCTCTGTGCACCCCAGACTCCTGTGTCCCCTTTGTACTCCTCTGTCCCCTTTGTACTCCTCTGTCTACCCCAGACTCCTGTGTCCCCTATGTAATCCTCTGTCCACCCCAAACTCCTGTGTCTACCCCAGACTCCTCTGTTCTCCTCTGTTCACCCCAGACTTCTGTGTCCCCTCTGTACTCCTCTGTCCACCCCAGACTCCTCTGTCCCCTCTAGTCCTCTATGGACTCCTTTCTCTCCCTCAGACTCCTCAGTCCCCTCTTGACTCATCTGACCCCTCTAGTCCTCTGTCCCTTCTGTCCCCTCCGGACTTCTCTCTCCCCCCAGACCTCTCTATCCCCTCCAGACCTCTCTGTCCCCGAGACTCCACTGTCCCCCCCCCAGACTCAGCGTGTTCCGTCACGACATGTACCTGAGCGCCTGATCACGCCCTCACAGCACCACACGCTCTCTGGGCACTTGCTGCAGTACGGGGGCGCATCTCCTTGGTGATATACGGTAGCTGTAGTTCCGGGTTCTTGCTTCCTGGGTCTGGGCTGGAGGTGAGCTCTGTGCTCCCTGTGGATGTGACACGGCGATCCCCGCACTGTGCTGGCTGCAGCTCCGGCCCCTGTATAGTCCTCAGAACCGGATCGCAGCTCTGAATCTCCACGGTTCGGGGAACAGGCTGCTTTTTTAACAACCGGTTCCACCGAACCGGGGAGAACCCGCTGAATCCCACCCCTGGAAATATAGGTATAGTACAATGCCAAATATTTCACTTCTTACATTATATGAGTGATATATATTGTAAATTCTACAATACCATACAGCAAAGGGGATTCAGGTGATCGAGGGTCCACAGGTTTCAGTACCTGTAGTAATAGAGGTAAATGGTTCTTGATAAATGTACCCTACTAGAAGAAACTGTCCTCAGCAGTGTACCCTTTACAAAAGTAATTTTCCTCTTACATAGTCCTCCATACAGTATTATGGGCACGATATAGTCTTCCATGCAGTATTAGGCGCATCACATAATCCTTCGTACAGTATTATGGGCACCACATAGTCCTTCTCGCAAGTGAGTATGAGCCCTAAGGGTTATTAGCAAAAAGCAGCACATGCATCCAGCAGAAGCCATGCCTTGGTGTGTGCAAGCAATCAATTTTACTTTCAATGTTGGCTGCCATAATGTATTTATTTTAAAAATAATATAACTTGCCTACAAATTTTTACTTATAGTACTTATACTATATTAAGGTATATTATATTAAGATACAGTTGTAAGTGGGTGGAATGATACTATTGCCTTGCTCTTCCTCCTTTAGTGTTCTTAATGTTTTATAATAATCTGGTGGTACTGCTACATGTTGTCATGTATTACCACCAAGAATTAATGGTATTGCCACACTGTTATATGTGTTACCATTTGCTGTAAATATGTTGTGTTCCATTGTATAATGCTATGTTTTAGATAGGGAAAGTGTAGTGCACCCTTTGGACACTAGAGGGGGGCACTTTAATATATAGAGTTCTTAGTGGGATAGGGTTAAGTGTAGGACGGGCTGCCAGGAGTTAAGGCTAAGTTAGAAGGAAGTTAGTTCAGATGGGGCCAAGGTGCCCGAAGTGTCCACATGGACTTTTGGCCCAGGACAGCTCCGCAGCCACACAACGTTAAGTAGCAACAGTTCACGTTATCCATGGCTATAAGACATCAGTTCAGTGAGCCAAAACAGTAGATAAGATGTGGCAACTCATAGCCTGAGCAGACACTCTTAGGGTGGGAGTCGGACGGAGTGAGGAACAGAAGAATGCTGTAACTTCACAGGGAGCATTACAGACGGGTCGGCTACTTTTCCAGAGGCAACTAAACCAGGTGGTGGATGATTTCAAGTCTGGGGCAAAACAGGCAGAAGAAATAGTCATCATGGCAAAGTTAGGCCAGGAAGAAGCTGGGAAGCAGTCTAAGATGGTCCGGTCTGGGCACGTGCCATATAGAAGAGTCAGCAAAGTAGGGGAAGCTGAGGAAGCAAGTAAAGACATGTGTTATCAATGATGTGCCAACTGTGGATATATTATGTGAAGTTGTTAGTAAGGAAACCGTTCAAGTTACCATGGACTATGTCTCAGTTACTGGGAGTTGCTTCGGAGAGGGGCCATCGCCACTTGGGAAGTGCCCAGGGGGACCCGAACCAGGAGATGCAGGTATGCTGAACAGTGGAATGTATTTTTCTGCGAGGGAAGGCCTGTACACTGATGCTTTAGTGTCTCTGGCCACGCCTATAGTCCTGGCCGACCCTTACATTTGGCATAGTTGGCAGAATAAGACTACCTCGCAATGCAGGGAACATGAGAATAAAAGAGTTAATGATGTTGTGTGTGCGACGACTGTGCCCCTGAAAGATGACAAGGAAAAAGGAGCAAGTGGTTGCTGTATTTGGAGAAAGGAAAGGAGAAGATTTTGTCAGCATGGACGAAACACTGGATTTGACTGCTAAAGATTCTGTGACAACACTGGACTTGACTGCTTTGCTGTTTGCTCAGCGGAGACCGGAACTGGCATCTGCCCTGGAGGAACCGTGGGTGGAGGCGAAGGACAAGCCAGCACTTCATTCATCCGCAAAGCGCACAGGTGTCCCCGCCGAAGGGAGCTTCATTCCCAGAGTGGCTGTGACTGTCACATCAATCTCTGAGCAGGTGAGTGTATCTCCATCTCTGATCCCTGAGGGAAGGTCCACCCCACAGAGCCCTGCCCTGGAAGCCGTCATCCGCTCTCGCGTTCCCTTCAGGGGGACCATTTCACAACCTCAATTGTCGGAGGTTCAACCTGCCTCTTACTTGGCCATGTCCCTGGGAGCCACTCATTCACACCCAACAACAGAGGGTCCCTTTCCCACTCTTAGGCAGGCTGCCTGGGTAGAAGGAGTCATCAAGGATAAGAATCAAAAGGAGAGTGAAGTCTGGTACGGAGCTGCGGCAGCCTGGCGGGGGAGCTCTGGTAGGGTGACATACTCGTGGATGGCTGGTCTATACGAATATCGAGCGAGGCTATGGCTTCATTAGAGAGGAAAGGACTGATGCCAAGGTCTACGTGAATGTGGCATCTGTCAAATTTGGTCAGTTTCTAAAGAAAGGGGATCGGGTCTCTCTTCAAGGAGAACTTTCCCCGTGGATATTTTGCGGTAGCGGTCACTCTCTACGATGAGGATGATCTGGGAATCTTTCCAGAATCAGGGCAGGCCCAAATGTCAGCTGGCACCCAGGAGCCCACCAGCACTATCACTTGTGCTGCTTCGTAGCAGTTTACAACCTCTGCAGCCGCAGAGATGAACTCGGATATACAAGGAGCAACATGAGATGCGTTCCATTGAACATTTCTGATTTGAAAATGTTGTGCACGTTGCACCCTAAGTGAATCTGGGACTGTTATCCATCCCCATAGGGCAAGGAGCCTTGCTACGCTCTGCAGTCAAAGAGCCACACGGCCGTTGCCGCCTATTAACAACGTTGAAACGAAGCGTTGTTTTCCTTTTATGTTTTATTGCTCTTTTGTTGTGCCTGTTGCGCCCATTCTGCTGGAAAAGCAGAGACTGTCTTCTTGGCTGGAGACTAACAAAAGAAAGACTGTACTTTCTGCATACTGTTCGTGTACTTCCTGCATCAAGGAAGGGGGGAGCTTACACCCCAGGACTGCTGTCCCACGCATAAGACAAGAACTACGGTGCGTACCGGATGTGACTACCTCATATGATCTCCCTGCGCGGGGAAGTGCCCAGGAGGACCCGAACATGGAGATGCAGGTACTGTTCAGTGGAATGTATTTTTCTGTGAGGGAAGGCCTGGACACTGATGCTTTAGTGTTGCTGGCCACGACTATAGTCCTGGCCGACCCTTGCACAGTAATGAAATATCAGTCACTAATGCCAAATCTGAAACACCTGTATTTACAATATGAGTATTTGTCAATGAGGCTTTTGGACTTGGGCTTGGATGTAACTGCTATCTCTACACTCTTTATACAAACCCTCCAACAGGGAGAATTCTAGCTTTTCTGCTGCCTGAGGCAAAAAAATGAAATAGTGCTCATACCCGCAGTGCAATTTAAACCTTTCGGTGAAGAAACGTTACTCCTTCACTTTTTTTAGTTTTGCTTTTATGGTATTCATTCATTCTTACTTAAGGCCCCGTCACACACAGCGATCTCGCTAGTGAGATCGCTGATTTTGTGACGCCACAGCGATCTCGCCAGCGAGATCGCTGTGTGTGACGGGGATCAGCAACCGGCCCCCTGGCGGTTATTGCTGATTGTGCTCGATCGGCCTGGGCCGTTTTTCAAGCGCTGGTCTCCCACTGGCCAGCACGCATCGCTGGTTTCCAAGGTAAACAGCGGGTATCCAGGAGTCGCGCGGCTCTTAGATACCCGATGTTTACATTAGAAACCAGACTGTACGCCGGTTTCCAAGGTAAAAATCAGGTATCCAAGTCCCCATCAGTGACTTTATCCTGCAATCGCTTATACTACTGTATATACTTCAAAACTGCAGTATTGCAATATGTAGATCAAATCACTGTTTCTTATGAAAAAACACTATTAGTAAAGAAATACAGCACCAGAAAAACTATTGGTCCAGGAATACAGTTTCAGAACCAACATCCATCAGTACAGGAATACAGCACCAGAACTACCAATAGTACTTGAATGCATCACCAGAACATCATCAGTTCATTTGCCCGTGAATAATAATTGCCCCTCACTGTACTTCCCACACAAAATATGACTCTTACACTGTTCCTGTTATGGTGAATATCCTCCTTGCTGTCTGCCCTTATGAACTATGATCACCACCGCATCATCACCTCTTATGATCTATAGCTGCCTCACCTTCCACCCTTGACAACTATAACCTCTACACTGTCTGCCCTTATAGAGTATGGCTTCCTCATCAACCTCCTCATGACCTAATACCTCTGCTCCATCCTCCCTCCATCTACATAACCACCACTTTCCTTACAACAAGTTGTCCCCTTTTTACTGCTTTTCACCAGACTGCTCCTATCCCAAACTGGCTTTCATGCTGCCCCCTCTACTTGGTCCCCATCTTCAGAGTATTCCTCAATCCCTCTCTATTCTATAAAATCTTTCTACTGTGCCATGTTTATACTGTGCCTCCTATATATACTGCCTCCTCTCGATCCTATGCCTTCTTTACAGCCCTCCCACTTCCCATACACAGCATTATTGCCCCCACAGTCCCCTATACACAGTGTTATGGACCCAACAAGATTTTATATTCTGCTAATTGAGGCTCCACCTTACACTTTGTCTTCTCTTCCCGCTTGGCTCATGTGGTGCAATACAATGCCATAATTACGACACCTGATGTCCCATGTGTGGAGATGGCCCCTAGCAGGCTGCAGGCCAGAAGTAGCCTGAGGTCTGCTGATATAAGTGGCGGAGCAGAGAGCCGTTGACTTTCTACTCCACGGCAGCTTTTAATAGTACAGAATCGTTGTCCTAAGGACGTTGATATTGTTAAAAATTTTACAGGCTGATGCAGTCCACTGCTGGACCGGCCCTGCTGTCAGATGATGGCAAAAAGGAAGCCCCCTGAGAGCCGCCTCAGACTGCTGCCTATGGCAGTATGCTCTCCCAGCTTTCCTGCTAAAATCATTAAAGCGTTATATACTACTTTTATCCAAGTATGCACATATTTAAACAATATCTCCACATTTCTGAGAACACGTTGAAATGCGATCCATCAGGCCATGGATTAAAAGGAATAGAACAGTATTTTTTATGTAAGCATGCACACTGATCTTCGCACACAGCCCTTTTCATCTTGGGTGGAGATTGACTTTAATGTAAACTGTATTTTAAAGCCCTTTCAAACAGTTGTAAATGCCATTCTCTATTACATAAACTTCTATACTTAACATATCACACTAAATATTGTGGTTTCTTGTAGACAGAGGGGAATTGTGAAGGACGCATTCCATTCTTTGCTGACCCTGAGGGAATCTGGAAGATTTCCAAAGAACTCTAATTATTAATAATATCATTTATGTCCACTAGGAAAGAATAGAAGACTGTATTCACTTCAATTATTCATTGTCAGGGAAACTTTCAGGCCTGGGTAGAAATCGATAAGCGGTTTAACCTTCCGAAAGTGATCCTCATAGTATAATAGGTCCACAAGAGATGGCATTATCTTTGCCAGAGACCATTATATGCAAGTAATGATGACCAATCCCAAGTATGACAGTTATTAATATTAAAAGTATGGTCTTAGCTGTACAAAAAAAAATGTCAGCATGTACCTTTCCTCTGGGAGTCTCGCAAGCATTTGTTTTAAGTCTTGCAAAAGGGCCATATAAATATAGCATTTCATGACACGTGCATTTCCTACCACAAGATATGATATCACTATTGACAGCATGAATGAAATGGGAGTATCATCAAACAGAATGCCAAATGAAAGGGGCATATGGTGGGGCAACAAAAAATAATTTTAAAGATATACTTTATATTTCAGGTCCATGCAACATGGAAACCTTCTTAGGGTATGTTCATACTGCACCTTTTCTTACATTTTTTACTAGGAAAACGCTTATATGTTTGTGAGTTACAGGTGATTCATCACTGTCTATAGCAGTATACAAAGACAGCATGGTGTGGGTGGGGTTAGCTTTCTCAGCTCTGCTGCATTGTGTTAGAATGGCTGCACTCAGTAATATAAGTGACACATAATTGGATTCAGCTTCTCTTTGCTTACATCATGTTGCTCTCAGATGAGGCAGCAAACACTTGCTGACAGATTCCCTTTTAACCTCCTCAGTGCACATACATCTTCACTGGTTTCTGATAGACCATACTATACACAGACTTTTCATGGTTTCCCATCAATTTTTTGATATTAGGTTTTCACGCAGATTGTGCAGTTCTGTATTACAAGGCTGTTTTTCTTTTCCCATTTTTTTTAAACACCCCCCACTATTACCTAAATTCCCCTTGGATTTTGTGTGAGTCGTGATGAGGATTATTTTGTAATTTATATCTATTTCTGTTCACATCTGTTCCACTTTCTTCCCATTAAAGTTTGTATTGCCATTTTTCTCATCAAAAACTAGAACCCCAACAAACTAAAAGAACTAATTCTGAATTCTGAATGTAGGATTTTTGGAATACCAATGTATTGCTGCCATGGCTCAACAAACACTGGAAGTCATAATAACAGAATCAACTCAGTAACTGGTAAGAAATAAGGTTAGTATATTTGTTCAGCATCAAGTATGAGCACCATGCACAGAAATACTCGCACTTACATGCCTTGGAAAGCCATCAATGAAGTTATTCATGGTTGGGCACACTAATCATCAAGATCCGCTGCAGGTAGCTTCCATTGCAGTGGCTGATCAATGACATCCAGATAGGAAACAATTTCAAAGACGTTGCAGGCCAAGAAATATGCAGCCTAGTAGTGTAGTCATCTTGAAAATGGAACACTTTTGAGAAATGGCTATGCAACTGGTTCAATGACTCCATGAATGTAATGCTGAGCGTGCTTGAAATGAAGACGTAGGCTGGTTCCACACTTGCGTTTTTTTCCCCTATCTTTTACATGGGTGCGCATAGGTGCGAATACACATGCGTTTGTATGCGTTTGTATGTGCATGCGTTTTTTTGTAGTGTGCGCTCGGGCGCACAAAATGCATCCTGTTGCATTTTTTGTGGGTCTGACTTGCGCCAAAAAAACGCATGCGCATGCAATGCATTTTTTTTTACAGCAAAACACCTATTATAGTCTATGGATGCGCAAAAAAACATGCGTTTTTAAAAAAACGCACCAAAACCCGCAAAAAAAGACACACAAATGCATGATGCGTTTTTTTCATGCGTTTGTGTGCGCAAAAAACGCACAGCAAAAAAACACAAGCTTGATGGAAAAGATGGTAGAGGCAAGTGGGTGTTTTGAATTTTAAATTCTCCATCTTGATCGAATTTTCCCTAAAATTTCAATTTGCACTGAATAAATTTGTGGATGGCAAATCTCAATACAGCAAAGCATAAAATCGCCTGGAACATACATGGCTAGCACACTGAAGTCTCCAAGAAATGCACCGATCCCACTTCGAGCTCTTTAATACAAGCACAGACTTTTTAATGTCCAAGTGACCTCAACTTATCTGGCTAGGAATAAGCAGGTGGTACTCAACTGTTGTATTTGGGTGGCGTGTATGGGTCTAGTATTGAATTATTGTAATAGAAAATTGTGCAAAGCTATTGTTTTGCAACACACACTAGAGTTGAGCGATACCGTCCGATACTTCAAAGTATCGTATCGGATGGTATCGGCCGATCTTTAAAAAAAGTATCGGTATCGCCGATTCCGATACCGGAAGTCCCATTCAAGTCTATGGGACTTCCGGTATCGGAATAAGAAAAACCCTTTCCTGCCCTTGTACAGCCTCTCTGGGGTCTGTACGGGCCTTTCGGGGGGCTGTGCCGGCCTGCCAGGGGGTCTGTGCAGGCTCCGGTGGTCTGTGCCGGCCTGCCGGTGGTCTGTGCAGGCTCCGGGGGGCTGTGCCGGCCTGCCGGGGGGCTGTGCCGGCCTGCCGGGGGGCTGTGCAGGCTCCGGGGGGCTGTGCCGGCCTGCCGGGGGGCTGTGCAGGCTCCGGGGGGCTGTGCCGGCCTGCCGGGGGGCTGTGCCGGCCTGCCGGTGGTCTGTGCAGGCTCCGGGGGTCTGTGCAGGCATCGTCCGATGGGACTACAAGTCCCATCGGGCGATGCCTGCTACCATGACAGTGATTGACACATTAGCCAATGATGGGACAGTAGTAGTCCCATCATCCGGCTAATGTGTTAAATGTAAAAAAAAAAAAAAAAAAAAAATTACATGCTACATACATACAACATGCATACTACATACATGCTACATTCATACTACATACTACATACATGCTACATTCATACTACATAAATACTAC